>NW_028255181.1:0-644798 GCF_964263255.1 Lissotriton vulgaris
GGTTTTCCGAGTTGCACACTGGAGAGTATCTAGTCATGTTTTTTGTGACACAATCAGACTTACGACAAACATGGCTCTTACTCATATGCTTACGCACTAACAGACCAGTGGTACCTTCTTTGTTGTGGTATATTGTAAGCAGAGGTTTGATACCACTAGGTCCTTAAAAATTCTTTCCCCTGGGACCCCTGTGAATACGTTGTTTCTTTGTCATGTTAATACCTCTCCACACTGACACATGGGTGCCGGTGAGGTTGGGTGTAGGAACGCTCCTCTCAAGATGGAAATCATCAAGCAAATGGCTGCAGCTGGGGTTCAAGTTCAAGTTCAAGTTCGGGCATTTGTATAGCGCACTACTCACCCAGAGGGTCTCAAGGACATTGTCACGTGACCAGGAAATAAGTATGCAACAGCGGGACCCGGCATTGCGGATTATTCTTGCTTTTGCTGGTGACCCCACGGACGTCTGAATCAGGGTAAGTCCTGTGGATGCTGTGCACTGCCTCCCTGTTACCTCGAGGTCGCCGTGTGCGTGGGATACCACCTATCGAGCTGTTGCTCAAGAGTTGCGTGTTGCGCTACTCTTCATGTGTTGCTGGTTTGGAACCTGTGTTACGTTCTGTCTCTGGTGTTTGTGAGCGCCTTCTGGCTAATAGCGCTCATTTCGGAACTATGTTTCAGGTTGTGTGATCTGAGACAGTCATTGTTGTCTTCGTGTGGAGTAACACGAGAACAGCACTAATATCGTGTGGAGCAACACGATTCTTTTGGTGCAGTGAGCGGGGACTATTATTGGCATTTTGAGCTCAAGCTGTTCACATTGTACCCTCAAGGAAACCATAGAACTGTATCATATTGGATGAAGGACTTTACAGACTATTCAGAGTTGAGTTATTGTGATATCTCCTAAAGTACAGAAGATGCTAAAGGATTTACCATACCTTGCGGTGCTTACCAGTTTTCTTTTCTCCGCAACCTGCTCTTTTTGTTTCACGATAGAAGAGAGACTTATTGGGGATTTACAGGGGATCAGCCCTAAGATATCACACCTGATGTGTTGGTAGGTAGTGGCGCACAATATAACATATGTTTACGCTCAGAATACAATGTTAATCAATGATTGTTGTCTCTTTCTAGTGGTCTGATATCTCCTGAAGTCTCCTTATCTCTTCTTATGTACAAAGCACTACATTTTCCTTTTCAAGTAGGGAGTATTCCAAATTGTTACTTGAGGTAAAGGAAGTGAATTTACATGACACATACTCATCCTGGTATTATGTGTATAGAGTGCATTTGTTATCGTTATCCCTCCCCGCTGTCCCCTTCCTTTCCCTCCCTCGCTTGACTATCCTGTTGCTCTATATATACAATTCCAGACACCGGGGACGTCAGGAGGTGGAACCCATTTATCGTCAGCACAATTCCGAAGACACAAGAGGACTGAGCCTGACAGAATAATCGGCCCAAGAATCGATTTTTTCCTGGTTGTGCTGAAGATAACCTCTCATGGCTTCCCTTGATGATGTTATGGCCACCCTGGCGTTGGTGCAATCCGAGTTGGCCGCTTCTCGTCAAGAAGTAGCCGACTCCAGAGCAGAAACAGCACAGTTACAAGCCCGTGTAGACAGGTTACAGGGAAACCCTTTCAACGCCAGTGGGAGCCAAACCCCTCAGGCTTCAGTGGTAGTGGAGATGCCTGCTCAGATTCCTTTAGCTCCCCCAGAACGCTATTTTGGGGATAATAAAAAGGGGCAGGTATTCATGACACAAGTCCTACTCCACTTCATGTGTAAACCTAAAATGTTTTCCACCAATCAGGCCAGAGTGGCTTTCGTAATTTCTTACTTAGGGGGTGATGCAGCGCAGTGGGCAGTACCTATAGTAAAAAGGGAAGATCCCTTGCTGTACGACTGGGATGAGTTCCGCAGAGAATTTGAAAAAACATTTGATCGGAGAGCGGAAACCTTCTCTGCGGATAGAGAACTTTTGGAGTTAAAGCAGGGATCATCAGACCTGGTAACATATCTCAATCACTATCGTAGGTTGGTGGCAGAAACCGACTGGCCTGAGTCCAAGCAGTCTGCTGTCTTTTATCAAGGACTCAATGATGAGTTAAAAGATGCATTGGCTCCTCAACCACGTACCAGTACAGCACTCATCGAACTCACCTTACGGTTGGACCATAGACTGAGGGATAGGAAAGGAGATCATAAGAAAAAAGAACGCTTCTTACAACCTTATGAAAGAGTGGGACAAGGCGAAAAACCGACAACTGCAGTAGAACCCATGGAGATCGGGGCCGTGAGGGTCTCACTAACAGTTAGTGAACTGGATCACCGAAGAAAACAAGGATTGTGCCTTTACTGTGGAAAAAAGGGACACTATCTTCGATCGTGTCCGGTTAAACCAAAACCTGGAAGTTTCTGATCCGGACAAAATGTGGCTGGGATCACTGAGAAGGAGGCGGAAAACTCCAAACCTTGAAGGCTGATGAAGGAGAACCTTCGAGCATTAATATAATTCCTTCATTGTCTCCGGGTACCATGCAAGTGAACAACCATGTGTTCATTACCATGACTATGATCATAAACGAAGTAGAGAATGAGATACATGCAATGGTGGATTCAGGAGCCACGGGCTGTTTTATGGATTATGATGTGGCAAATAAACTCGGGGCTCTTCTTGTGGCCAAAAACGTACCAGAAACCGTGTATGCTGTAGATGGAAAAGAATTGGAAGCTGGACCCATACGTTACCATACTCCTAGGTATGTCCTTACATACGAATCCTATCATCAAGAACTTTTGTCCTTTAACATAATTCAAGCCCCCCAGTATGGTGTTATATTGGGTCTTCCGTGGCTACAGACACACAAACCTGTTATACATTGGTCTTCCAGTAAGGTGCGGTTTGAATCCGATTACTGCCTGTCCCATTGCGTATTACAGTCAGGCAATCTTACAAGAGACCTTGCTTGTTACTCTTACATTGCCACAGCTGCGGAGAAGGAAACGGTGCTGCCTCATGTGCACCGAGCGTATGAAGAGGTTTTTAGCAATGTCCAAGCAGAAGTTCTTCCACCTTACAGGGAATATGATTGCCGTATCGATCTCCTCCCAGGATCTGTGGTTCCTAGCAGAAGGATTTATGCACTTACACTGCCCGAAAATGATCTACTCCGTGCCTATTTGGACAAATATCTGGCTGCGGGGTTTATTCGACCCTCGAGATCTCCTGCAGCGGCCCCTTTGTTCTTCAATCCGAAGGCGAACGGGGAGAAGCGATGTTGCATCGATTATAGGGCCCTCAACTCAACAACGGTGAGAAACCAGTATCCGTTACCATTGATCCCAGTGCTGTTGGAAACAGTGCGTCAGGCCAAAATATATACCAAACTTGACTTGAGGGGGGCCTACCACCTTGTTCGCATCAAGAAAGGAGACGAACGGAAAACTGCATTTAAGACGCGGTTTGGGCTCTATGAATATTTAGTAATGCCCTTTGGACTATGCAATGCCCCAGCCGCATTTCAATTTTTCTTGAACGAAGTATTGAGGGAACATCTGGACCAATACGTTGTTGTCTATATAGACGATATTTTGATCTACTCAATCAACACGGAGGAACATGTGGAACACGTTAAAAGAACTCTGCATTCTCTCCAAACACATCGATGGTATTGTAAAGTCACCAAGTGTGAGTTCCATGTGACTACAGTAGAATTTTTGGGAATTATGTTAACTCCGTCCGGTCAGGTGATGGCTGAAAGGAAAGTTCAGGCTGTGAAGAATTGGCCTCGTCCCGAAAACGTTAAGGATATCCAAAGTTTGCTTGGCTTTCCAATTTTTATCGCAGATTCATTCGGGGTTTCTCCGAGATGGTTACCCCGTTGACTCTTCTTACGAGGAAAAATACTCCGTTTGAATGGAACGACCAAGCACAGAACGCTTTCTTGCAATTAAAGAAGGCGTTTTCTTCGGCTCCTGTTCTTGTTCATGCCGACCCAGACTTGCCTTTTTTGGTGGAAGCTGACGCATCCGAAGTAGCGTTGGGAGCAGTTCTATCCCAGAGGAATGACGTGACAGGGCACCTACACCCTATTGCCTTTATGTCCAGAAAACTAAAACAGGCTGAGATGAACTATACGATCGCTGAAAAAGAGTTATTGGCCATACGAGACGCGTTCCTGGAATGGAGACATTGGCTCATGGTGGCTCGTCATCAGGTAATTGTCTACACGGATCATCGCAATTTATAGTATATGCGATCTGCACGCCATCTCACACCTAGGCAGGTGTGGTGGATGCTATTCTTTGAAGAATTCCATTTCAAGTTGACCTACAGGCCTGGGACAAACAACAAGAAGGCGGATGCCTTAACGCGTCAAGAAAATCCATCTATGCACGCTGTGACCCCCGGAGAGAGCCATTATCAACCCCTCTAATGTGGTGTGCGTAACACGGACAGAAGATTTCCTAAAACGTGTGAAATAAGGAGTTCAAACTTGTACTTGGAGAACTTGGTTGAGACATCACAAGGACTGGAAGTTGAAACATGGAGTACCCATGAAAGGGCCACAGGTGTTGGTCCCCACTACAGCTTTACGGAAGATCATATTTTCATGGTGTCACCATATTCCTTGTGCGGGACATACAGGGTATGCTAAAACATTGGAAAAGGCCTTGCGACAGTTTTGGTGGCCCTCCATTCATCCTGATGTGCAAGAATGGGTGAGGAAATGTGTGAAATGCGCTCAAATGAAATCAGACAGGCAACAGCCACAAGGGTTGTTGGAACCTATGCCCACTCCTGATTTGCTGTGGGAAAGATTCTCTGTGGGCTTCATTGTGGGCCTCCCCAAGGACCAAGGAAATACGGCCATTATAGTGGTTATAGACTATCTCATTAAATGGGACATTTTATTGCCTGTAAACAAGTTCCCACCGCAGGGCAATTGGTGGATCTCCTTCTTGTGCATGTTGTGCGTCTACATGGTCTCCCCAGGGTTATAGTCTCTGATAGGGAGGCTCAATTCACAGCTCGTTTTTGGAAAACATGGTGTGCAGAATTGCAGATTTCCTTGTCCCTCTTTACCAGCTTTCACCCCCAAACCGATGGGCAAACAGAATGGCTGAACCAAACGCTCAAACAATATCGGCGTTGTTATGTGCAGGATAACACCGATGCCGGGGTGGATTGGTTGTGGGTGGCAGAAATAGCATACAACAGCACACAACATTCCTCCACACTACATATCCCTTTTTTCTGTTCGTATGGTCACCATCCCAGGTTCAACCCTCTGTTAATTCCCAGTACAAACACTCAATTGCCAGACGTCAGGGACAGATTGTTGCGTGTCCGCAAGATCCTTCTTGCCACACGCTCGAATCTCTTGCGAGCCAAGACTAGTTACAAGACCCAAGCAGACATTCGTAAACGTCCTTGTCCGTTGTACAAAAAGGGGGAGAGGGTGTGGTTATCCACCAGATACATCAGGTTTAAGAAACATAGTGTATTCAATCCCAGGTTCATTGGCCCATATCGGGTGGTAAAGCAAGTCAATCCTGTGGCGGTGAAACTGCAGTTGCCAAAGCATCTCAGGATTCACCCTGTTTTCCATGTGTCCCTCCTGAAGCACTCGCTTTGTCCTGTGCGGAGGTCCCCTTCGCCGGTGTGGGTACACCAAGAGAGGGAGTATGAGGTACAGAGAGTGCTGGATTCCAAGAGGGTGAGGGGTCGTGTGCACTATTTGATCAATTGGAAGGGTTATGGACCTGAGGAGAACTCTTGGGAACCTGCGGGGGCGGTTCATGCCCCACGTTTGGTGGCGAACTTCCACCGGATGAATCCGGGTAGGCCGGGTGCTGGTCAGCGTTCCTCGTGAAGGGGTATGCACTGTTACAATTCACTGGTATGTTGTAACGCTGACCTTGTTTGCATTGGTTTACCAGGGCATGGAACTACAAATCCCATCATGCCCGGGACGTAAGCGACGTGTGACGCTGTCACGTGACCAGGAAATAAGTATGGAACAGCGGGACCCGGCATTGCTGATTATTCTTGCTTTTGCTGGTGACTCCACGGACGTCTGAATCAGGGTAAGTCCTGTGGATGCTGTGCACTGCCTCCCTGTTACCTCAAGGTCGCCGTCTGCGTGGGATACCACCTATCGAGCTGTTGCTCAAGAGTTGCGTGTTGCGCTACTCTTCATGTGTTGCTGGTTTGGAACCAGTGTTACTTTCTGTCTCTGGTGTCTGTGAGCGCCTTCTGGCTAATAGCGCTCATTTCGGAACTATGTTTCAGGTTGTGTGATCTGAGGCAGTCATTGTTGTCTTCGTGTGGAGTAACACGAGAACAGCACTAATATCGTGTGGAGCAACACGATTCTTTGGGTGCAGTGAGCGGGGACTATTATTGGCATTTGGAGCTCAAGCTGTTCACATTGTACCGTCACGGAAACCATAGAACATATCATATTGGATGAAGGACTTCACAGACTATTCAGAGTTGAGTTATTGTGATATCCCCTAAATGTACAGAAGACGCTAAAGGATTTACCGTACCTTGCTGTGCTTACCTGTTTTCTTTTCTCCGCAACCTGTTCTTTTTGTTTCACAATAGAGGAGAGACTTATTGGGGATTTACAGGGGATCAGTCCTAAGATATCACACCTGATGTGTTGGTAGGTAGTGGCGCACAATATAACATATGTTTACGCTCAGAATACAATGTTAATCAATGATTGTTGTCTCTTTCTAGTGGTCTGATATCTCCTGAAGTCTCCTTATCTCTTCTTATGTACAAAGCACTACATTTTCCTTTTCAGGTAGGGAGTATTCCAAATTGTTACTTGAGGTAAAGGAAGTGAATTTACATGACACATACTCATCATGGTAATATGTGTATTGAGTGCATTTGTTATTGTTGTTATAGATCTCCCTCCCCGCTGTCCCCTTCCTTTCCCTCCCTCGCTTGACTATCCTGGTGCTCTGTATATACAATTCCAGACACCGGGGACGTCAGGAGGTGGAACCCATTTATCTTCAGCACAATTCTGAAGACACAAGAGGACTGAGCCTGACAATAATCATCAACAAAGAGGGCCAATTTGTGCATCAGGCGGAGGCAATCAGAAAGAAAAGGTTGGCATTGACAGTGATGCTAAAAAATCTAAAATCAAAACTGATAGGGCCAGCACTGTCCCCCCTTCCCCAGATAGTGCAAGCCAATTTTTTTTACCAACTATAACTTACAGTTTTTGCTCTTCTCTTTATTGCATGTAATTAGAGATGTTATTTGGTATATCTTGTATGCCTTATACATGTTTTTATATGTTATTCACAGCATGGTTTGAGCAAAATGCATTGGCTGTTTTTAGGAAAAAGCAACAAAGAATTCTGGAATAAAGGAGAAAATCCATATATAGCAAAGGATTGGTGACTTGTCTTTGGTGCACCTTCTTGTGGTTCATTTTTCAATAAATTTCTGCTCATGTAAGAAAAAATGAGTTGGACAGGACCTAGCTGGATCCATAATATATATAAATACATATTCTGTATTAAATTAGTTTTTTGTATTATTCCTTGTTAGTGGGTACTGTTATCTAAGGGGCATATTTATGAACCCCTTTGCTTTGCTCTTGCAACATATAGCTGGTGCAAGAGTGACACAAATGAAAAATGAGAGTTCTGCAGCCATGCAAGGTCACCTTGAATGGCCCTGCTTGGCTTTATAAATCTCAAGTAATGTAACTTAGGGCACAACACTTTGTTGCATAACTCATCACTAGGGAGGCATTTCCATGGGTGTAGCATGCGTGTTCCCAAGCAACATTCTTAGAATTTGATGCATTCCCAGATTTACAAGAACAGGCAAACATGGGAATGTGGCAAAAAGACATACTTTCCCAGGATAGCTTTAATGTTCTCTTTGGTTCTTCCTCTTCCTAAGTGTGCTGCATTTCACAGCACACTTATAAAGAGGAAAAAGTCTCTTTTAGACCTAGCACCATTGGTGTGGGTCTTCCTTCCATTTTTTGCTGTTGCCTCATGTGTTTTTGCTGGTTATAGATGCTTTGGGCACTGTGCCACTACTATACAGTGCCACAGTGCAAGTGCTCCCTATGGTAAATTGATGTAAGGATTAGTGAATCAATTATTGGCTGGTATGGTTTACTTGTCATACCCTAGTGCAGGGCACTGTGCATGCCCAGGACTTGTAAATCAAATGCTGCTGGTGGACTTGCAGCACTGATTGTGCCACCCACAGATGCAGCCTGTAAAGTGTGTCTCTGCTCTCCCATTGCAGAGCCGGAGTGCAGTCTGGTACTGCCATGTTGACTGGGCAAGTGTACCCACTTGCCAGTCCCTAAACCTCCCCTTTTCTGCATATTACTCACACCTATGGTAGGCCCAAGGGCAGGGTGCATTGTAGGTAAAAGGTAGGACATGACCTGATGTGGATGGCATGTCCTAATAGTGAATTACAGTGATTTTTGTTTTTAACTATTGCAAGGCTACATGTTCCCCATAGGCCAGAATGGGCAGCTTGATTATAACACATTATAATCCTAACTGGCTAGGGAACTAGGTAGACATTTGATTTTAGTATGCCTGAACTCAGAATGATAAAATACATCTTTTAGTGAAGTTGGTTTTAACATTCTGTGTTTGAAAATACCACTTTTGGAAAATAGGTATTTTCTTATCTAACTATCCAAGCCTGCTTCTGCTGGGTTGTGTATTCCTTGTCTGGAGTTGGGGGCTGGGGAATTACAGGAGACAGGGTGAATAGAGCTATCTGCATGTAGATGGGTGGGAGCAGTTGCACCTGGGACCTGAAGAGGACTATGCCTGTCTTCCACAATGCTGGTTCCACCTCCCGTGGTGCGTCTGATGTCCCTGGCCCACACTGTCAAAGTAATGTAGGAGTCTTGTCAACAAAGTGCTCCAGGACTGCACAGAACTAGTTTGGACTGGGTAAAGGACCCTCTACCTTCAGAGGACAAAGGATGTGCTAGTATAAATATGGGGAACCAGACACTTGAACTTTAGATCACTTTTGGGAAACAAGAAGAACCTTTGCTGAGGAGAAGAACCAGAGAGAAGCTGAAGGAGGAGACTATCCCGAAGCTGAGTGCTGTCTGGGGGATTGGCCTGCAGTGGTTGCCTGACTGGCGAAGAAAGGAGAAAGGAACTTTGTGCTACTTTCATCAACTTGTAAAGGATCTCAAAGGGCTTGGTAATTGAGCTTGCCTCCTGCTGAATTTTCAGGGATAACAGACTTCACCAACCAGCTCGCCTGACTTCTTTTGAAGTGCCTGCTGTTGTGCAGGGCCTTCTGAGGAACTGCGTGTTGCAAGGAGCTGGAAGTGTGACTCACGAAGAAAAAGCGTGACGCCGCCACAGCCGCTGTTGTCGCATCACTGAAGAAGGGTGTCGCCACCGCCACTGTCGCATTGCATTTCAGAAGCATTGCGCATCGCTGGAGAAGAGTGTCGCTGTCACAGCAGACAGCGTTGCATCACTGTAGAAGTGTGTCGCCGCCACAGCCGCTGTTGTCACATCACTGAAGAAGGGTGTTGCTGCTGCCGCATCGCTTCACCGAAGAGCCTCGCATCACCGGAGAAGAGTGTCCCCGTCACAGCAGACGCTGTCGCATCACCGGAGAAGCATGTTGCAGGGTATGTCGTAGCCCTGTGTTGCATTTACCATCTAAAGAGAACTAAGCTATTTCTACCATTTTTAAAGTACTGTATAGTGGATTTTTGTTGTTTGTGGTCTTGTTGTAAGTCTATATAAAAATACTTATTTTTATACAACAACTTGTTTGGTGTCAGTCTGTAGTGTTGTCACTGGGTTACTGTAAGTGTTCACAAATGCTTTAAACACTGCCTCTGAGATAAGCCTGTATGCTCATGCCAAACTACCAAGGGGGTGAGCAAGGGTTATTTTAGGAGTGTATCCTCTTACCCTGACTAGACGCAAGGGTACCTATTTTGTCAAAGGTATCTACCTCTGCCAACTATAGACCCCCAAATCTAACAGTCTCCCAGGATTGTTATTGAGCAGGTATAAAAACAACTCTGCCTACAATGTAGGCACCCTTGCTCCATGCTGGCCACACTATTTAGAAGGTGCTAGCACCTGGGCAAAGGTCAGACCTTGAGACTCTAAATATTATGAGAACGTATTATTGCAACCAGAGGGAGAAAGTATATCAACTGCTGAGCCAGATTGATAATATTTGTACCAACCAAAGTGCCCCTAATGCTATAGATTTGTTGCTACTAACCACAACAACATATTGGTAAAATATCACAGAAATATATATACAAATTCATTCAAAAATAAAATTTGCGTTACGTTGGCCCTACTACTAAGAAAGTTCAAGTGTCTAGGCTTCGGTCGGTTTTTTACTGGGCCATGTTGATGATTTTTGTACTAACCGGAAACCCAGTAATGAGATGCATTTTAAGGCAGTCCTGATACTATAGATTTATGACATCTGACCAAAACAACATCCAGTTGAAGGCCACAGAAATACATATAAAGACAATCTGGTTTAATTAAGTAATTCAAATGCACTCACAACTTGCCACAGACAAATATCAATGGCTAAAGTACAATCCATGATTCATACATATAAATATAAGTAAATGGGAATTGTAATAAAAGCTACTGAATAGCATGACTAGTGTAACTGCCTTGGTATGGTGCTTGGGGGGCAGGGGGAGGTCCAAGATGGCCACTGGACTGGAGCTCTGCGAAGTAGGCTAGGGATAACTTTTTGTGAATATCCCCGTCTATGCCCGTACGCCCACCCCTTTGCTCAACACCGCAGTAGTGAGGATTGGCACTGCCTGGCTGTGGTCTGCCGTCTTTTTCTGGCAAGTTACCTCCCTGAATTGCTGCGGACCAGCGAGTAGATTTCAACATCATCGGAAGGAAATGCTGGTCGAAAACGCAACCGTTCTCCCTGAAACTGACCCGATACCGGTGGAAGAGGCTATGATCCCCTGGGACTACATCTACCTGGTGAGTGGATTGGAACAAGCTGAGTCCCATCACACCGGTGCTGGTGAGTCCTGCCGATACTGAAGAAATCGCTCCCGAGGGACCCCTCTTTGGTGCAGGAGTTGTGCTACGTCTCCTGAATGCAGACCCTGCAGACACTGGGTTGAGCCTGGACACTGATACCATTGCAGCGCGCCCCGGGATCCGATTGCTACGGAGGCAGAAACCTGAAGCCAGTTCACTATCACTACCTCAACTGTGTGAGATCTGCATAGGGCTGCAGGGCTATCATTGATTTGAGCACGGGGTACTCCAGCCCTAACTATCAGGCAGAAGTTGCCTACTCGGTTTGTCTGGTTTCTCCGGATGGGCCGTCCCGGTCCTGCCGTCCCGGTCCTGCTGTCACGCTGAATGGCCCCAGGCTTGGTTATCTGTAAAGAAGGGCGCCAATTTTTGTCTGTCCTTGCTGGGGGTATCCATTTTGTCACTAGCCACTCTTAGTGAAATCGGAGAAGGGGAGTTCCCTGGTTTCTCGGCTCGCCTAGGCATAGAAATAGAAATAGGGCTTCTCCACCCTCTACACTTGGTGGCCATCTTGAAGCGGTCATGGTCAATGCACCAGGAGGAAAGAGACTAAACCGGCCACAGTTAAAGATCAAATCCACCAAAGTAAAGCATCCCAGCTTGAGACTAGCAGATGCGCCAAGGGACTGCAAAAAAACTTGGAGAGGGACACCCCAAAGAACAAGCCTGTAAGAGGTGGCTTTGAGCCTCCTAGGAAGAACTAGTCCAGTGGAGGAGGCCAAAAGATGCGTAATATATATTCTTTACATTAAATTTTTAAACCCCAAAACTTGCCTATCTATTAAATTGCTCTCTTGAAGCTGCAATGTAGTTACCCCACACAGTGATCGCTCCTGAAATACTGCCCGTACCTCCCTAAAATGACGGCCGCAACAAACCCTCCTGCGTCTCTCCTGACCTTATCAAACCTCCTCCCCCTACCCCCACCCCTCCCCGCTCTACTCTTCTCCACTTTCTTGCTATTGACATTTGCCCTCACCTGTGCTGGCCCTTAGTCCCCACCCTGTTTATCTGTGAACTTTCCCTCGTCAATTGAGAACTAGCTATTTTGTCTGATGCTCGATGGAGCTACCTGGTTTAGCTATAGGGAGACAGGTCGGGGATTCCCTCCTTTGACGTCACCTACCCAGTCGGTCTTTAGACAGACTTCCTTTTGTCTCTCTTGTCGTCTCTTCCCGCATCCTCCCTCTATTTATGTCTCTCCGTCTCCCCTCTATCAATGAATTGAGACTGAAATATTTTGTCTGATGCCCGATGGAGCTACCTGGTTTAGCTATAGGGGAGATGGGCCGTGGATTCCCTCCTTGGTCGTCACCTACCCAGTCGGTCTTTAGACAGACTTCCTTTCATCTCTCCTTGTTGTCTCTTCCCTTATCCCCCCTTTCTCACCTCCCCTGCCCCCTCCACTACTTTTCGCTCTCCTTTCTCTCCTCTCCTATTGCCTATTGATGTATTGTGTAAATGTTGATGTCTTTCTGTTACATTGTTGATTCTCATGTAAAGCGCTCTGGTACCTTCTGGTGTAGCCAGCGCTATATAAAACTCTTTAAATAAAATAAAATAAATAAATAAAATAGGTACTCTCCAAGCTACATGTTATGTTATGTTATGTTATGTTAGTAACCACATGTAAAGCGCACAGAAACCCGTAGGTTTCATGGCGCTGGAAATGAAGACTGTTGCGGCACATATAAAGATACATGAATCAGAAACAGAATCATTGTGCATACACAACGTCAAGGCATCCTTACCATTACCATTTCTCGCAACATAGGCTATGAATAGTGGACAGAGATATTCTCTTCTGGCTTTTAACATAAAAGTACAATGCAACATAAAGTGCATTAAACTATACCCTCCTCCCCCTTGTTCACATCCACAGATGAATTAACTACTCCCACCCTTTTCCTATGAGCTAGTGTACTGCATCACCGGTAAAGTACCTAGCTAAAAATCAATATACAGTGATCTTTTAAAAGTGGGGTTTAATTTACCTAGATATAGTTAAAAAATAGGAAGGGACTTGAGTATCCGAAGCTGCTCTAACTTTAATCTGAACAACTTCTATTGTCAAACCCTTTTCTTCTCAAACTGCCAGTGTCCCATGTCATTCTTTCCTGATCAGACCAGCAATCAGCATATCCTATGGTTTGCAGGATGTTGACCACATGACTAAACCAGGGTAATCTGACTTGTTTGTCTTGCATCCAAACCTCTCACATAATGTCCAGGTAGGAAACAAACTCATATTATGTCAAAATTCTTACCAAATATTGGTTGAGACGAACCGCTGCATGCAGCTCAATAGATTTGGCACCCAGATCAGGCCTTAATCCATCTATAAGAGTCGCAGGACCAAGTAGAAGAGGGTGAAGTAAAATGCATTTCTCAGCCTTAGCCAACCCTTTCACATGTTAGTAGCCCCATAGCTCTGCACCATATGGGCCTTCAGTAAAGGCTTGTGCTCTCTAGACTTTGGGGGGAGGCAGGCAATGAGTCTACTCCCCTAGCTTCTGGCAGCACTTAGTACCTCACAAGCATTTTGACTCAATGTCACTTCTCCGTTTATGTAGTTGGGCAAACCAAGCCAACTTACTACTAGACAATCGCAGTAGTTGACAGAATTCATTAAGTTCCATACATTTCAAAAGAGTTCCTCAGTTTAGCACTTCCCTTTATAATCATGTTTATTCTTCACAGTATTGATCAGTAGATTTTTTTTGCTGAAATAGTTCTTGAATATATACAAGATGACAAAAGCACTGCATCTTCTGTGAGAGGGAAACATTTTTTGCCCCCCCCCGACCCCCCCACACACAAACCGGTACATCAAGGTTTAGGCCAGTCAGTCTGCAACGTTGAGGATGAAAATGTTAAACAAGGCTCGAGCCAATACACATCCTTGTCAGACCCCAATGTTTGTACTAATTCTTTCAGTAATTTCTCCATGGGCCATACCCTAACGATGAATTATTATTGCTATGTAGTTCCTTAATAGCTCACAATAAGTTTGCTGGGCAGCCCAGGGCTAATAATGTTTGCCAAAGTAACTCATGGCTTACAGTGTGAAAGGCCATTTTTAGATCTATAAAAATCAGGTATAGTTTTGACTTTTTGATGCTGGTGTATTTCAGGCAGATGTTAAATAGTCACATTATTTGATCGATTGTTCCTTGCCCTTTATGAAAAATCTCTTGGGAAGCATCGATGATCCCATTATCACTTAGCCATTCATCTAGTCGAGTGTGCAAAAGCTTAACATTATGGGGCATATTACCAACAACTAGCGATAATTATCGCTATGTTGGTTTAGCGGCGATATTTTTATCGCCGAGCTGCGGCGATTTTTATCGCTTAGGAACCTTGCTATTATCAAGGATTATCTCATAAGCGATAAAAATTGGCCGAAATGCATGAATATCGCTGAAAAGTCAGCGATATTCATGCATTACCGAGCTAATGCTCTTAGCCATGTTATCCACCTACCATTGGATAACATTGCTAAGAGCTGCTAAGGGGCAGGTGTTAGTTTTTGGAGATATTCGCGCTTAGTGCGAATATCTCCAAAAGTTGGTAATAGGAGATAGCGATGTTAGCAACTGTTTCCAGTCGCTAACATCTTGGCACACCCACTTTGCATGTCATTAGTGATAAATATCACTGACAAGCAAAGCGGGCCCAAGATGGTCGCTATCTCCCACTAGCTGTCGCTAACTGGTGTTAGCGACAGCTAGGTAATAGGGAGATAATTTTATCTCCGCTTTCTTGGCTTTTAAAGCCAAAAAAGCGGAGATCAACCCCCTTGATAATATGCCCCATATTTTACTCATTGCATCGAGTAGGGAGATTGGTCGGTAATAAGAGCGATCGGTCTGGGGGCCTTTCCTGTGCAGGGGAACAATTATCAGGTAAAGGAGACTTTGTCGTTCCTAGATTTAGGCTGGTGAAGATGGGCGGCCGCTCCTTTTCGCTTCTGGCCACAAAAACGTGGAACACCTTGCCTGTGAGTCTGAAGTTGGAAACTAACTTTGTTAAGTTCCGTAAGGGACTGAAAACTTGGATTTTTCAGCAATAGGTTTTCTTTTTCAAGTAAGCACTGTTTTCTTTGAACAGCCGTCCCTCCTCTAAGTCTTGTAGTTTTTCTTCTTCAGTCTTTCCCTTGGTGCCGGGAAACCCATTGCGGGTAGCTGTGCGCCTTACAAGTTTAAATAAATAAATAAATCACAGATTTCAATGATGCTGGTGCCCTCTTCTGGGACCAAATTCCATTGTACACTGCAGTTAAAATAGGTACCCAAGAAGTAATCTCCAACCTATTCTTGTCTTCTGGAATCTGATCAAGACCTGGGCGTTGTTTTGTTTCTGGCTGAGAATTGCCAATTGGACTACACTTTCAGAAAATTACTTGTTTGTTGGTTCGCCTTCTAACATCTTCAATGTTAAACTACTTCCAGACTCCTCTATAGGACGATATTTATTCAGATGTTTTCCTTCCCCAGTTTTGAGCTCTCAATACTTTGCTTGGAAGGCTATATAACGTGGAAAAATAGTTGAAACAGGAAACAGGCATATTAGTTTTTTCTAGCTGTCTTGGGCTACCTTGCGATCCCCACCTTACTAGCTCCCAGGATCACCTTGTGTTCTTACTCACAATAGCATCCATAAGTACCATCCAGGCCTTTACTTGGACTTGACTTTTTTAAAATGTTTAATTAGACGCTTGTCTTTTTAGCTCTTTCAACTGATTGTCCATATTAGGAGTGTCGCGCCTTGCTTTCAATGCCACTACAAATGCAGATTTTAACTAAATGCACTAATGATCGTACCAGTCTATATGCTAGGTGTTACAATTACCAGCGTGCCCGCTCTAGCTGTCTGGTTGTCAACCGCCATGCCTCCCGGACAAATTAATTAAATTCTCAAATCTTGGAATGATCTTTTGGTTGATAAAATCGCTACACTCCTGGCAGTGCCTGAGATCTATTTCAGGAAGGTTTTGGGCTCTGGCTGGCCCAAATTTGGTCTGCTGTATTTAAGTCATGCAATGAACTTCCTGTTAGTTAATTGTAATGCAATTTTCCTCAGCTAAGGGACTCAGGTAGCGTTCAATGTAATGCTTGCTGGAACATTTATACATGCAATCAAGGGTTCATAATCACTCTCAAGTCTTTGCTCTGTTGTGCAGTTGTCGACCATCTGCAGTGATTCTAGAGTAATTAGAATATAATATACCAAAATCTCGCATGACCCCATAATTGGAGAATGTGAGGGCATGGATCTGTTTAGAGGATGAAGATAATGTTTAAGTGCAAGAGATGTTAGGGAGGCACCTCCTCTTGAGCGGCTGCTTTGCAAGGTAAATGGATAAGTTGTTCAGCACATCTGAATTGGCCATTTTGTCATTGGGTTTGGAATTAAAATCCCCACAAACTAAGGTGTCACGTTGAGTAGCTGGGAGACAAACTATTTTGCTGGGCTATTTAACTGTACTTCTCCAGCTCTTTCTTTTTTTTTTAAGTTTGATTATTGAAGAAAAAATAAAGGTAAGGGAGGGAGGGGGAGAGGGGAAGGAAGAGTTACAAAAAATAGATATACAAAATAAGCAATACAGTAATGAATTCCATGTAAGGTATGCACAACAAGCATGAAGAGTTATGAGCAGTAATACTTAAATTTAAGTAAAAGGCAAACTTAATATGATAAAGTTGAATAATTGCAGTAATCAAAAAACAAGAAAATCATGGGGGTTTACGGACTTCAACTGTGGTAGGATCAGGGGAGGGATGCATAGGAGCAGAGGAGGAAAGATATGTTACTAAGGGAAGCCAAATCAAGTCTCGTTTAATAGCTAGAGATATAGGTGTGACATAATTAGTATCCAAACGATGATGAAAGCAAACCGCATTCCACCAAGATTGGTAGGAAATAGATGCAGCCTGTTTCCAGTTTGAGGTGATGGTGTGAAAAGCTATGGCTATTAAGAGATCAAGTAAAAGATAGTGATTAGGGGAAAGAGGAAGTTCTGGTGAGAGAGAACCTAGAAAAATTTGTGTAGGGGAAAAGGGAACTTGAAACTGAAAAATGTTCTGAATTTGTTTCCAAACTAGATGCCAGAACTGGAAAGTAGGAGGGCATTCAAACAACATATGTTTAAGGTCTGCAGTGGAACAGGGGCATGACCAACAGGTAGAAGGGGTATCCGTTGAATAGCGGGATAGAACTAGTGGAGTGAATAAGGTTCTGTTATAAATAAAATATAAAGTTTGGGTGGTGTTCGCAGCTCTAGAGGTTTTATGAAGCTTAATCCAGACTTTCTCCCAAAAAAGTACAGGCCAAGTCTGAGAGAGATCAGATTCCCAAGCAAGTTCGATGCGCGATTTAGGTCTGTCATCAACAAAGCGGAACGAATTATATAAAGCGGATGCAGAAGGAGAAGCCTCTAGCAAGATAGAAGTGGATTTATATTCTAGAGGAACATCATTGGATGATGACAAGGAGCGAAGATGAGAGATCAAAACAGGTAAAAGGGTAGCATGTTGCGCTCGGGCAGAAGCAGGCAATGAGTAAAGGGATTGGAGCTCCTAAAAGGAGAGAGGCGTACCTTGAGATAGTAATTGGGAAATCCAACATATTTCTCGAGAATACCAAGATTTCCAAAAGAAAGTGCGGTTATGAATTTTGAGGAGTGAATTGTTCCAGATTGGTTGTTCATGAATGGAAAGGAGGAATGGATAGGATGGAGATAGGAATGGTGAAAGGAGATTTCGAGAATGAGAAATAACAGGTGTGCGAAGACGAGCCAGAGGAGAAGAAAAGGATAGAAATTTGCGAAAGGTGAAAGGAGAAATGAAGGAAGTTTCCATTGTTAACCAGACGGGAGGATAGTGAGGAAGATCAGAAGAAAGCCAGCAAATTGATTGTTTCATGGTAAAAGCTCGATGATATTCCCTAAAATTAGGAAAACGTACTCCAGAATGAGCTTTATCCTTCCGTAAAGAAGCAAGGGCTTACCGTTCCAAAGAAATTTCAATAGTAAAGAATCAATCTTTTTGAAGAACGAGATTGGAATGCGAAGTGGGAGCATGGAAATAGTATAAAGAAGAAGAGGGGATAACATCATTTTTATAGAATTGAGTCGGCCCCACCAGGACAGAAAAAGTCGATGCCAGCGTGTAATAGCCGTGTCCATTTTTTTGGAGATGTAATCAAAGTTTAATTTAAGAGTGTCAGATAAAAGGTGAGTGAACCAAACTCCCAAATATTTAATTTTAGTTGGTTGCCATGAAAAATCTGTTTGGGTGAAAAGATGTTTCTGGCAGAGGGGGTTTAAGGGTAAGATTTCGCATTTATCATTTTTTAAACGATAACCAGAAACCGCAGAGAAGGAAGAGACTTGTTGAAGGAAGGAGGGGACAGAGGTAGCAGGATGGGAACAATAAAAAAGAATATCATCAGCATAAACTGAGAGCTTAACCTGATGGGAGCCAAAATGAAAACCAGAAATGTTGTCATCTAGACGGATTTTAGTAAGAAAAGGTTCTAATGCTAATACAAAAAGTAAAGGGGATAAGGGGCACCCCTGTCGGACACCTCTATGTAAGGAAAAATAATCTGAAGACAGCCCATTAACAAAAATAGAAGCTTGAGGATCGGAATAAAGTAAAGAAATCAAAGAAATGAATTTGGAGGGAATATTAAACCAGCGTAAAGCTTGAAACATAAAATCCCATCCAATCCTATCGAAGGCTTTCTCTGCGTCTAAAGAGATAGCTGCGAAGGGAAAAGGTAGAGAAGAAGCCTTGCTGAGTATATTGAGGAAAACACATGAGTTGTCAGAGGAGAGGCGTCCTTTGACAAAAGCCGCCTGTTCAGGACCAAGTAGATCTGGGAGGAGAGGGTCCATGCGTAATGCTAAGATTTTGGCTAGAAATTTATAATCAGTGTTGACCAAGGAAATTGGTCTGTAATTTTTGCATAAGGTATGATCCTTATCATCTTTGGGAATCAAACAAATTAAAGCTTGTTGAAATGAACCACCTGAGGAACCGGCTCCAATGAAGGTTTGAAACAAAAGGAGGAGTTTTGGGAGAAGAAGAGAGGAAAAATGACTATAAAATTCAATAGTAAAGCCGTCAGGGCCTGGAGATTTACCATGACGTAATTTAGAGACAGCATGGGATATTTCAGCGATCGAGATATCTTGCTCTAAGGAATGAAAATCCACGTGGGAGAGTGGAGGAGCAGGAAGAGAGTGAAAGTAAGAGAGGAGATCATCAGTCTTGGGAATTTGTTCAGGGGTGTAAAGGTTATCATAAAATTTGACAAATTCCGTAAGGATGTCTTTATCCTTAAATGTAGAATCTCCAGAAGAGGTCTTGATAGATTCAATCTTTGTGCGTTCTTTTCTTATTTTTAAATAATTAGCCAGAAGCTTCCCCATCTTATTCTTACCACCATAATATCTGGAATTACATTTTAGCAAGCTATTAGAAGCAGCATCGGTTGTATATTTGTTAAATGAAATCTTAGCATCAATAAGTGATTTAAGAGAAGAATCTGATTTAGATGCATAATAGGCAAGTTCTAAAGCTTTGATATCAGCTAAGATTTTCGCCGATTTGGCTTCTCGAAGTTTCTTTCTTTTGGCCACAAAATTGATGATAAAACCTCTAGAGGCTGCTTTAAAAGAGTCCAAAACTGTAACAAAAGAGGAATCGGGGGTATGAATTAAAAAGAAAAAATTTGTTGGCAAAAGCAGTGAATTCCGTGCAAAAAGCGGGTTCTAGAAGTAAAGCATTATTGAAACGCCATCTACCTGAGTGAGGAGAAAATGGGATTAAATCAAGGTCTACAAGTACTGGAGCATGGTCGGAAAGTAGAATGGAACCAATCTCAGAGCGGATGGCATGTTGGGACAAAGATTTACTAAGGAAAATATGGTCAATGCGGGTTTGGGACTGATGAGGGGGGGAGTAGAAACTATACTCTCTAACATCAGGATTACACAGTCTCCAAATATCCACTAAAGCATTACTTTGAAAAGAATTTACAAATTGAGTGTGCATTCGAGAGGGTACAAATTTGACTTTTGACTGGCGGTCAAGGAAACGGTCACTAACCTGATTACAATCTCCTCCAAGAAGTATGTAATCTCCAGACAGGGAGGATAGTTTAGAAGAAATAGAGGGCCAAAAAGACCTATCAATTCCAGTAGGGGCATACACGTTGAAGAGAGTGAGAGGAATGTTGTCAATAAGTAATGTAACAAGAACCCAACGGCCATCAATATCACATTCATGAACGATGGAGGAGACATTTAACTTTTTATGTAACAGAATTACAACACCATTCTTTCTTGTTGCCATAGGGGAACAAATAACGTGACCCATCCAACAACGCTTGAGCTTTAGAGCTTCTGCTTCAGCATGATGTGTCTCTTGTAGGAGGGCAACATCAGTCTTAAGTCTTGCCAAATGTGAGAGAACTCTTTGCCTTTTAATGGGATTATTTAATCCCTTAACGTTCCATGTCGTTACACGGAATGAAACAATGGAGAAAAACAACTAGCAACAACATGCTTATTAATGCATAAAACAAAATAAACTAAGAGAGTTGAGAGTAGTGAAAATCCAATGGTAAGGAGAAGAAGATAAGAGAGAAGAAAGAAAAAAGGAAAAGACACAGAGAAAAGAGAAAGAGAGCTGCTACAAAAAGAGTATTGAAATATAGAAGAAAGAAGAAAAAGGATAGACCAGAGAATAGATAGAAGATAGAAAATGGGAGGCAAAAGAAAAGAAAAGGAGGAAAATGACTGAGAGCAAGCAGAGAAAAAGAAAAGGAGAAAGGGGACAGGAACAATAGATAACAAGAAGACAGTACAAGTCCAAAACGAACGACTGAAAGACATACTTACGGGTACGGGAAATGCAAATGAGAACGGGGTAGTAGGCATCAGAAAGACGACAGCGACATCACCAAGAGAGGACGCCAGACCACAATGTTCACAGATCCACAGGCAGCGCACATAGATCGGGGAAACACCGGATGGAAAAAGGAAGGAGAAGGAGTAGTGTCTGGAAATGGAAGAAAAGAAAAGATCAAAACCATGAAAAACAAGGAAATATGAGTCAGGTCACAGGACAAGAAGGACAAATTAGCGAGGAAAGCTCGCAACAAGAACAAGAGAGTCAGACAATAATAACAACAACATTAAGGATAATAGACGAGAAGGAAATGCAGGCTAAATCACGGCGGTCTGGAAACGTCCATGACATCAGGGCTCTGTTGACGAAGCAACTCTTGAAGAACTGCAGGGTCTTCATAAGTGGTGGTTTTGTCTTTGTAGGTAACTTTGAAGAGACATGGGTGAAGAAGACCATATCTTGCGTTGAGAGCTCTGAGTTGAGGACGTAAGTCAAGAAATCTTTTCCGCCTGTCTGCAGTGGTCTTGAAGACATCCTGAGATAGATAAAGACGGTGACCTTGCCATATGATTTTCTTTTTGAGTTTTGCAGCTGAAAGAACCTGCAAGAGGTCAGTGTACTGAAGAATTAGCATAATGACCCCCCTTGGCGTAGAGGAAACTCAAGGACCAAGGCAGTGAGCTCTTTGGATGTTGATGGAGGCTAGAGCTGGGGTATCCAGAATCTGTGAAAGGAAAATCTGAAAGAAAGCAGTGGGGTTAGACCCCTCTGTAAGTTCCGGAAGCCCGTAAAGGCATAGGTTGTTCCTACGATTTCTATTTTCCAAATCCTCTGACTGTTTTTTAAGCAGAAGAACCTCCGCCTCCAGTGATGAGATGCGAGAGCAGGATGTGTGGAGAGATTCTGAAGATTGTTCTAAGATAAGAACACGAGATTCTAAAGTAGACCATTTATCCTGCATGGCTTGCATGTTCTTAGTGGTAGCCTCCATGAAAGGCTTGAGAGCGCGAATTTCCTCCAAGATGATGTCCATTGTAGACGGAGAGGCGCCGTTTTCAGGAGCAGGAGGATCTTTCTTAAGGCGTTTGCCAGAAACTAGAGGTGCTTTCCCGCCATTCTGAGATTTAGGAATAGCGCCATGCGAGGTGTCAGGTTTTGGTGACTTGCCTCCCTCCATATCTGGAAGTGGGGAATCAGAGTCCAATCCAGAAGGCAGCTTGATACCCTCGGCGAGCTTCAGATTGCGGGGTTTCCCCATATAAGTACACTGAGCAGTGATGATAAAGGGAGAGCACTTTAGCATAAAAAAGAGTTAAAGTTGTGAGTGACCAACAGCGATTAACCTGTCTGACCACAAGAGGAGATGGCAGCAGAGAGTCAGGCTTATTAATGGTCAGTCAGGTAGTACCAATAAGGGTAAGATGGCATTGTTGAGACGTTGCGCAAGCCAGAGTAAAAAGAAAGAAAGCCAAAACATTCAATAGCGTAGAGAATGCAGAATGAAGCAAGCCTGACTAGTGTATGGCAGTTGAATTGAGGGACAGAGTCAAAATGAAGAGTGTGTCATATATGTTGTAGCAGGAGGCAGGCATCATCACAAAATGGCGGCTGTAGAGCGAGTCGTAGTCACAGGCTCGAGTAAAAGAGGCAAAACTGCATTCCAATAGTGCACATCATGAAAGGACTCACCACAAATGCAGGAGTTGCCCCAGTACAGTCATAGGCAGTTCATGTGGGAGAAATTACTTCAGGCAGCAAGAAGCGCGTTTTCACAAAATGGCGGTCGGGACAGAAATCCCGACCGGAACGAGCAAGTCCGCGGAAAAGCCGCAAATCTCCGAAATAATGAGGGCGATAGGCTCACCTCATGTTACGGAGTCATTTGCGCTGCTTTTGAAGTCTGGGCGGCTGCAGACGCCGCCGAGAAGAGGTTCGTGGAATGGGTCGGCTCCGGGATTACGCCGCTATCTTATGCGATGGGTAGCCACACCCCCTCCAGCTCTTTCAATTGCCTTTGAAAGTCTGATTGCTGGCCTGGCAAAAAAAGTAAACATTCATTATGTTTAACACCCCAAATTTGCCAGAAATCACCAGCAGTTGAAGGTTCCTATTAATTTGGGTGAACACTTGGCCAACAGAATCCACTTGAGTGGAAATCAAGATAGTGAGGCCACCTTTTGTTTCCTTTGTGTCTTTCATTGAAAACGCAGTAAATCCATCAACCTTAATCCCTGAGCCCAAGTCTCCTGGAATCATCAAATAATTAGGGTTAGTAAAATGGGCAGATTAACAGAGGAATTTCTGGATTTTAAACGGTTCCGTTCCTTAGAAGGCAACCTCGATCTTATTCAGCTGCCGGCTGTTTGAAAGCTCTATATCCAATTTAGGCACTGCTCACTACCCTTGATCTCATTTACAAACTCATGGCTATGCAATGCTGCACAGAATAAGGGCTGTCCCTCTTGCTCTGCTCCAATTCAATCTATTGGCCATTTTCTCTTCTGTTTCCCAGCATACTCTAGGCATAGCAGAAAATGGCTAATCTCAATTTGTAAACAAATGGGGACCGCAGACCACGGTGTGGCTTTGCACATTTTAAAATCTGATGCAAGACCCTTATTTGTTTGTGCACTTTGAAGGTTTTTGTGCCATATTTGGGGAATCAGAAGGAAGGCCCAAAAGTCAAATTTATCATCCTTCCCATCAGGCTGATAGTATGCTCCCTACTAGGCATAGCCAGTGGGGAAATAGACTAATGCTTTTAAGATGAGTAGGGAATTGAGTGGTCCTTGTAAACCTGATTGCTAGGTCCCAAACGATGATTGATGTTTTCTTTCACTAATTAAATGTGAACTTTTTTTATTGATACCATTTTTAGACAGTGCATGCTTTTCTGTATTAGGAATCTGAATCAATAAGTTATTATTTTTAGTGAGAAATAATGCATTTCTGTATATGTAAATTTTACTAGATTGTATAGATGCACTTTGCACTTATATGGTCTGATGACCGAAATAAAGTTTATTGAATTGAATTGCATGGTATACAACCCTTACAACAAATCTTTTACCACGCACTACCATTACAACGCAGACATTACAACGCATTGCGCTGGGGGGCGCTCTAGGATAGGGAATACGTTTAATTTACTATCCAACACCTTCTCTAGTGTCCACGAGGACTGGAGTTGGAATAGTAAATTAAACGTTTGACTATCCAGCACCCCAAAGCGCTATGCGTTGTAATGGTATGCGTTGTAAAAAACATGTTGTAATGGTATGCGTGGTAAAAGTATGCGTTCATCAAATAGTGTTTGATTTGATACATTTTACCCAATCTGTGTCATCTTTGTTTTCAGGCCAGCGATGTTCCAACTAACACACTTTAAGCCTAGTGTTATGACTTAGGCCAGCACCTAACTTGTATGGATTGTGAATAACATATGCTGGGTATGGGGGCACTGTGCTCTCTCATTGTGTCACTTCAAGTGTTGTATAAGTCATTTACAGCAATAGGAGGTGCACAGAAAACAAAACATTTAGTCTGTTGTTATTTTTTTTAATCTCTTCTTTTATTTCACAATAGTTCATAAAAACAGCCAACGCGTTGCGTTCCCCGAAGATAGAACCTTTTCGAACTTCATCTGGCCTGTAACTGACAACATAACACACATATAAGTGACTGAAAAAATGACAGTGACTGACGGACATAACTTTAGAAATATTGACATTACATATATTTCTGAAAAAACTGTAATAAAAACAACACTAGTTTGACAGTTTTTCTTTTTTTATAACTATATAGGAGATACACACTTTTATAAATAAAATACAAACACGAACAAGACAGAGGACTAACACATTACAAACAGTTAAAATTGTTCCTATATAAGTTAAACATGATATTATCTGCCTGTGGTAAGGGTCCAGGGAAAGTCACAACATTAGGAACTGCCACTGTGATTTGTACAGGTGATGAAGTTGTGTTAAATGTCATGAAACTGTGTGAGGTTTTCACCCTAGCTTCTGTGCCTACACAAGATTTGAAGGTTGAAGAGAAGGGGGTGTCCCATAGAGATTGTCATGGTTTATATCTAACTACCTCCTGGTAAGCATGAGCGAATTTTGCGGATCTCGCGTTCGCGAATTTGCGGATTTTTGAACTCGCAATCCGCAAAATCCGCGAATTCTTGTGAATTTGCGGATTTTTTTTTTTTTTGTGTTCGCAAGGATTTCTGCCAGTTCGCGAGGGTTTCGTACCAGTTCGCAATTGCGAACTTACATTTCGTCGCGCAACGGTCGCGAATTATGTTGTTTCTACGTCTGGTTCATCATCACAGGTTTTTTTTGAAACAGTATATACCCAGGCAGACTTGGGCTACAAGAAACTGGCTAAATCGCAACACATTTTTCAAGGGCAAAACATGATAAACACACAAATGATAAAAAACAATTAGTACAACAGACTGTTATGATATCAAAAAATATATAATTTTAATCTCGATTTCTTCCTTTAAAACATAGCATAGTCAGTGGTCTAAAAAATGTTACTGTGTATACATAATGAATATAATCAGTAAATTAGTACATTAGTTCTGAATAGCAATTCTGATAAACTGTTAAAATCAAAACATAAAAGGAATCACAACAAGAGTTGATTTCAAGATTATTCCTTCAGATTTTGTAAGACTTGGGCTGTGTCAACGCGTTTCGACAATCTTTTGTCTTCATCAGGACTTTAGAATATCCAGCCACTTTTTTCTAGATAGAATAGAACAAATTTTAGATAGATATAAGGTCAACGCTTTCTAAGTCATATACAGCAGCTTTTGTTTTTGATTGACCGAAGCTGACCAACAATTTACAACAATTTATAACAGTCTGTTGACAAATTTATAAAAAAGCTATTCCTAATAAACAACTGTTAGGCATTGGTTCATAAAAAAGGAGAAACGATAAAATGAGATAAAATACAGTTTTTTAGCTAGGCTTGTATGATGCATATAAGGGATAATACAGAATCGTGGAAACTGCACAGTGTAGAGAAACTATGCACTAACTGTATATGAATCAGCAAGGACAGGGGGGTAAATTCTTATTGACAGAATAATCTTTAAATGTCTCGAAAGAGATTATTCCACTAAATCTTTGTCTATTTATTAGTATCTAGAAAGTTGCTCATTTTAGTGGTCAACATCTAGTAGGCTATTTAGATAACTGCTAGCTGATTATATATCTAAATTTTCTCTTAGTTTCTCAAATCCTTCACAGTACATCTTACCTATAGAGAGAAGAATATTTTGCAGTGACCTTCCACTTTCCTCCTATTTGGAAGACTGTACAAGAAAGATATTAGGAGAGAGGCACCTTTTCTATGTCAGACGTGCGGTACGTGATATCTGTTGAGTTAAAAAGAGAACACAGATATAGATATTTCCGTCTTTCTATACTCTATTTCCTAGACTAGACTGCGAGACGGATTATTAGCTATGACTCCTGTTTTCTCTTCTCGTTGTTGTTACCTGAAAAAGCAGTATTCTTTGCACATTTCTCACTTCTACCTCTGTTTCCTTCTTGTCATTCTTTAATCAGAGAATGTGGCCAAGGGTTGGTTTCATATGTGCAGCGGCCACAGAACAGTCCACTAAAATAATTTCAAGTGGTACGTTCCTGTATATATAAAAGAAAAAATATTCAAATTTATTTGTCTATGGGCTAATGTTGTCAAACCATATTCAGGCAATCTTGTCAAATGTTGATCCTTGTTACTTCCTGATTTTACCTTATCTTGTGAGCGAAATTGCTCTAGATCGAGTAGTAAACGATTAAAAAACCGGAAATGAGGCGAGTAGTGGTCTATCAGGTTAAAACTCGTAATGGTACAGAAATGGAAACTTCAAATACCCCTGAAATTAAAAGGAAAACAACCATTCAGTGTTATATCCCTTAAAGCAGGTTAGGAAGGGTTAAGAGGTATTCCGATTTGTTTGCAAATTCATATACAAATCTTTTAGCGTTTGTTTACCTTTTAGAGTCAAAACGACATGGAAGTAACGGGTTCGTTTGAGAAATTTATAGCCTCCTGGCGGTTAGGTTAACACGGTTCCTTCGTGTTGATATTGATAGCGGAGGTCAGGGTGCCCGTGGCGGTGCAACAATGACTCGAAATCTAGGGGGAAATGTAAAGAAAAAAGCTATCCTTAATGACTAGGGCGAAATCGAGTTTTACCTCAAAACCGCTAAATGCTAGCGACTGGTAGAGAAGTCTGCAGAGAGTCAAGCAGACAGGTAGCGAAGTTGGTTGGGCTCTTACCGTTTTTTAAGGGCAGCAGCGTCGTACGTCTCCTTCCGTCTCGGTTCCAAAGAAGCAAATGGACGATCACAGAAAGTCCTTCTTCCATTGCCTTATATATGCTTCCAAAGAAGGAGGCGGGATTCGCTTCTTAAAGGGGCCTTACCTATTTTGTGATGTTGCCTAGATCAGGGCGGAGGAGGGACTAAAGGTTTAGAGTTTAAAGAAATACTACCTAATTAAATATCCCGAAAAGTTTGTTTAAAATGGGGGAGGTCAGATTCATTATATTAGGGATGACATAAATAGTTGGCAGATTATGTCTTCATATTATTGCATTCTCCCAGGGCAGATCCTGATTAAGACCCTGTCCAAAAGTTCCAAGGGTAAATATCCAATAGACCTCACGCTTCTTCCGTATTTCATTACCATATCATTTTTCAGAATATAAACACAAACCAGAGGACATTAGATGGCGCATCCTGGAGAAAATTCATGTGCAGGAGAATCAAGGTGGTAATGAAATACGGAAGAAGCGTGAGGTCTATTGGATATTTACCCTTGGAACTTTTGGACAGGGTCTTAATCAGGATCTGCCCTGGGAGAATGCAATAATATGAAGACATAATCTGCCAACTATTTATGTCATCCCTAATATAATGAATCTGACCTCCCCCATTTTAAACAAACTTTTCGGGATATTTAATTAGGTAGTATTTCTTTAAACTCTAAACCTTTAGTCCCTCCTCCGCCCTGATCTAGGCAACATCACAAAATAGGTAAGGCCCCTTTAAGAAGCGAATCCCGCCTCCTTCTTTGGAAGCATATATAAGGCAATGGAAGAAGGACTTTCTGTGATCGTCCATTTGCTTCTTTGGAACCGAGACGGAAGGAGACGTACGACGCTGCTGCCCTTAAAAAACGGTAAGAGCCCAACCAACTTCGCTACCTGTCTGCTTGACTCTCTGCAGACTTCTCTACCAGTCGCTAGCATTTAGCGTTTTTGAGGTAAAACTCGATTTCGCCCTAGTCATTAAGGATAGCTTTTTTCTTTACATTTCCCCCTAGATTTCGAGTCATTGTTGCACCGCCACGGGCACCCTGACCTCCGCTATCAATATCAACACGAAGGAACCGTGTTAACCTAACCGCCAGGAGGCTATAAATTTCTCAAACGAACCCGTTACTTCCATGTCGTTTTGACTCTAAAAGGTAAACAAACGCTAAAAGATTTGTATATGAATTTGCAAACAAATCGGAATACCTCTTAACCCTTCCTAACCTGCTTTAAGGGATATAACACTGAATGGTTGTTTTCCTTTTAATTTCAGGGGTATTTGAAGTTTCCATTTCTGTACCATTACGAGTTTTAACCTGATAGACCACTACTCGCCTCATTTCCGGTTTTTTAATCGTTTACTACTCGATCTAGAGCAATTTCGCTCACAAGATAAGGTAAAATCAGGAAGTAACAAGGATCAACATTTGACAAGATTGCCTGAATATGGTTTGACAACATTAGCCCATAGACAAATAAATTTGAATATTTTTTCTTTTATATATACAGGAACGTACCACTTGAAATTATTTTAGTGGACTGTTCTGTGGCCGCTGCACATATGAAACCAACCCTTGGCCACATTCTCTGATTAAAGAATGACAAGAAGGAAACAGAGGTAGAAGTGAGAAATGTGCAAAGAATACTGCTTTTTCAGGTAACAACAACGAGAAGAGAAAACAGGAGTCATAGCTAATAATCCGTCTCGCAGTCTAGTCTAGGAAATAGAGTATAGAAAGACGGAAATATCTATATCTGTGTTCTCTTTTTAACTCAACAGATATCACGTACCGCACGTCTGACATAGAAAAGGTGCCTCTCTCCTAATATCTTTCTTGTACAGTCTTCCAAATAGGAGGAAAGTGGAAGGTCACTGCAAAATATTCTTCTCTCTATAGGTAAGATGTACTGTGAAGGATTTGAGAAACTAAGAGAAAATTTAGATATATAATCAGCTAGCAGTTATCTAAATAGCCTACTAGATGTTGACCACTAAAATGAGCAACTTTCTAGATACTAATAAATAGACAAAGATTTAGTGGAATAATCTCTTTCGAGACATTTAAAGATTATTCTGTCAATAAGAATTTACCCCCCTGTCCTTGCTGATTCATATACAGTTAGTGCATAGTTTCTCTACACTGTGCAGTTTCCACGATTCTGTATTATCCCTTATATGCATCATACAAGCCTGGCTAAAAAACTGTATTTTATCTCATTTTATCGTTTCTCCTTTTTTATGAACCAATGCCTAACAGTTGTTTATTAGGAATAGCTTTTTTATAAATTTGTCAACAGACTGTTATAAATTGTTGTAAATTGTTGGTCAGCTTCGGTCAATCAAAAACAAAAGCTGCTGTATATGACTTAGAAAGCGTTGACCTTATATCTATCTAAAATTTGTTCTATTCTATCTAGAAAAAAGTGGCTGGATATTCTAAAGTCCTGATGAAGACAAAAGATTGTCGAAACGCGTTGACACAGCCCAAGTCTTACAAAATCTGAAGGAATAATCTTGAAATCAACTCTTGTTGTGATTCCTTTTATGTTTTGATTTTAACAGTTTATCAGAATTGCTATTCAGAACTAATGTACTAATTTACTGATTATATTCATTATGTATACACAGTAACATTTTTTAGACCACTGACTATGCTATGTTTTAAAGGAAGAAATCGAGATTAAAATTATATATTTTTTGATATCATAACAGTCTGTTGTACTAATTGTTTTTTATCATTTGTGTGTTTATCATGTTTTGCCCTTGAAAAATGTGTTGCGATTTAGCCAGTTTCTTGTAGCCCAAGTCTGCCTGGGTATATACTGTTTCAAAAATGACTGTTTCCCTGACCCAGGAGTAGATCCTAACAGGGGGTCCCTGATACCTACCTAAGATTACCCACGGTTGATCCGTGTGGGGCTCTTTCTCTCTCTTTATCCCCTTTCATATACAGAATCGGAGAAACTCAGTAGTGATCAATTTAAATAATCAAAACCAAATACAGCTACAATTATACTAAGAATAGCCATAATTTAGTGAATCCACTCCTCCGATAGACAATCTCTAATTTCTCCCTTCCATATACAATGGCAAATCTTCAAACCTTCGGGTTTTCGGATGAGGATTTTGAAACATTAGTAGGTACAAATGTAAATTTCGGTGAAAACCAAACAAGTAACCAACGGAATAATAGCGACTACAGTAAACTACTAGATCTCCAAAAAAAGTTAGTCAGAATAGAAGCACATGGGGAGTTTATGCTGAATTACCTCAAGCACGGCATAATCCCCATGGGTTTAAGGATCCGTATCATCCCAGGCCTGTTTGTGGACATCAAACCCTTTCTTAAAAAGTGGAGTATGATAGCGAGCCGCTGCTCGAGAGATCTTATGATGTTAATCATCTCCACATCAAAAGAATTAGCAGCTGATATAAGGAAGGAAATAGAGGTCCTTGAAGACAAATTAAAAAAGGCCACCACTTTAGATGAGGCAGAGAAACAGTTGGATTGCATCAAAAAAGACATACTGTCTTTCTCTGAATATTTAAAGAAAAGGAAAGAAGACAAGTTTGCAAAAGATAAAAGGTTTTATTCCGTTGAGAAAACTTACCCTTACCTTGTAGAAGGTTTTTTCAATTGTGACCCAGCTTCAGGTAATCAAACACAGACTTACCAGTATAAAGTTCAAAATTTCTCAGTTTCTTCAGGGTCAGAAATAGACTCAGAAGAAGAAGGGAGCATGGGTTTTCAGGACGATAGACCGTATGACCCTAGGAATGGACAACGAAACAACCGTCGTCCTTTTTTAGGTCATCGAGGGGGGAGGGGGAACCGCCAGAGAGTCAGGTTCCAAAATCACTCGAGAGGCAATTATCAACCAGTTCAATACCAGCCAGCCCAGTATACCCCGGAACCTCAAAGATATCTAGAGACAAGAAACAAGCAATACTGGAGGAACGGGATGTGATCCCTATTTTTAACTTATCCTCCCATATCCTTGAACCCTCTGATGTGTCCCTTCTATCCAAAGGCTTAACCTTCGTCCCCCATGCACAAGTAAACATTTTTGAACTCTATCGTGACATTCATTCTTTTTTACGAAAAATTAGATTAAAAAAGTTTTTTAGCATGAATGATCCATTAGAACTGGACAATATAGGTAATAATATTGTATCCTTACCTTCTAATTTCACTCCGACTCTACAACAACTAGGTCCCGAAGTAGCCGTCTTCGAAAAGGTCATTATAAAAAGATTAGAACAGGCCCTTAAATTCATCCCCAAACCAAAATACAATATATCAAAAGATGAGCATGACTCTCTTGAGAGATTAAAAAACGACAACACGATTGTGGTCAAAAGTAGTGACAAGGGTGGCGGTATAGTCCTTCTGGACTACACCACCTATGAGGAAAATATGCAAAAGATGCTTAATGATACCACATTTTACAAAAGGATCCACTCGAACCCCACAGAAAAAATAGTTAAAACCATAAACAAATTAACAACAAAAGCACTAAGTGAGGGAGTCATAAATAAAAAAGAATTTGAATACTTAAATAAATCGGAAAGGAAAACATCTTGCATATATGGATTACCAAAGATCCATAAGGACCAGAAAAACCCGCCCTACCGACCAATTGTCTCTACAATTGGGACCCCCCTTGAAGCAATTTCTAAGTATTTAGATCAAGTCCTAAGGCCATATATCTCTTTGTCTCCATCGTACGTGAAGGATACAGGTGACATCATTAAAAGAGTGGAAAACTTGCCATTCCATACAGGCAGAGATTTACTTGTGACACTAGATATAGAGTCTTTGTATAGTAATATACCTCAAGCAGAAGCCATTGAAGCTACCTTATGGTTTATTGACTTGCATCAGATTCCATGTTGCAAAACATTCATTAGAGATTGTCTGACTATGGTGCTAAAAGAAAACTTTTTTGAATTTGGCAGTGATTTGTTTTTACAAATCAAGGGCGTTAGCATGGGTGCTTCCATGGCGCCTTCTATAGCAAATATTTACATGATATTCTTTGAGAGCAAGTTCATCTACAATGAAATAGCACCGTTCTTCGAGTCTGTTTCCCATTGGTACCGGTACATAGATGACATTTTCTTTGTATGGACCGATGGGGAACAGACTCTGAAGGAATTCTTGATCTGGTTGAACCTGACTGATGCAAATTTGCACTTTACGGCACATATAAATGAGTCAAAAGTTGAGTTTTTGGATGTTTACATACAGAACAATGAGGGCTCCCTTGAAGTGGACCTATATTCAAAACCTACTGCACGTAATACGCTTTTACATTTCAGCAGTTACCACCCGCGGTGCCAAAAGGATAGTATACCGTTCTCTCAATTTTTGAGAGTCAGACGGAACTGCACAAATATCAAAGATTTCGATATACAAGCAGTTAAAATGAAAGAAAAATTCATCCAGAGGGGTTACCCGCACCGGTTGGTAAGAACAGCGTATAAAAGAGCTCGTTTTTACGATCGTGATATGCTATTGAACTCCCAAAAACAGAAAAATGATCCCAAACTAGTGTGTATAACAAAACACTCTACGATGGATTCAACAATAAGACAAATAATCAACTCCAATTGGCATCTTTTAAACACAACAGATGACCAAGAAAAAATACAGAAACCTATGTTCGCGCATAGACGGAATAGAAACTTAAGAGATCAAATAGTCCATTCTCGCCATAAACCAAAGACTCTGAATACCCCATTCATCCAGAAATCAATCACTGGAACAAACGCGGTCAAAGGTACTTCTAGATGCGGATCATGCCACTCATGCGATAGTATTATAACTGGTGAAAGTATGCAATTCAAGACAACAACTATTCGAGCTAAGGAGCTATGGAATTGCAGAACGAAGAACGTGATATATTTGATCATATGCCCTTGCAATCTGGGCTATGTGGGAGAAACGTCACGCATGATTAAAACTAGACTCACAGAACATAGGTCGGCAATCAAGACGAAACGACTAACAGCCCCTCTTGTGAATCATTTTTCAGAATATAAACACAAACCAGAGGACATTAGATGGCGCATCCTGGAGAAAATTCATGTGCAGGAGAATCAAGGTGGTAATGAAATACGGAAGAAGCGTGAGGTCTATTGGATATTTACCCTTGGAACTTTTGGACAGGGTCTTAATCAGGATCTGCCCTGGGAGAATGCAATAATATGAAGACATAATCTGCCAACTATTTATGTCATCCCTAATATAATGAATCTGACCTCCCCCATTTTAAACAAACTTTTCGGGATATTTAATTAGGTAGTATTTCTTTAAACTCTAAACCTTTAGTCCCTCCTCCGCCCTGATCTAGGCAACATCACAAAATAGGTAAGGCCCCTTTAAGAAGCGAATCCCGCCTCCTTCTTTGGAAGCATATATAAGGCAATGGAAGAAGGACTTTCTGTGATCGTCCATTTGCTTCTTTGGAACCGAGACGGAAGGAGACGTACGACGCTGCTGCCCTTAAAAAACGGTAAGAGCCCAACCAACTTCGCTACCTGTCTGCTTGACTCTCTGCAGACTTCTCTACCAGTCGCTAGCATTTAGCGTTTTTGAGGTAAAACTCGATTTCGCCCTAGTCATTAAGGATAGCTTTTTTCTTTACATTTCCCCCTAGATTTCGAGTCATTGTTGCACCGCCACGGGCACCCTGACCTCCGCTATCAATATCAACACGAAGGAACCGTGTTAACCTAACCGCCAGGAGGCTATAAATTTCTCAAACGAACCCGTTACTTCCATGTCGTTTTGACTCTAAAAGGTAAACAAACGCTAAAAGATTTGTATATGAATTTGCAAACAAATCGGAATACCTCTTAACCCTTCCTAACCTGCTTTAAGGGATATAACACTGAATGGTTGTTTTCCTTTTAATTTCAGGGGTATTTGAAGTTTCCATTTCTGTACCATTACGAGTTTTAACCTGATAGACCACTACTCGCCTCATTTCCGGTTTTTTAATCGTTTACTACTCGATCTAGAGCAATTTCGCTCACAAGATAAGGTAAAATCAGGAAGTAACAAGGATCAACATTTGACAAGATTGCCTGAATATGGTTTGACAACATTAGCCCATAGACAAATAAATTTGAATATTTTTTCTTTTATATATACAGGAACGTACCACTTGAAATTATTTTAGTGGACTGTTCTGTGGCCGCTGCACATATGAAACCAACCCTTGGCCACATTCTCTGATTAAAGAATGACAAGAAGGAAACAGAGGTAGAAGTGAGAAATGTGCAAAGAATACTGCTTTTTCAGGTAACAACAACGAGAAGAGAAAACAGGAGTCATAGCTAATAATCCGTCTCGCAGTCTAGTCTAGGAAATAGAGTATAGAAAGACGGAAATATCTATATCTGTGTTCTCTTTTTAACTCAACAGATATCACGTACCGCACGTCTGACATAGAAAAGGTGCCTCTCTCCTAATATCTTTCTTGTACAGTCTTCCAAATAGGAGGAAAGTGGAAGGTCACTGCAAAATATTCTTCTCTCTATAGGTAAGATGTACTGTGAAGGATTTGAGAAACTAAGAGAAAATTTAGATATATAATCAGCTAGCAGTTATCTAAATAGCCTACTAGATGTTGACCACTAAAATGAGCAACTTTCTAGATACTAATAAATAGACAAAGATTTAGTGGAATAATCTCTTTCGAGACATTTAAAGATTATTCTGTCAATAAGAATTTACCCCCCTGTCCTTGCTGATTCATATACAGTTAGTGCATAGTTTCTCTACACTGTGCAGTTTCCACGATTCTGTATTATCCCTTATATGCATCATACAAGCCTGGCTAAAAAACTGTATTTTATCTCATTTTATCGTTTCTCCTTTTTTATGAACCAATGCCTAACAGTTGTTTATTAGGAATAGCTTTTTTATAAATTTGTCAACAGACTGTTATAAATTGTTGTAAATTGTTGGTCAGCTTCGGTCAATCAAAAACAAAAGCTGCTGTATATGACTTAGAAAGCGTTGACCTTATATCTATCTAAAATTTGTTCTATTCTATCTAGAAAAAAGTGGCTGGATATTCTAAAGTCCTGATGAAGACAAAAGATTGTCGAAACGCGTTGACACAGCCCAAGTCTTACAAAATCTGAAGGAATAATCTTGAAATCAACTCTTGTTGTGATTCCTTTTATGTTTTGATTTTAACAGTTTATCAGAATTGCTATTCAGAACTAATGTACTAATTTACTGATTATATTCATTATGTATACACAGTAACATTTTTTAGACCACTGACTATGCTATGTTTTAAAGGAAGAAATCGAGATTAAAATTATATATTTTTTGATATCATAACAGTCTGTTGTACTAATTGTTTTTTATCATTTGTGTGTTTATCATGTTTTGCCCTTGAAAAATGTGTTGCGATTTAGCCAGTTTCTTGTAGCCCAAGTCTGCCTGGGTATATACTGTTTCAAAAATGACTGTTTCCCTGACCCAGGAGTAGATCCTAACAGGGGGTCCCTGATACCTACCTAAGATTACCCACGGTTGATCCGTGTGGGGCTCTTTCTCTCTCTTTATCCCCTTTCATATACAGAATCGGAGAAACTCAGTAGTGATCAATTTAAATAATCAAAACCAAATACAGCTACAATTATACTAAGAATAGCCATAATTTAGTGAATCCACTCCTCCGATAGACAATCTCTAATTTCTCCCTTCCATATACAATGGCAAATCTTCAAACCTTCGGGTTTTCGGATGAGGATTTTGAAACATTAGTAGGTACAAATGTAAATTTCGGTGAAAACCAAACAAGTAACCAACGGAATAATAGCGACTACAGTAAACTACTAGATCTCCAAAAAAAGTTAGTCAGAATAGAAGCACATGGGGAGTTTATGCTGAATTACCTCAAGCACGGCATAATCCCCATGGGTTTAAGGATCCGTATCATCCCAGGCCTGTTTGTGGACATCAAACCCTTTCTTAAAAAGTGGAGTATGATAGCGAGCCGCTGCTCGAGAGATCTTATGATGTTAATCATCTCCACATCAAAAGAATTAGCAGCTGATATAAGGAAGGAAATAGAGGTCCTTGAAGACAAATTAAAAAAGGCCACCACTTTAGATGAGGCAGAGAAACAGTTGGATTGCATCAAAAAAGACATACTGTCTTTCTCTGAATATTTAAAGAAAAGGAAAGAAGACAAGTTTGCAAAAGATAAAAGGTTTTATTCCGTTGAGAAAACTTACCCTTACCTTGTAGAAGGTTTTTTCAATTGTGACCCAGCTTCAGGTAATCAAACACAGACTTACCAGTATAAAGTTCAAAATTTCTCAGTTTCTTCAGGGTCAGAAATAGACTCAGAAGAAGAAGGGAGCATGGGTTTTCAGGACGATAGACCGTATGACCCTAGGAATGGACAACGAAACAACCGTCGTCCTTTTTTAGGTCATCGAGGGGGGAGGGGGAACCGCCAGAGAGTCAGGTTCCAAAATCACTCGAGAGGCAATTATCAACCAGTTCAATACCAGCCAGCCCAGTATACCCCGGAACCTCAAAGATATCTAGAGACAAGAAACAAGCAATACTGGAGGAACGGGATGTGATCCCTATTTTTAACTTATCCTCCCATATCCTTGAACCCTCTGATGTGTCCCTTCTATCCAAAGGCTTAACCTTCGTCCCCCATGCACAAGTAAACATTTTTGAACTCTATCGTGACATTCATTCTTTTTTACGAAAAATTAGATTAAAAAAGTTTTTTAGCATGAATGATCCATTAGAACTGGACAATATAGGTAATAATATTGTATCCTTACCTTCTAATTTCACTCCGACTCTACAACAACTAGGTCCCGAAGTAGCCGTCTTCGAAAAGGTCATTATAAAAAGATTAGAACAGGCCCTTAAATTCATCCCCAAACCAAAATACAATATATCAAAAGATGAGCATGACTCTCTTGAGAGATTAAAAAACGACAACACGATTGTGGTCAAAAGTAGTGACAAGGGTGGCGGTATAGTCCTTCTGGACTACACCACCTATGAGGAAAATATGCAAAAGATGCTTAATGATACCACATTTTACAAAAGGATCCACTCGAACCCCACAGAAAAAATAGTTAAAACCATAAACAAATTAACAACAAAAGCACTAAGTGAGGGAGTCATAAATAAAAAAGAATTTGAATACTTAAATAAATCGGAAAGGAAAACATCTTGCATATATGGATTACCAAAGATCCATAAGGACCAGAAAAACCCGCCCTACCGACCAATTGTCTCTACAATTGGGACCCCCCTTGAAGCAATTTCTAAGTATTTAGATCAAGTCCTAAGGCCATATATCTCTTTGTCTCCATCGTACGTGAAGGATACAGGTGACATCATTAAAAGAGTGGAAAACTTGCCATTCCATACAGGCAGAGATTTACTTGTGACACTAGATATAGAGTCTTTGTATAGTAATATACCTCAAGCAGAAGCCATTGAAGCTACCTTATGGTTTATTGACTTGCATCAGATTCCATGTTGCAAAACATTCATTAGAGATTGTCTGACTATGGTGCTAAAAGAAAACTTTTTTGAATTTGGCAGTGATTTGTTTTTACAAATCAAGGGCGTTAGCATGGGTGCTTCCATGGCGCCTTCTATAGCAAATATTTACATGATATTCTTTGAGAGCAAGTTCATCTACAATGAAATAGCACCGTTCTTCGAGTCTGTTTCCCATTGGTACCGGTACATAGATGACATTTTCTTTGTATGGACCGATGGGGAACAGACTCTGAAGGAATTCTTGATCTGGTTGAACCTGACTGATGCAAATTTGCACTTTACGGCACATATAAATGAGTCAAAAGTTGAGTTTTTGGATGTTTACATACAGAACAATGAGGGCTCCCTTGAAGTGGACCTATATTCAAAACCTACTGCACGTAATACGCTTTTACATTTCAGCAGTTACCACCCGCGGTGCCAAAAGGATAGTATACCGTTCTCTCAATTTTTGAGAGTCAGACGGAACTGCACAAATATCAAAGATTTCGATATACAAGCAGTTAAAATGAAAGAAAAATTCATCCAGAGGGGTTACCCGCACCGGTTGGTAAGAACAGCGTATAAAAGAGCTCGTTTTTACGATCGTGATATGCTATTGAACTCCCAAAAACAGAAAAATGATCCCAAACTAGTGTGTATAACAAAACACTCTACGATGGATTCAACAATAAGACAAATAATCAACTCCAATTGGCATCTTTTAAACACAACAGATGACCAAGAAAAAATACAGAAACCTATGTTCGCGCATAGACGGAATAGAAACTTAAGAGATCAAATAGTCCATTCTCGCCATAAACCAAAGACTCTGAATACCCCATTCATCCAGAAATCAATCACTGGAACAAACGCGGTCAAAGGTACTTCTAGATGCGGATCATGCCACTCATGCGATAGTATTATAACTGGTGAAAGTATGCAATTCAAGACAACAACTATTCGAGCTAAGGAGCTATGGAATTGCAGAACGAAGAACGTGATATATTTGATCATATGCCCTTGCAATCTGGGCTATGTGGGAGAAACGTCACGCATGATTAAAACTAGACTCACAGAACATAGGTCGGCAATCAAGACGAAACGACTAACAGCCCCTCTTGTGAATCATTTTTCAGAATATAAACACAAACCAGAGGACATTAGATGGCGCATCCTGGAGAAAATTCATGTGCAGGAGAATCAAGGTGGTAATGAAATACGGAAGAAGCGTGAGGTCTATTGGATATTTACCCTTGGAACTTTTGGACAGGGTCTTAATCAGGATCTGCCCTGGGAGAATGCAATAATATGAAGACATAATCTGCCAACTATTTATGTCATCCCTAATATAATGAATCTGACCTCCCCCATTTTAAACAAACTTTTCGGGATATTTAATTAGGTAGTATTTCTTTAAACTCTAAACCTTTAGTCCCTCCTCCGCCCTGATCTAGGCAACATCACAAAATAGGTAAGGCCCCTTTAAGAAGCGAATCCCGCCTCCTTCTTTGGAAGCATATATAAGGCAATGGAAGAAGGACTTTCTGTGATCGTCCATTTGCTTCTTTGGAACCGAGACGGAAGGAGACGTACGACGCTGCTGCCCTTAAAAAACGGTAAGAGCCCAACCAACTTCGCTACCTGTCTGCTTGACTCTCTGCAGACTTCTCTACCAGTCGCTAGCATTTAGCGTTTTTGAGGTAAAACTCGATTTCGCCCTAGTCATTAAGGATAGCTTTTTTCTTTACATTTCCCCCTAGATTTCGAGTCATTGTTGCACCGCCACGGGCACCCTGACCTCCGCTATCAATATCAACACGAAGGAACCGTGTTAACCTAACCGCCAGGAGGCTATAAATTTCTCAAACGAACCCGTTACTTCCATGTCGTTTTGACTCTAAAAGGTAAACAAACGCTAAAAGATTTGTATATGAATTTGCAAACAAATCGGAATACCTCTTAACCCTTCCTAACCTGCTTTAAGGGATATAACACTGAATGGTTGTTTTCCTTTTAATTTCAGGGGTATTTGAAGTTTCCATTTCTGTACCATTACGAGTTTTAACCTGATAGACCACTACTCGCCTCATTTCCGGTTTTTTAATCGTTTACTACTCGATCTAGAGCAATTTCGCTCACAAGATAAGGTAAAATCAGGAAGTAACAAGGATCAACATTTGACAAGATTGCCTGAATATGGTTTGACAACATTAGCCCATAGACAAATAAATTTGAATATTTTTTCTTTTATATATACAGGAACGTACCACTTGAAATTATTTTAGTGGACTGTTCTGTGGCCGCTGCACATATGAAACCAACCCTTGGCCACATTCTCTGATTAAAGAATGACAAGAAGGAAACAGAGGTAGAAGTGAGAAATGTGCAAAGAATACTGCTTTTTCAGGTAACAACAACGAGAAGAGAAAACAGGAGTCATAGCTAATAATCCGTCTCGCAGTCTAGTCTAGGAAATAGAGTATAGAAAGACGGAAATATCTATATCTGTGTTCTCTTTTTAACTCAACAGATATCACGTACCGCACGTCTGACATAGAAAAGGTGCCTCTCTCCTAATATCTTTCTTGTACAGTCTTCCAAATAGGAGGAAAGTGGAAGGTCACTGCAAAATATTCTTCTCTCTATAGGTAAGATGTACTGTGAAGGATTTGAGAAACTAAGAGAAAATTTAGATATATAATCAGCTAGCAGTTATCTAAATAGCCTACTAGATGTTGACCACTAAAATGAGCAACTTTCTAGATACTAATAAATAGACAAAGATTTAGTGGAATAATCTCTTTCGAGACATTTAAAGATTATTCTGTCAATAAGAATTTACCCCCCTGTCCTTGCTGATTCATATACAGTTAGTGCATAGTTTCTCTACACTGTGCAGTTTCCACGATTCTGTATTATCCCTTATATGCATCATACAAGCCTGGCTAAAAAACTGTATTTTATCTCATTTTATCGTTTCTCCTTTTTTATGAACCAATGCCTAACAGTTGTTTATTAGGAATAGCTTTTTTATAAATTTGTCAACAGACTGTTATAAATTGTTGTAAATTGTTGGTCAGCTTCGGTCAATCAAAAACAAAAGCTGCTGTATATGACTTAGAAAGCGTTGACCTTATATCTATCTAAAATTTGTTCTATTCTATCTAGAAAAAAGTGGCTGGATATTCTAAAGTCCTGATGAAGACAAAAGATTGTCGAAACGCGTTGACACAGCCCAAGTCTTACAAAATCTGAAGGAATAATCTTGAAATCAACTCTTGTTGTGATTCCTTTTATGTTTTGATTTTAACAGTTTATCAGAATTGCTATTCAGAACTAATGTACTAATTTACTGATTATATTCATTATGTATACACAGTAACATTTTTTAGACCACTGACTATGCTATGTTTTAAAGGAAGAAATCGAGATTAAAATTATATATTTTTTGATATCATAACAGTCTGTTGTACTAATTGTTTTTTATCATTTGTGTGTTTATCATGTTTTGCCCTTGAAAAATGTGTTGCGATTTAGCCAGTTTCTTGTAGCCCAAGTCTGCCTGGGTATATACTGTTTCAAAAATGACTGTTTCCCTGACCCAGGAGTAGATCCTAACAGGGGGTCCCTGATACCTACCTATCATCATCACAGGTTCCCAGCACCCTCTGTTTCACCACTGCAACCCTCTGTTACATCAATGCCACCCTCTGGTTCATCATTACTGTAGATTATGGGGGGGAAAAGCAAGCACACCATCCCTGCTTCAACTCAGATGAATTAATTTGGGGTTAGTTTATTAATGTGTCACTGTTTTAAAATTCCAGTCTGGCACCTGCTTCCTTATCTGTAATTTTGCTTTCTGTTGCAGTGCATTTTTTTTCCCCAGGACCTTCTTTGTGGCCTACTTGTAGCTATTGTATGAGCCTGCTGTGAGGGTCAGAGCAGGGTCATACAATTGTTGCAACTAGCAACTGAATTCTGGAGGGGCCCCAGTCAGGAAGCACTACCGGGAATTGTTACTAATGATGAGTTTGAACTCTTGCCCCTGCCGAGTGCTTTCACTTTTGAAAAACTCGTTTTTCTGCAATTTCGCGGGGTTCGCGGGGTGCGAACACGCGCAAGATCGGATTCGGAAGCCGCAAATTCGTGCGAATATGCAATTTGTTTTTTTTGCGGCGTGTTAGTTGGCAAGGTTTTGTGCGTTTTTGCGAGCCGCTCGTAGCGCAAGACGCGAAGTTACCCTCGCGGTCGTTCAAGGGCGCAGCCATCTTGTTTGCCTGACGTATTTCCGTTTCCGGGCGCGAAGTGTAATCTCGCAAAGTCCGCGGTTTGCCAGTACAGTCTCGCGCGTCGTGAACGGGCGCGGCCATCTTGTTTCTCATTCATTGCTATGGTTCTGGGCATGGTCTTTGTATCCTCTGTCAATCTCTGCCATCCTTTGCTTGTTTGAAGTTTTTTTTTATCTATTTTACTTATTATCTATCCCTCTATTTTTCTAGCCCTATATTTTTGTGTTTACTGCTACTTTTGGTTAATTTTAAACTACTTTTGTAAACTCTTTTCTTTTCTTCTCTTCCCTATTCTATTTTCTTTATTCCTTTCCGCCCAGACCATGGTGAAGGGAGCCGGGAAGCATCCCGAGAAGGGGAAGGGTCCCGCACCCCGTGTCCGGCTCCCGTGCGGGCGTTTGAGGGGGGAGCTAGTGATGCCACGGGAGATCTTTACCCCGGAGGAGGTGGCCCAACTCATTTTTTATGTTCAGCGCCGCCTCCCCAGGACCATCATGGGAGGCGGCAAGATCAGTGCCGGGTACGGGGCCCGGGAGCGCCGGAAGCGGTGGGAGAAGGTGTGCCAGGCCATTTACCACCACTCTCGGGTCTGGCGCACCTACAACCAGGCCACCCACCGCTGGACGGATGTCCTGACCCGTGAGCGAGATCTGCTCGACCTCCTTGGCCTTGAGATCCCCGGGCTTGGTGAGTAGTAGTAGCTATGTCTTTACTACTATGTTTTCTCCTGCTGTGTTATTATATTGCAAATTTTTGTTTTTTACCAAGAGCAATAATGCTGCTCATTACATTGTAGGTACATTTTATTTCAAAATCTTCTGTGCATTTCAGGTACACTGCTCTCCTTCTCAGTAGTGTTGCTACTATGCTTATTTGTTTTAGATTTTGTGTTCATTTCATTGGCCTGTGAAATTATGTATGAGTGTAGTTGAAAGAACTGCGCAATGCTACACACTAAGGTTCAGATTTTTAATTACCGGCGCATCCCTGCAAAGTTGCAGGGATGCGCCAGTAATTGTGCGTCACGCCACCATCACCCATGGTGCGCCGTATTACAATGCGGCGCGCCATGGGCCCAAAACGTCACCAAAGCGTTACGCATCTGTGCCGTAAAGGTGGCGCATTGCTGGAGTTGCGTCGCAACGATGGTGCAGCTCCATCAATTCTCTGGGGTGCCCTATCTCCCCAATGCTGCGTCAAGCCGTACGTCTGCTTCAAGCAGGCGCAGGGTTTGAGTCACGCATCATTGTCCTCAAAGTGACTGATTGAAATCTTGTAGATTTCCCTCAGCCACTTTTAGGATGCGTTCCTGCGCAGGAACGCCCTCCCTTGCGCCGGAACACCCCTATTGGCGCAGGGCTTTACAACGTGATGCATCTCCCAGATGCGTCACGTTGTTAATATACGCCGCACCATTGCGCCTCTTTTGTGCTGTCGCTGCGTCACAAAAGTCACGCAACAATGGAGCAAAAGAGCCGCAAGGGCCTTATAAATCAGCCCCTACAGACTCAAGTCCAGTCCTTCCTTTGTACACATGGCGATAAGAAGAAATAGTGGTGGTGGATTAATAGTTTGAGTATTTTAATGACTGGTGAATGTAGTAGGAAACTTTAGTGTTGTCGCTGATCTTCAATCACGATGGACTTTGGCTGTCACTTTGCGTGCTGCGGACTGCTGCCTGCCAATCCTAGGCAAACCTTTTTAGTACTTTGTTTAGTGAGTTACATAGGGTAGTTTCCAATTCGACGGTCCGCAAATCAAGCAATACTAAAGTAATGACGTAGTCGACCACATGAGATTGGTCAATAATATATCCCGTGGAGTCGTTCCCTATTTGCTATTTCGCAAAAATATTTTGTTACTTTGTTAGTTCTTTTTTAAATGTTTGATTTGGTTGAGAAATAAATATCATCCATGTTTTCTGTTTTTCTTTCTTTCATGTTGTACATCAGCTTCCCCCAGGGGCAAGAGGAGGACACAGGAGGAGGAGGAGCAGGGTGCTGTTGTCGATGCAGGCCAGGACCGGGCAGTCGAGGGCTCCTTTGCTGGCCCCAGTAAGTTTTAATTTTAATATAGAGTACTTATTTTTTCCTAGCGTTCCTCATTCGATTTTTTCTAAATCGTCTTTGATCTTCTTGTAGACAGGATCTAAATTCTTATCCCTATGACTCCGTGTGGTATTACTAGATTATTCTTATTAGTCTGTCTGTGTAGCTAACTAAGATTGCACATTTGGCATTTCCATTGGACTCCCATTCTAGTCAGCAATAGCTCTATGCACTGAGTGTAGTCCTCTGGGATTGTCCATAATGTCTTTTCAAGTATTCTAAATGTTTATGCTTTGACCATTGCCAACAATAAAAAGGTGAATGACCACCACCAAGAAATAATAAGATACTACTTTACTTTTGGTTTGGATAGGACAATCCATTCTACTACTGTTGCAGGGACAAATCTGCACAAACAGAACTATGGACACTAAATAATGCATCGCTTAGCTTATCAATTATAATAGGTGCTGTAACTGTTAGACTTTCCACATACCTCAGTGATAACAGACTTTGTAGTTGAACCCCCAATCTCCTTACTGACTAGATAGTGTGGCAGAGTCATTTCGCTCCCAAAGTCACCGATGGCAGAGGCACGGACTCATGCTTGCAAAAATTCGAAAACCTTTAGCTCATCCACTCTAGTCTGGAGGACCAAAAACCACAGAGTCTATTTAAGTTTAAAAGCTTTATTAAAAGTAAACACATTTATTAAATTCAAGTTTGTCATAAAAGTGAACGTGTAACTGAAAATGGAAAAGTGCTTAGTGCTGACGATTAATTGGACACATTTCTTGTGGTCGAGCCGAGCTCTCACCTGGTTTGAACTTGATCCTGCTCGTGTTCTTAGAAGTCAAGGTTCTGTCTGTTAGGAGAAAAAGTGGTGCGTGTTAAAAAGTAAAAAGCAAACATTCATCAGTTGTGCCAAAAAGTGCAGCAAGACAACAGCCTTCCCTGGAAAAAGGGACATTTTTACTCTAGAGTACACAGTCAAAAATTATTAAATTGTACACTTTTTTTCACATTTCTTTCTTCCTCCTAGACCAAATATTATATAGTAGTGAGTGGTGTATTCTAACATTATTAAATGTACTTTGTAGGTGGAACATCTGGAGACGGGGCCAGCGCGGAGGTGGTGGCATTGGACGAGGAGGACAACTCTGGGGAGGAGGCGGTGCAAGTGCCGGAAAAGGACATGCCTGTGAGGGTTCACACGGTGGTGGCGGGCAGAGGTAAGCTATACATTCCTTAGTCATTGAGATTGAAGACTGCAGAGTGTGCTTTCTGCACGGGTGTATTATAAAAAAAGCAGGTAGTAGCCTCCTCTAAATGTACTTCGACTTAGCTGTGAAGTTTTTGGCGAGAAGAATCCCAATCAGATCTGAGGTGAACTTGATGGATGGGATGAACGAAAAGCGAAAGAAGGCTGTAAGTAAGTGTGGAAGCACGAGAAATGTAATGATGACTGGCAAAGAAGAATGATATGTGTTTGCTTGGTCCCCGAGGTGGCTGGGAAGGTAAGAAAATGGTATGGTGCATGGCTGGGTGAATGATGAAGCAAGGATGGGTGGAAGGAGAACAGCCTGGGTGGGTGAGACAGAAACTGTATGTCTGCAATATACTTTGAATGGATGGATGCCTGGATCATTCATGGTACTATCTGACTCTTAGATAGCATATCTGAATCTAGAGAGAGTAGACGGTCACTGGATGAACTAAGTGTTACTTTGAAGAGCATGTAACACCGCACCCGCACGTCCGTTCCAGTGTAGGAAAGGCAAGGAAAAGAAGTTGTAACGTTGTCCAAAGACTACCATGAATAGTAGCAGTAGTTTGTATTGCAACTGCAAGCACAGCATATATCCAGTTATTACGGTGGGCACTCCCTACCTCCCTTAATAACTTTAGTTTAGTAGTAGTACGTCATTCATGTGTGGGGGTATCACTGTTCACTCAATAATAAGCAAAGCACCTAAAGTCATCCCATATGTCATCAAATACATCCCATGTGAAGTGATAGATAATCAGATAATTTAGCTTCTTCATTTTCCTTTTCTAATACTCATTTGCACTGTAGGGTGAAAGCTAAATTAATTAAGCAGTAGCCCTTTTAACAGAGTATTCTCAGTGCCACCCGTAATAGAAAAGTAAGAGCTTCACCACCTGCATGTACTGGACCGGTACAGTAACGCAAGTCTGTCTCACTCACCATGGTGTGCGTCTGTTTTTCTCGGGTGCAAGTTCACTGCGCTGGCATTATGCCGGCTTGCATAAGATAACGTACCAATTTTCCTAAACAAGAGAGAAGAAGAAGAATAAGAGTGGTGTACTGTCATAGTCGACTGTAATAGAAGTCCATAGTGCTCGTAGAATTTGTTCCTTAAACTCCCACTAATGTTAGAGCAAGGATGAAGAAGTCGGAGGTTACATAGATACTGTCCTCAATAGTTATGCACTGTGCTTTCAATTTGCTACTTGTACTGTGACAACTTTCTGCTCAATCATTTTGTGTTAATCTTAAGGAGCATTGGTTACAGACTATGTCTTTCTTTTTTCATGTAGTTGCTCCTTCCAAATCCAAGACACCATCAAGGAGGAAGGAGCAGGCTCGAATGGCCCGGCAACGGAGGCTGGATGCCACTGTTGCTGAATATCGGCGGCTGGTGGCCCTGGAGGAGGAGGAGACGCAGTCTGGAACAACAACAACGTCCACTGGGACAGCTGCCTCCTCCTCCGTGCGGGCTGCCAGCCAGCGCAGTGCTCCAGCGGTACGGAGCCGGGCTACCAAAGCCAAACGCCACCGCCCAGCAGCAAAGAAAGCAGCTGCCCCTCACAGGATTTGCAAGGCACACCGGCGCCGCTTATCCCTCAGACTGTCCTACCTGGAGCAGGAGGTCCATAATTATAAGAACGTGGTGGAGGGCCTCCGCTTCGAACTTGCCACCCTCCGCAAGGAGCATGATGCCCTGGCTGCTAATTCCAACAGCACCCTGCCATAGTGTCCCTTGCCCCTTTTTTAGAGACTTTTGGGGGGTGGGAATTGGGAGTTGTGATTTTTGGGGACTTTTGAAGGACAATCGTTGGGGTTAGGGAGGGTCTTGCGGGAGATTCTTTTGTTAGGGCTATAAAAATATACTTTTTGAAACTTTATCTGACCATACCTGTTTTTTACTGCTTTTGAGTCTGGTGGGTGGGGGTTTAACATAACAGTAAGTTTGTTTTCCTGAATAGTCCTAGGACTTTAGTAGTACTACCGTCAATCAAATCTCTCGTCTCTCCTAATACTCCATTATACTACCTCCAACCAAACGCCTATCTTACCTGTAATTTCTGTTTGCAAGTAGGGCTAGGCCCAGGGCTGGCTCCACGGGAAACAGCAAATAAGGTTGGCAATCCTGGGCGGATAAAATTTCCTCATAGCGGTGGTACTAGTGGTGTGACACAGTGGCAGTTGCTTGCCTATGAAAAAAAGAAAATGAAATCTGGTTTGTCCTCCTGAGCAATACAAAGGTACAATACAGAATATAGCAGGTGACAGAAGTACACTAGAACAGTGCCACGTTGTAGCCTAACAAATGTTAAAGTATAACTAATTCGGTTGAAGTTCTTTGACATTAGCCATGGGTCTTTGTCAAGCAGAGTAAGAATATATCCTCGGATTTCTTCACCAGCCTGTTGCTATCACCTTATCCTCCCCAGCAAGTGTGTGGATTTATTGCTGTAATTTAGTCACACATCAATCAAAACCACACAGCCCGGGGGAAGAGGGTTAGGGTTTGAAAAATGGATGGGTACGGGGGTTTTTGGGAAAGGTTTTGGGAGACAAGAAAAAGTAGCACAGCATGGACGAACAATTGTGAACATAAACAAATCTTTGGGTACAAACCTATCCATCAATCTTTGAAAGTGCATACACTACTGTAACTGCATGCATGTCAGTTAAAAGTAATTAGTACTTTCGACAACTGTGGAAGAAAGAATGCGACAGTACAGGGCGTGGGTGGAAATATTGATAACTATATTCAACATAAGGTCTCTGTAGCCAGATACCTGAGAGCCTTGCTGGTCACTATAAATCCATTCACAACAACACTCAATGGGGTTGGTCTGGAAGGTGTCAGGTTTACTCCCCGTGATCCAGTCGATGCAAATATGGTTCCACTTCCAAATGTCACCAACACCCAGAAGTGTAAACACAGGGTGTTCGAGGCATTAGGCGGGGGAGAAAAATAACAAACTAAAATAAAAAATGTGGGATGGGTAAAGGTAGGGTCAGCAGGGAAAGGATACCTGTAACAGAAGACAAGACAGGCATCAGTGAAGTGCTGTCCTAACATACAAGGGTACTCTCATATAGTCTCACTAAATAGTCTGCAAGTCTCCCGCCTACTCATGGGAAATGTAGTTTCATAGTACGGTAGGCGCTTAGGGGCTGCGTAACCTGACAGAAGGTATAGTAGATAGAAAAGGAGAAATTGCTTTTTTTCTAGGTGTCCCCTCACTCACCAGGGTTGCCCCTTGGTGACATGCTTCATCATTGGGGCCATCCCAGTCCTCTACGGCCTGGGGCGTGCTGCGACTTGCGAATTACGTAGGAGCACTTACAAATGACTATGTGTGGTGCAGATGTGATAGTGGAGTGGACTAAGTGATGTGTTAAGGGATCAATGTAGAAGCAGAGAGAGAGCCAAGAAATGCAGTCACAGTCAGAGAAAAAGGCAAGGGATACTGTATCTATGTGGTTGTAGTGGTCCTGTTGGAAGTGGTAAGTAAGTTGCCCGCAGAAAAAAAATCCTCCTATTAGCGGCACTCCTCCATTGCAGCCGACGCTTCGTCCATCGATGTTGGTCACCAGAAGACACCCTGTCCACTGCCTGCCTGATGCTGAATTGTGGCTCGCTACTGTGAAGCCTGACTCCATCCTTTTTTCCCCATTGCAGAGACTGAAACCCGGCCTGTAATTATTCAACGAAAAACAGGAAGTGATATAATATTACAACACCACTGATAAATAAATATAAGGTATGTAGGCTGTGGAGTGCAAAAAGTCACAATTTGTTTTTCCTAGTAGACAGTACAATGTTTTTGAAAGTGCGTACTCTGAGTCACCTTTTGAAGGATAAATAAGTATGGGCAAATTAATGTATCGGATCTTGCCCCTCAAGCTAGGTGTACTGTAAACTGTGTTTTAGAACAAAATTAGATCTTCCTAGCAGTGCTCCCACCCAGACCCTTACTAAAGCCAGTCGCAAAAATGTAGAAGACCCCCAATCAAATCTCAAAAAACGAGGCCTAGCAGAAAACTGGTGACAAAACTTACTTTGAAAGTAAAAGTAGGCCGAAGTACCCTAATTACCCATTACCCACCGTGGATTGCATTCAAACCACTTGCAAGCAACCAAGCAAAAGTAGCCATAGCCAGCATCGCTCCAAGACTCGAAATCCCCCCCACTCAAACACATGCAATAGAAATACTGCTAACCCTAACGAACCCTAAGTTAAGAATAGTGGCAAAGGCTTTCTTTAACTATGCCAAATCCCCCCTTTCCCACCATGGATTTTCTTCAAATGACTTGCAACCAAAATTACACATTCTCACGAGTGCTCTAAGACCCCAGAACTCAGTTTGAAAAATCTAGAACACCCCGAAACACATGCAATCCTGCTGCTAGGGCTAACCCTAACGAACCCTAAGTTACAAAAAGTGCCAAAACTAAAGGCTTTTCCGCGCGGATTTTGTCCCAACCACTTCTACCCGGTATTAGACCTTCCCAGGAATGCCCCAAGACCCGGCAACCCACCCGCCAAGAAGCGTAACACCCCCAAACAGGCCAAAAGCAAAATCTCATACTTGCAATATTTCTGGGCCTTCGGTCCAAACGCGCTGCGTAGCTAGGCCATAAGTCGGGGTTGGCACGACGGATTTCCTGAAAAGCAAATGCAATCAAGATTAGAGTGTCCCAGCAGTGCTCCCAGACCACGAAACTCACCCGCAAACAGACGGAACCCCCCCTAAGAGCACCTCAAAGGCAAGCAAGTCATCAAAAACACAAAAAAAATTCCGCCTGGGATTTGGTCCAAAACACTTTTATCCGGTATTAGAGCTTCCCAGCAATGGCCCCAGAGCCGTCAACCCAGGAGAAAACGAGTAGAAGACCCCCAAACAGCCAAAGAGCAAAAGTACAAAAATGGGGACTTAGTCACTTTTTCACAAATTTCCCAAATCACTCCGCGCGCGCTCTGCAGCTAGGCCCTAAGTCCCCTCAGCCACCATGGATTTGCTTCAAACCTCTTGCAAAGTAAAGTATATATAGCCAGCAGTGCTCCCACACCACGAAACTCACCCACAAACACCAGGAAGCCCCCCAAACAGGCCCCCGAAAACGCTACATAGAGCAAAATGTCAGAAATAGCCCAAAAAAAAATCGGCCTGGATTTTGTCCCAACCACTTCTACCCGGTATTAGACCTTCCCAGGAATGCCCCAAGACCCGGCAACCCACCCGCCAAGAAGCATAACACCCCCAAACAGGCCAAAAGCAAAATCTCATACTTGCAATATTTCTGGGCCTTCGGTCCAAACGCGCTGCGTAGCTAGGCCATAAGTCGGGGTTGGCACGACGGATTTCCTGAAAAGCAAATGCAATCAAGATTAGAGTGTCCCAGCAGTGCTCCCAGACCACGAAACTCACCCGCAAACACCAGGAAGCCCCCCAAACAGGCCCCCGAAAACGCTACATAGAGCAAAATGTCAGAAATAGCCCAAAAAAAAATCGGCCTGGATTTTGTCCCAACCACTTCTACCCGGTATTAGACCTTCCCAGGAATGCCCCAAGACCCGGCAACCCACCCGCCAAGAAGCATAACACCCCCAAACAGGCCAAAAGCAAAATCTCATACTTGCAATATTTCTGGGCCTTCGGTCCAAACGCGCTGCGTAGCTAGGCCATAAGTCGGGGTTGGCACGACGGATTTCCTGAAAAGCAAATGCAATCAAGATTAGAGTGTCCCAGCAGTGCTCCCAGACCACGAAACTCACCCGCAAACACCAGGAAGCCCCCCAAACAGGCCCCCGAAAACGCTACATAGAGCAAAATGTCAGAAATAGCCCCAAAAAAAATCGGCCTGGATTTTGTCCCAACCACTTCTACCCGGTATTAGACCTTCCCAGGAATGCCCCAAGACCCGGCAACCCACCCGCCAAGAAGCATAACACCCCCAAACAGGCCAAAAGCAAAATCTCATACTTGCAATATTTCTGGGCCTTCGGTCCAAACGCGCTGCGTAGCTAGGCCATAAGTCGGGGTTGGCACGACGGATTTCCTGAAAAGCAAATGCAATCAAGATTAGAGTGTCCCAGCAGTGCTCCCAGACCACGAAACTCACCCGCAAACACCAGGAAGCCCCCCAAACAGGCCCCCGAAAACGCTACATAGAGCAAAATGTCAGAAATAGCCCAAAAAAAAATCGGCCTGGATTTTGTCCCAACCACTTCTACCCGGTATTAGACCTTCCCAGGAATGCCCCAAGACCCGGCAACCCACCCGCCAAGAAGCATAACACCCCCAAACAGGCCAAAAGCAAAATCTCATACTTGCAATATTTCTGGGCCTTCGGTCCAAACGCGCTGCGTAGCTAGGCCATAAGTCGGGGTTGGCACGACGGATTTCCTGAAAAGCAAATGCAATCAAGATTAGAGTGTCCCAGCAGTGCTCCCAGACCACGAAACTCACCCGCAAACACCAGGAAGCCCCCCAAACAGGCCCCCGAAAACGCTACATAGAGCAAAATGTCAGAAATAGCCCAAACAAAAATCGGCCTGGATTTTGTCCCAACCACTTCTACCCGGTATTAGACCTTCCCAGGAATGCCCCAAGACCCGGCAACCCACCCGCCAAGAAGCATAACACCCCCAAACAGGCCAAAAGCAAAATCTCATACTTGCAATATTTCTGGGCCTTCGGTCCAAACGCGCTGCGTAGCTAGGCCATAAGTCGGGGTTGGCACGACGGATTTCCTGAAAAGCAAATGCAATCAAGATTAGAGTGTCCCAGCAATGCTCTCAGACCACGAAACTCACCCACAAACAGACGGAACCCCCCCTAAGAGCACCTCAAAGGCAAGCAAGTCATCAAAAACACAAAAAATTTTCCGCCTCGGATTTGGCACAAACCACTTTTAGTGCTTCCCAGCAATGGCCCCAGACCCGTCAACTCACCTGCAAAGAGGTAGAACAACACCCCCACAAGTGCTGAGTCTTTCTTCATTGGGCGTAAACCAGCCCTCTGCTTTGATGGAAATAGGAGTCTGGAGGAGGAGGATAGAGGAGCATGTTCTTCTGAACTTGTGAACCTGAGGAATGCAGACTGCGGCACCTTCTAATAAATTAGCAAACAAGTGAAGACAGTTCTGCTGATGGGCTTGTTTTTGTGATTATCTGATTAAAGTTTGAATTATATTAACTGTGCACAACAAAGAAAGACAGACACACAGGAATAAAAGTGAATAAGGATGAAAAAGAAAGTTATTGATTCGTTGTCTCATTTTCAGGGCTCGAAGTCGGTATCACGGTCCAGGAATAAGAATAAGGCTTCGTCATCATACTCTGCGAATTCAGCCAGGGTGAGGTCAGTCACAGTGCCACCTGACAGAGTAGAAATTCCCTCATCTATGGTGCTGGCCACCTCCTCTTCATCCGGCACGCTCTCTCGTACTCTTATATCTGGTGGTATGAGGTGCTGATTCATCTTGATCATTGTTAACCTCTCCACATTTTTGGGCGAGAGGCGGCTCCGTTTGGGAGTTACAATCCCACCAGCCGCACTGAAAACCCGTTCAGAAGACACACTTGCGAGTGGGCAAGACAAGTAGTTTAAAGCCAGGTTGGTGAGCTGTGGCCACAATTCTTTTTTCCCATGCCAATACGCCAATGGGTCAGAATTAACATAGACCTCTGTGGAGTCATTCAGATAGTCCTTCACCATCGACTCAAGGTCCTCCTCCAAGGTTCCTCCACTTTGCGTAGCTCTTGCTGTGCCTCTGACCTTTTGAGAACCAAACCCACGCAGAGCTAGCCAATCCTATTCAGCCTCCAATGTTTCTGTTGTCTTTCGTGCAGATGATCCGGTTGCCGGTGTCTTTAACGGCTGAGAGGTCACTTGTGCCACAGCCACAGGTGCAGAAGTGGATTGTTTTGACTGGGGATGGCCTGCTGATGTACTGCCATTTCCTTCAATTTCCAGCCGTTCTGTTTCAAACTTCTTGGCTGACAAGGCTAGCCAACGTTTGTACTTTGTAACATCTTCATCAGCAAAAGGAAAGAATGCTCTGCCTGCCAGCGCCTTTTTGTAGCGTGGATCCAGAATAGTAGCACAAATGTAATGCTGTTCTGAGTGGATCTTTTGAAGACGTTCATCACCTTGTAGGAGCTCTAATAATTTCTCAGCCAGAAGCAAAGAGTCTTTCTTTTTGTCATCTTTTCGAAACACAGAACACACCTCCTTCAGTTGGTCCTCCAGCATGTACAACAATGGGATAGCTTTTCCCAAATTAGAGTCCTCCTTGCTGACTGCACGTGTGAAGACCTCAAAAGGACGAAGCATGCGTGTTAGGCTTTCAACTATGTTCCATTGCGGCCCACCCATCCTCAGCTCCTCTATACCCTCTTTCAAGAAATATTGATCGAGTTGCGTATACTGCTCATACAGACGCTCAAGCATGTAGAAGGTTGAGTTCCAACGTGTTACCACCTCCTGGATGAGTGCTTTCACTGGCATTTGACATTGATATAGCATGCTCCTCAGCTGCTTGCGGGCCTTAAAAGAATGCCTGAAATGCTTGCAAATTTTTCGGCAGTTCTCCAATACACTGTACGCTGCACTGCGTTTATTACCCAAGAATTTTTGGACAACCAGGTTTATACAGTGCGCCAAACACGGCACTCTGAAATAGTAACCGTCCCTCATGGCCTTAACTATATTGGAGCCATTGTCCGTGGAAACATAACCAACCTTGCGTTTTAGTGGGGACAGACAGTTAAGGACCTTTGTGTTAAAGACATCCAAAATGTTTTCTGCTGTGTGACGTTTCTCCAAACCAAACATGGCTAGTGTTGCATGTTTCCGAGCACCTTTAAAAACAATGTTAGTGTCAACACCTGAGTTTAGCTTTGCTTTAGCCCCTGAAAAAGAGACCCAGTGTGCAGTGATGCACATGTAATCAGCGCCTGCGCCACTGGTCCACATGTCTGTTGTCAGATGTATAGTGTGAACAGCACTCTTCTGCAAAGCTGCCCCAATCACCTTCAGAACATCTTCATGTAGTGCTGGAACCGCAACTCGGGCAAAATAGAACCGGCTAGGAACCTTCCATTTAGGGCAGAGCGCTGTCACTAATTCTAGAAAACCAACCCCTTCTACAAAAGAAAAAGGGAGAAGGTCCAGAGCTAGCATTTTAGCCAGCTTAGTGTTATACAGACGGGTCATTGGGTGGTTGCGTTCATATTGCGCTTCTGTAAACAACATCTTTTTAATGTTGCCCTGGACCAATGATTTACGGGATGATGATGATCTCTTCGACCCAGTTACGCTCGCTGATGAACTTTTCCGCATTGATGTCTCACTCTCTCCCACACTCTTAGTGTGGCTCCCATGGGGTGTGCTGCTGACATGGGAACTGGGTGTAAGTGAAGTGTTTGAATCGTCTTCTTCTACCTCCTCGTCATCAGCAGATGACAAATCAACGTTTTCATTACGTGCAATTCCGGCTTTCTTGACCGCCTCTAGGTGCGGAAACCATTCGACAGCGTGCCTTCTCTCAAGATGACCTCTCTGGCCTCCGGTACCATAGTTAGAACCAAGCTTACCACGACTAAATCGAAGCTTACAAAGGCTACAAATGGCTACGTTTTCCTTTTTTGGGCAAACACTAAAGAAGTCCCAAACTGGAGACTTGAAATGTCTTCGGGGGCCGGAGGAGGCGGCGATACTGGTGGTGGTGGTCCTGCTGCTAATGACAGATGAAGTGGAGGATGTGGATTGCCGAACTTCAGTACGTTTTGCACTTTCACCACCACGAATTGAGGTCGAGGACGAGGTGGGTACCTTCTTGCGAAGAAATATGGAAGCGGTAGGTTTTGGTGTACTACTTAACTCCAAATCTAATGATTCCATTTCCATTGCCTCCTCGCCGACATCATCATCACGCTCAGCAGCTTCTCGGGATAGGGTCAAAATGTCTCTTTGCTGCATGCCCGGTGGGGCTGCAGTGACCTTTGTGATGACTGGCTCGTCGTCATCGTGAGAGGCTTCATCACCAGCAGTATCTGTCACTTCTTGTTGAGCCTCATCACACTCCATAGGTTTGAGTTTTTGGACGACCTTCCTTTTACGCTTAGGAGGTACCGGTGTCAGATCATGGTGTGCCTCTGCCTCACTGTCAGACCGCAGTTGTGGTTCCCAAGACAGATCACTTGCACCAGAACGAGGTGGGCTTGAAGAAGATGTAGACACCCCCCTTGATCTTTTCCTTGCTAGGGATGTGGAAGACAATGAATGATCATCAGGAGGAGTGGCTTCCAATGATACCTCAGCTTCATTGTCGATTTCCAAATGTGCCCCTACTTCGGGAGGAACAACTATTGTGGGCACTTGTGAACTTCCATGCACCTTTGCTTGCGCATCTCCTTTTGCTGCCTCTCCTTCCACATGTACTTGGGCGTGTACTTGCACATGGTGTTGTTGTTGCGGCTGTGGTTGTTCAACACTTGTCAGATGAGTTACAACAACCTGTGTTGATTCAGGGACATTGCTGCTACTTTCTTGCGATGAGCCAACATCACTGGTCGATGGTGATTGGAGAAGTACACTGACTGCCTCTGAAGCACTCAAGGGCTTTGACTTAAGTTGGCGTGGTGGTGGAGGCACTGAACCCAATGGAGCAGGGGTGCTGCTCTCAGGTTGGTCCCCAGCAGATCCTGCTGCTGCAGGCGTACTTTTTTTTTTGCTCCCAAAAAAAGTGGCGGGTGGCACACCAGCCTCCTTGGTAACTTGCTTCTTCTGCTCCTTACTAGCAACTTTCTTGCTAGAGGAGCTACGGAGAACTTTCTTTGGGGCCATCTTCTTCAGAGCAGGTCAGACAGCAGGCCGCAGTTGCACGAATTGTAGAGTTGTCTGAGGCCAGACGTGACGTCGCGTGACGTTATGCTGCACACACACACCGCTGCAGGACTTCTTCCTGGCACTGGTGGTTCTCTTGAGTCTTGTGCACCTAAAAAAAATGGAAGACAGAGGAACATCAGTTCAGTTATAGAGCACAAAAAAATCGAAAAACACTGCAAAATCAGCACAATCCCAATCCATCCATGCCCTCCATAATGTTTAAATTCAAGACAACCCACAGAAAGACTAGGCCCATGCAAGACTCACTACCCCTGGGCATAAATAAAGGTTGAAAAGTAGGCAAAATGGTTGGAGGCCTAACAACAAAGCCTGCATTCAAAATGGCCACTTGCCTGCCAGCACATGGCCAGTGCCTGTAGCTGCACTCAAAATGGCCACCAGCCACATGGCATGTCCCTCCCCATGAACACCCCCAAAAATCGAAAAACACTGCAAAATCAGCACAATCCCATTCCATCCATGGCCTCCATGATGTTTAAATTCAAGACAGCCCACAGAAAGACTAGGCCCATGCTAGACTCAAATACCCCTGGTGAAAAGGCCACAAGTACAGGCCCAAAATTCGAAAAACACTGCAAAATCAGCACAATCCTATTCCATCCATGGCCTCCATGATGTTTAAATTCAAGACAGCCCACAGAAAGACTAGGCCCATGCTAGACTCAAATACCCCTGGTGAAAAGGCCACAAGTACAGGCCCAAAAATCGAAAAACACTGCAAAATCAGCACAATCCCATTCAATCCATGGCCTCCATGATGTTTAAATTCAAGACAACCCACAGAAATACTAGGCCCATGCAAGACTCACTACCCCTGGGCATAAATAAAGGTTGAAAAGTAGGCAAAATGGTTGGAGGCCTAACAACAAAGCCTGCATTCAAAATGGCCACTTGCCTGCCAGCACATGGCCAGTGCCTGTAGCTGCACTCAAAATGGCCACCAGCCACATGGCATGTCCCTCCCCATGAACACCCCCAAAAATCGAAAAACACTGCAAAATCAGCACAATCCCATTCAATCCATGGCCTCCATGATGTTTAAATTCAAGACAACCCACAGAAAGACTAGGCCCATGCTAGACTCAAATACCCCTGGTGAAAAGGCCACAAGTACAGGCCCAAAAATCGAAAAACACTGCAAAATCCGCACAATCCTATTCCATCCATGGCCTCCATGATGTTTAAATTCAAGACAGCCCACAGAAAGACTAGGCCCATGCTAGACTCAAATACCCCTGGTGAAAAGGCCACAAGTACAGGCCCAAAAATCGAAAAACACTGCAAAATCAGCACAATCCCATTCCATCCATGGCCTCCATGATGTTTAAATTCAAGACAGCCCACAGAAAGACTAGGCCCATGCACCACTCACTACCCCTGGTCAAGGCCCCAACAACAGGTCAAAAATCGAAAAACACAAAATTTTACAAAAAAAAAAAATCGAAAAACACAGAAAAATCAGCACAATCCCAATTCATCTATGGCCTCCATGATGTTTAAGTTCAAGACAACCACAGTCCACCCACCACTGAGTACCCCTGGGGAAAAGGCCCCAAAACAGCCCAAAAATCGAAAATCCCAAAATTTTAGTTGCAGCAACTGTAATGCCCCAAACAAACTTACTTGTAAAATTTCTAATCCAACAGTGATCCAAAGAAAGTCAAAAAGGCCTCAAATCCAAAGATCCAGCAGCATCCACAAAAAGTAATCCTTCCAGGTCCACATCCGAATGAAAAGTGACCAGGAGATGGACAAAGCACTGGGAGGAGCCTGCTGAACAGGAACAGGAAGTTGAAGACTATGGGGCACTTCCTTCCTCCCACCCCCCTGCCCCCCTCCCCAAAATGGACTCCTCGCTAAAAAAGTGCAGGCAAATGTCAAACTAAGGAGTTATTCACATAAAAATCATCATTTCTAGAAGGTTTATGCTGCTTGCTGGTGGATTTCTTGTGCAGAATTGCAAATTTATATTTTCGCTCGCCGCATCTCAAATCTCGCAATTGCGAAGTACCGCGAGACGTGATCTCGCCGTACTCGCGTTGACAAACTATGGCTGGCAAGCCGCGATGACGTAATCGCGCTCGCCAATTCCCGCGGGATCACACAGCAAGATCCAAAATGGCGCAGCACTCGCAAACTATCGAAAAAAACAACTCGGCAAACGATGATAAACGCCGCGCGCCGCAAAAATTGTATCACCAACGCCGCGCGCCGCCAAAAAAATCCGCTGCGTGCGAATTTGCGGATTTTGCGGGAAATCCGCAAATCTCGCGGATTGCGGATTTCCCGAAAATCCGCAAAATCCGCGAGCGGAACGGATTTTCCGCCCACGCTTACCTCCTGGCATAATTCCATGTTTTCCTGTTTTAATTTGTTTATTTCTAACTGCATTTGTTCCCACAATTTGGTTACTGAATTACCCATCTCTGAATTCTCATTAAGAGCCTGAGCCATGGTTTGGCCATCTATTCTGTCATTCTGCAAGTCCATATCTCTCAAGGAGAACTTAAATTGTTGTGAAGGCTTGTGCTTCTGTTAACCTTCACTCTCCGGAAATCAAGGTTCTCAACTTGAGAGATAGACACTAATTCTCTTCAACCCCTAAAAAGCTATACTAGCCCAACTGGATGTACAGCTCAGTTTGGCAAGAATAGATTCCCAGGGAAAGGAGGAAAAATGGATCAAAATAATAAACAACAAAAAAAACCACTCCTCTGGTTACGGCTCACAATAATTAGACGTCACTCCTTTCTAGCTTAAAAACTTCAGCAAGTCTTACTTCTGGGATGTGGCAAGTACATCTAAAACATAAGCGAATATGTTATCACACTTCTCTTATAAAAACCATGTCTTGTCTTTTTCTCTATATGTTTATAACATTAGTCAAGAAGATACCTTTAGTATAAAACATGATTCTGATTCACCATTAGGAGTTTTTATGAAAAATGTTATTATCCTTATCTTAAAATCTGTGGAAATAAAATGTCAACAATCACTGACCTGCACTGTTATTCCAGTACACTATATAGTATGACCTTCGTAGTAACTTACTAAATAATAACTTCCAAAAACATACAAATAGTATTCACAATGTTCACTGAGTGTTAATATGCTCTCAATAAAGTTCTTTTTCTCCTCTTGTGTTTTCTTTTTGTGCTCAGATTTGTGATCGTGGTGACAGAAGAGTCTCGGATTATGCTCAGGGTTTCAGAGGTAAGTCATCGGATGTTTCATTAAGCTCAAATATCTATTCTTTCAGTTTTGTAGCTCCTTCGCTATTACCAAAGTCTTGATTCTGTAAACAATGTTCGGAAAATCAAGGAATACACACTCGCAAAAACAAATGGAGTTGATAATTACGTTTTTTCCTTTATGGGCGCTTCTCTCTATGCGAGCTTTTTCAAAGATCTTACTTGATTTATGATTTCTGTTTCTTTTGTTGCAGATCGGACAGGTTGCCCCTCAGGACCGGAAATGAAGAATCACAGCGTTGGTGTCACCATGGAAACCCTGCCAAAGCTCGATCACCGCCGAAACACTTCTCGCGCTGGGAAGGTGCCTTGAAGACTGCAGAGGAACAAACAGGACTGGAGCAGCTCTGGAAATCAGGTAAGGAAGAGGATTCAACGAGCACAAGCGAGTTCCGTTGCAATGTGGGGCCTTTTATACTGTTTCTTTGGGTGGGGTTCTCCAGCTAGGGTGTGGCCAGAAAAACATGGGAAGCATGCTTCAACTGCCACATAGGCCATGTGCTGAGTATGCAAATGAGCCCCCGAGCTCAAACCGAACATCCAGTTTACTCCCGCATCAGGCCATACAATGAGTATGCAAATGAGCCCCTCGAGCTCAAACCGAACATCCAGTCCATTCCTGCATCAGACTGCACAAAAACATCATCTTGGCCCACGCTTGTGCAAAAGTAGACAACCTGAAAAACCCTCATAGCAAAATACAAAACAAGGAACATTATTCATGACAAAGTAAAAACAAAAGACACAAAGGGCCAATCCTCATTACACAGCACTGGGCTGGGCCATGTTTTTAGTACAAACCCTAACAGTACCTGTGGATTGATTTACGTGGGCAGTACAACAAGAAGCCTCAAACAAGACAAAGACTTCATTTTTTTTATTTTTTTTTTATTATTGTTCTGGGCGCAGTAAACCTGCAAACAGTATCAGATTAATATGCAACAGAATCATCATCAATTAACAATGTCCAAATTGTATTCACTTTCAGAAGGTATAAGCTCATGATTCATAATAATCTCGAAAAGCGCTCCAGATTTTTATACCCAGTCTCTTTTTCCTTGCTCCTTTAATTGAAAATAAACTCCACTCCAAATTATATAAACTCAGCATTTTTGCACGCCATTCATGGAATTCCGGTGGTTTTTCCTGTAACCATTCCCTGGCAATACATAAACGAGCAACAGTCATTGCAAAAAAAGATGAAATGCCGATGTTGAAAAAGTGATTCCACATTATTGTCTTTTGGAATTTTTCCTAACAGCATCATTGCTGGGGAGATAACGACCGTTGTTTTAATCACTGAAGAGATACTTTTTTCCAAATGTTCAATAAACCCATTTAACTTAACACAATCATAAAAAATATGTATCGCCCCAGCGTCCTCCTCACCACAGCGAAAACATTTACCTTGATTTCCCGTTGCCCATTTTGCCATTCGCTTGGGCGTATAATATAGATCACATAATGACTTAAAAAACTGAGCTTTCAGGTTTGCCGACATGAGCTCTTCCTTTGACAGAGTTAAGAGATCCGCTATGTCAATCTCCGGATCTCCAAGAGATTCTCTCCATTTCAACTGCATTTTTTCCAAATCATCTTTCTTGACTGAGATCAAGGATTGATAAATCACTCCGATTTTAACTGATCTTCTAATTTCTTCAATGACTTGGTGTTGATTTAAATTCCCCCCCCTTCGATTTACATAATCCCGTATTTGTAAATATTAAAAAAAGTACCATCTAGGCAGTGAGAATTCATCCTTGATCTCTTCAAAAGATTTACATGTCCCATTCTTATTAACGATATGTCCTAATGTCTTGATACCTTTCTGCTGCCACTTATTAGACATAGCATCAGAAAAAATGCCTGGTAAGATCCTATATGCACTAAGCGGAGTATAATATGACACTCTCTGTAAATCCATATTTTTCATAAACCATTTCCAGACCTTAAAAGCCCCCATAGTTACCTTAAACCTTGTTTGCTTAAAATAACTCCCATCAATTTCCTTGACCAGAATATGCTTTGCATTTGTCCCTAGCTGTATGTCGAATATATTTGAAATGGTTGGATCATCAGCTTCATTTACTCCTAATATCAAAACTTTCATTTTCATTAGAAAACATGTAATGTAATAAAGAAAAAAGTCAGGTACCCCCATTCCTCCCCTTTGAATTGGCATTGTCATGTATTTCATTGCCCTTCTAGGTCTCCCAGGGCTCCATATAAATTTCCCGCACTTCGATTGCAAGTCCTGTATTTTATCTTTAGTTATTTCTAAAGGTATCGATCTAAACAAATAAAAAAACCTTTGGCAATATATTCATTTTTATCACATTTGATCTTCCAATAATGGTTAAATACAGCCTTTCCCATCTTTCCAAAGATACCGTAATTTTTGCCATTAATGTATTCCAATTAGCTTGCAATAGTTCCGTCATCTTAGCCTTGATTAAAATACCCAGATACGTCACTTCTTTAACCACCCTACTATCTTGCCAACCAATCGTTTCAGAGCAGAGAATTTGTGTTTTAGCCTCATTCAATTTATAGCCTGCTATGAGACCAAATGCCTGCGCTAATCGTTCACTTTCTTTGATTGCTGTAGCAGGATTGGTTGTTGTCACTGCAATGTCGTCAGCATAAGCAAAAACTGAAAAGTAAAAATTCTGAGCCCTATAGGGAGGGATCAAAATGTTCTGACTCAGTAACTCAATAAAAGTGTTTATATAAAGAGCAAACAAAAGGGGGGAGCAGGGGCAGCCTTGTCGCGTGCCACGTGATATGATAACATTGTCAGTGAGTTGACCCATAACTGATATCTTTGCCACGGGTTTTAAGTACAAAGATTGTATTGCTCTGATAAATTTCCCCCCAAATCCCATTTCCCTCATCTTCCCAATGCACACGATCAAACGCTTTTTCCGCGTTCAATAGAATCAGCGCTAGATCATTCTTATAAACTGAGGCAGTATCAAATAGAGAGATCACTTTATTAAAGTGGTCTACAGTCCCCCTTTTGGGAATAAAGCCATGTTGATGCTGTGATACTAAACGAGTGATACAGTCAGCCAGCCGATTAGCTAAAATTTTAGAATAGATTTTATTATCAGAGTTTAACAGCGATATTGGTCTATATGACCCAACGCAATCTGCTGGTTTGCCTTTTTTACAGAAGTCAGCAATAGTTGCTTCTGCCCATGTCCTTGGGGGTTTCCCCTCCTGAGCTTTTCTCACTGTCTTTAAGAGTTCTTTTTTAATGTCAAGATAAAACTGTATGTATATTTCACTGGGTAGTCGATCGGGACCAGCGGCCTTACCCTTAGCTAAGCTTTTAATAGCCCTATCCAGCTCCTCCTCTGTAATTACATCCTCTAGCCCCAAGGAGTCAGTTAAATCCAACCTTTTTAATCCTTCTGCTAATGTTGTATCCCAGTTTGGTCCTATGACAGATGGGTCTCCATATAACTCGGAGTAAAATTGTTGGAAAATCTTAAGTATCTCCTGTTGCGTTGACTGCATCACCCCTGTCGAATCTCTCATTTGAGCAATATTACTGGCCGACTCTTTGATGCGTAGTTGTATTGCTAATCTTCTCCCAATTGCTTCTCCATATTCATGTCTATCCATTTTTGAAGAAAGGTATTTCCTAGCATTTTCCGCTGACCAAATACCTGATATTTTCGCCTTGTCCCTAGCAACTCTGTCCTCCAATATAGTTATACCTGCCCCTTTGTTGATTATCCCCTGCATTAACTGTGTTTCAGATTGAATCAGTTGTTCATTTAATCTGTCTAACTCTTGTTTAGCTTTTTTTTTTAATCTACACAAAAAACTCATACATTCTCTCCGGAACCCAGCTTTAAAAGTATCCCAGATTATACCCTGAGAGCTAGATCCCTCATTCTCTTCAAAGTATAATTTCATCCATTTCCTTATGTGTTCTCTAAACTCCTCATTGTACATTAATTTCCTGTCAAATGTGAAGCTAGTTTGTCTAGGTTTATTTAACGCCATATCAATCTCTAATAATAACGGAGAATGATCAGATGATATCCTAGGATATACAGAAATAGTTGCACCTGAAGTAATTGAGACAGGGGAAAAAAATAGTCAAGCCTGACTAACTTTTTATGAGGGTAAGAATAAAACGTATAGCCATTTTCTTCTGGTCTTAATTGGCCCCACACATCGACCAGCCCGTGGTCCTGCATTAAGCTTGCCAACGCCTTGTATACTTTTGGTTTACAACCTTTATACGTATCCTGCCCTCCCTTTAGAACAGTATTAGTCAAATTTATATTCATATCTCCACATATAATTATAGGTTGGGCCCAAGTAGTTAACTCAACATTCATTTCCACCAATACCTCTGGGTCGTCCAAGTTTGAACCATAAATATTACAACTACACTTATTTTCACTATTGCCCATCTTCCCTTTTTGTCCGCTAAAGTTTTACCTATTACAATCATGTTGCCTTTATACATAATAGCTACACCCCTAATCAAACTAGTTTGGCCTGTAGCAACTGCAGGTGTATATCCCAATTCTCTTAAAAGCAGTCTTTTAGGCCAAGGTAAGTGAGTCTCCTGTAAACACACAATATGCGGTCCAATATACCTCAATTCAGCAGCAACTTTCTGTCTTTTATTCACATTATTAGGTCCGGAAACATTTCGAGAACAAATTCTTAAGCATTTAGGGGGCATATTACCAACAACTAGCGATAATTTTTGTCTCTAACTTGTTTGGAGACAAAAATTATCGCCGCACATCGGCGATTTTTATCGCAGATAAACCTTGCTATTAGCAAGGTTTATCGCAAATGCGATAAAAAACGGCCGCAATGCATGAATATCGCTGAAAAGTCAGCGATATTCATGCATTATCGAGCAAATGCTCTTAGCCATGTTATCCACCTCCCATTGGATAACATGGCTAAGAACTGCTCAGGGCAGGTGTAGCTTTTGGAGATATTCGCGCTTAGCGCGAATATCTCCAAACGTTGGTAATAGGAGATAGTGATGTTAGCGACTGTTTCCAGTCGCTAACATCTTGGCACGCCCACTTTGCATATAATTAGTGATAAATATCACTGAAATGCAAAGCGGGGCCCAAGATGGTCGCTATCTCCTATTAGCTGTCGCTAACTGGTGTTAGCGACAGCTTGGTAATAGGGAGATAATTTTATCTCCGCTTTCTTGGCTTTTAAAGCCAAAAAAGCAGAGATAAACCCCCTTGATAATATGCCCCTTAGTTGCCATTTAACAAATCTAGGTAGGTATCCTTTTGATCTGGTTTGTCCAATTCCTTTCACAATCCAAATCATTTCTAAGCAATCACATAGAACAGAAAGCATAATACTCCGTACCAGCACAAAATCACATTTAGGCTTCTCATTTTGTAGTTCACTGTCGCCAAGAACTATTTTTCCCCTTTTATCCCCCCCCTCCCCTCGCCCATGAACTTATTGCAAATTTAAAGAAAAGAAAACAGCATGTTATACTCATATGCATCCTCATACTGAGCTGAGGTCTAGGCCATAAAAAGATAATTCACAGACTCTTAACTAACCTCTAGAGATACGAAATTATATACTCCTTTTACTACATGGACTTGCATGAACTGGCACATTAACTAAATCTAGTTACATTGAGTCCAAAAAAGTCTTAGCTGCCAATGATGTTGTGAAGTAATGAGTACGCTCTTTATAGACATTTTTCATTTTTGCAGGGAACATAAGGTAGACCTGAGCTCCCTTGGACTGAAAAAGAGGAATAAGCTGTCGCAGTTGCCATCTCAAATCCACCGTTTGTTTGCACAAATCCGGACGGACAAAATATTCACATCCAAGTGCACTAATTTTCTTATCTGGCCTAGCCTTCTTATACACTTCTTCTCTTGCTAAGAAGCTATTAAAAGCAACCAGTAAGGCTCTAGGTCTCCGATCACGATGTTCCGAATAATTTGACCGTATTTTGAAAGGGAAACGGTGCGCCCTTTCAACTTCCCAGTCCCAATCCCATCTGTTTGAGTCTGGGAATGATTTTTTAAGAATCTCAATTATAAAGCCACGGGGATCAGTGCCCTCTTTTCCTTCCACAATTTTTAAAAATCGCAAGTTATTTCTCCGCGCACGATTTTCTAAATCGATGACTTTCCAATTAATCTCCTCTTTATAAGTCAATTGTTCGGTTATAATCTTCTTCTGTTGTATTACCTCGTCCTCTAAGGTCGATATGCGGGTCTCAGCTTCCGTAACTCTACCCAAGAACTCTGCATGAGATTTAGCCAACCGCCTGACAGAGTTTTGTAATTTTGTACATGAGTTCTGCACTCTTAGGCTATCTTGTCTGTGCTCCTCTCTGTGTAGCATCATGGTTTTGTAAATTAACTAAAGTGATATCTCATCATCTTGCTCCTCTCCAGACTGTGAGGCAGCTCCTGTGTGATCATGATGGCCATTCTGTGACAGCCGCAGTTTGCGTACAGCTGTCCAGACTGACCATTCATTTCCACAGAGCCTCCATCCTCCACATCAAAGCTGCTATTAAGGCTTCCTTCCACCATGCTCATCTGTACTGCATACTGTTGAGCAAGATCCTCTGTAGATGATATAGAGTGCTCTGAAAGCGAATAGAAATCTGCTGAGTCTGTGCTCTCAATGTGGTTGGCAGAAGTATTACCAGTATTACCAGCTGGGAGACCATCATTGTCTGCTACCTCTCGTCCCTCTTGAACAATAACATTCTCCTCAGACAGACCTACACCCGCGCCATCATCATCATCATCATCATGATTTAACGGTGCCTCTTGAGTCAAATGAATATCAGAGCCTCCTTGTGGCAGCTGCCCAGTCTCAATACGAACTATCAGAGCCTCAACAGATTCTACAAGCGCAGTCTCTTTATCTGAGTTCTCACATAATATATGCTTAGTACCCTTCAAAAGCTCCTTGTTTTTCATAGAGTAAAAGAGTTCAGGAATACCTTTAGTCGCTTTAGCAATCTTAGGTGGCTCATTCAGTGTACTCTCCAGCTCCTTCTCCTGCTGCCGCGAGTTACCCTTTCCAGCCCTTTCATGCTCCTTGGCCGGTACCTCCACTCGGGTGTTACCTTTGCTCGGGGTGTTCAGCCTGGGTGTTAAAGCTGCGTTATCCGCTCCCGAATTCGAGCACTCTCCTTGTCTCTCAGCTCCGGGAGCAGCCTGTCCCCGGCCCCTTCGCCCCTTGGGAGGCTTTTCTTAAATGTTATATTCGTCAAGTTCGATATGGAAAAAAGACTGTGCCTCCGCTTGTTCTTAAAGCTCAGCTCCGCTCGGCTCCGCTTTTCCAACGCCGACACTCGTGCTGAATCTGCCTCAGGTGTGCCGTCTTTCTGGGCGCGCCCTCCTGTAGCCGGCGCAGCTCAGCACAGCCACTACAGCTACTACAGTTCGTCAGTATCGCTCTACCTCTGTTCCAAGCGATACCACCACCAAGATCAAAAGAAAAAGTGTCCACCGATCTTTTTACCGTTCCCGAGTTCTCAGAGGGAGCCACCAACTACAATCTCCGCTTGGCAGCAATAGCGGTTAATCCTCCGTCAGCTTTTTCGGGCCCCAGCTACAAGCTGAAGATGCCGAAGTTCACGAGTCTTTTAATTTGTTCTTCTTTTCAGGTTGAACCAAAACCAATGTAATCTTATCTCATCCAATTTTTCGAATTTATGTTGATGACTGTTTCCCAATATTTAAATCGGGTTGCACAATCTGCTGATTCTCCTTGCATGTGTGATACCTTAGTTTTCCCTGAGGGGCGTAATGTTTGTTCCCCACGTTGGCTCCACTTAGAAAATGGACGTGTGAGTGTAGTGCCGGGTTGAATATTTACCAACTGAATATAAATAGCCATTGCTGAGGTCTTCCTTAATCAATTTGCTTTCATTTTCAATTGGATTTGTTTTCCATACTGCTTGGGGATATATACTTTCTGATTCCCGTGGGAAAACTAAAATTAAAACCACACCCCTTATCCTACTGGACCTCTTGGACACCTTTGACACTGTCTCCCACCACTCCCTAATTACAAGACTCCACAACAAGGCACCAAACTGTACTTCGTGACAAGCCGGAATAAGCAAGTCAGAGTCCGCCATTCCTCTCAGAACCTACAGAGATCAGCTGCAGAGTTCCCCAGGGCTCCTCCCCGAGCCCCAACCATTGTGAGAAACCACAGTTTCAACATTGTCTCCAATGTCGATGACACCTAGCTGATCATCTACCTCACCAACTAAAACACAGCCTTCGGAACCAACTTTTGCAATGGAATGAAGGCAGTTTCCACCTGGATGCAAGACAGCTGCCTCAAGCTCAACTCAGACAAGATTGAAGTACTCATCCTGGAACCCAGATCATCAGCCTGGGATGACTCCATGTGGCCCGCCGCCCTAGGAACCCCTACAGACCGTGCACACAACCTATGCATCATAGTACACTCCTTGCTCTCTATGAACTGCCAAATTAATTCAGTATCTTAATACTGTTTCCACATGCTCTGCCTGCTTCAATAAACTTTTAGATGGCTCCTCACATAATCCAGGAAGATGGGCACTGATGTCCTCATCACCAGTAGACTTGACTATGGCAAAGCACTCTATGCAGGTGTCACCCAGAATCAGCTCAGGCAACTACAGAATGTCCATAACACTGCAGTCAGACTGGTCCTTGACATCCCCGCCACAGTCACAGCCACAGCCACAGGACATACGACCACCAACAACTCCACTGGGAACTTCAACAAGAGAATCACCATCAACCTCCGTAGAAATGCCTACAAGGCACTGTACGATGCAGGACCAGAATATCAGAACTACAGCCTTGCATTACACACACCGGCCTGACAACTCGGCTCTGCCCAACTAACCCTATCCTCCGTCCCACGAATACACAAGACCAGAACCTGGGGAAACTCCTTTATCTACCTTGCTGCCAAGACCTGGAATGCTCTACCCCTCCCCCTCGGGCATTCCAAGGTGTTGATCCAGTCTGGAAGGACTACAAAGCCTGGGTTTTTGACTGAACCTCCACACCTGACGTAAATAAGTGTGCTTCTAGTAGGATGCTTTACATTACAGATTATGTGCTCATAGGGACATTTCCTGCAAGTATCTCTGTCTTTCTTAGTTTACTGGCTTCCTTCTTGCGTCCAGCTTGCTCATCACAATTTTAAAATTTTTCCACCTTTGTTGTCTTGCGTGTACATTTTTGTGCCCTCGCATTTTTTGTGTCTAGTATGCCTCATTATACGATTTTTCTTTTGTTGTTTTTTTAAATGTTTTATACAACTATGCTTATGAGATTGATGAAGAATTTGCCTCTTTTCCTGTGGTTCTATGCAAAAGCAAGAAAAAATGTTGGAGCAGTCATTAGATCCTTTGTCAACTCTATCTTCAGGATCTGCTATTGGACTCTAGACCTCACTGGAGGCGTGCCCTTCAATTGCCCATTGCAAAGAGCAATTGGGAATATTAGGATCTGATTTATTTGCACTTGCTGGAGAAGTTTATCATCCCATTGACTTTTTGCAATCATATAAGATTAAGCTGATGCCTTCTTGGATTTCTGCAAGCTTCTTGAAAATCCTTGAACAAGTTTGTATCTCATTGGAGAATGCATTGCACTTAAGGGATTCTATCACCACAGATTTGATGGTTACTACGCTAGATGACATATCAAAAGGATTTTTGTTTGTTTGATAAATTATCTCTATGAGATCTAATGTTGTACAGATAGTGTGCATAATGGCAAGAATTAGTTGATCTGGGTGCAGGTTTCTTGAGGAGGATAATCTAAAGCATTGGTGCGCTTAGTCTTTTGAGACTAGCAGTCCAAGAATGCAGATTTCATGGTATTGTGAGGACAGGAATGTCATCCAGGTACACCATGATATGTCTCTACAAGCCACAAAACTTCATCATCCAACTCAAACAAGAAGACAGACTCCTCGCTGGTAACAGCAATGACTGTTTTAAAGAGACCAATAGGAGTGGTAGCTGGACCTTGTCTGCCGTTTTCATTTTTCTTGCTCTTTACAGTATTGTTGTATAATATGGTTGCTGGGTCCTGGCTGTTACTCTCCTCAGCACTATTTGCTTTGTGTGTGGCTGCTATGGTCATGAATTGGTGCTCAGACAATGCACAATCCATCAGAATTAAGGGAGGATCTGCCTCTGTTTCCAGAACATTTTTGCGAGTGCTTCTATGGCAATCACTTTCTTGCACTATTTCCAGACTATGTGGGGGCGTTAGATTGCCCACTAGCACTCTTTTCCTGGTGCTTTTTGAATTTTGTGTCAAAAGATAACTGCTGTATATTTGCCTTTGCCAATAGCTTCCCATTGGTCAAAGCATTCATGAAGTAGTAAGTGATTTTATTTTGTGGGGGTGCAAAAGACCCTACTGGTGCTCCGACTTCTTTGCTAAAAAGTGTATAATATATTTGACTGAAGAGATCTATCAGTTTTAAATTCAGATATATTTCCTGCATAGCAGGTGTGGCAGGTATGGGTTCAACTTTTCTTGCTTCTATGATTGCTAAAACTTCTTTTGTAAAATTTTCTGCCGTAGCTATAAGGAGCATTGAGACAGAAACTTCAGCCACTAACACAGCCACTTTAACACTATTGTCCGTCATTTTATTGTCCAGGGCCACAAGGGCACACACACCAGCTTTACTAAAATTAAATGATTACTATCTAGGAATTCGCAGTTGGATGCTTTGCCTCTTCCTCCTAGTGACTCTTGACATGTTTTCCAGGTCCTGAATGTCATAAACTACTTTGACATTTAATATTTAATGTTGACGTTTGGTAATGCCACTTACTGATTGTGCCGAAGCCGCCTTCACCGGTTGAGACCCTTGGGCCTTCTTGCCAGGGGCACTAGCACTCTCAAACACAGGGGTAAAATATATAGCCACTGGGGATGATGCCACCGACACCTCCTGAGTCGCCTCCGGTGTCACCAGTGCCTTCCATGTCAGACACTCTGGTAAAAGAAGTGAAACCAGTATTGGAAATTCTGGCAATACAGCTTCTGTTGAAGTTACCCATGCAGGTTGTTATACTGCCTTTGGGACTTCTTGTAAAGAATGTAAGTGCCAACCTACCACTGACCCACCACCCACAAGCAGCACCTAAGCTGCCAGCTGACCAAACCTGGCAAAACTCAACCTCCAACCCCCCTGTGCACCCATACCATTTTTCACCACCGGTTCTCCTCACGCGCAGCACAATGTCAAACCACAGCAGCAAAATTGACTTCAAATCACCTTGTCTCCACGATGTAAGAGGAGGGTGAAATGGATTATGAACTGGTGAAGGCCAACCGACAAAGGAGCAGAGCGCAACACAAAAAAACAGGCAACAAGAGTGGGTGTTGCAAAAGGTACAAGGAGAGAGAAAGAAGTGCCATGGGGCTGTGGCACATGCACCCTGGCAGCTTCTGTGAGCCCTCTGATGGCCCATATACCATGATGCCTCTTTAATAATATGGGGCCGTAGGCCTCCGATACATAAATAGTAACGACATAGACACAGTACCTTACTTGGTAGAACTGGCCCAGGGCACGTGCACCGCCCACTTTTATTATTAGGGTCACATGTCCTGTCGCACCTGTTCTGAATGGTTGTGGCGTGGGGTTTAAGCCAGCCCTCGCGGAGTGGCTGGTAGCATAACAACTAGACCAGTGACTAGCAGGTCACTACAGCCTCGTTACATGGCTTAAGTTGGTTCACCTGCCGGCTCCACTGTCAGCTCCATTGATGACAGACTCTGCACCCTAGCTCTAGTGGCTAGTTGCTTCTGCCTCCCGCTATGCAGCCCATTCCTGCCCAGGTAAGCGGATGGCTGCCAAATTTCCCACTGCAGGGACTACAACGCAATTGCACCTGCTGAGGCACCTGCTCGAACCTCCCTCTTCTGACTTTCTGGTTGATGGGCAAGCTGGTGTGATTGACTCTCTTGGATGCTAGACCGATATAGTTGCTCCTGGCCAGTACCACTATAACCACTCCAGCAGCTGCTTCGAATCTCAGTTGCTAGAATCTCTTGCTCCTGCACATTAACAATACCAAACTGTCCTCTCTAACTCAAAGCAAAGATATATTATTCCTTGGCTAGGAAGCAAGTGAATGTTAGGAAAATTCTCAAACATCAGGTCTTGGGCTTGGTTTGGGGTTGGCTATAGACAAGCTGTGTTGCATGACTCACCATCACATTGTTGAAGAAAGTTAGAAGATTGATCAGTGGAAGAGATGACATAAGGCAAAAAGAAACTTAGGGAGAAGTTGTGGGAAAAATGTGCCATGTACAGGGATGGGAATGTGATGAGACACAATGGGAGGTGGTAGTAGCTATGAGTGAGCAGTGTGCACTTGACAAAAAACCTCTTCAACTCCCTAATTTAATTAGCAGAGATACAGCGACAGAAAATAGGAGAAGGTAGACCATTGCTGACTGGTCTTAGAAGCAAGTAATGAAGAAAGACATGACAAACACAGCAGTTGTTAATGAGAAAGGAAATTGACTTACCACTCATCTCAGAAGCAGAAGTTTCCTTCCCTGTAGCTTCTACATGATATTGGCCCTGGTCCTCAAGACCCTTCTCCACCACCTCAGTCTAGAGCAGGTCCAAGCAGGTAGTGCTTGCGATCAATGATATTGGCCCCCTTAACAAGGTCCAGAGCAGGAACCATGGCTTAGGCCTTTTTACAGAAAGGCCTAGGTGTTAGTTATGTGGTCGATGCCAGATCAGATGTGGAGGGTGCATCATCTTCATTAACTTGAAAAGGTTCATGGTGAGGCCTAGGTAGTCATAGTCACATGCCAAGGTAGACCTGGGAAGAGAAACCTTTGGTTCCGTAGCTGGCTTTGACCAAGCCCAGTGAGAGGAGTAGCTGAAGAGGAAGGGACTGCTCATTTTTCTAAAACACCCCAAGTTGTCCCACAAGGTCCTTCCAGTGGCAGAAAGATTCTGGCAAGTTTGATTTGCCTCCAAACAGTACTATGGAAACGTTTTCAGTAAGGCAACCAGGATATGCTGCAAAAGTAGGAACTTTGCGGAAAAGGAGTCTGATTTCACCTGATACAGCTTCAGTCTTACCCCATTGCTGGATTTTGATCTATGTAAACAAGAGTAAGTCAGACATTTTGACTGTACAAAGAAGCATAAATTATCCATCCGACACAAGGACGCAAAATTTGAATTTCTCATGCTCTGAGCTTTTTTCCCCAAAACCAATGGCTTCAGCTGGACCCTATCTAGCAGTGGTCATTAGAGGATACAGCGTGCAACTTTGTCCTGCGGAAGGATTTTGACTTCCATTTCAGAGGGTAAACTCTTTGACCTTGGCAGAACCTGCTTGGTGTGTCTGATTGAACTCCATTGCGGTCTGCCTGTGAGTGCCCTCAGGTTCACGTCAGCTGTGGTTACTATTTGGTGGAGTGCATTGTCTTGGCACCGTTTACCTTATATCTTTAGAAAGTCATATATCCAGCTCATCCTATTTTATTTTTGTCACTTTGGTGTCCTTTTACTCATTACATTTGTTTGTTTTTTATTGTTTTGAGTATTTAAGTCTTCATGGCTTAGTTACTGTTGAGTCCTCTACACATTTATGTATGTTAAGCATATTGTGCCATAGCTACCAGAGGATTGATCAGAGTTTTAAATTATTAAAACTCTGTTTTAGCTTTTCATATTTGTGACCTTGTTGATTGTTGTGTTTTCTCATTCAATTTCTGCTTTCTTACGCCAAGTTTCATTTAAAATAAGCCTCTAGAAATAAATTGTTGATTTTATCATTTGGACTCTTTTAGAAATCAAGCTTGCAGAAATCGTGACTTATTTTAAGGCCCAAAACCAATAGTGTTTGCCCAGGCATTGGCCTCACTCAATGCGAAGTAAAATGTTGTGTACTTACCATTGTAAAGGGCACAGCTGTAAATTATACTCCAACCCAGGAGCCCTCATGCAAATTCTCTCAAGTGAGGGCCCATGAGAAATAAATATATAACTAACTGTAAACGATATTGCTAAATCTTACACAAATCAGTACAACAATGCAGTTATCAAAAGAGGTTTCAAACGCCCTATCCAATCAATTCACCTAGGTGATAAACAGCATGGTTCCACTTGAAAGAACAGTGGTCCATTTCCTACAATCGTGGAGCAATGGAATGCAGAGTTGAAAAAATAATAAAGTACTAGGTTCCAAACAAGGGGACATATACACAAGAAAAGGGTTCAGCACAGTGCAGCAAGCTATTCTGCTGAGCAAACCAGCGTCAAGTGTGGGAATGTGCCGCATTTACAACAATATGGCGCATTCCTGAAACTCAACCCTGTTAAAAAAAAGTAACCTAGTGTGAATGCAGGCACCCGTGCAACATGGTGCAAGGGTGCCTGCGGTGCAGTGATGATTGTTGTTGTGCAGGAAGGAACACCTTCCTGCACAAAACAATCATCATTGGCATTTTGCTTCATATATGTGTGCTGCTGAATGCAGCACACATAGAAGAGCAAAAAACAAGGAGAAATAAAAGTGTTTTCAGTGTTGCTCCACTCTTAAGCCTCCCCTTGGGAAGTTTTTAGCGCTGCCTCAGATTTACAGATCCTTGTAAATCTGGAGCAGTATAAAAAGCAAAGGGTGCTGCGTGGGAACCCCTACAGTGACCCCCATGTACGCCCCTTTGCCCCAGAACACTGCATCGATGAGGACCATATTTACAAGGTGGAGTTAAGCTATGAAAAGTGCCTCAGCGCTGCCTTGTAAATATGGAGCAGGGCACAGCGCCACTGGAGCATCGCAAAAAGTAATCCTCCGTGCAATGCCATTGTAAATATGCCCCAAGTTCTTGGGTATAATATGGGATCTGTTATGTTATGTTATGTTAGCTGTTTTCGTACCGCGCACAGCTGCCCCAGCAAAGGGGCGTCCTGGCGCCAAGAAAGGTATACACAACATCGCAATAAAGCCGCAGAATCAGAGATTTTTATTAAAAAGGAAGGTTTTAATGGCACGTCTGAACTGGAATAAGTCTTCCAGTGCTCAAATTTCAGCAGGAAGAGAGTTCCACAGTTTTGCGGCTACTACTCAGAAGCAGCGCCCGCCAGTCCTACTCAGCAAGAAACGTGGGACAACAGACAGGTTCTGACCCATCGATCTCAGGGATCGAGAAGGGACATAAGGGGTCAGTAGATTCATCAAAATAGGGGGGCCCGTGCCTTTTAAAATTTTAAAAGCCAGGCAAAGCACCTTAAACTCGATCCTCCGAGCAACAGGCAGCCAATGGAGCTCCTGCAATGCTCTTGAGACCGAACATCGCCTAGGCAGTCCTACTACCGCTCTTGCTGCGGCGTTCGCACTCGCTGCAGCCGCATGAGTTCCGCCTGGTTTGTTCCTGCCAGCAGTGCACTGGCATAGTCTATCCTAGATAGTACTGAGGCCTGGACCACAAGCTGTCTCGTGGGGGCATCGAAGAATTTAAGTACAGGTCTGATGCCCCTGATAATGCCAAAACAAGAGGCAGCCACCCTCTTAGAATGGCAGGTGAAACTGAGGGTAGGGTCCAGCCAGACCCCGAGATTTTTTATCTCCATTACAGGAGAAGGGGTCATTCCTAACTCGGGAGGCCACCAGTTATCATTCCACCATCCAGGCTGCTTTCCGACCACCATGACCTCTGTCTTCTTAGTGTTCAATTGGAGAGAGTTCTGATTCATCCAATTGGCCACCGCACGAAGCCCCTCGCAAAACTTGAGGGCCTCCACAGCTGAGTCCCCACTTAATGTGACCGCCAGCTGCGTGTCATCCGCATAGGAAACCATTGTCAGGCCCCAGCGTTTGACTACCGCAGCCAGCGGTCTGACGTATAGATTAAATAAAGTGGGGCTCAAAGATGATCCCTGTGGGACCCCCAGTGTAAGCGGGTGAGAGGTAGATTTACCGGGTGGGATCGCGACCTGGAATGATCTATCAGAGAGGAAGGAACGGAACCAACACAGAGCAGACCCCCTAACGCCTGCTTCCTCTAGCCGCTGCAACAGGATCTCGTGGGACACCGTGTCGAACGCGGCACTCAGATCTAATAACAGGAGTGCCGCTGTTCGTCCGGTATCCAGCACGGAGCGCAGATATTCAACCATAAACAACAAGGCAGTCTCCGTGCTGTGGCCTGCACGAAATCCATTTTGAGTGGGATCCAAGATGTTGGCTTTGGCGAGATGGTCAGCCAGGATCCCATTCACATGGGCTTCGGTGACTTTGGCAGCCCACGGCAGCAGTGAGATGGGGCGATAGTTCTCAGGTTTTATCGGATCTAGGGTAGGCTTTTTTAAAATAGGTGTTACTACCGCTTGCTTCCACCTGGTGGGCACGGTCCCTGAAGCCAGCGACAGGTTGATGAGAGCTAGCATGGGTGAGCGACATGTTGCCTGCATGTTCTTAAACTGGGCCGGTTTAAGTGGGTCCAAGGGGGAGCCAGATTTGATTTTTTGGCTCAATAAATCAAACCCCTCCTCAGAGAGGGGGGCCAGCATGTCCAGAATCACATCATCACATCATCGCCCATTGGACAACCAGCTGAATCCGAATATTGCATGTTAGTTGGAAAGGTGCGGTAGATTGTTTGCACCTTTTGGATAAAGTAAGAGGCCAAACTTTCGCAGTGGGAGTCTGTACAAATTTCCGCTGCAGAGGCCCTCTTAGTCATGAGGTCCTTTAGGACCTTAAAAATTAGTTTAGAGGGGTTAGGGCTGTTCCGAAACTCCTGCGCATAATATGCGGCACGGGCTCGACAGACCGCTCTATGGTATGCCTTAGTTAGAGTGAGATAGCAGGTTTTAAGCGCGGGGTCATAAGCTTTCCTCCATCGCCTTTCTGCTTGCCTACAGTCTCTCTTAAGAGACGCTAAGGTCTCATCATACCAAGGACTATGAACTTTAGTCCGGCAGTTGGATCGAACCAGAGGAATTAGAGAGTCCAGGGCCATGGCAATCCAATTGCAGAATGATTCGTAGCCACAATTAACATCCGAGAAGGGAGGCAAGGGTGTCTTCTCTAGTAGAAGATAGAAGTCTTCTAACTTTAATTTATTCCACTGACGTATGAAAGTGATTTTGTTCTGCGTCACGAAGAGAGGTTCCGACAAGGGAATAGCTGCTTTCACCAGCATATGGTCCGTCCATATCAGCTGGGTATGTGGACATATAGTTATGTCCTCTAAATTGGTGAAAAACGGGTCCAGTATATGCCCGCCCTGATGGGTGGGGGAGGACACTCTCTGTGAGAGCTGCAAGGCTTCTAAGTCGGCTAGGCAGCTCCGGATAGAGGGTTGAGATGTGCAGTCAAAGTGCAGGTTGAGGTCGCCTAGCACATTAAAATTAGCACAGCCAAGAGCCTCTGAGCTAATGACGTCCGGGAGAGCGGCCCAAAAGGCGGCATCGCAGCCTGGAGGCCGATACATTAAAACACCAGTAAGGCTATAGCAGTGAGAGAGGGAGATTCTGAACCGGGCACATTCGCATCCCGGGAATTTTAGTTCTTTCCATTCGCAGGGGAAGCGGCGTTTCACTGCCATGGCAATTCCACCCCCTCTCGAGCCGCGATTAAGGGTGGCCACGGCATAATCAGGGGGGGAAAGCAACGTTTAGTATCGCGGTGTCTGCATCCAGTAGCCAGGTCTCGGTCATGAAAAACACATCCGGGGAGTCATTAGTAAGAATATCAAAGATCTCTGCATGATGTTTAACCACAGATCTGACATTTAAGCTATATAAACTAATAGCGTTCACCCCAGACACGTTAATCTGCCGGGATGATGTTTCTAAGGAGCGGATGCGGAAGGGGGAAGGCAGTCGCCAGCAACAACAAGTGCAGCGATAAGGGCCACTTAGCGGCGCTACTAGCGGTAAGGAACAAATGGGGAGCCGTTCTCGAATGGCCAGTAAATCTACTCTGCGATACCTGATGGTAGAAGAGGCCATGGCGTAGAGACGAAAATGATAGAGTTCTGCCGCACCCCGCACTTCCTTAGCGCTGACGGGCGCAGACGGGCAGACTCTGGCTTGACTCAGGCGCGAGTCAGGCGCTACCGCTGCGCGTCACCTCTGCGCGGGTGGAGTGAGCTTTAAGTAGAGCCTCACCTGGTCTCCTAACGGAGCACTAGAGTGCTCAGGCAGGTGGCGCGCTGAAGGAACAGCACCCCCAATATGGCGGCCAGGCGCCACAAGTAGGCAATAACAATGCGATAAACTCCGCTCTACAAGCTGTGGGGGGCACAATTATAGTGCAAGTCTGTGGGCGTGGCGATATGGTTAAAAACGGGGGCTAATAAAATAATTTTTAACAAAGATAGAAAAAGCGGTAAATATTAAAATATCAAAAGCGCAGCACGCCTACTGAAGCACTAGCAGTAACGCGCGTTGCAAATGAAGGATAAACCTTTCCTAAGGTCAAGCTGCTCACAGTGCTCCCCTTAAGTAGAGCCTCACCTGGTCTCCTAACGGAGCACTAGAGCGCTCAGGCAGGTGGCGCGCTGAAGGAACAGCACCCCCAATATGGCGGCCAGGCGCCAGAAGTAGGCAATAACAATGCGATAAACTCCGCTCTACAAGCGGTGGGGGGAACAATTATAGTGCAAGTCTGTGGGCGCGGCGATATGGTTAAAAACGGGGGCTAATAAAATAATTTTTAACAAAGATAGAAAAAGCGGTAAATATTAAAATATCAAAAGCGCAGCACGCCTACTGAAGCACTAGCAGTAACGCGCGTTGCAAATGAAGGATAAACCTTTCCTAAGGTGTTTGCCAAATCATGTTTAAGAATGTAATGCAATACTACTACTTTAAATGCACACAAATGCTAATTACTAAGGGCCCAATTCACAACGAAGTCAATTTATAAAGTCAAAATATTAAAATTTTATTTATTTATTTTTAAACAAAAATGGTCATATGACTGTAAATATCAGAGACGCCTGTATAACTCTCTTTATAAAAATGTGAGCATAACAGATGCACTTACTTAGGGCCTGATTTCTAGTTCAGCAGTTCATCAGACTGCAGAACATGTGGTGGCGGTCCCTGGACCACCTGACTGGTGGTCCACCCACGGTATTACAAATACGGCTTTGGGCCGCCATAATGACCGCCACAACCGCCAGGGATCATGGATCCCCCGGCGGTGGCGCAGCGGTCAGAAGCCGCTGCCTCGCTTTCAATGGTGGTGAGCTGGCCATTGAAAGTGTGGCAGTGAGGGAACCTAGGGGGCCCTACATGGCCTCCTGTTGCCTCAGGGCCATGGGATGCATGCAGCGGGACACGTGGTGCTCCCCCTGTCTCCATGCACCCCCTTTCCTGCACGGCATGGTCTTTACAGTCCATGCCGTGCAGGAATAGGCTTTTTAATAGGCACTGCTGTGGGAACACCAAAAGGCCGCCTGCCAGAGCCGGTGAAAGCTTCTAATCTGGCGGGTCTTACTACAAGTTTGGTGGTCCTGGTGCGCAGCACTGGTGCGGCGTAATCAGGCCCCAAGACAATTACACAGATGTAAATTGTTAAAGATTAAAACTGGACTCATCTAACCTCAGCCTTTGCACACATATCCTAACACAAACACAGAGACACAGAACTCAAATGTATAATAGAAGAAGTTAAAGCCTGGGACGTGGGCTTTACCTATGCACGTCTATTAGTAATGTGTGTCAGGGTTTTTTCATTTTCTTAGGGTAATGTTCATTTCTCTATACTTTTCATTGTGTAGCACCACATAGAAAAGACCGAGAGCTATGCTTACGCAATGTAGAACTACGTTTTCTCGATGTACACTTAAATATGCCAAAAGGGGTATTTTCAGTTACTTTGCGCTTGTATTTTAAGATGTATGTTTCACAGACCACAAAGCATGTGAATGGGGTAACGTTCTTCTACTGCTAGGTGTACAGCTCTACCCAGAGTCAGTGAATTGCATCTAGGGGGCTCTTATACCTAGGCTAGGCATACATCTATGGGTCAAGAGGTCTCCACAGTTACATTTACCTTAAAGAAATTGAGCCAAGAGTAAGCAAGTTGTGAGCCAGGAGTGCACCAGAAATTCATAAATAAGACAGGATTATTACAAGACCAGCTCACACCCTCTTAAAGAAATCCATGTACGTGCTGTAATCATGGCTACACATCTCCATTACCAGAGCGTCCGTGGTGTTTAGCAAGAGCATCCATCAATGAAAATACAAAACAAGCAATACCTTTGCTAGGACTCAAATGTGAAGAACTGTGAGACAACTTCTGAGAACTTATTCAGATGCATGTGTTCTTAGAAAATCATTAAGCATATTGATTTGTGTAGTATTATTCACACTGTGCTAAAGCTTGACATACCTCGTCTACCTTTCAAATAATGGACATACTTTTGCTTCAGCAAAAATCTCATTCTAAGCAGCTTGCAAAAGGGAAAAATATGTGTCCGTCAGTGCTTTGCACTTATTAGTTATTACTGCTCATTTGAGGAGCATTAGCCTACCTCAGACAGCAGTTATGGATTGTGTCCCAGCAAGAACACATTATGATAGTGACATAATGTACAAAAAAAATGCATTGGAGAAAATTCAGTCCGGAATATCTGGAAAGCTCTATTTCGAGCAGAAATTTCTAGAACATAGGCAGAATTTTATGCCGACCACGATAGAGCAGAAGTTAGTCATCCAGGTCAAATTTCTACCTTTTGATTTAGTTATTTTTTATGGAAAGTAAAATCCTAAAGCAGTGCTGGTTAGGATCCCTCGATGATATTTATTTATTTAGTTTGAAAGCTTTATATAGCGCGAACATTACCACAGATGGTATCAGAGCGCTTTACATATTATGCAGTAGGACGAGTAAATGGAAACACAAATATTCAGCATATCAACAGGAACATATATTTAGAATGTCCAACATTCTCAAGAACCTAGCATCTGGGGCACAGAGCAGCATCAAATGGTTCGGGAGTCAAGTGGGGAGGGAGGACTAGGGCAGATATTTCTTCATCAAGAGCTCTTTAACTTCTGATTTGAACAGGGCAGAGGAAGGGATCACCCTGACTTCAGATGGAAGAGAGTTCCAGATCCTTGGCGCCATAACTGAAAATGATCGATTATAGGTCTATTTTTTCTTGAATTTTTGTGGTTTGAGAATTAGGGCACTGGCACTTCTAGAGGTTCTTGAACAACATGAGACCTCCAGTTTCTGAGCAAAGTAAAACGGGGTCTTAAGGTGGATGGCGTTGTGTGTCATGCATGCAAATTTTTTCAGCTGTATCTGAGCTTTATAGGGGAGCCATTTCAGAGCCAGCAGGTCCAGAGAGATGTGAAAATAAGTACACAAGAAGATCCGTAAGTACTCCATTTATTATGTCCTGTCTTGGCAGCTCCCAGGCAGCAACTGCCAAACTCCCCACGTTCCGTGTTCCATGCAGGGAACATGACCAAGGGGAGATTCCATGAGATAATGTACAGGAGATTCGCAACACACCTCCCTTTCCACAAATGAAAGAAATAAGATAGAGGAAAACATGCAAAAACAATTAAAAGAATAATAAGCAAAAATATACAATTATAAAAACCATATACCAACATTTCAAACATGTTCTGGCAGTAACCAAAAACAGCACCTAGAGAAAACCTAATGTGACATCAATTCTTAGCATAGTCTTAAAACTTAGCAGGATTAGATCTCATCCTGAAAGAAAGTCTTTTGTAAGGAAAGTAGTTTGGATGATCGTTCCTATTGGGGGGAATAATGTTAGAAGAAGAACAACCAGGACCAGGAAGAACAGGAGTTACATGGGAGGTTTCAACATGAACACCCATCTTCCCACCAACAGATACAAGTTTGATTGAGGAACAAAAGAGATAGCCCATGTATTCCAAATCTTGCCATTCTCCAACACCACCACCCGGTCTCTTACTTCCTTCACTTTAGCCGGTGCTGAAAACCGAGAAGTCCCCATGAGGCATTGAAACACAGCAGATGCCGATGCCAGATCAAAAGGCATACATTTTTAATGGAAAGCTCCTTCCGGTGTAACAAAAGAGGTAAGATGTCTGGACTCCTTGCTTAACTTAACTTGGTGATAAGCTAAAGAAATGTCAAATGACGAAAAATACTTAGCTCCGTCAAGCGTTGCCAGCATTTCGTTAATGTTGTGTAACGGTTGGCGGTCAATCCAAATTTTAGTATTCAGATCGTGCAAGTCAACACACATCCTAAGGGACTTATTAGACTTGCGTGCAAGAGCTATGGGGGCCAACCATTCAGATCGGTCAATGGCTTCAATCACATCCACACAACATAAGCATTCAAGCTCCTCCTTTAATTCTGCATACAAACGCAAGGGTACCCTGCGCACCTTGTGTGCATTCTCTTTAGCACCACTTTTCAGGATGATGCGATGTTGGAAGCCTTTCAGCTTCCCAAACTTGTCACTAAAAACGTCAGCATACCTTTCAATCCACTCATCACCTGACAAGTGTTTCACAGCCACACAAAACTATATCAGGATGATTAGGATTGATGATGATCACGAGTTCCCCTTGCTCTTCCCATCCCAACAAATTTGCACCATCCTTGACAATGAATACATGTCCAGTGGCTAGATCCCCACAGAATTCCAAATTTGCTTCAAATTTGCCCAGAGCTTCCACTTGTTTACCCCCATAGGCAAAAATTTTAATATCTGACTGGTGCAATTGAATGTCTTCTAATGCCCCAAAATCCTTGATATTGACAAGCGTAAAAGGAGAACCGAAATTAGTCAGAAAATTCAATTTTTTACTTTCACACAGATAGTACATGCAGGGGATTTAATTTTACGTAAACCACCCATGGATGCAATTTCAACAACACCCTCAGATTGTGCAGGTGACGAAGACAGATTTAATAACGTATTTTCATTCTCTTCACCAGAGTAAACAAAGTCATCTTCAATGGACTTGACCACTTGAATGTTTCCTTTATTGGACACAATAGCTTTGCAAAAACGAGCCAAATTACATTTTTCCCGCATTTAAAACAAAGTTGATTCAAAGCATACCAGTACTTGCCATTGCCTAAATGATTTCTGCTCCCGCAACGAAAACAATAGAGTTGACCTTTCTCAGATTTGACGATGGTTGAGGGTAAAAAAGATGAATTCCGTGATGTGTTCTCACTGGGAACTCTGGTGGACTTAACATTTTGCTTTGATTACAGTAGTTTAATTTCAGTGGGTTGAGAAGGATAGCTCATTTCCTTCATGCAAAATTGAGCATGTTCTATGCTTTTAGCAAGCGTGATGGCTGTCTCAAGATCGGGGTCATCAGAAGACAAAAGTGTCTCTTAAATTTTCTTGTTGCAAGTGCATTCGATTAGTTGATCACGTATGAATTCATCCCTGAATTTTCTGTAATTGCATGTGACTAATAAAGTTCTGAAAGGAGAAACAATATCATCAATAGATTCACCAGAAATCTGGGAACGTTGCAGAAACTTGTGGCGTTCAAGTACTACATTCTTCTTTGGGTTGAACCTTTTGTCTCAAGTTTTAATCAAAGATGCATAGTGGGGCCATGGGGGTGAGTGGGGCAGTGGCAGTGTCCTTGAACCACTTGGTGCTACAAAGTGTGGGCAATTTGTTTTTTTAATTTTAATGGTGGAATTCTGCTGGCATTTTTAAAATCGTCCACACATCTTTCCTTGAGGGGGAGTCCTAGGGGCATGTGTTAGCCTTAGCTTTGCGGAAGCCTGGGATCGGTTTCCACTCCTTCCTGGCTTGGTGCAATGTAGTAACCAGTACCGTTGCGTGGAGGGCGGGGAAGGGAGAGCCAGGCACTTCCGCTTTGACTGGTTAGCGGTCTAATTTGCAGTGAGCTCGCTTGCATAAAGGGCGTAGGACTCCTGCCCGCGGTGCAGTGAATGGGGCAGTGGCAGAGGCAGTGTCCTTGACCCGCTTGGCGGTACACATTGTTGGCAATTTGTTTTATTCATTTTAATGGTGGAATTATGCTGGCATTTTTAAAATTGTGCACACATCTTTCCTTGAGGTGGAGTGCTAGGGGCATTTGTTACCCTTACCTTTGCGGAAGCCTGGGCTCAGTTTCCACTCCTTACCGCCTCGATCCGACGCGGTGACCAGTACCGTTGCATGGAGGGCAGGGAGGGGAAAGCCAGGCACTTCCGCTTTGACGGGTTAACGGTCTAGTTGCAGGGAGCTCACTCGCATAAAGGGCGTAGGTCTTGTGGCTGCAGTGAGTGGGGCAGTGGCAGTGTCCTTGAACCGCTTGGCGCTGCAAAGTGTGGGAAATTTGTTTTATTCATTTTATTGGTGGAATTCTGCTGGCATTTTTAAAATCGTGCACACATCTTTCCTTGAGGGGGAGTGCTAAGGGCTTTTGTTACCCTTAACTTTGCGAAAGCCTGGGCTCAGTTTCCACTCCTTCCCGCCTCAATACGACGCGGTAACCAGTACCATTGCACGGAGGGCGGGGAAAGGAGAGCCAGGCACCCCCGCTTTGACCGGTTAGCATTCTAGTTGCAGGGAGCTCGCATGCATAAAAGCTGGATGCCTCAGCGGCCGCGCAGCAGATGCGCGCAGCGGGCATGCCACTGGCGTCCCGAAGGCACGCCAAAGGTAAGACCGTCTGCATCCATCCACGGCCGGTCGGGCCTGGGGCCAGAACCCCTGGTGGTTTTGGAGAAGGGCTACAGTATAGCTCTCAAGAACTGTATGCTTTCCGCCCCCCTATGGAGGACGCGTGCAGGCACAGCATTGAGGGAGAAAGCAAAAGTTGGGACTGCAGGCACTGCTCATTTAGACCCAGCTCTGGGAGGGAGGCGAAGGAGGTGAGTTCACTTTTGTCCTGCTGCCTACTGAATTGTAGATCACTCAGGAAGCATAAAATGGATATCTACGACCACTCTCAGACTTGATGTTCCTCTCTGAGACTTGGCTGGATGAGGACTCGGCGCCTGAAATCCTTGAGGCACTGCCCAGTGGCTATGCGATCACCATGGTAGATAGGCATTCTGGCTGGGGAGGAGGGGTGGTGATTATATTCAAACACACCATCCAGTGTTCTCTCGAGCTGGTCACTATTGCAGATAGCGAGGCTGGTCTTTTTACGATCAGGGTGGCTACGAACTACATCTTAAAAGGGCTCCTAGTCTTTAGACCCCCTGGACTCCCCACTTGCTTCTCCCCTAGCCTGATAAAATGTCTCACACTACCAGCAATCCGATATGAAAAACTCTTTGTGCTTGGCGATCTCAACTTGAACTTTGATGATGTATTGAACGTGGGGGATCATGAGTTATGCCTGGAAATGGCAACTTTACACCTTTTGTTTAAATATAATTCCCCCACCCATCAACTAAGCCATTTGCTTGACCCTATTTTTGCCAACTGGGATGCCATAGTTGTGAACCCTCCACTCCCTCTTGTATGGTCAGACCATTACCTGGTTCCTTTTGCTGCGACGCTGCCTGGATTAAAGGTACGGGAGAAATCAAAATTGAAGATAGCTTACCGGAAGTGGGCGTGCTTCTCTCAGGAAAAGCTTAATAGTGCCATCCCCAGGGTGGGCTGCCGGGAGACTTAGATGCTGAAAGCGCATGCAAAAACTTGGATAGGCGGATTACGGAGGCACTGGATAGCACTGCTCCCTGTACACTAAAAAGGCCGGGTAGAGTACAAAATTCTGCTCCCCGGTATAACACCACCTTGAGAAGTGCTGAAGCAGATTGTAAACGCCTAGAAAGGTGGTGGAGGAAATACTTCTTGGTCAAGGCGAGGAGGGAGTATAAAGTCACTCTGAAGAGCTATAATATGCTCATCAGAAGGGCTAAGGCATCTTATTATCAGGAAAGAATAGGGGTGGTGGAAAATTCCGCAAAGGAACTGTTTAGGGTCTACAAAGAAATATCTTCCCTAGCGACAACGGCAGCACCGGCACCTGGCTCTGAGGAGTCATGCAACCGTGTGGCGGATTTCTTTGCAGATAAGGTTGGGCAGATTTACTCCACCTTCCTGGACTCTGCTCGAGTAGGCCACGAGACCTCAGGAGAAGCCAGGTACGTTCTAGAGATAGAATGCATTGATAAATTTACAGTTCCCCTTCCAGAACAAAAATCTGTATCAGTGTCAAGTCGGGCTCTCCAAGAGACCCTGCCTCCTCTAAAATGCTTAGAGGGAGTATTGTAACTCTTGAGCCATGTATTAGACACCTCTTGGAGTTATATTTCATGGCAGGTACGGTGCCAGAAGATGGAAGGAAGCAGTGGTCCTTCCACTACCCAAGAAACCGCACATTAGTCCAGACCAACTTTATAATCTGTGCCCAATTTCCTTACTTCCTGATTTCGCAAAAGTTGCGGAGAAGGTTGTAAACACACAATTTATGGGGCATATCGGGGAATACAATCTCCTTCATCCCACTCAGTCAGGTTTTCGGGCTCTCCATTCGATCCTGCTACTTGCCACTGAAACCGTCAAGAAATATGTGGATGTGGGACAGACGGCAGCCCTAATTCTGCTTCATTTAAGTGCCGTCTTTGACACTGTTGCCCACCATACTCTGTTGCATTGTCTGAGGAAAGGAGGTGTGTCTGGCAGTGCGTTGAGCTGGATGAAATCTTTCCTGTCTGAGCGCAGTTTTCAGGTGAGGCAGGGCTCCCACTATTCCAAAGTCATCAAACTGAAACAGGGGGTGCCGCAGGGATCGACCCTGACCCGACCCTGTTCAATGTCTATGTCACACCTTTAGCTGAGATTGCAGATAAATATGGGATCATGGTTGTGACCTATACCGATGACACTCAACTGGTGGTTTCCCTTACACAGGCACAGGACTAAGCAGCCTCCAATTTCGTGGCATGCATGCAAGATCTAGCACTGTGGATGGCTAATAATTGCCTGAAACTGAATGGCAATAAGACCGAGGTGCCTATGATAGGGAAGGCCCCATCAGTGTGGTCATCGGCATGATGACCCCAGAATTCTGGGGGCCCACCCACATGCCCTGCGCTCTGGCCTGGGGTAGCAGGTGCCTGTTTAGTAGTCCTGCGGTGCATTTGGAACTCCTTGGATGTGCTGCCTACTGCAGCCAGGAAGATCATGGTGCATGCCCTGGTGACACCACGCCTTGATTATGGTAACATACTGTACCTGGCTGCTATGGCAAAATGCATGCAAAGACTCTAAGGTATCCACAACGCAGCAGCGCGTCTGGTTCTTATGCTCCCGAGGAGTGCCTCGGCGTTGGTTTCCCTCGACTGGCTGCCGATAAGGGAGAGAGTTTTGTTCAACAATTGAAAACAAGGGTTCCCTTGGCCATGTACCACTATTTCGTGCACTACTTCTATGTTGACTCAAATTTCCTAATCGATGCCTATGGGACTCATCAAGCATTCACATCTATCAAACACGAGTGTCAGGGTTATTCTGAAGGTGGCACCACAAAAAGCACTTACAAACTACTTGGAGTCAGTTATATAAACGAGATAAAATCTCCAACTTTTATTTTCATAAAAACAAAGAACCGCATATAATTCCTACTTGGTCAATACATCACCTTATTATGCAGTTTGCTAACACAGTTTAAAAACTATATGGTCACTTATCATATAATGCTGGACTCTACTGCATGTAGTATTTCACCATATGTAGGGAGAGCACATAGTTAAAAACAAACAATATTCAAAAACTCTATGAAAGTACATAAAAAAGTTGACGCGTTTCGGTGGATCTTTGCTGTGCGCACCACCTTCTTCAGGACAGTTAAAAATAGTCTTTATTTTGGTATATCTGCTGCTTCCCTTCTCACTATTCTGGGTAACCACTTCGGTTAATTGCTGCAGCTCTTGTTTTAAAATGTAATCAATAAGACATGGGCATTCTCCTGTTTTTTAATCTTTTTCTTTAGTTTTGCACACTCTGGGTAAAAAAGGTGGGGCGTCCAATGTTTGTCAGCTCCTTCTTCTGATGTGTCTCGCCCCTTCCTTATTCATATGTCTTCCATCTTCGTGGCTTTTATTCTTTATTTCTTAGTTGCTCCTACTGTTCGGTGTTGGGGTATATTCAATTCTCCCTCCTACCGATCACCTCGCGGTAGCGTGAAAATCGCCGCATCGGTTTCGGAGCAGTCAAAAAACTAAAGAAAAAAATTACAAAATCTTAAAAAGATCGCCGAAATACACAACAGCTTTGGCGCACCAACCACGCACCCCACCACCGAACCAATGCCCCCCATCATCACCCTCCCCGTCTTGACCCCGGTCAGCACCGAAGACACCATCAGCTTGATGAACACCATCCACTACGGATTCCAGACCGACCCCTACCCCCACCACGTTTTCAACAAGGCCGATGCCACCATCGCACCCAAACTCAAGGACATCATCAACACCTCCCTCGACACCGCCACCTTCCCGGAGAGCTGGAAGCACGCCGAAATCAGCACCCTCCTGAAAAAACCAACTTGTGACCCCACTGACCTCAAGAACTTCTGCCCCATCTCGCTCCTCCCGTTCCCGGCCAAGGTCATCGAGAAGACCGTCAACAGACAGCTCGCCGCCTTCCTCGAGACAAATGAATCCCTCTACCACTCACAGTCCGGTTTCTGAGCCAACCACAGCACCGAGACCACCCTCATCGCAGCCACAGACGACATCAGATCCCTGATCGACAACGGGGAAACATCGGCCCTCATCCTCCTGGACCTCTCCGCAACATTCAACACTGTCTGCAACCGCACCCTGGTTCAGCGCCTACGCAACATCGGAATCCAAGAGAAGGCACTGGAATGGATCATCTCGTTCCTCACCGGAAGAACCCAGAGAGTCCGCCTCCCCCGTTTAGATCAGAGGCCACCGAAGTCATCTGCTGCGTACCACAAGGATCATCACTCAGCCTCACCCTCTTCAATATCTACATGAGCCCCCTCGCAGCCATCGCACGCCAACACAACCTAAACATCATCTCCTATGCCGACGACACCCAGCTGATCCTCTCCCTCACCAACGACCCCGCCACCGCCAGAACCAACCTACACGAAGGGATGAAAGATGTCGCCGAATGGATGAAGAACAGCCACCTGAAACTGAATTCAGACAAGACGGAAGTCCTCATCCTGGGATCATCGCCCTCCGCCTGGGAAGACTCCTGGTGGCCCCCTGCCCTGGGCACCACTCCCAAGCCAACGGATCATACACGCAACCTGGACTTCATCCTGGACTACTCCCTCTCGATGACCAGACAAGTCAACGCTGTGTCCTCATCATGCTTCAACACCCTACGCATGTTTCCAAGACCTTCTGATGGATCCCCACCGAAACCAGGAAGACGGTCACCCAGGCACTCCTCACTAGCCGGCTGGACTATGGAAACACCCTCTACGCCGGAACCACAACCAAACTCCAGAAAAGGCTCCAACGCATCCAGAACGCCTCCGCACGACTCGTCCTGGACATCCCCTGACACAGCCGCATCTCCGGCCACCTGAAAGACCTACACTGGCTCCCCATCAGCAAGAGGATCACGTTCAGACTCCTCACCCACGCACACAAAGCCCTCCACAACCTGATGCCCAAGTACCTCAACAACCGACTGACCTTCTACACACCCAACCGCCAGCTGCGATCAACCAACCTCGCCCTCACCACCGTTCCACGCATCTGCAGAGCAACCGCCGGAGGAAGATCCTTCTCCTACCTGGCAGCCAAGTCATGGAACTCCCTCCCAACCCTCCTTCGGCAATCTCAGGACCACCTCGCCTTCAGGAAGCAGCTCAAGACCTGGCTTTTTGAGCAATAAAGGCCCCTCCCCCAGGGCCTTGAGACCCGCCCGGGTGAGTAGCACACTATATAAATGCTATGATTGATTGATTGATTGATTGATTGGACATGCGCCGCGCAGGATTAGGGAAAACTTCGGTGCATTTCTGAAAAATAATAATTTCTTGGTCAAGTACAAGTCTGGAGGAAATTGGTAGAAGCCACAGTAAGACTGTTCCGAATTATTTACATTATTACGAGCATGCGCATTGTTTTGTTAGAGTAAAGACTGTGTAAGCGGCATGCACATTTGAGACTGAATTTCTGAGGTACTGAGCATGCATTTCATTTAGACCGCTGCTCCCGTTGAATAAGAATTCCAGAGTCAGAACAAGTCAATAGAGGAAGGTCTGACTTGTAACACGCACGTTTATTAGCGCAACTGTAGCAAGTGTGAGAAAAAACGAATAGCAGCAATTAAAACAATCTTCGAAGATAAAGAACTGCAGCTGGAAGAGAAACTACATTTAATAATATCAATGCAGGACTACTTAGTTTTGTGTTTTAGAGTAAATATTAAACTCTAATTGGGCTTATTGTTGTAAAGAAGCATAAGTAAAACAAAGTTAAGGTGAAGCAAGATATTAATTTAAAACTGATACTTACCAAAATACTGAATCCACAATAAAGACGGCAGCAGTAACAAGTTAGGTAAGGAACCTGAGAAAGATAAAAGAAAACAGATTAGCAATAGAGATATACGAAAAGTAACCAATCTCATTAAATGCTAGTTATAGCTATTAGAATATAAGAATAAAGAAAAAAACACCAAGAAGAGAGGCATTGGTCACATCTAGATGGGGTAGGTGAGCAAGAGTATAGAATATACAGCACAAGGAGTAAGAAGGGAGTTAGAGTATTAATGAGTGTTTTTCCCTTACAGTAAAACTACTAACTCGTTCTAACCAGAGGAAGACGTAAGAAGAAGAAGTCTGAAGCTGAATAAAGAATCAGACGCTGTGTGGCTGTCTCTTCTCTGTCCCATCCCCTGAGGTTCCGTGACGATCGTAAGTGGTGTTTTCGACTCGCACGAATATGGTCGAGTCTGGTATCTATGAACCGCAAATGACAAGTTTAGTGGGTGTACGCGTTTTCGCTGTGCTAGCCTAAACCGTTCGTTTGTTTCATGCGTTTCTTTTTCCGAGCCCACGGGTTCCATCTTAGATACGGCATCCATTTTGTTTCTTGCCCTCAAGTAGCCAGCGAATGGACGCTGTCCACTTCGCGGCCCTGGGATTCCCAAACTCTTGCGGAAGACACGTTTTTTTTAAAGTGTCTTTATGATGAGGGGGATGATACTGTAAGGCAGATGGCCCCGCTCGAGGCTCATCTTGCCGTGCCGGTCTATTGTCTTAGTCGTGCATTCATTAGGCACGTCCCCTTTGATGCCTGCAGCTCGTGTTTCCTGATACCACCCCTTTTACACCCTTTTCGATCTCCTCACTGTTTCTGTCTTCCTCTGCACCTGCTTCTGTCCCTTCCTCGATTTGTTTACTGCTGATTGGAATGTACTAATGGTGAGAAGATGTGCTTTTACAGTTGGGAACTACCAAACGTTTCTGTACTTATGTTCCGGGCCCTGAATACATGAAAGCAACCCCTTATGGTCTTTACGATGGGAACCAAGTTGTAAACCTTTGTGTACTATGTTATCTTATGCATGAAAACTGTATAAAAGGAGCGATCCACAGATACAAGTTGAAGCAGTCTCCTCGAACCTACACATGTTGTACTTCCTGTGACTTCTGTGTTCCCTGCAGTAATAAACCTCGAATCTTTGACGCCGAAGGAAGTGTCCCATGTCTCTGTCATTTGTACGCCGGAACAGGTTACCCACAAAGGTTTTAGGTGTTATCCCTGGCACTGCTGGGTCTTAGAAAAACCCAGTCCTTCACCCCTTTCCCTCCTGGGGTTTAGTTGGCATACATTCTTACATGTGTATGTTGCTGAGAAACCCTAGTGTGTCATTGGGAACTTGCGACATTCTGCTCCTGTGCATTTGGTGAAGAGCACACCCTGACAATGGGAAAGAAGGGCGGTAAGAAACTGGATTTGCCCAGCGGGAACAGTTTCTGGGCAGCGGAGCAGCATGTTCAGAATGGGAATGAAAGGGGAGGAGCTAGTGAGGTCGGGGGAAGGTAGGGCAGTAGGTGCCTGAATGTGCCCCAAGAAGAGGGATTCAGGGAAGTGGTACTGTAAGCTCTGGAGGATGAGTAGGATAGGAGAGGAGGGGAATGATGGATAAAGACCAGTGGAGGCCGATGGGAGCCTGGTGGGATTGTGAATTGGCTTGGAAAGAATCGGGCGGTGTTGTGCGCAATGGGGCTAGGCAGGTTACGACTAGCTAACCATATGGGGGAGCGGGAGGGTTCGCAAGATGGCTGTTCTTGCACAGCTCGTACAGTGCGGGCATTGTGAGGGAGTTGTTATTAGGAGTTAGGGTAGCTAACCATACGGGGGAGCTGGAGGGTTCGCGAGATGGCTGTACTGGTGCAGCTCGTACAGTGAGACATTGTGAGGGAGTTGTTATTAAGAGTTAGGGTAGGAAGTGGATAGATATTTCATTGTCAAACTCTGCTGAATCCATTGGTTTTCACATCACATCTTAGAGTGAGACAAACCTGGATTTCATAGCCACCAAGAGAGTATCTTGAGTTGGTAGGATTTGCTGCCTCATCCCAGTCCAAAGTTTAACACTTTTTTGAAAATATAAATCCTTCTGCAGTGCAACAGTAGGAGCCATTGAGGTGCAGGATTCCATGAGGTATGGAATATGGATACCTTCACTGTAAGGTTCCACTGAACATGTTTTTAGCATGGCAAAAACAATGAATGGGATGAACTCAACTTGCTCGCCTTGCCTGCAAACCTTGTCCCATCCCTCCAGAGAACAGAAAAATGGCTTCAAGGCACCAGGCTACTTTTCAGCCATGTTTCGTGCACTGCCCTGATCCCATTGGTCAGCTTGACCCTTTTGGGATCAGGAGTCTTTCAGTTTTATTAGTCCTTGAAACAGGATAACAAAAGCAATATTTCTAGTCCCTGGTTGCCAGCATGACTCCGTAGATCCTGTGAGTCAATGTGAATCGGAATATCATTGTCATCATTATGAGATGGACTGATGGGGTATTGGCCCTTTAATGGAATTCAGAGATCATTATTGGCAGAGCACAATCACCACACTGGGACAATGGCTGTTCTCTGATTGGCTACTAATTAACCAATGGGAGAGCAGGACAGTTTAAATCACCCAAGCACTGTGTATTGTTGTTTTTGGCACATCGCACTGAAGAGGCATCACGCCGAAATGCGTCTGCCAACATTAAAGCCTTCTTGAAATTGCACCATGTGAGTACACCTAGGGTTGTCCGTTGTTATACAAGTGGATCCCACCTCAGCGTTTAAGGTTGCACCAGTTGTGAGTTCGGCAGCCATGTTGGGAAGTTGTTCAATGCATTCATTATGGTCGGCCTGAACCGCCGCTGCATACCTTCGTCGAATTAAACAAATTCGGGGTCTGCCCAGTTATTCAACAGACACCTATGGAGAGTGTATGTACAAGATCCAGCGGCAGACAAGGGGTGAAGCACGCAGCGGGTGAAATGTGAATACCTACCCTGCTAATGGCCACCTATTGAAGGACGTACTAAGGGGCGGCAAGACTGGTAAGACTGATGTGAGTCGGAATACCATTGTCATCATGATGAGATGGACTGATGGGGCATTGGCCCATTAATGTAATGCAGAGATCGGTAATGCTGAAGCGTCATTACCACACTGGGACAATGGCTGCATTGTGATTGGCGACTAATTAACCAATGGGAGAGTAGGACAAGTTAAATGTTCCCGGCACTGTGTATTGTTGTTTTTGGGTTATCACACTGAAGAGTCATCACGCCAAAACGCATCTGCAAACAATAAAGCCTTCTTGAAATTATACCCTGTGAGTTCACCTTCCTTGGCTTGTGCATGGTTATACAAGCGTATCCCACCTCCGCACCTCAAGGTTGCACCTGTCGTGAGGTTAGCAGCCACGGTGGGAAGTTGTTCAATGGATATATATATATACATACATATTTTTATATATATATACACACACACACACACACACACACTTTCCAACACAGCAACAAGTGGAGACGCGCACTCTGATGCAAATGAATCCAACATGTTTCAAGGTATAAGTGCAGTTTTATTCTGGTGAAGACTTGAATAATTCAAGCCTTCATGTTTCAGTGTAAACACCCCTCTCCCCAAGCCTTGTTAGGCCTGTGAAACCCCATCCCCCAGGTCTTTTTTATTAAAGGGGCCCCTCTCTGTGCCTTGTTAGTCATTGAGGATCCCATCACCCTGGGCCATTTAATTTAATTAAAAGGGAGGCAGGCTGCATGGCTACCCTCCCGGAGCCTTGTTAGGCCCCGGAGACCCCCTCCCCTCCCAGGGCCATTACTAAACATAAAGGGGTATAGCAGGGATTCTGCTCCTACACAGAACTGTGCATAGAGACTTAGAACCTCAGTGAATTAGGGTGTGCCAAAACTCACCTAAGTATCCAAAATCCCCTACCAGACTAGCAATCAGTGTCTCATTGGTTCTTACAAACCTCCAATGTTTAGACAACCCAGAACATGGACTTAGAACACCTCAGGTAACGTGGAACACATGAACACTCTTTCGTTATACTAACATATCAATCCAGAACCAGGAGTAAATGAGGACACGTGCAAGTTTGAAATGTTTATTTCTAATGCAGTGTTCTCAAGAGCAGTATCTTAGCTAATACAAGCAAACATATTATAAGGAACAAGGTAAGCAGCATAGTTACTATTCATAAAATACAAAGGGAGAAATGCATGTTAAAATGCTAAAGGAAAAAGTTCTAAATAGAACCTCAGTTTACCCTCCTTCGCTAGTATATTATATTATATTATATCTACAAAAGGTCTCTTTGGGTTCAGAAGGGCGGGCCCATACCTTTGGTCTTAGCAGAAATGGATCTCATCATCTCCTGGACCAACTCTCTGCATGCGAATATCCATCAAGTGTGTAACGTATGCTTTGTGCAGTGCATTATTAATGTCGCCTAAAACCCAAAGTTGGCCACAGCTGCATATATATTATGTCTAGCAAGTGTGCTGATCAAACTGAACAACAAGCGCTGTGTTGAAATAACCTTGAAGGCCTCGGCACTCACTGTACAGACATAGCTTACCAAGCAAGGCTGATATTATAAGCAAACATATTATTCTCGTGTGAAGCAAAATATTCAACTAGGCGAAACGCTTTAATAACAAAATGTGTTGTGTGCAGAGGCTGCAGAAAAGGAAAATGGCGTTTAAACTTCTAATAAGCTCATGCTAACATAACACAGTGCAAAGGCAAAACCAAACCACATGACAGGGGAAGGGGTCACGCAGCCCCCCTCCCCAAGCCTCTTTAGGCCCTGGGCATCCCATCTCCCAGGCCCGTTCATGTATGCTAAAAGGGCAGGGGGGTCACACAGCCTCCTCCTATAGCCTTTATCAGCCCTAAGGACCCCAACCCAGGAGCCAGCAGTAATTAAAGGTGGATGTCCTAGTTTCCACTCATATTATCCACCATGCACTTGTTGGGGCACACAGGAGGGAGTCCCAGGCCCCCCACGGTCCCAGCCAGCTCCCCACATGCAGCAGAATCCGGCTTTGCTCCTGCTCCGAGAGATGAGCTACTAATGTGGTTAGGGAATCAGATCAAAGTCTGCTCCCAGCTAGCTGGGGCATTTTTAAAGCTCTGGCCTCCTTCCGAACATGCTGCAGAGTCCCCTACACCGTTAGTCCAGATTATTTATCCCTATTTCCTCCTTCCTTAGGAAGCCATCAATTTCATCGTATTGGCATCTACAGCAGATCCAGTCCTTCTACCTAGTTTGGGCAATATATTTGAATCTTCCCACAGGTATGATGTAACTCGTAATAATAAAGAGCCCTCCCTCCCCCTATGTGCTCTACATAAAACTATCCCTAGGAACTAGTATTTATCCTGTTCAAATATTTTCATTACCCTATCCCCTCAGATGTCACAAGATCCTGACGCCCCGGTATACTTGGGGTAAACAGATATAGTTTTCCTTGAACGAGAAGACTCCTCTACTTGAAGCTAGTCTAGCTCAGTAGTCACAGGTAACTTACAGGACTTTGAAGCTGTAGCTATTCTTAAACTGCATTCTGTTTTGTTTTGTTTTGCACCCCTCTGACTGTTCACTATCATTCTTGTGCACTTGAAACATTTATATTTCGGTATGTTGTCTTTTTTGTTTAAATTTTTGTTTGTTGGCCTAGTCTTTACTGTTGGGCAATCAGGATGTCATCATCATTGTAGTCACTAATTACTTGATATTAATGTGCCCGGAACCCTTGCAAGGATGCTTTCTAAAATCATGTTTTTAATATATTGTCTTATACAGATCATTCACCTCCTTTGTGGTTCCTCTTGCTCCACCTCACTTTGCCCTTATGAAGGTGTAGCCCCGGACGGGGCCACACACCGAAACGCGCGTTGGCGTCTGTTCCTACACTGGAACTTACAGAACCAACTAGGATACCCAACCATCGGTCTCCACTCCATCAAAGACCATCTCTGCATAGTGTTGTGTGATGTGTGAATGTCTAAGTATGTGTGTAGTTGGTATGTTTGTGTGGAGTAAGAACCACTGTTAATCTTGTTTTGCTGCTCTTTTTTATATTTATGTATATATTTATTCATTGGATTGTTTCAACCCATCTATAAGAAAAATGAACTTTAAAATAAAAAATAATTTTGATAAATCGGAGCCAATGTATTTCTGAAGTGTCCTTCGTGGGTTCTGGGTACGTCACACAATATAGTGGACCTCGTTGAGGCCATCTATTAGACTGTACAGGGCAGGTTCCCCTCTCTTGTTTGATCTTTGCTTTCCCGGTCAACCTGCCTTATATTGATGTGGGGTCCCCCTCTGCTTTGAAGCTCCTTCCGAAGAGACTCTATGTTTGCTCTGGCATGGTCGGTAATTCAAAATGCTTCCGCATGTGAGAGCAAATACAGGTTTTCATGACCATCCTGATGTAGAGAGGGGAACTGCTATGTCCCAGGGGTGGACTCCCTGGAACATACTTAGTGAGCCAGCCTCTGAGGATGGGCCCCCACTCCCCTGTTTGTAGCAATTCAGCCCCGGGGTTTGGGCTCCACCACTCACTGCAAATCAGGCTGTTTGAGACTGGAAAAATACTTTCCATCAAGCCCTAAGTCCCTGAGTCCTAAAATGGCTGTTGCAACATCTTTGTCATTTAATCTGCAGGTCCTGCGGAACTACCCTCTCTACAAATCTGTATACATTTTTAACTTTCATTCCTCAGAAACCACTGAACAGATTTCCAGCAAATCATAAAAAGCATGATGTATTGGTAAAGATCTAGCTTTCTGTCAAGTTTGGCATATTCAGCCGTTTCTTTCTCTATTGCTCTGGGATGTTGTCTCAGCCCCTATCTGAACTTTCAAGGGAAGGGTTTAGGTGGATTTATGAAGATTCATCATACTGTGCCAATGTAATTAGCAAAACTACAAAGGTTCCTCCTGGAAACTCTGACCAATGTATGACTGCTCAGTTGTGACGTGTAACACACACACATACACTCACACACTCACACCAACACAAACACATATCTAGCACTGGTAGTAAGCATTTCGATTCTGCACCCCTAAGGGGTTGAAGCACACGTGTAGTCATAAACTGAGACTGAAGGAAACTCCTTCAACATTAAATGCACGATACCACATCACAAGAAAACAAAGGCAGGAATTATTTAGCATTACAATGGTAGTCATTCTCAGTTTGATGCATTTGGGATGTAGTGTCAACAGAGAGAGATAAACTGATCGGCTTATTAATTTCCCAAGGTGCCACGAGTAATTTGCAATTCAGTAGGAAGGTCTCAGAATGACGTTCTTAGTGGAAACTGCAATCTGTTTGAATTCGTCTGTGTATTTCTTTAACACCGAAGGTGACAGCTTAAAACTAATTCACAACAGCATTTGTGAAAGGTGAACATAGAGCATTTCAATTATGTCCATTTCTGGCAGAGAAGGCCGTTGCTATATATCAATTGATGGTGAATTACGGTGATAAGACAGCTCTTGTTTATGTGGTTTCTCATCACTGACTGCAGTAGGTGTTAGGACTGGTATTTTTTAAAGGCAGGATTGTACTTTATTGGATCATACATTGTTCTGAGAGGACTGTCAAACCATCACTTTAAATGGTTCGTTTATTTACATTCCATTTTTTATTCAAATCCGTTTGGTTCACTTTTTTAAGGTTCGCTATTGTACATTTTGCCTTTCGAAATCAATGCAGAAAAAAGGGTTTGGGATGTAGAAAAACAAGTTGATGTGAATTTGGGCCTGTAAATGGAGCTGAGTGTTCTGCACTAGAGCATTTTACCAGAGATGACCCGTGAGACTGAATGATTATATTGATATTGTTCAACAAATTCAAATGATTAAAGATTAGGAGGGTCATTAATTTTGATGGATGTGGGGCATCCGTAAAAATCAATATACTCCCAATGGTTCTCCTTCCACCCTGAACCTGGTCCCAGGATGCTTGTTTCTGGTCCAGGGATGACCTGGCCTGGTAGTTTGAGAAAGACTGTTCCCATGGAGAGCAGGGTCAAGACTGATTTGCTCATGGCTGAGTCCAAACTTGGGTGGCGTGGTGAGCAAAAAAAAAATGGATTAAACTCAGATCTGTGACTGGAGGTGAATGTTTGATTTGTTTAGTGTTCCATCCTTCATTTGTACTTTTTGCTTTTGACACCTAAATTGGGAAGGGCATGCTCAGATGTTGATCCCATGCTCACTATGCCACTGAATTCAAGCTAGCCTGGCTATTTTGGGGTGATACCCCAAAACCAGTCCCTGGATGCCTGTTTCCAGTCCAGGGAGGACCTGGCCTGGCAGTTTGGGCTAAACTGTTCCCATGGAGAGAAAGGTCAAGACAGATTTGTATACATCTGGGTCCAAACTGGGGTGGTGAGCAAAAAAACTGTGGATTAAACCCAGATCTGTGACTCTGCGGGTGAATGTTTGATTTGTTCAGCATTCGGTCCATCATCTGAACTTTTTGCTTTTGTTGCTTTAAATGCTCACTGTGCAACTGGATTCATGATAGCCTGGCAGTTGAGAGGTGACACCCCTAAACCGGTCCCAGGTTGCTTAGGTCTAGTCCAGGGAGGACCTGGTCTAGCAGTTTGGGTTGGTCTGTTCCCATAAAGAGCAGGGTCAAGACTGATTTGAGTATGGCTGGGTCCAAACAGTGGTGGCGTGGGGAGCAAAACAGCAATGGATTATACCCAGATCTGAGACTGGGGGCAAATGTTTCATTTGTTCAGCATTCCAGCTATCATCTGTACTTTTTTGTTTAGAACTTAAACATACAAAAGTGATGGATGGATTACTTGAACGATTGTCAGTTACGGAAAATTACTGGTGCTGCATGTCAGTCCATTGTTATTTTGTACACCAAGCATCCCAGTTTGGATCCAACCATATGCAAATCATTCTTGACCCTGCTCCAATAGAAACAGTCTAGCCCAAGCTGTCATGCCAGGTCCTTCCTGAACTGGAACACAAGAGCACAAATAGTTATTTGCTGGATGTACAGCCACAAAAGAAAAACGTACTTAATATCTGATCAACAGCTCTATTTTGGAAAGGACTTCTGATACAGTAGTTGTTACCAGTAAAATGCACAAATTACTCAGATAAACGTTTGCTGGTTTGTTTCTTTTAAAAAATAAGATAAAGTTGTCCTCTCTTATATGGTGGATGAACAGGGCCGGGCAGACCTTTTATTCCATAGGGCATTTCTCCTGGTGGGTTCATAGTTGACTGAGAACATCGACTTTTTCCTAGTGCTTATGCCATACAAATATAACAAATTCATACCTCCAGGGCTCTTACTCTATATTGATTGTCTTGATGTCTTTTTGCTTTTGTAGTTTTTCTCTTTTCTCCTAAATTGACCTCGGAATTTTATTATGTAGTGTTTATTATTTCAAAATTACTGGTGCTGCTTGAACTTGGCGCCCGCTCCTCTGAGCATAGCGTGTTTTTTATACCATAGCTCCCAGGGTCTAATCAGGGTTCATCTCATAACTGTGTTTTGACCTAACCAGTGTATGTTTATTGAGTTGGTAAAGGTAGCCTCTTCCAAATCAATAACCCCCTTTCCAACAATGATCAAAAACACACCCTCTTATAATGACATTCTTTAATACATTGTAATCATCATTTTTGACTTTACTGTTGTCAATAAAGCATTGGAAATTTTAAAATACAGTGAACATTAGCATTTTTTTGCTTCTTTTATTGCAATGCAATCTCAGAAACCAACAACAAAAATACCTGAAGTCTAGAGCAATGAAACTAATATTCTCAGCTTGAAAACTTCTTGATTCATTTCAAAACATCTCCCAGGGTCATCATTGTAAGGATCTGGAAGACATAGGGAGGCCAGGTTTTTCTGGGGCTACGGAACTCCTGGCCACTTCCATAGCTTTTTTAAACTTATTGGTGGTGCTCCTGCATCTACTAAATCAACACAATACCTAGTATGCACATTTCTAGACCTGCTGCAGGGCCTTTTAGGCAGAGCCTTTCACTCACTCAGGCAATAGGCTGTGTAGTTTCCTCTGCCCTTCAACTAATTTTCTTTTGTTTTTTAATTTAAAAGTGTGACTCATTCCCAAACAGAGCATCCACATCCATCCTCCTCATTGAAGTGCGTGGTGGAGCCCCAAAGCACTCTTAGCTCCTGCCAGCCTTCTTGCACCTGGCTTGCCAATTGAGTTGGTAGCGGAGCATGTCTCTTCTTCGTCCCTGGCCCGTGCAAACCATGGTCATAGAAAATGTTGTGCTACACCACACTGAGCCCCAGGCAATGATGAGGAGAGAAGGTGGTGGTGCAGCTGTCTGCTCTTGGAGCTCTGGCTCTTCCTGGAAACTTACAGTTCTCACGGCTAGGTGGTGCACCGGAGTTTCTCAGAAGTTCCCAGTAAGATGGGGTCCCTGGGGCAAAGTGCATTGATGAAGGCAGTGGTGCTCATTTTGTTCTTGCATTCACTTCAGGATTCTTTGTCCCCAGGTACCTGGCCCTCCCCAGGGAGTTTTTGTAACTTAAGGACATGATGTCTTCAATGATTTAGTTAATTTGGTTGGCATTATCTTGAGACCCCTTAATCACTGAAGGAGTTGAGGAGCCAGCCACCATCTGTCTAAGAAGCAGGAGAGTGCCAAAGTGAGCAGTAGAGTAGGAGAGCAGGCGAAGGGGTCTATTACTCTTTCTAAGCGGAGCACGATCAGCACCACCCAACAAAAGAGGACACAATTCAGAGTTTACAGGCCAGAAATAAAAGTTCAATGGGGAGAGAGGGTAAGTTTAGTAATGACATCCAGTAGCAGAGACGTTGTTTAAGTAGGTTTATGTAGTCTTAGTTGTTGGTTGTTAGGTTCATGTTCAGCAGTCCGACCAGGAACAGCCTGCCTGCTGCTCAGCCCATACTCCAACTGTGACACTTCACCTCACAGGCACCAAAACATTCCATTCATCATCACCACTACAACATTCCATGTATCCCATTCACACTGGTTAAGCAGCTAGGAAGTAAGCAACAGGATGAATACATATACAGGATACTACATATTCTCCCCATTTATTAAAAAACAAGATTAAATTGCAAAACATGATAAGGAATTGACAAGAAGAACCATAAAAAGATAAATGATACTAAAGTACACAAAAGCAAGAAGGAATAAAAACACTAAACATAAAAAGCCATACTAAATATGCAATGAAAACCCACATTATACAATAAAGTAAAATATAAAAAAACCACAGTATAGCATAGGATAATATACAAGAGAAAATGAAATAGATGCAAAACAATATTGAGAAGATGCATAAATACATATTCAAGATAATAATATATCACACATCCTCCACCTCTATGAATTTCATAAAATATGCCATAAAATGGCAGAAGAGACAATATGTTAGACAAACAACACACTAGCACTATTGACCACCACCACCTACACTCGAAGCCCAACATGAACTAGCCGTTCGCACCACTCACACACACAACATAACATAGGAGAAATGGGTGCAGTATACCCCAACAAACATTCCCCAAATCAAGGGTGAGTGGATTAACCTAAAACACAGGTGACACTCACACCCAACCAATGTCCTTTGTGAAGGAATATAAAAGAAAGCTGTGAAAATGGGTGACTCTCATCCACACAATCAATCCTAACGTAAGTTCAGCAAACAAAATGGGTGTAAATGGGTGACTCCATCCCATACTGCTGTTTCTAACCTAAGGTCAGCAAATAAATCATGTAGCACAGGATGACTTACACACCATCCAGTTATCCCTCATGGAAGGGTATAGAACATGAACTGTCTAAAAGGGACTTGTACCCCTTCAGATACCCCTAATGTAAGGGTCTGTAATGAAACATTGTAGAAATGAGACTATAACCCATTTTCCTCCCTCAAGTAAGGGTGTGTAGTGACTAACATGCAGATGTGTAGTAATGAAGTCCAGTAGCCGAGATGTAGTTTAAGTAGGTTTATTTAGTCTTAGTTGTAGGTTGTTAGGTTCATGTAGAGCAGTCCCACCAGGTCTGCTGTTCACCCGATACTCCAACTGTCACACTTCACCTCGCAGGTACCCAAATATTACATTCATCATCACCACTCCAACAAGAATGGAAGTTCAAGGAAGAGAGGGCGATATTATGACAACAGAGAGCAATCAATAACAAAGCTGTGCTCCCAAACTGCTGCAGAGGACAGAAAGCCAGCCCTCTCTACCTGTCATCGCTGTATGGAGTTTTCTGGAATGTTCCTCAAGGCCATCACTCCTCTTGGTCCATGAAAGAAAACACCTCAAATGCTGCACCCAGCTTCCTCAGCATTGGTATGGTCTCCTGATAAAAATACTTTGCTGGGAATTCCTTGCCGACCCAAGCTGCGAACCAAGTGGGGGTCACAGGATTGTTAAACACCCATCTAGCTTTGATGATAGGACACTGTATAATCTGCTTAGAGGAAATCGCAGCTGTCACTAAATATGAAAAACTCCTCTGTTAGGCCTGCAATGGCAGGGGTAATGTCGGGCAACAGCCTACGAATGCCATCTCTTGCTGCCGTGACTGCGATGCATGGGTGCTGGGCACGGCCCAGAAAGGAGTGATCAAAGTACGCAATTAGGCTGCAGCGTCATCCCCACAAAAAAACATGATTGTCTATTTTCAGTCTACTTGCCTCAAAAGTTCTCTTTTCTTCGGGATGAGGGAGAGCTTATGACTTTCAGTCCTGTCGTTTAACTCATAATCAAGGACGTATCCTATATCCAGTGTCTGGTGCGCTCCCCAGCCTGTAGTCTCCTCCAGTAGAAGCACACAGCAGTCAAAGCAGAATACTCTTCATACTTCCACACTTCAAGTCCAGAGCTACTCTTATGACTCTTGTCCATCTACAAGCCCAGTCCTCAGAAGTTCCAGGGGAACCCTTCATCTCCAGTATACCCATCTGGTCCATTCCTCTACTATAGCCCAGAGGGAGTAGGGGGGTTACCACAACTGGCACTTAAGAGGTAGAACCACTATCCAGCCTGATTCAGTCCAAAGTCTACCTTCATTTCAGCCAGGGGTCCTGTATTCTTCAGGGTCCTACCAAACCCATCTTCCGTCTCTTCTATCCCCCATGTAGAGGTTTTTAAGTAGGGGTCAACAATTCTGGAAGGTAACATAACATAATGTGTATTTGTATCATGGCGCTGAATAACAGATGTTTATTGTTACCCAACTCAATGGTACTCATATTATTGACCTCAGAAGTATAAAGGATGAGTGGACCAACTGGGATTTAAACCTGTGACAATGAGGCCGAACACAGGACTCTATACTGGATACATGAATACACTAAGCCACCAGATCCGGCTAAGGTAAGGACTTCTGGCCAATCCTACAATGACAAACCATTACTCTAACCCAGTGTGCAGCTTTTTAGGACAATCCATTGTGTCTTGAAGTGGTCTGTTGAATGACTTTCCTGAGAGCCTGAATCCCTGCCCCTGTCTGGCACAGCTGCCTGGTCACTTACCCCAAAACCTTCAAAGGGGAGTTCCTTCTGTGATTTGTTCCAGTGATCTCATCTTCTCGCTATTGTTCTCCTTGAGATGAGCCTTCCCCTCCCCATACTGGTGCAGTTTAAAATGTAAGTAGCACATGCAGATTCTGTTATGCCCACTCATGTTATAAGGCCTATACATGTCTGCACCAGTTCATAAAGGATTCCTTCTGCAATAAGATGCATATGATAAATGCCAATAAGATTGATCAAAGTGATCTCGAGAGTGCAAGAGAAGTATAATGTCATGAAGGAAATGTAATTACACAAATAAATGATTCAAATTGTATATGTTGTCACCATAATAAAATGTCTAATCAAAAATAAAAATGTAGGAATGATAACTTAATAAAAAGATTACACATATAGTCCCCTCAATGAGGGAGATCATGGTGAAACAATTTGCTTATTTGCTCTTTTTAACCAGTCTTCATTTCAGAAGCAACAGCAGTGTTGAGAGCAGTAAACCATATGGACCACTCTACAAAATGTAACTATCAATACAAATTGCTGAAGAACTGGCAAATTGAATAGTAGATTCCATACTAAGGTTTGTGTTTATTCCTGGAGATGAGTCCCTTCTGGCACAACTTCTGCCACTTTAGTGGTAGGCAAGGGTGGAGGGGAGCACTCTCTGAATGATATCTACTATCTCCTCCCTCAGGATGTGGCACATGTCTTTAAGGGCAGACATGGAAGAAGAAGTGTCTAGGTCCAGCTAGAGCACCAACACATGACGTGACCTGATGCTGCTCATCTAATCTATCGGCTATTTCAAATTCTTTGATATTATGGACATTTGCTGCATGGAGATAGCTGAAGCTGCACCTGTGTTTTTCTAGGCTCCCAAGACCAGATGTCTCAATGGTAGACAACTGCTTTGTGCCTCCTCTCTCCTAGCTGATTTAGATAATATCATCTGGTTGTAGGTCAGTTGCTGACCTTGATGGGCTCCATAGAAGAATCAGAGTCGGTTGCTGCAGTGATGATGTCAGTAGGTTTAGTGACAGAGGTGTCTGCTGAGGTGGCAGAGGATCTGGTGTAGTGGTAGAGGCAGCAGGGATGGTAGGTACAGTGGCTGGCCTGCTAATGTCAGCTGTGCTAATAGCAGTCTTGGATTGCCTACTGGTGGATAAGGATTGGGGTGACGAGTATCTTCCTGCTAACAGTGATGCTTGATGCTGATGTAAGTGGTGCAGTGGCAAATTCACTCCAGAATCATCCTCAAGATGATTGTATGGCACATGCTTGTATTTTATACTTCCGCCCATCAGAAGGTCGAATGTAGATCATTCCATAACTTGGGAAGGTATCCTGTTGCTTAAGCAGGGACAAACTTAGTGTGAGCTGGATCTAGGCTGGTGGGACCTATTCAAAAAGCCACATCTTCAGCTTCTTGAATAATTCTAGAATTAAAGAGTTGGCTCTGATGTACATCTGCAGCTAGTTCCAGCTTTTAGGAGCAATGTAGATGAAAGCTCAGCTACTGGATATGGACCTGTGTATGCAGGAGATGTGTGTGAGCAGTAATTGGGCTGCACAGAGGTGTCTGGTCGATTTGCAAAATAATATGCTGTTGTTGAGGTAGGCTGGGCCTTTGTTGTGTAATGCTTTGAAAGTGTGTGAAGAGTTTAAAAATAGCCTGTTTGTTTTTGGGACACTAATACGTTTTCTAATGTGTGGGGTGATGAGTGTGTGATTTGGTAGATTGGTTGTAACACTGGCTGCCAAGTTCTGTGTGGTTTGAATGCTGATTACGGCATAGAGGGTGTCCCTGTACTCTAGTTTGCTTGTTATAAGGGCTTGGGTTATGGTTTTGCACGTGCTGGTGGGGAACTCTTTGAAGACCTTTTTTGCATGTTCAAAAGAAGTTGCAGGAATTATAGCAGTACAAGGCCAGGCTGACTTGCTGGGTATGACCAGCCAGGAGGATCATGTCCAGTGAAGTGCAGGTTCTTGGATTCTGATTTAATGGAGTTGTTTGATGAGGATGGGGGAAGATACAGTGTTAAAGGCCTCAGAGAGGTCCAGCAGAATGAGGGTTGCTGGGCTTCATCTGTCCATAAACAAGCAGATGTCATCTGCCGCATCAACAAGGGCTGTATCCCTGCAGTGGTTTGGTCTGAACCCCAGATTGAGCGCCGTAGAGGAGATGTTTTTCATGGCAGGGTTGGCTAGATGTTTGTTGCTCAACTTATTCAGGTTTTTGGCCAAGTAGGGTAGAAGGGGGATGTGGCAGTAACTATTTAGCATTTCTGGGTCCACAAAGGGCTTTTTGGAAGGGGGTAGTACTGTGGAATGTTTCTAGGCATCCAGGAAGGTGGCTTTTGTGATGGCGGGATTCAGGATCAGAGTGAGCTCTGGCTAAAGGGTTATAGGCCATTGATGAAGATTTAGTGGGGTAAAGGTCCGAAGGGGCTCTGGTGTGGATGGACCACATGGTGGGAGCAATTTAATCCAAGGTGATGGCAGTCCAGGCCGTCAGCGTGGTTCCTGTGTTCAAGATATGAAGATGTGTAATAAGGTCTGTGGCATCCGGTTGGGGGTTGAGTAGTTTAATATGCCCAGTTATCGTAGAAGAAATGGGACAATTTGGTGCGGGGTTCCTGTGAGGAGGTGATGCTGCTGGACCTGGCAGCTAGGGAGGTGAAATCTTTCACAGTGGTGAAGATCTCTTTGCTGCTGTTGGTACTGATGTCAATAAAAACTATGAGTGTGGAGTATTTTGTTGCTTGATCTGCTGGTGGTAGTAAACTAGGGTGGTTTTGAAGGTTCCTGGCCTCGTTCCCTGGCTCATCCTACATCTGTGCTCCAATTGTTTACAGTGGTGTTTAGTTGTTCTGAGTTCCCCCATATACCAGCTGACTTGAGGTTTGGATCAATGAATGAATGAAAGAAATCATTTATAAAGTGCCTGAATCACCCCCAAAGGGGTATATTCACGCTAAACAGGTACCAATGGTAGCTCCTACAAGGATCTTATGGTATTGTTGCATTTCAAAGCTGGCAAGGTGGTAGTGAAGGCGGTGATTCAGTCATTGAAATTAGAGATGGCATCGGGAGGCTGCTGCTTTATGCAAGCCAGTGTTCAAGGAGTTTGATAGTCTAGCCATCTTTGGAGACCCTGGTACAGCCTCAGTAGATGGGTTTGGCGGTAGTGGTTATGCAGTGATGCGGAATGGGAATAGGAAATTTGATGAGGACATGGTCGGTCCAAGTGATCGATGTCATTCCATATGTCATGCCTTTTTTAAGGTGATAAATACGGGTTCCAGCTTGTGTCCAGTGGAGACGGTAGGAACTTCCACCTGTTGGGTGTGGGCCAGTGTCCCTAGGTCTTCGAGTAGGGCTGTGGTGCTCGGGTCCAGTTGGAAACAGAGGTCCACAAGGAGGATAAAGTACTTGGTATGAAGGTAAGGCAACACAATCCACAATGGTACTGGAGAATTTGGTGAGTGGTCCTGGTGGACAGTAGACTAGGGTGCTCTTCAGGGTGAAGTTGACAGTTATATGGAGCTTTAATGTTAGCTATTCCATGTTCCTTGGCGGTGCTGCAGGTGGTGAGTCCTTAAAGAATATGGCAATTCCACCCCCTGGGTTGAGTTGTCTAGACGGAGCCTAAGCTAGCCCTCCTAGGTATGACGAATGACATGGATCTGGTCAGACCGCTGTTGATCTTCCTGGTGTTGGCATTAGTAGTTGCAAAGAGAGACATAGCCAAGCACTGGGGAGCGGCCGAGCCACCAGTACAGGAAGAATGGAGGAGGGGATTGGACCTCTATATGGCGGCGGAAAGGGTCACATATAAAGCGAGGGGCTGCCCTAAGAAGATCCAAAAGGACTGGGGCCAATGGAGAAAGTATCACGGGCTGGATGGGGGACTATGAGCTGAGATGGGAGAACCTAGGAGGGGCACGAATACTACCATGTTTGCAACGAAAGTGTAAGAAGGGGGACACACCTGACTCTCGTATAGCCCTTAACGGAAACATAGGAAGAGAGGATCAAGAAAGTAATGTTGTTGTATTGCTGGGGGGGTGGTGGGTGGAGTGGGAGGAAATGTGGTCTGAACATGATATGATGTTAATGTTGACTAATGATAAAATGCAAATAAAAATATTTAAAAGAAAAAAAAAGAATATGGAGCACAACACTGAATGATTTTTTTTAATGACCCTGCATTTTGTCTTTTATGTAATTCCGCAAAATTATGTGTAAATACGTGAAATGGAAACTTGCTATTTTGCGCTATAATTTAGTGTGAAATACGTCCTCGTTATGTTATGTTATTGGGGGATTTGTATAGCGCTCAGCTGCTCACAGTGTCCCGGCGCTGACAGACCCGTACAGGGTCAAAACAAAAGACACAGGGGAAAATTATTGGCTGGACAGCCATGTATAAAGCTCTTTTATGAATGATAAGAGATTGTCGATCCTCCTTAGTGCCACGGGCAAAGCATTCCAGGCCTTAGGCGCCAGATATTTAAAAGAGCGACCTCCGGATTCGGGCACTTTTAATGGCCGGTGTTCTGGCCAAGGCCCGTGAAGCTGAGCGAAGGGCCCTGGCTGGATGGTGAAAGCCAATCCTGTTCCTCAGGTATTGAGCGCCCTTGCCATGCAGAGCCTTGAATGCGAATGTGAGGGTCTTAAAAACGATACGCTGTCGAATGGGCAACCAGTGGAGCGATTGCAGGATCCCTGACGCGTGGGATCTCCGGCCAAGACCAAAAATTGCCCGCGCTGCAGAGTTCTGTACCACCTGCAAGCGGGACAGAAGATAGTCAGGGAGTCTAAGGTAGAGCACATTCGCGTAGTCCAGCCTGGATCCTATCAGAGCCTGGACAATCGTCCTTCTATGAGAGATAGATAGGAGTGGAAGAAATTTCTTCAGCATTTTGAGCAAGCCAAAACACTGTCTGATCAGGCTCATAATCTGAGGTTTAAAAGAGAGACCATTGTCCATTTTCACTCCGAGATTTTTCGGCACTGAAGTATCTGTGGCCGGAGGAAACATGTTAGCCGGCCACCACGATTTCCAACCAAGGTCCGGGGAACAGCCAAAGAAAAGAATCTCCGATTTGTCGGAGTTACACTTCAGCTGATTAAGATGGAACCAGGCGAAGACGGTATTCAGGCAGTTTCTGATCCGCTCCCCCAAAAAATTGAGGTTCTTCTCACAGGTGAAGAGGAGAGTATCGTCGGCGTAGGAGACAATCTGGGCACCATACGACTCAGCCAGCGCCGCCAGAGGGGACATATAGATATTAAAAAGAGTGGGGCTCAGAATGGAACCTTGAGGAGCTCCCACCTCCAGAGGCGGCACCACGGCTGAGTACAGGGGGGGCCAAGACTGTCTTTGAACCATCTGAACACCGTCCCCTTAACCCCCATTTCCGAAAGTCTGGCAAGAAGACGGTTATGGGGGACGGTGTCAAATGCCGCCGACAGGTCTAGCATCACCAACAAAGCTTTCCCCCCACTGTCAAGAACCTCCTTGATGGCCTTCGATACCTCCAACAGTGCCGTTTCAGTGCTCATATTGGCCCTGTAACCCGACTGAGTTTGATGAAGGACACCATGAGTCTCAACAAAGTCCGAAATAACAGTCTGTACGTGTTTTTCCACGATCTTCGCCAGACCGGGAGCAGGGAAATGGGACAGTAATTGGAGTGGCTTTTAGGGTCGAGAGTTGGCTTTTTCAGGATTGGTAGCACCAGAGCCTGTTTCCATGCCTGCGGCACCACCCCAGACTCCAGAGAGTGAATTAAAATCAGATTAATGATTGGATTAATGGCCTTCGCAATTTTGGCTAAGGACTTGGCAGGACAGGGGTCCAGCGGGGAACCCGATTTCATTTTAGATAGCAGGTCCAGTGAGGTTACGGGGCGGATAGGCTGAAACTCTGACAGCGTAGATCTATTCAGTCCAGTACGAGGGAAGAGGGGGGCAGCATTATCAGTCACCTCTAACCCAGCCGGTGCAAATGAGGCCTGAATGCTGCGGACTTCATTAGCAAAAAAAACTGCTAATTCAACGACCCATGGCTCAGAAAAGGAGCTCTTGGTCGTCGCTAAGCATGGGCGAATTTTGCGAATCTCGCGTTCGCGAATTTTGCGGATTTGCAAACTCGCAATCCGCAAAATCTGCGAATTCTCGCGAATTTTTTTTTTTTGTGTTCGCGCGGGTTTCTGCCAGTTCGCGAGGGTTTTGTACAATTTCGCAAAACGCGAACTTACCTGTCGGGTCGCAAGTTTCGCGAACTTGTTGTTTCTACGTGTCCAGCCTGTTTGGGACACTCTTCTTCATCACTGCCACTCTCTGTCACCACTGCCACTCTCTGACTACTCATGCCACCCTCTGGCCCACCCATGCCACCCTCTGTTTCATCACAGCACCCTCTGGTTGTCCAGTCAGTGTACATTATTGTGGCAAAGCAAGCACACCTTCCCTGCCTCAAGTGACCTGAATTAATTTGGGGCTGATTAATGTGTCACAGAATATTTTTTTAGCTGGCACCTGCTTCCTTAGTGCTTCCTGATTAGTGATCTTTTGCACTTGCTAAGTGCTTTCATTGTTGCAAAATTAGTTACAACACCTGCCCTGCCCCAACTGACAATAATGAATTAGGGGCTGATTAATGGATTTGAACTTCCAGCCTGGCTCCTGCTTGTCTCCCTTAGCTGTAATTCAGGACCTTTGTGGCATATGTGTAACTATTCTGAGGTTCAGAGCAGGGTCACATAATAGTTGCAACTGGCAACTGAACTCTGGAGGGGCCCCTCAGGAAGCACTATAGGAAATGGCTACTAATGATAAGCCTGAACTTTTGAACCTGGTAAGTAGTTTCAGTTTTGCTAAGATCGTATTTCTGCAATTTTGCGCTTATTCGCGGGGCGCGAAGTTGTACTGGGAAGCCGCGAACTCACGCGAACAGTGCGAGCAAGCCATAAAATCCGCTGCTCGCGGATTTGCGGATTTTGCGGGAGATTCGCGAATCTCGCGGATTGCGAATTTACCAAAAATCCGCAAAATCCGCGAGCGAAACGGATTTTCCGCCCATGCTTAGTCGTCGCCGAGGCTGGAGATGTGAATTCCTTCACAATCGTAAAGATTTCTTTACTCGTATTGGATGCCTCCTCAATCCTCCTGGCAAAATAATCCTTCTTTTCTAAGTAGATGTCTTTGTGATAGGCTTTAACACACTGTCTATAAGCTACTTTAAGAGACTCTTTGTAATTCGATCTCCATGCTCTTTCAGCCTTCTTGCAATGCCTCCGGCTGATGTTAAGTGACGGCGTGAACCAGGGTGCAGAGGCCGATTGGATAGGTGTTAATTCATCGAGGCAACACATCAACCATGATCGAAACCGCTCTAAATCGTCCTCCAGGCTGCCTATGAGCTCGCAAGGATGAGACAGTAAGTGCTGCGCCACCATATCAACCGTAATCCGGCCAAAAGCATGCAACGTCTGAGAATGGCAGCCAGGTCCCCTATTATAGGACCTGCACTTACCCAGAATGTCAAAACTTACCAGCATGTAGTCAGACCACAACAGTGGTTCAGGCACAGCTGCTAAAATAGGGACCGTAGAGAATATTTGATCGAGGATGTGGCCCTTATTGTGGGTGGGGGACACTAAGTAGGGCAGTAGGCCCAACGGGTTGGTAATATCAAATAATTTAATAGTGTCTACCGCATCTGCCTGATCCATGTGGATATTAAAATATCCCAACAGAAGGCAGTGTTTGAACTTCACACTAAGAGAAGATAGCACAGTATACAACTCCTCATGAAAGGCCCCGATAGAGCCTGGGGGTCTATAGACTAACAGTCCTGCGCATGATTGGTAGGGTGAAAGAGTCAGGCAGAAGCCGAGGGCCTCTACTCCATCAATAACTTCCGTCGGGAAGACGGAGCAACTATAGCGCCTGTCGACCACTAAAGCCACTCCACCGCCTCTGCCAGATCCTCGATCTTTCCAATCATAAAATAATTCGGAGGAAGGGCATTAGTAATGTCCGGACCTGAAAGCTTGCCCAACCAAGTTTCTGTCAAAAAGAGACATGTGGGTTTACGCTCTAACAAAAGATTGAAAAGATCCATAGCATGTTTGCTAACCGAACGGGTGTTCAGCAACGCGCATGTGAAATTACTGTCGGCAGTTCCCTTGCCATTCTTTGTGGCACACTGAAAATCCTGCTCAGTGACGGCTCTATTAATTAGGCCCTTCTCTAAATTCCAGCCACAATTGTGGCAATGAAAACTATTCTCCGAGCAGTTGTACTCACCTAAACACCCGCTGTTAAGGTTACCTCTTAAACTCAACAGATATGCTGAGGAATAACTGAGTGAAATCCCCAGAGAGTGCACCAGGGGAGCCCCAGCCAGTCCGCCCACCCCCGCCTCAGGATGCTGACGGGCGCGGACAAGCTTTCCTTTGGCGCTCCTTCGGCGCGCAGGAGGCGCGCCCCCGCTGCTCGCGTCGGCTGAGCATAAGCATCCCCGTCTAGCTTTATAGTGCCCGCCTTGGAGAAGCAGCAAGCCTAGTCCGCTGACCAGCAAGCCTGCCTCTCCAAGATGGCCGCCAGACTGGTACACTGCTTCCCAGTCCCACAATGCCCCTCAGCTCCTTGTCGGCTGAGAGGGCAGCGAGGGGAGATGTGGCGCTAAGGTGGTAGAGAAGAGCGGCGCGGCTATCAGGTAGGTGGTGGCCAAATGGTAAACTGCCCCAAGTGACACCAACACAATCCTGATGTCCGTTTAGAAAAAAAGCGCAGCGCGAGATCTCCCGGCTTCCGCCTCAGGAGAGAAGTAGGAGACAGCAGAGAGCAGTGCAAGATTTTAAAAAAGGAAGTAAGGAACAGGCAACAGTGCAATTAAAAGCAAGGAGGCACAAAAAAAAATACAATATCAAATTTTAAAAGCTCCGTTAGTGCAGCTCGCTCCTCCCGGCTTCCGCCTCAGGAGTTGCGAAGTAAAACAGGCACAACACATTTATATAAAAGCTCCACAGCTGCTCACATTTTGTTGATTGTGTGCACTTGCTGTGGAATTGCACAGCAAATTACTAATTCACAGTAAATATTTACCATGGATGTCACGCATTTAAGAAGAGTGGCGCAAAGATGTATTTTTTGGGAATGAGCATAACACGAAATTCCCAAAATTAGGAGAATTGCTCCAGTTTAATTTAAATTTCGTCCCTGCTTAGTAAATAGTGCATTCTCATCTTCTCCACCTTACCTCTCTCAGTCAAAATGCAGGGAATAAAGCAAGTGGATGAATAGATTGCTCTTACTCCCTAGCCAGTGTATGAATTGTGTTCTGAGGGGACTACATTACCAATAAAAAAATTCAAACGCTATGTCAAAAACTATTACAAAAATGGTCAGGGAAGGAACTGTGTTTAAGGTGGAATGACTAGCAGTGTGCTGCACTGCTACTGTGAGATAAGGCTCTTTAATAGCATAACACATTCCTCAGAGGTGGCAGGGTAGCACAGTGCAATGTATTTTGATAGATTATTGGGTCCAGCATCAGCGAGCATGAGTTGTATGCAAGACCTGCTATAATCACCCAAGGTAGTGTAATTACACATGGTGCATCCCATTGGTTCACAATCCCATCCCTCTTATTTCCTCGCCCCTTATTGGCCAGTGCTCCCAATACATCACTTCTGTTTTAAGTCAGGAGCACCATCCAACTACAGTTTCCTAATACTGTAGTCCTTTATCATTTTGCAAGCGCCCCATTCTGCACAAGGCCTTTTATGTGCAACATCCCTGCTGCCTTTTACCCAACACCGACTGCAGAGCGATGCTTGAAGACTAAATGACAGGTTGCTGCTGTCAGTCACTGTGCATCCATGCTCCATTTATCAGGCCAGTGTATCTAATGGTGCAAATTGTCAACCAAGGCCATTACTTTTATTTGCGGGCAGGAGGAGGTAGGTGAATTTGATATGACAAATACCTCACCTTGATAGCAGGACAACAAGCACCTGACTGGAGTTGGGTGCATGTAGGAGGACACCTCATACCTTTGGTCAGAGATGAGGCGTGTGCCGGGAAATGCCGCACCAGCTGTGCCCCCGGACTGACAATTTGACTTCAGCGGTATCTTGCAATTGCTTAGAATCATACAATGACTTTCTCAAATACATTGTAATGTACACACTGCTAAATACATAGCATGACAGACAACTACCTCTGCCCTCCTCCAGTGCCCCAGTGCATCATCAAGTCGTAAACATAGAATTTCAAGCTACTTTTCCACGCCATTCCGCTTCCTATGTCGATTGCTTCCTGTTTGCGGTTTTACGTAGCAGTCACTGCTGTGGCTTTTGTTCATGCAGACCAATGTTAATATTGCACTGAAGGAGGCTACTGACACGTCTTGCTCTGGTGTCCTTAGTTCCTTTCAGTAATGTCCACTCCTTGCCTTTTACCTTACCCATTGTCGTGTGTAGACAGTGGGCACTAGGACACAGGAGTGTGGGAAGGGGGACACCGGACACCACTTTCGGTCAGGGGAGCAGGGCGGGACACAACAGGACTGAGAGGGCAAGGGGCAGGGCGCATCCAGAGGTTGTAAGCTAGATTGTAATAAACACACCTGATTCCAAGCCACGGTCTCCTGTGATCCTTGGGGGCTCCACAATACGACAACTGGCGACGAAGGCGGCAAGCACACGTGTGTCGAGTGCCCAGCTGATTGAAGGAGCGAGACCAGGAGCCCACCCTGGGTCGCGTTGAGTGCCAAGCGACTGAAGCAGCGAGACCAGGAGTCCACCCTGGTTCGTGTGAACAAGTAAAGGGACGCGCGGGAGCCCACCCCGACCGCAACTGAAGAGAGAAGAAAAGCATCTGGACTCACCGGTAAGCCCCGACGAAAATAGCTGAGTGAGCGCGAACATCCCGAAATTGAGCCTGAGCTCATGAGAACGAGAGTGGCCATTTTGAAGTCAGGCAGACTGGCCAATCAGCGCGAGAGAAGATCGGGCGGCCATTTTGAAACCTGGTAACGCTCGGATTGGTCCCAAAGTCTCGCGAGAGTCTCGGCGGCCATCTTAAAGTCAGGCAAAACGAACCAATCGGGAAGCTGAAAAGACTGGCGGCCATTTTCCGGTCAAGCGGAATAAGAAAAAGCCACGAAAGTGCCGAGAAGAGCACTGAAGCAAGGCAAACAAGCACAAGGCAGTGCAAATAAACAAAAGAAAAGAAAAAAAGAAGGAAAATATATAAGGACAAAGCACAAAGAGATGCAAACAAAGAAAACATTACAATAACGGAAGAAAAATAGAAGAATACTGTGAAGAGGGAAGGAAATAAAGGAGAAAGCCCAAGTGCCACCAAGAGCAAATACAAACCCCCCCCCAAAAAACAACAAAAAAAACAGAGATGGCAGAACCAAGGAGCGAAAGGCAGAGCGCCCAATATCGCAGACCACTCCCATTCAACCTCTCAGAGCCTCAAGTGGGAATAAGATGGGAGCGGTGGGTAAAGAGATTCGAGAGGTACATGGAGGCCACAGATGTGACAGAGGCCAAACAACAGGGTCTGTTCCTAAATCTAGTGGGTGATGACGTAGACGATCTACTAGTAACCCTACCAGAAGATGAGACATCGATGTACAAAGGGCTATTAAAATGCCTAACAAACAAATTTGATCCACAGAGAAACATTGTATTTGAGCGATATACCTTCACAATAGCATTTCACACACAGATGAATCATTGGAGGATTTTGCGACGCGACTGCGGAAACTAGTAACTCACTGAAAATTCGACAAGTACGACAACGAACAAGCGATTCGCCTGCGCATCATTGAAGGATGCCGTGACACGGACTTCCGTGCGAGAATCCTGAAGAAACCAAAATCACTGGAGAAGATCCTGTCACTGGCAAGGGCTGAGGCAAGAGCCACAGTGCAAGCAAAACAGATGGAGCAGGGAAAGGAACGGCGAGTCGAACAGGCACACCGCATGGCAGAGAGCAACCGCACAAGCATCTGGAAAAAAGGCACAATGAACAGGCGACAAAGAGGCAACCTGAATCAACCTGCTACAGATGTGGACTTGAGTTTCCACACAGAGGCATGTGCCCAGCAATGGACCAAACATGCAGAAAATGCAACAGAAGCAACCACTTTGCCAGTGTATGCCTGGGACTGCAGTTCAGAAGTGAAAGAGGAAGATTGGGAAGACCGCGGATGATGACGAGCAGACATGTCATACATGTGGAAACAGCAAACCGAAGCTCCTCGGTAGAGTCAGGAGAAGAAGAGGAAGAAGAAAAGGTAGAACAACTATACCTCATTCAGACACTGCTGCCATGCCCACTGAGGAAGGCAGGAATCAAGAAAGCATCCGCCTCGTGAACAAGAACACAATAAAGAAGCCTGAGTCGGTGACCATAGAGGTGGGACAACACAAAGCATGTTTCATGCTAGACAACTGAGCGACATGTAATATCATGTGTGTGTCGGAATATGAGAAGATGGAAGCAAAGCCGGTGTTGATGCCGTCAAAAATTGAGGTATTCATGTGGGGGTCAAGAAAAACAGTGACGAACATGGGAAAATTCACAGAGAATCTTACTGTAGCATGCGGGGTAGAGAAGGGCAGGAGACGTGTCTTGGTTTTAGAAGGATTTAATTGGTGAAAAAACAAATCGGTACAGGTCTTTCGTGGGATGCCTCTTCTTGGTGATCGGCTTCTCTCTTGTTGGGTCTTTCGGAGTAGTCCCTCCTCCCTCCTTCGGATCGGGCTCCTCCTTCGGGTGTCCTCCTCCGGCTCCGTAGTGACCCAGGCTCTACAGGTGAGGGGGAAACACAAGAGAGGAACGTATCAGTCCACACTTCCGACTATATACAGGTAGCAAGGGGTGGGGAGTGAGGGAAACCGTGAGTGCTGAACTGTACACAGGACGTGAAGGTGGTGGATCCCAAGGGGGGGCGGGATGGTGAGGCTTCTGCCTTTCTTTTTCACCCAGCCCATGATACGAGTACGCACCTCAGATAACCACACCCCTCCTGGCGTGCGGCTGAGCGAAGAGTAGTGCTGGCCTCCTGGCTTTCTCCTCTTGTCTGAGTTTCTCCCGTCCTCGTCTTCAACTCCTCCTTGCGGCTCCTCCGTCTCCGATGTTACTCGGGATTCGCACGCCTCGGTCTCTTCACCAGCCTCCTGCTTCTCCTTCTCTTCAGCTCTCATTTCTCCGATCTCCACACTGCTCCACGCTACTCTGCTCTGCCACTCTCTGTCCGCTCCTCCGGTGTAGGAACACACCTGGGGTCTCTCACGGCTGCCACTTATCGGGGAATGGGACCCCTCCTCCTCCATACGCCCTCCCATCCAGTTAAAGGGCCCGATCTTGTCTTCTTCGTCACAGCTGTAATGCTCCACTCGGTTCCATTCCTGGAATCTCGGTGGCTGTGGAGACAAGAGGGGGGGTCACATGTTATAGGTTCGCACCGGGTTTTGGGGGGGCGGCTCTTGCTGGTCCTCCTGGTTACACTTACATACAAAGGCCAAACCGTAAAGGAAGAAATTCATGTGCTGAAAGGTGACAGCACCGTGCCTATTGAGCAATGTCACAGCACAGGTAATGGGCCTCCTCGAAATGACATACCACATGTCAGAGAAGAAAAGCATCTTGAAAGAATATCCCAAACTCCTACAAGGACTAGGGAAGTTAAAAGGGCACCAGATAAAACTGCACATCAATGGAGCTGTAAAACCAGTAGCTCAACACCACCGGCGAGAACCAATACACCTGCAACCGCAGGTAGAAGAAGGAATTGAAGCGCTGCTCAAGCAGGACATCATAGAGCCAGCCGAAGGACCGACGCCCTGGGTATCACCAATAAGGGTGGGCGTAAAATCCGTTTCGCGGTCAAATTTGCGGATTTTCCGCGATTTCGCGATCCGCGAATCTCGCGAAATCGCGGTAAAATCCGCGAATCAGCGGGGACGAATTTTCAGCCAAGCAAGGGTTACAGCAGCAGGTGCAAAAGTTAAACCTAATTTCTTTGTAACCTTTTAAAAAAAGGGTTACAAACAAATTAACTTCAACTTGGACACCTGCTGCTAATTGCTTCCTGGCGCCTCGTTGCCAACTTGCAACTATTCTCTGACCCTGCTCTGACCCTTGAAGCAGGGTCAGAGAATAGTTACAAGTAGGCAACGAGGCACCTGTCCAAGGAATTAAACCTCATCAGCAAGCACTTACAGATATAAAAAAACAGGAAGAAGGGAGAGGATGGCAAATACACCCATTTTGAGTTGTCAGGAGGGGTTAAACTAAAAGAGACCTTTACAGCACAATTTTCATATGCATTTTGCTAAAAATAAAAAGCTGTATGTTCTGTAGGGGCAACTCAGGAATCTGGCCCTTCAGAGATCCGGCCTCTCTTTCTTTCTCTTGTTCTCTCGCTCCTTCTCGCTTTCCCTCTCTATCTATCTATCTATCTATCTATCTATCTATCTATCTATCTATCTATCTATCTATCTATCTATCTATCTATCTATCTATCTATCTATCTCTCCCTCTCCCATAAATGACTGCATGGGTAACTTCGCTATGCAAGCGGCTCGCGAAGATGCAAAAATCCCCGCAAACACGCAAAAAACCCAAAATCCGCAAATTCGCACAAATTCGCGAATTTTGCGGATAGCGAATTCGCAAATCCGCAGATTCGCGGATCGCGAATTCGCAAAATTCGCCCATGCTTAATCACCAATAGTGGCAGTGCCGAAGAAAGACACGTCCAAGATTCGCATCTGTGTCGACATGAGAATACCGAACACAGCAATCGAACGAGAAAGACACCCTGGACCTCACCTCAATGATATGATCAGCTGCCTAACAGGCACAAGACGTTTCTCCAAACTAGACCTGTGCAAGGGATATCATCAGCTAGAACTCGACCCTCAGTCCAGGTATATCACAACTTTTTCCATGCACCTGGGTCTCTTCCGATATAAACGTATGAGCTTAGGAATATCATCAGCTGCTGAAATATTCCAAGAAACAATACGACAAGTAATAAGGCCAGTGAAAAATAGGCGGTGCAGCGAGCTAAGATAACACAGATATTAATAGGGCAGGCACTATGCTAGATACTAAGGGACTGCAGGAACACTCCTCACAGCTCCACAGGGCAGTGCCCCGCCGAGCTCATGCTAGGACGCTCGAGCAGGACAAGGCTACCGCCGATGGAAGAGACACCAAGGGCCCGATGTAGGTAATCCCAGATTACTGATTCTTGAATACCGAATCATACTGATTCGGTATTTAAGAACTGGCAATCGGGATTTAGGTAATTTGACCGATTTCATTACCGAATCAGTATGATTCGGTAATTACGGAATCGGTATTTACCTATTCAGCCCATAGGAATGAATGTCAATTACCGAATCGGTAAATACCGAATCGGTAATTGGGGGAAACATTGAAGGGTGGCAGGGTGTCACTTTGACACCCTGTTGCACCCCTCAATTGTGCATGGGTGCACATGTTGCTGACATACATGCCTTTGGGGCATGTATGTCTGCAACATGGCACTGTTTAAAAAGCAAAAAAAAATGCTTTTTAAAGGGTTTTCATTATTTACTACCAACTTCTAGTTGATGGTAAATAATGAATTCTTAAACTCCTGTAGCACTGATTGCAGTGCTACCTACATGTCAAAATACAGAATCGGTAATTTTTACCGATTCGGTACAATTACCGAATCTGTATTTTAACATGCCCCTACATCTCCATCTTCAAATACCGGTTGGTAACGGCCGAAATCGGCTGTTACCGACGGGTATTTGCCTTCCTACATCTGGCCCCAAGAGAGGAGCGAAGCTGCATAGCTGCCAAAGACGAAGAAGCAAAAGCGAGAATGAAAGCGTATGCAGATCAAAGGAGGCATGCCACTAAAACGAAACTAAAAGATGGAGACACAGTGGTAGTGCGGCAAAGACAGCTGAGGAAGTCAGACAGCCCGTTCTCAAAGGATCCGCTGACAGTGACAGAAGTGAGAGGACCTATGATAACAGCATCAGCAGGGCGGCATCACATCGCATTTCAAGGAATTGAAGATAAAAGAAGGACAACAGCAGGCACCAGTGCTGGTGGAAACTAGACAGGAAGAAGGTGCACAAATGGACAATGGAGAGACACGGGTGAGAACGGAATGCAAGAAACCAAAGAGACTGATTGAAGATATGTAAACTGACGAGACACCGTGAGGATCTCTCTCTCTCTCTCTCTCTCTCTCTCTCTCTCTCTCTCTCTCTCTCTCTCTCTCGTTACTTCTCTACCAGTGACCACAGGCAGTGTCACAGAATTTTTTTTTTGCAACAAAGGGGGAGATGTTGTGCCTAGACAGTGGGCACTTGGACCCGGGTCAGGAGTGTGGGAAGGGGGCACCGGACACCACTTCCGGTCAGGGGAGCTGGGCGGGACGGAACAGAACTGAGAGGGCAAGGGGCAGGACGCATCCAGAGGTTGTAAGCTAAATTGTAATAAACATACCTGGTTCCAAGCCACGGTCTCCTGTGATCCTTGGGGGCTCCACGATACGACACCCATTAGCAGCCAATTGATGTTTACTAAGGTGCTTATTGTGAGACAAGGGGTAAAACCTGTAATAACATCAGCAGTAAATGTTTTTTATGCCACTTCTTCTGTCTCAGGCATTTTGATATCATGTAAAGTGCCTCAATTCCTTCAGATCGAGTTTGCGCTATTAAAAAGTGCCCAAAACAGGTTGCTGAGCACTGAGAGATGCTTTCTTCATTTGGTTATCAGCAAGAGAACTTTGCCTCCGAGGCTACATAACAACCTGCCTCTTGAGAAGTCACACTTACAGAGTGCTAAGCTGTTGTTACCCTGCTGCCCACCAACACTCTTCCCAGGGCAGACTTCTACCACAAACTCCATATGCTCAGCTGCCACGGGTTCCTAAGCCGGCAGCTTCTGCCCCTTCTGATTTAGCAACCTTGCCGGGACGTCAAGTTTTCCACTTCAAGGTAAGAGGCTGCTGTAAGGTGACTACATATATGGATGCCATGTACTTAAGCAGCAAAACCTGTGCATGAAATAACTAAAAGTAACTCGTCATTGGTCTTATTGGTACACATGACCTGTACTGGTAAAGCATGCACCTAGCTACACAGCTAAAGAGTGTGTGCATAATGCCTTGTATCTCCTCCTCCATTGCAGCCCCTAAAGTTGGAAAGATACTTTCTGTCTACATTACCTGTGTATGCTGCAAGAGAGAGAACCAATGACTATACATTTAGCGTGCAAGCCACATGCTTCTCGAGACGTTTATGAACGTATTTGTGTAGTAGCATGAAGACAGTATACTGCTGGTTTCAAACAATCGTCACCATCATTGTACATCTTTACTATGCATTTATATATTTGAACGCTGTATGAATTTTGAGATGGCTCATTCAGTTACAGAGCTTAAAAAGATGGCACTGGCATTTCTGATTTTCCTCTATTTGAATTAAGTGGGAGCGTGAAGCAGGATCACATGGTATGCAGGGAGGGCTGGCCTGTTTGCCCATGTATTGGGACTGGTGCTGCTATCCTTCTTGCCCATATTCTGTTGGTGTTTACAGCAGCTAATTGACCTTCCCCTTATTATGCGCTCAGACTTTCTGCTCAGGCCATAATTGTGGATGGATAGTTAGTGGTGGCTAATGCCCCTAGAAGAGGATATTAACCTTTGTTGAAAATCTGATCAGGTGCAATAAGGCTTAAGCAGGTACAGCATTATATTCTTTCATTGTGCCTTGATTTAGACCATTGCTTTGCAAGCTGTATTTTTTGAATTTGTATTCATTTGGACCAATGCGATGCCACCTGTGCTACGAAATTCGTTTTTATTTATGAAATTGTTTACTTACCTCCAATTATCCATATTCCTGTTTTTAGCACACCCCACCCCGCCTTTCTGCCCCACCCCAACTCCATCCATGGGCCGCGGCTGCACAATGCTACTCCAGTTTGAACCCAGAATATGCAAATCAGTTTAGTTCCTGAAACCCCCACTCCCCTACCCCCCATTGGAACTGTCCAGTATGAACTGTCAGCATCCTGAGACAAATTTCAGGGTATCATCCCATATCATATAAAGAGCCGCATGACCGTGCATGGCTGATCTAATCATAACTGAACCACTGTTAAAAAGTTACAGGGTTTAATGGACATTTCGAGGTGCTCTGCATGTGTGCTTCCATGCACCACTGTCAATCTTGTTAAGTCATGAAGACAGGTGTAAGGATATGAAACATCACTGAGCATAAAATAAGGTCACTGTGAACGATATTGTCACCAGAACTGGTGACTGAAAGGTTCATAGGTTAGTTGCCCGTGTTTCCCCTAACACAGTATTGGCTTTTAACTGCACTTTCTAGGATTGCTGACCCCAAATCATACATACTTGTCTTTTCAGGATCGAGCCTGAGCAGCGCATGTGCTGCTCTGGGAGGCATGCTGTATTGATTTGAAGCTCGGCCCACTCTTCCCCATATTTGTCATTGGCTTGTGTCATTGTCCTTTATAAATGCTGGCTTCTGATTCGTCGATAGGCTTGTCAGTCCCTTCTTAGTACAGCATTGTAACCTCCTATGAAGACTTGCCCTTTCCCTTCTGTTGTTACACAGTAAGTCTTATTTAGTCCGTAAGCACTATTTTCTGCCGGCTTGATATACTCTGCTGGAGCATTCAGCACGCCATGCATGCTTTCTTTTTCCAAGCAGCCCGGGACAAGCAGGGCACTTCTTTGAAATTAAATAGGTCTCACATCTGCAAAGATTTGAGCTATCGGCATGGTAAATGACAATGCCTTTTATTTATGTGTTAATTTTCAAAACAGATAAATAAAAGGCATTCTCATTTATAATTCCAATAGCTTAACCTTATGCAAATGCCTATTGTATTGCAAATGCTTGTTTTTCATATTGTGACCGTTACATTATTCTACAGCATACCATAGCATCGAGAAATATTTCATGTTTTTGGATAAAATATTGATCCAGTTCTCAAAAAAGAGGCAGCAATAAACAAACAGATTGACAGTATTTACAAGTATTGTATTTTCCTCAAATTTCATATTGACATGTGCAAACGAGCAATGGTAGCACAAATAGGTTCGGCATTTCCAAATTACTGCAACTGTTATTTATTTCTAATTTCATTATTGCACGCCTAACCCACAAAGCTAAACAAAAAAATACCACCACTTAAGGGTGGCTGCTCTATGATTGCAATACAAATGTTGCTTTTGAAATAAACACTCACCGCTGTAGTTTTTCACTGGTCATACCAAACTTTTCAGTTGTGCCTTGCATATTATTTTTTATTAATATTATTATTTGAGAAGGAAGCAAGAATAAATCATGAACTAAACTAGTACTCAAACTGCAGGCAGCTACAGTGTTCAAGGATACTAAACACTTTGTAAAATCAATTATAAAAAGCGATGGAAAAAATCATCGTCTAACTATAACCCCAAAATGCAGGCAGAAAAAATAATCGGTATTAAAAGTTTATATCAATATAAATGAGACACAAAACTACACTTAAATTGAATCATTGTCACTGAAGAGGCAGGAAATATAATAATTCAGGTGTGAACACTGTGCACAGGCTTTGACCAGCCACTCAAAGTGAAGGGAACCAATCAGTAAGGAGGGCTAACCCATTACTCCATGCTGTGGTGGGTGGGAGGAAAACTGGAACAACAATTGTCTTGCTAGACACGTAAAGCAGTCTGAAAGACTAGACCTGAAAAACAATAGTCTGAATATTGAATAAGCTTTAATTTCTCTCCGTTTTCTAAGTTAATACATAAACGGCAATAAAATATCAGTGAACATATTCCACTCTTATTCTGTTCATAATTATTTGGAGCCTTCCAGTATTAAAAAAAGATAAATGTGTTACACAGACCCAGATTAATTTCAGTTCAGCGTTGTTCATGTATTACTTTTCAAATAACGATCCTAATTACAAAAATATGTTTGAAAAATAATATATTCGAATATTCATCTTGATTTCCCAAATGAAATAAACCACATTTGTATATTTGTGATCTTCGAAAATACACACTTTTCCTATTGCAGATTTCTTGTCTCTGTGGATGTCATGATGCTTTTTTTCTCAAATTCAAAGTAAAAAACACAAATATCATTCAACAGCTTCCAGGGTTAACAATTTGGGAAATGTCATATTCCACAAAGAAAAGTAGGCATAAAATAAACAGGTTTCAAGATTTTGTTTTGAACAAATTGGTGCCAATATAATTAACTATCAAATACATCATCTTATTTAATTAATGTATTTTACCACGTAACATTGAAAGAGCAGAAATATGTGTAATGTTTAAGGAATACTAACACTATACAGACAAAATTAATTATTCAGGACTGTCATTTCTCAGTGAGAAATGATTTATTTTACATTATTTAATGCCAGGGGCACACTATGCAAAAATGAGCTGACGAATTCTCACTCCACAAGTCAGTCTAACAGATAGGAGCTGATGTATGTGAATAAGCAAGAGATTTATTCGAGCATCTTCTCCAGGCTGGCGTTAAGGCACGTTAGTAGGAGAAGGGGATATCGCCACAAGAACATCACTACAAGTGGAAGTGGAGATGTCCCTTTGTAAATATGCCCCCTGCTGTTTTCAAGAAGACACCTTGTAACATATACACCAAAACGTGCTATTTTGACAACAGAGAAGACATTCTAGCAGAGCAAAGGTCCTGATGCGAGAGAGATCCACTGCCGGAGATATAGAACAACTACTAACACATTGTTTCAGTAGTGAGGATAGGCTGAGGTAGATAAATAATTCACCATGGTAGGGTTTCTTATTGTTTATAGTTTACTTATAATGCTTCTCACTCTGTTGGAATGCATATGTTTTCTAATTGCAGTTCAGATGTTTTATAATTCAGCACACTAGGTTCCAATAAATATTGTATACTGTTCTCGTGTCTTTCTTGTTTATTATGGACATGCAAAATGAGAAAACAAAACTTTGATAATCTGTATCCACGGCTACTTGAGGGGACTACAGTGTTGAGTTCTGGGGTGCTAATTTACCTGACAGTCTGAAAAGATTAGAAGGGCAGGTAAAGCACTATGAAGTAGTCTGTATTGGAGCTCATAGGTACTGATATTTATGGTGACTCAGTCCCTACATACTGATGTTCTATTGTCCCAGGCATAGTTCTGTTAACACGGAATCCCTGCGGCAAACGCTCAGATAAAGTTAGGTAGATCTGCACATTTTTTTAAATTGGGGCTTCTGAATGGCTGACAGAGCTTTACCTCCTGTTGGCCATACTAGTACCGCAGAAATAAACAAAACTAAACTTTGACCTAAATGCTGTGCCTGCGTCCTAACAAAAAAATTGAAAAAGCCAATAAGAGAGAAGGATGAACACACCCTGACTTCCTGGGCCATGTGGGGGGTCCTAAAGGCCCCCCTCTCTTTAATCAAGGGAAGGGTCCGGTATTGTGGGACCATAATCTGGTACTGCGGTAGCAAGCATAGCACCTCATTATCTATTTTTATTTTTCACAGAAGCCCTCTGCAATATATGCCTGACCTAAAAAGCAAATATCACAAAAAGTTACAGAAGTTACATTGTTTGCACAAAAGGTTAAACATCTGAATTTGAGAAATTGCGTTGGATGAGGTGAAATTCTTAGCGGCGAATTGGTGGAATTCCCTTCCTCCTCATATTCGGGCCATTGATGACCTTCTTCAGTTTAGACGTGTCATTAAGACCTTCTTATTTGCTTAGCCCTTTTGCTGTTCCTGTAGCCCTTTTGCCTTTTACCAGTGTTGTGTTGTGTTTGCCTCGTGAAAGCGCCAGGACGCCCCTTCGCTGGGGCAGCTGTGCGCGGTATAAGTAAAAATAACATAACATAACATAACATAACATTCTTCTATTACTGAAATGCTGTGATTATTAACTTGCAAAAAGGACAATTGATGGATGGAATGTTAGCCATGTTAACAAGGTCAAACAGTCACCCCCAGTCAGAGATCTGGACCTAAATCCATTGTTTTTTGCTCACCACGTCATTCCAGTTTGTTCCCAGCTATGCATAAAAAAAAGAATATGTCAATATCTCTCCTTGGAGTATTATTTGGGACGCTACACAATCCTCTATTCCTGTTGTCAAGGCTGTATGTAATCAATCAATCTCCTAAATTAGACCCCAAAGGCTTTGAGGTCGGATTGTGTTCTGTTGACTCAGTTTAATGTGCTGCAAACATGGCTGCTGGAAGCTGTTGCCTTAGAAGAACGTTCTTTGAGTTCAGAGGGAGTTTGTGATCTTCAGATAATGGAAATTACTGAAATATACCAAAACTCTGTGGTGGACTGCTGACCCTACTGAGACACTTCATACTGATGTTTGGGATTGGGGATATGTTAGATCTTGCCCTCAAAAACCCCTGCTTCATCACCCCTGCTTTTGTATGTAAAAAGGGAAGTGACATAAAAATAGTTTTTGGTTTCAATGCAATCAACAGAAATGCAATAAAAAAAGAGATATCCTTTGTCTTTGCTATTGGTCCTTTTTTGTAAAAGGTGCTGGCTAGAACAAGATTATATTGGTGTTCTTCTGTTACAGATATGTCCTACTGTTTTCATCTGATACCTTGAATTCCAAGAATAGGCACAGGAACTCTGAGCTGAAAACAAAAGCAAGGATTGGAATACAATACTCCAGAGGTAAAACAGCAAGGAACAGATATACTAACAGTTCACACAATGTATAGCAGCAAGGCAACTTGCTGCACTTTATTGTGTGAAACATTGATATCAGAAATGCACCCTACTCACAAAGATATAGCACATTTGCGCTGCCTCTTTACACTGGTCCACGGTATCCAGTCTAGCATTAATGTTAGCACCCTTGCATTATGCTGCAAGGGTGCGTGAATTACAGGCAGGACTGTTTTTGGGAAGGAAGGGACACCTTCCTTCACAAAAATAATCCTTGAAGGTATTTTCCTTTTTCTATGTGTGATGCGGAATGCATCAGCCAGGAAAAGGAAGTAACAACGTAACAATAGTTAACTATAAAATATTGAGACTGGACCGCTCCTTGAAATTTGGCGGTGGAATTGCTGTGGTGTATAAAGAAGAACTGAGAGCTACGATTTTAGAGGAATTCAGTTCCCCTGAGATTGAAATTCTGATTTTTAAAATACAGTCATCCTCTAAGGAAAACTATAAAGGTGCCTTAGTCTACAGGCCACCTGGTCCATACAAAAAATTCACTAATAACTTAGTTGAACTACTTGCTCCACATATTAATGATGATTGTGAGTTCACACTAGTTGGAGATTTCAATGTCCACTGTGAGAAACTGGACTGCAGTGACGCTCAATCATTAATAACAGACCTATCAACCTTAGGTTTAATACTGAAAAACAATGGACCAACCCACCAGGCTGGCCATACTTTAGACTTAATCTTTTCCAACGTTCAGACGATATTATGCCCGCCTGCTACTCAGGTGAGCTGGACTGACCATTTCATTGTGGAATTTACTACCCCTCCTCGAGCACCCAATCCCACACACCCCAGCACTTTACCTTGCATCCGTAGACAGCGGCATAAAGTTACTAAATCTACTTTTAAAGAAAATTTTAACCTCCCTGCCCTTCGGCCCTCGGATGACATTGAAACAGCTCTCAAGAAATTCGAAGGCGAAACTAGGAAAACTATAGATAAAATTGCCCCACTAAAGCTTTTCAAATCTAGGCCAGCCAAAAAGCAAGAAGTCTGTGTCAGGATTCGGACCCTATAATGCGCCTACCTAGTTCAATAAACTACAACTCCCAGAATTCATGTTCGGTTGGGGGAGCATAAAGGAGGGGGCGTGGCCTAGGGACATCGTGTGTAATTTGTGTAACTGAGTTCGTATTCCTGGGAGAGAGCAGGTCGCTGGTCCCAGCGCGACCATCTGGTGAAGCAGACGGAAACGAGTTAGAGTTTCTTTTGAAGCCGAGGAAGCTGCCGCATGAGTGATTCATCACGGGCGGAATCCAGACAGCCTCAGGGCTTGCAAAGCTGAAGGTCGGCGTTTAGACATCCAGAGCGGTAGGGGAATTGTACTGCGGGCTCGCAGTGATTACACTCTTGAATTCCTGCACGCATAAACTATAGCTGGCCACAGAGTATCAGCGTGGGTACTTAGATCGGTGTTTTGGGTGTTATTTAATTAACATTGGACAACGTTGAAATACTGACTATGCAGTGGGGCTTCAAAGAAGTATTTGAGCTGCCAAAGTTTTCTATGTGGTTTTCCCTCCTTTGTAAAGAGGCATTTTCGTAGCAGCAAGAAAGATAAACCTGTTCTATCTTTAGTCTAAGCGGAGGGTAGTGGGGTAGCTCCCTACATTCTGCCGTGTCAGAAGGTTGGATTCAAAAGTGGTTGGCAAACAGTGAAACAAAGAATAAGCGCGGATAATAGTGGTGGGAAGCTACATTATACCGTGCTAGGAATATTCCTTTTGTGAATAGGACACTGTGGTGAAAATTTGATTTATTATTTGGAACTATTCGTTTATGGGAAACTTGTTCGATCCAATGGAGAAAAACTTGTTTCCAGGTGGATGTCTTTAAAAAGGAAAACACTACTTTCATTTATAACAACTCAGGAGGGTATGTTCTACTGAAGAGTGATACATCTTATAACAGCAGCTACTTGGGATATTCCTATGATTCTAACCTGTGTGTTTGCTTTACGTAGGGAATTGATATTTCATTTCGGTGCTTTGTGCAAATCTAAGAGATGAGCGGTGACAGCAAAGGGTGCAGGTGAATATCTAAATAAGAAGGGTAGTGAGAATGAAATGAGAGTAGGATTATTGAATGTGGTGTAACCTGTGTATGTTCTCTCGTTTCAGCTATCCCTTCCCTGCTGTTCCCTTCCTTCCCCTCCTGTTTGTTATTTTGTTCATATTATCCCTTACCAGATCACTCGAACACCCTGTGATATACTAGGGGTGTTGGTGAGGTCTGGGGGCGGAACCCATATGTGCATCGATCGAATCCTGCGGAGCATAACCCTGACAGTCTGGTTCTCTGATCATTTAAGAACTCTCAAACAAGGAGCCAGGAAATTAGAAAAAAGATGGAGAACATCCCATCACCCAGAGGATAAGGAAAAATACTGGGGTGCACTATCCTCTTACCACAAAGCAATACGTTGTGCACTTAAAGCACATATTGCTACCCAAATACAAGAGGCTGGAAACTCCCCATGAGTTCTTTTCCAGATATTACAGACATTTGCTAAACCGTCAGCATGTGAAGCTCCTGACATGTCATCTCAAAAGCTGTGTGACGAAATTTCCTGTTTCTTCACTAATAAAATTGATAAAATTTATGACAAAATATTATGTACGAATCAGGCTTCATCTACTAATATGACATCCTTCCCTAATCTTACAGATTCTATATTGGACTCACTTCCCCTGGACAGCTTTCCCCTTATTTCACTTCAAAAAACCTCTACCCTCATAAAACGGATTAAAACTGGAAGTCCAGAGGATGTCATCCCTGCTAGATTAATGCCCACATTGGATGAACACCTAAGTCCATTGATCACAGAATTAGTAAATCTGTCACTCACCTCAGGTACTGTCCCCAAGGAATGGAAGCGAGCACTTGTCAGACCCATAAGGAAAAACACCGCCTTACCTTGGTCTGACTTGACAATCTTAAGACCCATCTCTCTGCTACCTTTCTTGGGGAAAGTTATAGAAAAACATGTCAATCGTCACTTGTCCATATACATTGAACAAGTACAAGCCCTGGATGAATCCCAATCAGGATTCCGCCCTAATACAGTACAGAATCCACCCTGCTGTCTGTTACTGATGATCTCCATGCTTACCAGGACAAGGGCCTCTCAGTCATCTTGGTTCTACTAGATCTATCGGCAGCGTTCGACACCGTGTCTCATTCCATTCTATTCTATTCTATTCTATTAAAATTATTTATACAGCGCACTATCACCATCGGTTTCTTGGCGCTCTTGATAAAGATTGCGGTGATCCAGGAAGGGGATTAGTCATATGCCGCTTGAAAGAGCAGAGTTTTTAGGAGAGTACGAAAGCTATCGTACTTTGGACAGAGACGAAGAGAGAGGGGTAGGGAGTTCCAGGTGGCGGGAGCCAGGACAGAGAAGCTCAGGCCACCGTGCCTTTTTCTTTTAAATCTGGGGACCTCAAGGAGATTCAAAGATGCTGAGCGAAGAGCTCTGGCAGGAATATGACGTGACAAGGCTGATGAGATGAACCTAGGAGCTGCGTCCTCGAGGGCCCTAAAGGTGGTACATGCCAGTTTGAAGATGCAGCGTTTTGAGACAGGGAGCCAATGCAGACTACGGAGTAGGGGGGTGACGTGCTGGTGTTTGGGCTGGCAGAAAATCAGGCGGGCAGCTTGATTCTGCACCAACTGAAGTCGATGGAGGTGACATGCAGGAATTCCTGCGTACAAGATGTTGGCGTAGTCAAGCCTGAAGGTGATGAGCGCAATGACAACCTGGGTCAGGGCTTCTTTGTTAAGAAACCTGCTGATCTTGCGAATTCGCCTGAGGTGGAAGAAGCAGGCAGAAGTTACCGCGTTGATGTGGGGTCTCATTGATAGATCTTGGGAGATGATCACCCCCAGGCTTTTGACGGAGCTCACAGGAGTGGGTGCCGTCCCCAGAGATGTAGGCCAGAAGGAGGCATTCCATGGGTGATTGGGGCCACCCACCAAGACGACCTCGGTCTTGGTGGGGTTTAACTTTAAGTGGCTGTGATACATCCACTCTGCTATGGTTAGCATGGTGGACTGGAAGTTGGTGCGGGAAGAGGGGAGGGAATCGACAGGGAAAATTAGCTGCAGATCATCGGCATAATTATAAATTGTGACCGGGGAGTTGCGGAGGGTGGCTAACAGTGGTTGGAGATATAAATTAAAAAGAAGAGGGGATAGTGCCGAGCCTTGTGGGACACCACAGTGAAGGGGAGTGTAGGGTGCGGAAAAAGTGGAGAGGTGGACGGACTGTGAGCGCTGGTGGAGGAAGGATTTGAGCCAGTCAAGGGCCACTCCTTGGATGCCGGCATTGGAGACACGGTCGATCAAGATGGTGTGATCGACCGTGTCGAATGCCGCAGAGAGATCCAATAGGACAAGGGCTTGAGCGATGTTTTTGTTAGCTCCTTTCCTGAGGGTGTCCATGACTGCCACTATGACCGCCTCGGTGGAATGGAGGGGTCTAAATCCAGCTTGTTGGGGATCTAAGAACGATGATTGCTCTATGAAAGAGCTCAAACAGCGGGTCACGTAAGTTTCCAGAATCTTGCCTAAGTAGGGGAGGAGGAAAATGGGTCTGTAATTGCTGAGTATTGTAGGGTCTGCATTGGGTTTCTTCAGAATTGGTAAAACGGCAGCTTGCTTGAAGGAGGATGGGACCACTCCGGTAGCAAGAGAGTTGTTGAGTAATGCTAGCGGGGGGCACGGGCAAGCAAGAAGGGCTCCTTTAAGAACCTGCGGGGGGCAGCAGTCATTAGGGGATCCCGAACTGACTTTATGAAGAAGTGATGAGAACTCTTGTAGAGAGTTGACTCAACGGTTGTCGAACGCTGGCCTTAAGAACAAAGCCCTTGAATGGCTAAAGAGTTTCCTAGCAGACCGCACCCAGAGAGTCACCATGGGTGCATATCGCTCGGCGGAAATTGAGATCTCCAAGGGGGTGCCACAGGGCTCATTTCTGAGCCCCACGCTCTTTAATATCTATGTGGCACCCCTGGCAGGAGTGCTGCGTAGATACGGCTTTGTCCCCGTATCTTACGCAGATGATACACTGCTCCTGTTCCCCTTCAAAACTCTTTCCGCTGAGGTTAGGAACTCTTTTTCGTCTGGCATGAAAGAAGTGGCAAATTGGATGTCCAACAACTATCTCCAATGTAATGTCAGTAAAACGGAGATCATGTTATTTGGGGAAGCCACGATACTCTGGACTCCTGAATGATGGCCATCTGAGCTAGGAGCAGTCCCTGAACCTAAACAGGTCGTGAAGAATTTGGGTATTCGACTTGATCACGACCTGTCACTAAAACAACATACCAGCTACATCTCAGGGATATGCTTCCACACCATTGGTCTGCTCCGCAAAGTCTTTCCACTCCTACCTAACTCAATAAGAAAAATCCTCGTTCAAGCACTTATCCTGAGTCGGATCGATTATGGCAACGGTCTGCTACTCTCTGCCAATGAAGGAGTGCTAGATAAACTACAGGTCATTCAGAACACGGCAGCTCGCCTTGTTCTGAATGCCCCCCCGAGAACTGCCTCCAAACCCCTCCTTGAACAATTGCACTGGCTCCCAGTCAGACAAAGGGCAAAATTTAAAATATGCTGCCTAATTCATAAGTGTTTGAATGGACAAGGACCCATCTATCTTGAAAGGAGATTTGTCCCTTATGTTCCAGCACGATCCCTTAGATCAAGCAACAATCTCCTTCTTGTGGTCCCCCATGTCAAAAGAGCCAGACATGGAGGTAGAGCTCTGTCCACCATGGGTCCAAAGATGTGGAACAAATTACCTTTGGCTCTAAGGCTATGCAAAGAGCACCTTACTTTCCGCAAACAGTTAAAAACAATCCTGTTCAAAAATGAAATCTAAATCCCATCCCTCTGTATATCTGCTGATTTACCGGTCAAAAAGCGCAGAGATACTCCTGGTGGAGAGATTCAGCGCTATATAAACTCACAAATAAATAAATAAATAAATAAACAACGTGAAATAAAGATATGTCCCTTGTTATACCTGGATCTGGGAGGAGTATCATTTTGATGCCTTCGCAGGTTTATAACTCTTTGTAAATCTGGGAATATGCCAAAATCCCTAGGTGGATGCATGGGAACACCCATAATTCACCCATGGAACGCATACCTGCTGCAAGGTAACGCAATGCAGCAATATGTACTGCCTTGTTTTACTTTTGATTTACTCAACCACACAGAGCCACCCAGCATGTCTTTGAATGGCTTAGTGAATACCACTAAAGGATTTGATTGTCTTGTGATGACTTATGCCACTCAAGGGTACTGGAAGGCCTTAGTAAATCTGGCCCCATGAGTGTGTGACATTCATATAATGTAAATGAATAGCCTGTGCTCTGCCTTCACATACACGGCCTAATGACTGCACATTGTCACAACAGCAAGCTTGGAGCCAGGGCAGGGGAGTCAGGAGATTCCGTGCACTTTAAAGAGCCTTTCCAAGAACTCTTGTGAATGTTTACACATTCAGAAAATGTAGACGCTATGAACTGTAATCATGGTGGAGTAAAACACTTTAGAAAAACAATAAATAGCTAGTTTGTTTTTCCTAGCAAAGAGGCTGCTCAGAAACCTTCGAGGCAAAGGAAAGACGGGATAATTTTGAAAGCTGTGCTGAGTTGTTTTCTCTGGTAAGCATATGGAGTTTTTTGTCTGTGTACAGACTTTAACATTTACATCTGAGAGTCAAGGAGCACATTCTTCAGACTAAAGAATTGCGGGCATATTTATGGGATTGGTGGCCCTCAACAGCACAGCAAGTTCCCTTGCAGCTCAGCCCATTGCCCTAAAAAAAGGGTAGGAATGCACTGTATTTATCAAATACGGTGCATTCCTGTCTTTTACTCCTATGCTGGCACTGTTTCGGCAGTCTATCTCCAACGCAAGCACTGTGTTGTCATCAGGATTGTTGTTCTGCAGGAAGAACTGGGCAAGTTTGCAGACCTAGGAATAATATAACAAAATAGACCAGTATTGTCTGAAAGAAATCTTCCTTGACAAAGCCAGATTGTTCCTTGCCTAAAAGATCAGGGAGAAGGACTTCTAGCCTCAAGGCCAATGCCTTGGAGACAATTTTGTAATCTAAATTAACTAGAGAGATGGGATGATAATTTTTACAAAAATGTAGTTCATAATCTGCTTTCTAAAATAAACAGATATAGGCATCCAGAAACGAGCCAGAGGAGGTAGCTAAATTAAGAATAGAATGAATTAATAGTAAGAGTTTAGGAAGAAGCAATTTGGAAAAATGTGTATAAAACTCAGCAGTAAAACCATCTGGCCCAAGGGCTTTGCCTTTTTTAAGGGAAAATAGTGCAAGTTGAAGTTCTATTTGAGTAATATCTGTCTCTAGGGAGGAGAAGTCAATTTGAGAATAATCCGGTTTTGAATTAGTGCAAAGATGACTTTAAATTGTAGAGGCTGAAGGTGCGTACTCATGCGTGTAAAGATCCTTATAAAATTGTTGAAATAAATTTAAAATATCTTGATCACTGTGATGAGCAGAGCCAACATCATCAATAATAAATTCAATGAATAATTTATTTTGTTTAATTTACAGGTAGTTATCTAGAAGCTTTCCTGCTCTATTTTGACCTTCATAATACTTAGCGCTAGATTTGAGAAGATATGAAGCAGCATTATCAGTGGATACCTTATTAAAATAAGTTTGGCTTTAATTAACTGATTTAGAACTTGTTGGGAATTGGATGTATAGTAAGAATGTCCTAAAAGCTTTATTTAATTACAAAGTAGTTTAGAATGGGATTGTGACAGACGTCTTTCATTTTTAAACAAAGTTAAATATAGAATTCCGAGCTGAGGCCTTGAATGTACCCCAAACAGTATGAAAACGAATGTCTTCTGTCTGATTAAGGAGGAAAAGCTGTAAAGGATGAGGTGGAAGGGGAATCCAATATTAGGGAGTTATTAAATCTCCATCTTTTAGGGATAGTAGAATTGGGTTTAATGTATAACTGTACAGAAAGTGGGGCATGGTTAGATATCAGAATGAAACCAATACCTGCTGAATGTAAGGATTGAGTGAGATAATGTGATAGAAAAAACATAATCAATTTGAGTTTGTGTATGGCGTACTGGAGAGAAAAAAGTGAATTCCCTTAGGGTTGGGTTCCATAGGTGCCTCACATCAGTAAGATTACGTCTCTGAACTACTTGTGTGAAAGTTTTCTGTGATTTGTTTGGAATATATTGAAATGTTGAGTGTCCGTCCAAAAAGGGATCAACAGGTAAATTTCAATCCCCGACAGAACCAAGCAGTCGTCTGGATATTGCAAAAGCTTCTGATAAATTAGAGAACCACATTTACAATCATTTGCATTGGGCCCATATACATTAAACAACATTATTGGTGTTCTATCACAGTACATTTTAAGTATTAACCATCTCCCCTCTTCATATTTTTCTTGAGAAATCAATTGGATTTTCAAAGACTTACGACAAAGTATTGCAAAACCATGGGGCATATTACCAACAGTTAGCAATATTTATCGCTAACCGAGCTTAGCGTTCGCCCAATATTATCCAATATTATCACTGAGATATCGTCCTATTACCAACGTTTATCTCAAAAGCGATAATATTGCAGGCGTTAGCGTGAATATCGCTGGAAAACCAGCGGTGTTCACGCATTAGCGTGCAAATGCTGTTAGCCATGTTATCCACCTCTCATTGGATAACATGGCTAGGAACTGGTATTTGCAGGCATTAGCTTTTGGCGATATTCACGCTTAGCGCAAATATTTCCATCATTTCACTTTTCTTGGTAATAGGTGATAGCGATGTTAGCGACTGTCAGTCGCTAACAGGTTGGGTACGCCCACTTTGCATGTCATTAGCAAAAAATATTGCTGGCAAGCAAAGCGGGCCCCAAACCGCTCGCTATCGCCTACAAGCTGTCGCTAACTGGTGTTAGCGACAGCTTGGTAATAGCGCAATGGAATTATCATCGCTTAGCAGCTGAAAACTGCCGCTAAAGCGGCGATAATTCAATATCGCCACCCATGGTAATATGCCCCCCAGTTTCTTTCCAAGAGCAGATGAAAAGAAAACCCAACCACTTCCCAGTATTGCACATTTGGTATCTGATAAATGGGTTTCCTGCCGAAAAGATACAAAAGCATTACGTTTTGATAAGTGAGTGAGAACACACCGTCTTTTAATCAGAGAATTTAAACCCCTGACACTCTAGGAAACCATTGTCAAGACCATTGTGAACAGACAAAATATAGAAACCAATCAGAGCTTGATTAAGAGAAAACACAACGAAGCCTGAAAAGAGACAGAAGAAAGAATGTTCAGCAAGGAGTAAGGTAAGTAAGAAAGTTTAAAATAAGAGAAAAACTAAAAGATAGAAAGGAGGAAAAAAAGAGAAAAAAGGAGACAATAGACCACATAACATGACAAAAAATACATTGAATAATAATATAACACACAGAGGGTAAGGAGACAGACAATAAGATAACATACCTAACAAAAACATTATGAGGTAGGGACCACATGAAGAAGAAATCACGTCCAGTCCAGAGTGAGTGACATGAAGTGGGAATGGAGGTGATACGACAAATGATGGGGAACGAAGACATCCATGACAAATAGACATCACTTGGAGGATAAAAAAAGAACATTTAAAAATGTTAATCAAAGGGGAAAGAAATATTAGATTGTTATACTAGAGCAAGAAAACTCATCAATATAAAAAAAATGGCATAGTAAATAACAAAAAAAACGATGTTCGTACCAACTAAGCTTAACAATAAAAAAAAGTCACTTTGTCTATACTGAGGGAGCACCATCATTGACTTCAGCTCTGCAGGACGTAAAAAAGTCCTACAAGTTAGAAGGATCTTCATAACTCACTGTTTTATTATTATGAGCGCCTTTGAAAAAACATGGGTGAAAAAGACCCATAGAGGTAGAGGTAGAGGCAGCCGAGGCTGACAAATGCCTTTGTATTTTTCCGAACAAAGGCTGAGTTGTAGAATGAAGAGCCCTACACCTGCCCACCTATTAAAGTAACACAGAAATTACCATTGCACGAATCCAGTGTGGGGACATTATTACTCATCCACAGATATGTCTACAGCTGATGCAACAGTTAGAGATTTCAAAAATGAGCATTCCATTGTAGAAAAAAGAAAAGCAGAGTGTGAAATGAAAGTCCCCACAAAATTCCTATCGGAAAAATGCAGCTAGAAACCTGTTAATGATGATGCAGTGTTCCAGTTCTGGCAACAGCTTGAGAAAGAAAGAGAAAAGTCCTTTAGAACTTGTCAGAAAGCCTGTGAGGAAAATAAACATTTCTTGCAAGAGACAATGCCTTTAGGATAATAGGAGACTTCCAATGTAAACAATGCCTTTAAAAAAATGAACAGCCTTCAAGGGAGCAGCATCCAAATACATTTCCTCAGAGAACTGGGCTGATTCCTTTCATAGTCAAAATGGCAGCTGGCTCTGAGGAAGAAAGACCAGTCACTTCAAACCTAATTTGTAGGCCCCCACGACTGAAAAAACACATAAAATGCAGCGGCTCTGTATACCCTATCAGAAATGGGTCAAACATTGTGTAATTAAGCAGAGGAGCCACTGTTGCATCGCCAACATCCACGCCGGCCTCCGGATTCTCACTGAGCCATCAGCTATCTTCGATGCAAGGTAAGCGGCGCTCCCATGTCTGGCCTACCATGATGGGAGTGGGGGAGCTTCAACCATATTTCAATGTCGGAGCTCAGTTTCCCCATTTAAGGTTGGATGTTGCTGTCCTACGCTGTTTTCTCTCTAGCATGATATACACGACTAGATAGAAATGAATCTATTGAGGGAAGATGGCGGCTGAGTAGGACGCTCGGTCGGTGAGCTCCTCAATCAAGAGACCTGGAAATCAGAATGCACGACGTAATTCAGCGCTAACATGCAGTAGAGGTTTTCCAAAGTGAGAACAAGAAACACGAGAAAGGAAAGTTCAAAGAAAGCACAAAAGAACGTCTCTGGGTTCATTTAAAGAAATAAACAGCAAACAACGGAAACACAGAGATATGAATCCGCTAGCATTGTAAATTGAGCAGACGGTACCATGGAGAAAACTCCGGAAAACCCGCGGTAATTACAGCAAAGATACGCTGACCGACTCTTACTGGGATGGTAGGTTCCCTGCTTTTGAAGACACTGTCGGTGAGAGAGAAGCACGACGAGAGGGAGTTGCAGGCTGCGTCTTCGGTGGGAGAGGCGTCGGACTACAGCGCGAGCTTCCTTGGAGTTTGGGCGGAGGCTGGGAAGGCGAGAGCGGCCCACAGGAGAGCAGTCGGAAGGCTTTGCTTCCTGTTCCGGGGCACTAGCAGCAGAGACAGCGGCGGCTGCGGAGGTGAGCGGAGATTAGTTTCGGTTCACTGCAGGTCGGGTAAAGAAGCTCCTCGGGAGGCCCCGGCCCACGAGGAGAGTCGGGGTATGGGAGAGAGGTGCTTGTACTGGAAAGCAATTGACTCAATAAAATTAAACCTTAATACAGACTGGCAAAAAAGAAAAGAGATTACTCTAGCTGGGCAGCACATGAACAAAACAGTGCTAGAGGGGGGGGGGGGAAACTCCGGAATAAGCAGGGAAGATAAAGATAAAGACGCAGACACTCACTTTCAACAGAAAAGCAAAGTATTAAAAAACCCAGTCAGACAGAGAGATACAGAAAAAAAAAATTGTCGCAGCAACTGTGGTTTCCAGCTATAGCCTCCGAAATAGAAACTTCCTCAAACAAGAACAATACCCCAAAAATATTACGCCCAGAGAAGGTATTAAAAGGAAGGAAAAAAAATCATCTTTTGAGCCTATAAAAAAATATAAGGATAAGGTAAAATTACTCGGAGACAAACTTGAAGCAACCCCGAAAACAAAGATTATACCCTCACTGAGAACCTTTTTTAAGGTCCAAAAGCAGCAGACAAACCACGTAAGGTGCGATACAAATCGACCGGTAATATCAGCAGGAAACTCTGAACCGACTCTAACACAGAAAAAAGATCAACCCTCACAAGAAAACCCTTTCTACACACTACAGAATAAAATTCCAGATACAATAATTTAAGTAGGTTTAGAAGCTGGTGTGGAAAACAAAGTAGTTGACAAAGTAGTTGATAAACCTAGATCCTACTCCTCTCCTCAAGATATGGCTGAAGAAACTACAACAACAACAGATATAACAGTCACAACAGAAGAATCAGAAGAAACAGAAATCACAGAAAGAGTACAAAATAGTAGCAAAGAGCAGGTTTCTGTTGAGATGCAGAAAAAACAAGAAACTGGGAAGGATGGAAAACCAGGCTCTAAAACTTCTAGAAGCCAGACAGATGAGTTTCTTGAAAAAATATGGACCGAAATGAGAGACAAATTTGCCATATCTGAAGCAAAACAAGACAAGATTCAAGAAGTATGCGAAAAGTTAGATTATAAACTAAATGCTCTAGGAGAGAGAGTCACAGCTATAGAAGGGGAAGTGAGCGGATTGAGCAAAAGGGTGGAAAGTAACAGGAAAGAATTATACACGCTGAGACAGGAGGGGAAGTCTATGAGTGAGAAACTGGAGTCTCTTGAAAACCAAGCAAGGAAAAATAATATAAGAGTTTTAAATGTTCCAGAAAACCAAGAAGGTACTGACATAAAGAAATTCATTGTAGGACTTTTAGTGGAACACTTCCCATGGAGTGACGCTAAGACGCTGGAAGAAGACATACAAAGAGTCCACAGAGACCCGTTCGGAAAGGCCAAAGATAGAAAAACACCCAGGAAAATCCTGATAAACTTCAAGACTTATACATTAAAAGAGAAGATCCTGGGCGAGGCCTTAAAAAAGGGAAACTATAGTAAAGACTCTTGGTCCTTCAGAATAAGATCTGATATGTCCAAAGCATCTCAGGACAGACAATGGGAGTTGGGAAAGTTCATGCCAGAACTACAATCCCTAGGAGCCACAGTACAAATGAAGTTCCCACCCTCTCTACAAATAATGTGGCGTAACAAAATGAGGAACATTAGAGAGCCTGAAGAAGTAAAACATTTGATCAGTCTAATGAAAGATACAATCCAGATGGAAAACTCTACAATATGAAAAATACTTAAAAAACTTTAAAAAAATAGATGCCGGTGCAAAGTAAGTAAAACAAACATTCCAGCTCCAAGTTCGAGGAGCCCAAAGGGGTCAAGATAGAAACCCCAAGAAAAAAAGAAGGAGGCTTCCCAGGGGAGGGTAAGAACAAAACACAAAACCAGAAAAGTAAAAAAATCAACAAAACAAAAAATGGGTGGGGAGCAAAATGGGGAAAAAAAAAACCAAAAATTAAATCCTCAATATTGAAAGAAAATTGGAAAAGAATGGAACACCAACAATTCAATATCGAAGCTATTGTGACAAATAAACTAAATAAATAAAAATAATGGGAGAAACCAATAGAAATATAAAAATACTATGCTGGAATGTTAATGGCATGAGAACAAAAAGTAGAAGAAACAAAATTCTAGAATACCTTAAAGCATCTGAAAGTGAAATTATTATCCTGCAGGAGACACACCTGTTGAAAGAGGAATGGGATCAAATTATGGAAAAGTTAGGATGGGCGGATATACATATATGCACAAATCAAGGATGTAATATCAGAGGTTTAGCTATTGTTCTAAAAAAATCCCTAAACGCAATTTTGGAATCTTCAGAAGTGGATAGTAAAGGAAGATGGGCACTAGCAAGAATAAAATTGGGGAACTCTGCTTTTACAATAGCAGGGTACTATGGCCCAAACCTTGATGACCCTGAGCCCTTACAGAAACTGTACACACATTTGTTATTAGTTAACACCCCAATAATTCTAGGAGGAGACTTTAATCTCATCCTAAATCCTAAAACTGATAGATCCCCCCCAGGAATTTATTTTATTTATTTATTTTTGGTTTTTGTATAGCGCGTAGTCACCCTTGAGTATCCCAGCGCTGAAACCTCGAACTCCTAACGGGGGGCACAGGAAACATGTGGAGCGGATCAGGGAAAAAGGAGGGTTTTGAGGGATTTTCTAAATCGAAAGAGGTTTGGCTCGGCTCTGAGGTTTGAGGGGAGAGCGTTCCATTTTCTGGCCGTGTTCACCGAGAATCTGCGGCCGCCTATGCGGGATTTCTTCACCCTGGGGACAACAATCAGGTTTCCTTGTTCGGACCGAAGCGCTCTCGAAGGTCTGTATGGAGTGATCCAGGTGCTCAGAATGGGGGGACCCGAATTGTTCAGGACCTTGTGTGCCAAACAGAGGGCTTTAAAAGCGACTCTTTCCCTTACGGGGAGCCAATGAAGTTTTTTCAAGGCAGGTTTGGCCGAAGTTCTTGCTGGGGTGTTTGTGAGCAGGCGGGCTGCGGCATTTTGAGTTTTTTGTAGTGTTTGCAAGGTGGCCTCCGGCGACCCGAGGTAAATTGCGTTACTGTAATCCAGCCTTGCTAGCACTAAGCCTTGAATTAATAGAAGGCGGGACTGGAATGGGAGTAGGGGGAGGACTTTCCTACATGATCTCAGGAGCCCATAGCAGATGCCGGCTGTTTTCCTGGCCTGTGTCCGGAAGGTGAGATCTGTCTCTAGCCACACTCCCAGACTCTTGACCTCTGTCTTAGGGGAGGGGGGGTCACCCATACATGCGGGCCAGATGTTAGGCGGGAGACTCGGGGTTTTGTGTCCGAGAAGCAAGATCTCTGTCTTTGACCCGTTCAACTTTAGGTCGGAGTCGCCCATCCATTGATGGACAGTGGACAGGCAGTCATGCAGGTTGGAAGGCTGTATCTTGGGGTGGGAGAGGGTCACCACCAATTGAGTGTCGTCAGCGTAGCTGACGATCGTGACTCCAAAAGGGGCGACCAGCTCCTCCAGAGGGGCCATATATACGTTAAAAAGTGTGGGGCTTAATGAGGAGCCCTGGGGTACTCCACGTCGGAGGGGGATTGCGGGAGACCGACTTTCTCCTTCCCAGACTTGAAAGGAGCGTCGGGAGAGAAAGGATGTGAGCCATCTCAGCGCACTGTCTTGTACGCCAGTGCTCTCTAGGCGTTGGACTAGGACCTGATGGTTGACAGTGTCGAATGCTGCGCTGAGGTCCAGGAGGACCACTGCCACTGATCCTCCTGTATCCATGATTTCCCTCGCTTTTTCTACGGCCGCCAGGAGGGCGGTGTCTGTGCCCTGACCTGGTCTAAAACCAGTTTGGGAGTTCTTTAGGCGGTGGTTTGCTTCCAAGAAGTGGGACAATTTTTTGTTTGCGAGCTTCTCCGCGACCTTACCTAACCAGGGGAGGAGCGAGATGGGTCGGTAGTTAGATAGGTCCGTGGGGTCTAATGACGGCTTCTTCAGCAGACCTTTAACAACGGCCTCCTTCCAGCTTTGTGGGACTATTCCTTGGGAAAAGGAGATGTTGATGAGGGCCGTGAGTCTGGCTGTGATGGTTCGTGATATGTTTTTCATGAACCGTACGGGAACTGAATCACTGGGGGCTCCGCTTTTCGTGGCTGCTAGAGTGGTTGCCACTTCTTCTTCTGAAACTGGTCCGAATGCGGTTAAACAAGGGGATACCGGTTTGTCCATGGGGTTTCCAGACGTAGGGGTGCAGTCCTTAGCGATTCCCGGGGTGGTCTGATTAGTGGCAGGTAGAGAGGAGAGGATTTTCTTGATTTTACTATCAAAGAAATTAGCCAGGTTAACACATTTCTCCTCGGCTGCTTTGGGGTCCAGGGGTGTCTGCGGGGGTGCTGGGACATGGAGAAGTTCCTTAAGTATGGAGAAAGTCTCTTTTGCAGAGCACGAAGAATTTTGTATTCTTACCTCAAAGAAAGAGCTTTTCGCGCTGAGGAGGGCTTGTTTATACGCCTTCATGGCAGATTGATAGGTGTTTTTGTCTGTCGCTGTTTTATTTTTCCTCCATGTTCGTTCCGTCTTTTTACACTCTTTTCTAAGAATATTCAAGGCTGGGGTATACCAGGGAGCATGATTAATCCTCTTTACATGTTTCAGTGAGGGTGTTAATGGAATAAGGCTGTCTAGGGGGTTGGTGAGCCAGCTGTTAAATTCCCTATCAGCGATGTTAGGGTCAGCTGCAAGGGGGCCATCGGAATCCCTGAGCTTCGCTTCCCATTTTTCTGGATTTAACTTGTGCCAGCGTCGGGTTAGAATCCTGGTTTTCTGTTTGGGGACACAGGCGGGTTGATAGGACCAGTGCATAGGGACCAGAAAGTGGTCAGTCCATGGGAGGGGGGAGGGGTCTTGGGTTTGGAGATTCCTGATATTGGTGAAGACTGGGTCTAGGAGATGACCTTTCTCGTGGGTGGGTTTTGCGTTCAGGATCTGGAGGTCAGCTGACGCGAGGTCTGCTAGAAGATTCGCGGCGGTGTGATCTGCCGGATCTAGGAAGTGAAGGTTCAAGTCTCCTAGCAGAAGAAAGTTAGGTGTCGATATTGTTTTTAAAAGGATGTGATCCATCAGAGTGTTTGAGAAATCACCTATTGAGCCTGGTGGTCTGTAAACCAGAAGACCCGATAGTGAAGTGGTAGGCGAGATCTGAAGGGTGAAATTACAATTTTCACAATCCTTGACCGTACCGTCGGTGATCCTGCAGCTAAAATGATCTTTATAGAGAATGGCGAGCCCGCCACCTCTTCCCACTGGTCTGTTAAGACAGCAGATTTGGTAGCCTGGGGGGGTTGCATTGACCAAATCTGAGCCGTTGTTGGAGGTCAGCCATGTTTCGGTCAGAAATAGGGCATCTAGCGAGAGGGTTAGGGTGAGGAGATTTACCTCATGTGAGTGCTTTACTAGTGATCTGCAATTCAGAAGGCCCAGTTGAAGCGTGCTGCTAGGTTTCGTAGTTTCAGGGGTATTGCAGAGGGGACATCCTGTGAACGGGGTGTCAACCTTCAGGATGAAGTCACACTGTGGGTTTTTCTTTGTATTCCAGAGACGGAGGGTGTCTGGGGGGTAGGATAGAAGGGGCTGTGCATCGGGCATAGTGACAGGTCCTAGGGCCGTCTGGGCCCGGACGGGCCCAGACGGCCCGGGGTCGCTGTTTCGGCGAAGGGGTCGCTGTTTCGGCGCTTCTTGGCCCGCTCCAGTGGTGGTAGACGGGTGAGTGCTGGTTAAAATTACAGAGAGTTAAGCGTGACACAGAAATGCAATAATAAGTTTTAAAAAAGTGCTTTCTAGTCTCCCGGCTTCCGCCTCAGGAGTTTTGAGATTCTGGTGAGGGGCGCTGGCGGCAGCGTTTATATACCGTGGGCGGCGGGTGGGCGTGGCCTCAAAGTGGGCGTGGCCTCTCTCCCTCGCCGAGAATGGCGGCAGAAATGTTTGTTGCTGTTTTTAAAGTTGCAGCGAAGGGGTCGCTGTTTCGGCGCTTCTTGGCCCGCTCCAGTGGTGGTAGACGGGTGAGTGCTGGAAGAAATGTTAATCTACCTAATCTACCAAAAATGAGGGAGTGGATTGGTATCTATAAGAGAGACTTAGAGCTAATAGATATATGGAATGAAAAAGGAGACAAGAGCCAACCTTTCACACTTCATAATAAAAGATTAGGACATAAATCTAGAATCGATTTCTTCCTAGTAGATAGAAGACTACTGGAAAATGTAACAAACCTAATTCATATTCCAGCCCACCTATCAGACCACTCCGCTGTACAATTAACGCTACAAATTAAGACAACCCTGATACATAGAAGGTTTACGGTGGAGAGAGCCATGTTTTTAGATCAGAAAATTGTACAAGCACTTAAAGAAGAAACAGAAGACTTTTTTGAAAACAATAAAACAGGAACTTCAAAACAAATAGTTTGGGATACATATAAGGCCGTATTAAGGGGCAAACTACTTAACCTCGGAATACATAAATCAAAGAAAGCGAAACAAGAAATAACAGATTTACAAAAAATCATAAATATTCTATATACCCAAATACTAATAGGAAAAGATCCAGACAAAAAAGAAAGCTTGCAAAAAGATAGACAAAGACAAAAGGACTCCCTAAGTGACATTCTGGAAGAAAGAGTAAAAACTAAGTGGGAAGCAAGCAAGCTGGCAAATCATGAATACGGGGAGGGATGCGAAAAATGGCTCGCATGGAAATTAAAAACTGACATGGCAAGAAATAGAGTAAAAACCTTAATAAGACAAGGTCAAACAAGCTTGACCTCAGCGGAAGAGGAAATTAGAAATAAATTTGTGACCTTCTTCTCGGAATTATACACTGAAGATGTCAACCCATCTGAGGAACAGATAAAGGGATATCTAGTAGACATGCCAGTCTTAAAGCTGTCGGAGGAGGAGAAAAACAAGCTAAATAAGGAAATTTCACCAACTGAGGTTAAAAATATAATAAAATCCCTAAAAAAAGGAAAAGCAGCAGGCCCAGACGCATTGCCAAATGAGCTGTATCTGACTTTAATGGATACATTAGTCCCACATATAACAGAGCTATCAAATATGGTCTTTAAACAAAAGGAAAAACTGCTGGATACCTGGAATGACGCAGTAATAACAATCATTTTAAAGCCAGGAAAGGACCCCAAAAATTGTGAATCATACCGGCCGATATCTCTGCTTAATTCTGGTTGGATCACTGAAATAATATCGAGGGACAAAATATCGACTTGCAAAAATATCGGGGACAAAATATCGACAGTCAAAATATCGAGTTTGTATCTACAAACAGGTAAGTACAAAAATATCGAGTACAAAATATTGTTTACAATAATATAGTTGTAAAAAATATCGACTTTATTAAAAACAGTGTTAAATTAAATTAATATTAAATTTTAATTACTAAAATATACTTAAAAATACTTAAATTAACTTATAATAATTAAATAATAAATAAAATTAATAAAAATATTTTTTTTCAATCATATTTGTTAAAACATATATATATAGTAACATACTATAATTAAATAAGATACTATTATATTACCGTACAATAACAGAAGTGTAAAAAATACTATTCCCACTCCAAAGAGTGCAAGCGTAGGGAAAGCGTTGGATAGCGTAGGGGTTAAAATTACTATTCCAACTCCAGTGGGTGCAACAGTAGGGAAAGCGTTGGATAGCGTAGGGGTTAAAATTACTATTCCCACTCCAGTGGGTGCAACAGTAAGGAAAGCGTTGGATAGCGTAGGGGTTAAAATTACTATTCCAACTCCAGTGGGTGCAACAGTAGGGAAAGCGTTGGATAGCGTAGGGGTTAAAATTACTATTCCAACTCCAGTGGGTGCAACAGTAGGGAAAGCGTTGGATAGCGTAGGGGTTAAAATTACTATTCCAACTCCAGTGGGTGCAACAGTAGGGAAAGCGTTGGATAGCGTAGGGGTTAAAATTACTATTCCAACTCCAGTGGGTGCAACAGTAGGGAAAGCGTTGGATAGCGTAGGGGTTAAAATTACTATTCCAACTCCAGTGGGTGCAACAGTAGGGAAGCGTTGGATAGCGTAGGGGTTAAAATTACTATTCCAACTCCAGTGGGTGCAACAGTAGGGAAAGCGTTGGATAGCGTAGGGGTTAAAATTACTATTCCAACTCCAGTGGGTGCAACAGTAGGGAAAGCGTTGGATAGCGTAGGGGTTAAAATTACTATTCCAACTCCAGTGGGTGCAACAGTAGGGAAAGCGTTGGATAGCGTAGGGGTTAAAATGACTATTCCCACTCCAGTGGGTGCAACAGTAGGGAAAGTGTTGGATAGCGTAGGGGTTAAAATTACTATTCCCACTCCAGTGGGTGCAACAGTAGGGAAAGCGTTGGAAAGCGTAGTTGTAATAATTAAATTTGTAAAAATCACATATTAACAAATTAATCAATTAATATAAAATTATTAACAATTACTATTTAATTAATTAACACATATAAATTAATTATCAATTATTTACTAATTACTATCAATAAATATATTAACATATTTAATTATTATTAATTAAATTACTTCCCACCCTATTCCCCTATAATCCCACAACCCGCTACTGCATTAAATTAGTAAAATGTTACATATTTACCAATTAATCAATTATTATTAATTAATTTGCAATTACTATTAAATTAATGAACACATATAAATTAATTTACAATTAATTTTAAATTAATATCAATTAATTAATTTACATATTTAATTAATTATAATTAAATTACTTCCCACCCTATTCCCCTATAAACCCACAACCCGCTACAGAATTACATTACGCAATTATTATAAAAACAAAATTCTTTTAATAAAATTATTTATAACATTAATACACACTTTTCACACATTATTACATAAAAATACACTATAAAATATTATATATCATTAAAAATTCAATATTTTTGCTATCTATATTTTATACAGTCGATATTACTTCACTTACCTTAAAAACGATATTTTTGTAGTCGATATTATGTCCAGTCGATATTTTGTCCAGTCTATATTTAAAAGTCGATATTATGTCCAGTCGATATTTTGGAGTCGATATTTTGTCTGTGCACCATTCTGGTTAATGGTAGCCTTACGAGCAACATCAAAATCGGCAGAGGCACCAGACAGGGGTGGCCCCTCTCACCCCTGCTTTTTAACCTATATATAGAACCCTTAGCAAATAAACTGAGAAGTTGTAAAGAAATATTTCCCTTTAAATATCAAGGATGGGAGAAAAAGCTGGCACTCTACGGAGACGATTTGATGCTATTCACAGATGAATATGTAAAATCTAAACCAGCTATAGAAAAAATCATCAGTAAATTTGGTGATGTTTCAGGATACTTAGTTAACCACACAAAAACAGAAATAATGACATGGAATACACACTTTAACAGCCCCAACATAAAGCAAGAGATAAAATACTTGGGCATCTTGGTAAATCAAAATTTAGATAAATTACCACAAAACAATCTAAAGAAAGTAGCTCGAGAGGTGCGAAAATTGCTTAAAGTATATTCTAGCCTTCCTTTAAGCTTCATAGGGAGGTCTAATATTATAAAAATGACTATACTCCCAAAATACACCTTTCTATTCAACACTATTCCTTTGGAATTTAAAAAAGCTGAATTAAAAAAACTGCAAAGAGAGATTGCAAGTTTTATATGGACCTCCAAGGGAACCAGAATTTTATGGAAAAAACTCAGGAGGAAAAAAGAGAAAGGAGGGATAGCAAGTCCAGACTTAACAGAATACTACAGGGCTTTTCAATTTAAAAATATTCTGACTCTCCTAAGAATACACCAATATTACCCGGAATATCTGCAAGTAATGACAGAAGCTGAGGATCACTTTCTTTTTAAATTTGGTCACCAAAAATACTTTAAGAAAATCAAGCTAAAAGTTCTGAAGGAGGCAGTTAAACTTTAAATACAAATTAGAACGATCTTAAAAATCCCTTATTACAGTGCAATGGCACCGATATGGAATTCTCCCGGAACTCCGGACTGTGTAAAAGATGCCATGGCCACCCCTTTAAAACAATGCAATATTAACTATTGGGGTCAACTTCTAAATGGGTCAACATTAATTACATGGGAAGAAATGCATAAGATCTCCAATGGAACAATATCAAAATTCAAGTTTTATCAACTAAACAGCTGGGCAAAGACATTACCACACATGATAAAGATAACAAGACCTTAGAAAAAGAAATGATAAAAATTCTACCCATAAATAAGGAGGTAGAAAAATGGTATTGGACCCTTATAACAGAAGAAGACGAAAGTTCCCAGATGGTAGAACAAATCTGGGGAAAAAATCTGGCCTCAGAAGACCTAGTAAATATATGGGAAGATTCAATAGAGAAATGTTAGTCAACATTAAAATCCGCGGCATTAAAAAGAAATCATCTGTATACCCTGCATAGAGCCTATTGGACACCGAAAAAACTTTCAAAATTCAAAAATGCAGGAATCAAAAAATGCCCTAAATGTGGGGAAGAAAGGGGAGACGATGTGCATATGTTCTGGAGCTGCCCATCCCTGAGGAGATTCTGGGAAGAAGTTGGTAAGACGCTGAATTCAATATTTCAAAAACATCTAAATGTAAGTACAACTCTTATTCTCTTTGGGATTAATAACATAACAGGGTTAGCTAAATTAACAGTAATGGAAGCAAAGTTACTTTTTGTATTAATGGTGATAGCTAGAAGGGAGATCTGCATTAAGTGGATTGGTCCTCAACCCCCGACGCATGTAGAGTGGATGAACTCAGCTATCAAGATAAATAAACTAGATAGAAGGGGAAAAACTAGCAAGAGGTTTAAATATTGGGAAATCATGGAAAAACATCTGACCTCTGAGGATAGGGCAGAACACACTGTCCTATGATTAAAGCGAAAGCATAATCTGGTTTATGAGTATGATACTCATAGAGTAGCCAAGGTGGCTAGCTCCCCTCCTCTCGACTACAGATATGTTTATATGTAAATGGAAAAGGTACCCCTCTGACCGAGCAAGCCAAGGGAAAAACTCCCAAGACAAGAGAGACCATTGGGCAGTGACGGTACAAAAAAAAAAGCTTCAGAGGCAGAAACCAAACTTTCCAAAATACATAAAATTTTCGCAATATATGAGGATAAAAAAAAAAAAAAAAAAAGATATACACGCCTAGGTATTGAAAGCTTCATCTAACTACCTGCAGGTTGGAAGCTCAGGGGAAAGAGGTGGCCAGGAATACTTTGCATTGTTAATACAGAGCTGCAAGGTTTCCCCAAAGACATCAAGGATCTTTAGTGCTCGGGGACCTGTTTAGTCGGGGTCAGTTAGAAGGATTAAGGCATCATCCATGTATAGAGCCACTATGTCAGATACTCCCTCTCCCCATTCAAAACTGCAGATCTGCACATCATTCCTGCTCCATACTGCTAAGCACTGTACTGCAATGGGAATGAGAAATGGGGACTATAGGCATTCTTGTCATGAGCCCTGCGGTATTGGAAAAGGGTCAAAAGAATTGTTCCCCACCCTCACCACCATGGTGATGTCAGTGCATAACACATTTACATGTGCTATGAATGTAGGTCCAAAACAAAATAGGCAAAGAAGGGTGAATAAGTACGAGCAACTTGCTGAGTTGAAAGCCTTTTTTAAACTGATCAGCAGTACTGCCCCTGGTTTCCCCAACCTGTCCACCAGAGCCAGGGCATTGAAGAGTCTCCTAATATAATCCTTGGTCACAAGGTGAGGCATGAAACCCGCCAGGTCAGGGTGTATTATTGTGGAATTCACTCTCAGCAGCCTGTCTGTCAGTGCCGTTGAGATATTTTGACCTTGGTATTAAGGAGGAAGACTGGGCGGTATGAGGAACATTTATCAGGTGGTTGTTCCCGTTTGGACACCACTACGGATGCTGCCCGACAAACTCAGATGGCAGCCTGCGCTTTTTGTGGCTTCTCTCAGTACCTCGGCTAGTGAGTCTCTTCATTTGTGCATGAATACTTTAAAGAATTGTCTTGAAAGCCCGTTCTGGCCTGGAGTCATTTTCCCCTCAGGTAGTGAATCACATGGGTCATTTAAGTGGTTGTTAGTATCTTGCAAATTCTTGCGCTAGGAGTCAAGAGTCTGTTGTTTTTTTCAGGTCTGCAGAGTCGGTGAGGTATGCGGTCCGCTTGCAGTGTCTAATGTCAAAGCAGAGGCGGTGCAATAATTTGCTTAATTTATCTCCCAAGTGATGAATTCAGCTTAGTGAAGCCTGCTATATCAGTTTTGCTTTGCCAACCTGGGTGTGTTAGAGGGTCTTGTGCACTTGGGCCAGCTCTCTTCGTGCTACCTCACCTGATTCTTGGTGGTTCCGGCTCAGCATTTCTAGAACTTGGATATGGAACTCATGTAGAGATATAGTGTGAGCTAGTCTCTGTTTCTTCCCAGTCAAATAGCTTATGGCCACTCCTTGTGTAGTGATCTTAAATACCTTACAGAGGGTATGAGTCTATTGAGTCTTCAAGTTGTGTTGTGTATTGTATGTTTTACAGGAACCATGCAACCATATGCCATCGCATCCTCAGGTGCTGATGGGCCAGCAGGAGAGTTAGGTTAACTGGGCAGTGGTAGTACATTTTTCCATCTAAAATGTCTGTCTCTAAGATCGTGTGGGTTTGAGCCACGGGGCAGCAGGAATAAATCAAGGTGGAAGAATGAGGGGTGCATGTGGGAGTAATATCCCTGTTATTATGGGGATCAGCAGAACCAACTCAGCCTCTGAATCTCCTAGACCCCCCAACTCACCACAGCCCTCCATGCCCTACCCCAACACAAACCTTAATACCCTATACTGCATGCTAATAAACAGCTGCACAGCTGTTAGACACACAACCAAAAAATACGAAACCATCCTTTGTGAAGATATCAACATTGCCTTCCTCACAGAAACTTGGCTCAAGGACCACTCAACCCCATCCTTGACTTACTACCCCCCCGTTACTCCATTATTAGGAAAGACAGACCTGAGCGAATATGAGGTGGTCTAGCAATAATTTTCAAAAAAGAACTCCAAATCTCCTAATCCAAGATTACGAACTACACAACCTTTGAATATCTCGTAGCAGAACTGAATTTAAAGGGTTCACCTCCAATACGACTACACAATATATACCACCCTCCTGGTGAACCTCTGCCCTCCACAGAAGGGCAGAGCTCTATCTGATCTCCTTACGCAATCACTACTTTCTAACTCAAAAAAATCTATTTCTTGGTGACTTTAACCTTCACTGGAATGAACCTGATGATCTTACAATCAACCTTCTCCCTAATCTTCTGGAGTTTAGTGACCTCAAGCAACTCAGCCACTCCCCAACACACACCAAAGAGGATTCTCTTGACGCTATTATCGCAAATGAAGACTTAGCCTCCCTATCCAACATCATCCCCACTGATTGGTCTGACCACCACCTCATACTGTTCGAAATTTCCACTTCTACCCCACCCGTCTTGACTAGAAACAGAAATCCAAGATTACGACTAGAAATCTAATCTTAAGCAAATCCCTCCATGGACACTTGAGTCTAAACTTCAAGCACAATTCCATCTCATCCCACCCTCTCTAAATGCAAAGGAACTCACAGAGCACTAAAACATATGAGCCTCTGAGGTCTTAGACCAACTCATCCCTCTCACAACAAAAACACTGAAAAACATTCCCTCCAAAATCCTGGTTTACCTTTGACCTCAACAATGAAAGACGCTCACTCAGAATCGCTGAAAGAACATGGAGACATAAACCCTCCCCTGCCCATCTAAACCTCCCTAGAAACGCCAGAGCTACCTACAAAAAACACATTTTCTTTCTTCCGAGCACATTTCTCCTGGGATAAGAACCGACCCAGAGAATTATTCAACATTGTTAGAAACCAAACTTCCACGCCCCTCCAAGCCTTCTGGCCTCCACCCACAAATGCGTTGAAATTGCAAGCTTTTTTAGCAAAAAAATTGCTAAAATTGATAAATCCTTCCTGATTACACAGCCCCCCAACACCCCAATGTCCTCCTGATGTGACCCTAATTCCACTTTCCCTCCTACCCCCACCCCCACACCATCCCTTTTCCTCCCCTCAACCACCACCCTACCCGAAGCTAGCCCCACTGAACCTCTGCTTCAAAACTATTCCTCTTGGCATAATTTCAAACCTGTATCAGAACTAGAAGTCTTTAACATTATATCCAAACTTAAACCATCTTCCCATACAAAAGACCCACTGCCACCCCCCTCGTCCATGAACTTAAGCACATCATCGTCCCTTACTGGACCAATATCATCAATTCCTCGATTTCCACTGGGTGCGTCCCAGTTTCCCTCCAACTTATCCAAATCAAACCCATTCCTAAAAGCCCCAAAGCTGACCCTAATGACCCTAATAACCTCCTCCCCATCTCTTACCTCCCCTTTCTCTCCAAAGCCCTCGAAAAATGTGCCCTTCTCCAATTAGATAAACACATTGCCTCCTTCAACCTACTCGACACTCTTCAATCTGGTTTCCGCAAAGGTTGCAGCACAGAAACAGCATTGCTTAATATAGTAGATGATCTCCACCTCGCCCTAGATAAGGGAGAGTCTTGCACACTCATTCTTCTTGATCTTAACGCTGCATTTGACACAGTAAACCACTCAACCCTACTTAAGGTGCTTCAAGACCATTTTGGCTTAAATGGCGCTGCCCTTTATTGGTTTACCTCCTACTTCCAATGCAGAACACAACAAGTTAAAATAAAAAAACACCTCTCCTGCCCCACACCTGTCTCCCTTGGTGTCCCCCAAGGATCAATTCTCTCTCCCGCACTTTTCAACCTCTTTATGGAACCCCTGACCCTCAACCCATTCAATCTTGGATCTCTGACTTTAATGCCCTCAACTGATCTCTTTCCGGAGCTGAGTCAGTTAAATCTCTTGGCATCACCATCAACAGAGAGCTCACGCTCTATTCCCATATAAAAAACTTGGCAAAGGGAGAACTTCTCACACTCCGGCATCTTAAAAAATCAAACCGTTTATCCCCGCTGAAGATTTTAATTTGATTGTCCAATCTTTAGTCCTCTTGAAAATTGACTACGGAAATGCTTTGATTGCGGGAACTCCCAAAATTCACCTTACCCCCCTCAAATCCGTCCTCAACTTAGCGGCTAGGCTCACAACGGACAGCAAACGCTTCGATCACATATCAACGGCCTTCAAGGCCCTGAAATGGCTCCCTATTGAAGGACGTTCCTCCTATTAAATAGCCTGCATTAGCATAAAGCCATAAAGCATAAAGCCCTCTACCAAAAAAACCCACCTTACCTCTCAAATAAACTCAAGAAAGCGGGTTGCGCCCGCTAGTTGAGAAGCATAAAACTCTCTTCTCCTCATCCTCCCGCTTTTAAAAAAAAACCTCAAAATCCTGCTCCTTCTCTGGAAAGGCCCCCAGTATCTGGAATGAACTGTCGAAAAATCTACGAGAAAACCCCTCCTACCTCAATTTCAAAAAACACACATCCTCAACAAATACTGGTGCTCTTAAGCCCCTGTACACTACACTTACTACACCCTCCCTCTCCCAAATGTTTCTCTCTCCCACTCAATACATCCCCCTCCTTCCTCCCACTTTTTACCTCCTACCTTAAACCTCTCCACAAACCATATATGCCCGGCACAATACATTATTGCGAAAACCCCCTCCAAACTCAACCTCTCTTCACACTTCCCAATTCCCTCCTCATAACCCTTTACCCTTATCTTTGCAACTCAATTCAGCTCTCATCTCACCTTATTAATGAACCGTACCTGCCCGCCTGAGTCTGTTAAACTAACCTAGTTGAATGCTTACAGTATAATATTATGTTACGACATCCTCTTAATGTTATATCTTCTGGATGATCATACCTTAACAGATCTCTCCAATAACTTTTATGTTCATTATGTTATCTCTGTGTACTTTCGTTGATTGCTTTTTTGATACACTTGTCCTGTTATTCTCGTGACTATCATTCCTACAATGTTAAATGCTCTGATACCCTTGGGTGAAGCCAGCGCTATATAAAACTTTAATAAATAAAATAAAGAAAAGGTGTAGATGGTTTCTTTTAAGTGGAAAAGTCTCCAAGCATCTGCCAAGCTCAGGGCTTCTTTGAAGGGCCAGAGGAGAGAACACTCTCCTGTCTTGTTTTCCTCCCCTCTACACCTATATACAGTTTCATCCATCACCCTGTTCTTATCCACTCTTTGACCAGAAGTCCCTCTGAGACCTTACCTTGCAACCTAGTTATGGCCTCTAGAAAGTTGCTTTTAGAGGAAGGGGAGCATGTTTAATGATCAATACCAGGGGCTCATCATATAGGAGTCATGCCGTAAATTGACCCCATCGATTCGATCACACGTTTGTCACTTCCAATGATATGGGTTTTTACCAAGATGGCTGTCCCTCTATAAACCCCAAGTGGTATACCTGACTAAATACATATTGAGAGAGGTAGAGGATTTTTTTGCCTGCTAGGTAGGTTTCCTGTAGCATAAGGATGTCAGCCCCTGAGATGGCCCCTTTGTGGAACAGTGATATCCTAAGAGATGTGGGGAAGCTTCCGGAATTCGCAAAATTGAATCTTATTGGTATCTCCACCCTGTCGACGTTTGGGAAAGGGGGAATTCTATGCTTAGTCTGTCTGACATGCAGGCCCAATTTAAGTTATCGCCAGCTGAAGGTTTTAAATATCTCCAGCTTCGACAGGCACTAAAGACACATATCCCCCCACATACTTTGATTGCGGAGTCATTCCCATTGGAGAGCCGGATCCTCACAGAACCGCTACCCAGAAATGACATAGCACTCATATACAAGAAACTGATTTACAATTCCCCATACACCCTTGCCACTCCATGCTCTAAATGGGAGGAGAAGATTGGGCCCTTAGGAGAGGGTGAGTGGGAAGAAGAAACTGGGCAATTTAAGGAAATGGCCATTGAATCGGGGTTCCACCTCATCCAGCTGCACACACTATGGGTCTCTGGGAGACATGAAATGTTCAGGTTCAAAGTAAAACAGTGAGATCAAGGAGCATAAAGCTCAAAGCCATCAGCCGAGTCATAGCAATTTGAGCAAATTGTCATACAGTTGCAGTAGCAATCTGCAAAATGAAACATCTGAATAAGTAAGGATGAACAAGAGCAGCAGTAGCCACTTCTATCAACTAGAGACAAAAGAATGTGACAGGAAAACCATTCAGTAAAGCATTAAAACTAACTAGTAACCCACACTAATATGAAAAAAAATGAAAACATATTGCAAACATTGTAGCAGGTTTCTTCCTCCTTGGACCAATCGACTGGCTGCACTAGTCAGTGAGCAAGTTCTGTGCTTCCTTTCCCACGAAATAACATGCAGCTTGTGCATTTTTAACACAAGTTAGCTGCAGACATTCTTGCGTAGTTAAGCTCTGGAAAAATAAGCCTTGGTTCCCATAGGCATTTGTTCACAGAACGGCCTTCTAGATTTACCATGATTCACTGCGAGAACAATGAACCATTCTAAATAGAAGAGGCATCAGCTTGCAAAGTCATGGTTAGGTAATGTATTTGATTTAACAAAAACAATAATTATTGTGTAAAAGGTACAATTATTCTATTCAAACAATATGTTAGACATAAGAAAATAAGATGTCATTGATATTTACAAAGAAAATGTTGAGCATTTCTAAGCGTGTCACGTTAAGGTAAAGCTTTCTAAATTATCTTGTGCATGTTTCAGCAATACTAGGTTTACTTTTAGTAAAGACATAATGGGTCCTTAGCTTTTCTATGGCCTATAAAAAATAGCTATGTCTGCCTATTGCAGTTTGGCACATTTTAAATGTGTCTCATTTCAGCTTTGAATTTTACATTAATTGTTGCACATTTAGCCGCTTAACTAAATCATTTGCATTTTAATTATTAGACCCTATCAGTCCCCAATCATATGCTTATCTTAACCATCATACTATCTAGATTCACATGTGAGTTCCATTCAAAGGACACCTTCATCAGTTGAATCCTGTCTCTTTCCTTTTCGGCTTTGAAATTTCAATGATTCCTTGTAATCGTCATTTATGATAATGTTTGTTATTTAATATTCAAATCTTTGATTTATTTCACTGTCCCTTCCCTTGTGTAGTATCTACAACCCTTGTATAAAACAAATAATCATACCAAACAAAGCCCTGTTATTAGTATTGGTATAAGTGTAGCTTTCAAAATACCTACTCCTGCTGTTGCAATCTAACTCCCAATGGTACGAATTCCTTTCCAAACATTTTCCAAATTACCATCTTTTTCCAACTCTTCTAATTCAAGTTTTAAGTCGGAAATGTTCCTTGCAAATTCTTCTATTTTCTAGTTCTTGAGCAGCGATGGGTTATTGTAAGCATCTTTCAGACTGCAACTAAAATGTCTATTGCTAAGCGAGCCTGCAAAACCATTGATCGTATGGATACATGTTGAGTGTATACTACTAATAAATATCTGGTTGCCAGCTTGTCTACAACAGTTGACATTTTTTTATCTTTTCATCTTTTAATATGCCTCCTACAGGTGAAATAATTTCTCTAAATATGTCTCCCACTAATTCTCCTGCATTTTCTGCGTCATTGTTTATGTGTCTATATAATTCACATGATACATTTGTGAAACTAGCACAGCTAAATCGCAGATACCTCCCAGTCAACAGGCAGCAGGAAATAAGCATTCTGTACATAGACAATATAAACTCCTGGAACTGCAGATTATTCTCCCTGTCAAATTTGCTGTGTCCCTCCAATTATTCAAATGTGTGTTCACAACTACTAATCCCTATATGTCTGGTTCATTTGGATGTCCTTCGTCTGTAAACACATATGTTCCCTTTATGATGACTGTCTAATCTCAATGTCAGGTGGTCTCAATAGACAGGTTGAATTGTTTTGATAAGCCTCAACACAATCTGTAGGTCTTTGTGAAATAACATAGTACCAATACGTGTTCATTTCTTTTCTCTGCAAGTGTAAATTCATGCTTTCTACAAAAGACACTCTCAAGAGTATTAAGTACTAGTTAAAATAGTAATATTCAAAATGTTCATGTCTATATACAAGTGTAGCGGTACAAAAGGGGGTGGTGATAGACGGAGCATCTGAATCAATCAAACACTCACACCCAGTCAAAAGATCTGAGTTTAATCCATCACCGTTCTTGAGCCCCCTCTGCCACCCCAGTTCAGACATGGCTATATGCAAATCAGTCTGACCCTGTGCCTCATGGGAACAGTCCAGCCCGAACTGCCAATCCATGTCTTCCCTGGACCAGAAACAAGCTTCCGATGACTGGTTTCTGGCATTCCAGCCGTCTTCAGCCCGGCTTGCTTGAATTCAGTGGCAAAGTGAGCAAGGGACTCACGTCTGAGCATACCCTGCCACACTTATGGCGGCCAAAAGCGGTACAAAAGGGGGTGGTGATGGACGGAGCATCTGAATCAATCAAACACTCACACGCAGTTAAAAGATCTGGGTTTAATCCATCACCGTTCTTTAGCCCATCTGTCACTCCAGTTCAGACATGGCTATATGCAAATCAGTCCGACCCTGTGCCTCATGGGAACAGTCCAGCCCGAACTGCCAAGCCATGTCTTCCCTGGACCAGAAACAAGCTTCTGAAGACCGGTTTCTGGCATTCCAGCCGTCTTCAGGCCGGCTTGCTTGAATCCAGTGGCAAAGTGAGCAAGGGACTCACGTCTGAGCATACCCTGCCACACTTATGGCGGCCAAAAGCGGTACAAAAGGGGGTGGTGATGGAAGGAGCATCTGTATCAATCAAACACTCACACCCAGTCAAAAGATCTGGGTTTAATCCATCACCGTTCTTTAGCCCACTCTGCCACCCCAGTTCAGACATGGCTATATGCAAATCAGTCTGACCCTGTGCCTCATGGGAACAGTCCAGCCCGAACTGCCAAGCCATGTCTTCCCTGGACCAGAAACAAGCTTCTGAGGACTGGTTTCTGGCATTCCAGCCTTCTTCAGCCTGGCTTGCTTGAATCCTGTGGCAGAGTGAGCAAGGGACTCACGTCTGAGCATACCCTGCCACACTTATGGCGGCCAAAAGCGGTACAAAAGGTGGTGGTGAGGGACGGAGCATCTGAATCAATCAAACACTCGCACCCAGTCAAAATATCTGGGTTTAATCCATCACCGTTCTTTAGCCCACTCTGCCACCCCAGTTCAGACATGGCTATATGCAAATCAGTGTGACCCTGTGCCTCATGGGAACAGTCCAGCCCGAACTGCCAAGCCATGGGCTGGGTATGCTCACACGTGAGTCCCAGGCTCTCCACATCACTGGAGTCAAGCTATCCAGGCTGAAGAAGGCTGATAGCCAGAAACCAGTCCTTGGATGCTTGATTCCGGTCTAGGAAAGACATGGCTTGGTAGTTCGGGCTGGACTGTTTCCTTGAGGCACTGGGTCAAGGCTGATCTGCATATAGCCAGGGTCTGACCTAGGGTGGTGTGGAGTGCAAAATAAACGATGGATTTAGGCCCAGATATTTGTACTGGGGTGAATGTAAGACATTGTTCTGCATTCTGTCCATCAACTGTGTTTTTTGCAATATATACAAGTGTAAGCAGTATACTACATGTATTTCCATAAGATAATTGCATATGATAATATGTGGCTTTACCTAAAACATAATATGGTAAAAGAACACAGCCATAACAGTCTTTTGCTTGTGTATTCCTGTACTAATCTAAAATAAACATCCTCTATTGTATGTGACAAATTAAGCTTTCAATTGTTCTTCATCATTCATGTATGTGTGTGTTTTCATTGTGTTTGCATTTCTAAATCCTTTATCGGGGGCTAAATAAAATCTGATCAATACTATGATAATCATTATTACTGTTACAAAAATTGAACACATAATATAGTTAGTCTTATTTCTAAGGCACCACTTGTTTCACTAAAGCAGACTAGATGCAGTCAAGTTAAGAGGTCAGTGCAGAATTTTGTAAATATCTATCTTTTTGGCAAAGCAATCTTCTTATAGACAATCCTTAACCCTACTTTGTGTTCTTCTAGTAATGTTATCCCTCCTCTTCTACCACAGACTTGTTTCTAGTAAATCTTCTGTAAAATAAAGAATAAAACATTAATGTCAGTCTCTTGCTTGATTTAAAGTTTATTTTAACCTTTTCAATGTATCTTTGTAATTGCACAGTTCTTTTTGTCAAGTATCCTTCAACCAACAATGCTCATTGTTGTTGATATCATGGAGGCTCCAACAGTTGAGATTTCACATCACACCGTTCATCTATTGTGACATTCACTCAGGTGTTGAATACCTGCAACAAGGTATCCTTACTCTTTTTGATCTTCTCAGCTTTTATCAGTTGTATCACTATGGTCGAGGTGTTGGAAACCATCAAATTTGGAGAATCAAACTAAGATAGAGAGCAAGACTGGTCCATTGTCACTATATGTATCTCTGAATTCTAAACAATTGATATTTGCTACAAACAGCTACACCTCATTGTAGGAGAGAACTAAAATTCATAGGTGTATTATATCAGATTGTGTAGAGTTCTTAATGCATTTTCCTAGTATAATGTAATTTATAGAGAAGTTAGTTCTGGAGCCTGATAAGACAAGTGAGTGACCTACCTAATGGTGACTGTGCACAAAGTCTTTCCCAACACATTGCAAATCAGATTGGAATAACATCTATGATAAGTTTTTCATATGTTATGTTATTGAACTCTTCTAAGCAGAAACAAATATCCGAAGTGGTCAAAGCACTAGCTCTGAATGTAATAAACCAAGTTTGTAATTCCTTCCTAAAAGCTAAAAGGTTAGGCTTCTTTCTGAGATGAAGTGAAAGTTGGTTCAATTCGTTTGGGGTTGAAGTTACAAAACTTTCCCCACCCCAGTTGGTACATTTGAATCTGGGCACCAGTAGTTTTCAAACACCAGAGGAACAAAGATTTCTTCCTGGGCAGTACTAATTGAAGGCTTGCTTCACATAGTCTTGACCAACCCCATGAAGAGCTTTGTAAGCCAGACTAAGGGCTTTGAATCTGATACGCTGCCTAACAGGCGGCAAGTGTACTGTGATGATGTTGTGCAAGCCGGATTTGAATTTGGATATGCTTGTATGTACTCTGGCAGCCGTGTTCTGCAGGATTTGTAGCCTGTTTAGATGTTGATGTTGTATATTTAAATACTGGCCATTGTAATACTCTATCTTAGATAGAACTAATTCAGTAACCACCATTTTCTGTGCATTTAGCGTGATAAAAGGGAAGGTCTTTTGAACATCCTCAGAATGTAGAAGGCAGAGGACGTGCTTGCCAAATGTCAGCTTATTGTCCATCACCACTCCCAGATTCCTAACCTTGGTCACTGGAGAAGGCAGGGTTCTTAATTCCTCCGGCCACAAGGAAGCGGTCCAATGAGTAGGATTGTTCATAAAGAGGACATCCTCTGTTTTCGTAGAGTTTAACTTCAAACAGTTTATTTTGAAAGTTTTATAGAGCGTGAACAAGACCCATGCAGATATCAGAGCGTTTTACAAAGGATAGTTATGCAACAAAATAGCACCAGGTAAATTGCATATACATAGCACAATGTAAACAATAAATCAAAAGAATAACAGAGAAATCAAGCATATGAAAGAGATATCGGTAGAGGTACGAGTGAACTCGTAGTTCACAGATAGTTATGCAACAAAATAGAAACAGGTAAATAGCGTATACATAGCACAATGTAAACAATAAATCAAAACAATAACAGAGAAATCAAGTATATGAAAGAGATATCGGTAGAGGTACGAGTGAACTCGTAGTTCACAGATAGTTATGCAACAAAATAGAAACAGGTAAATTGCGTATACATAGCACAATGTAAACAGTAACTTAAAACAATGGCAGATGAACATACATCACAAACATAAGGCTTTCAGTGTATTGTTCACATTGGTAGTGGTGTAATATCATACGCCTGAAACACATATATATTTAACTCAGAAGGCCTTGACAGATGTGCGAAACATGCTGATCACAATCTGTATTGCCGAGCCTAAGCCCTTAGTTTAGTCAAAACCAACTTATAAGAGATTGTCAATATCATGTTATTATGAGTGCACCAGGTGGGTGTTCTCCCTCGAGTCATGGCAATAGTTTGCCTTTTATGCGCAGCCAATCAAATAGATATAGTCCCTTGCCTTATGCCAATAGGGGTCCCCTCTCGGGTCTACTCAATGCATCGAGGGTACTGTGCCACTTGCACCTCACATACATGTCTCTGCTGCACCGGACAAGGAAATATCTGGCGTCTTCCAGTGGAGTAAGGAAACTTCAGAGGGACCCACTGCAAAGTACATGGAGGGTCCCTATCCAAACTCACTGTGCTCAGGGGGCCATCTGGAACTTGGGGTCCCCCCACAACACTGGGGATGTGGTGGCCTTTGTTACACTACTGGCGTGTTCCCTATTGACATGCTCAACTCCCAGAATCTGTCATTTAGCACACACTGGTTGCGCTATTCAAAGAATCATGGTAGATGTAGTCTCAAGCTTCTGCATATGCTGGTCGAGTTTCTAGGATAGTTGACATGTTTGTGAATTCTATTGGTATATGTTCACCAAGCGTACCCTGACCCCTAACCCTTTTGGGCGTTGGGTCCCAGAAGGATTATCTCCTGGGGTCAAATTCAAAAGAATGCTTTTTTAGTGGTGCCACAATACTGCTGTAGTGTCACAGATTTCAGAACAGACTCCATGTCATTTCATAACTCCTCCAAATACCTTGCCCTCTCCATTTCGAGCAACTCAATTCAACTATGCAATTTGCATATTTTTTATCATCCCCCCAGGCCTGAACGACTCTTTCACTGATCAGCTCATGAAAATCATCACATCTAAGATTTCCTCCAACGCTATAGAAATTTTTCTGGGTGATTTAAACTTGCACTGGAACAACCCCAAGGATCCACATGTCAACGCCATCAAAGACCTCTTAGCTGATCGAGCCCTGACCCAAGCCTGCTCACTGCCTACTCACTCTAAAGGGCCCCCCCTCTGGACTGCATTATTTCTAAGGAAAATTCCATCAAGCTTATCTCCATAGACTAATGCGACTGGTCTGACCACCACGCCATTTCCTTCCTTTTACCCGGGACCCACAAGACAAAGTCACCGCAACCGGTGATCCCCAAACGCTGGATGAGAGACACTAAGAACCTTGACCACAGCAAACTGGAAGCTCGTTGTAGATCTGACCTCCAACCCTCGCATATATCTTCGGTCAGTGACTTCAATGATCACTACTCAGCGACTATATCAAACATCCTGGATGACCTTGCCCCACTAAAACTAAAAAGAGCACAAATCAAAGACAGAAATCCCTGTTTCACTGGATCCCTCAACATAGAGAGGAGAACCCGACTGCAATCGGAAAGAATTTGGAGACAGCACCTCTCTGAGGCGAATCTAAAACTACTCTGCCAGGCGAGAAACGCCTACAACAAGAACATCCTCAACTCAAAAAAAGAATACTTCAGATCGGAAATGGGGAATGCCAAAAATAGACCCCTCAAGCTCTTTGAAATGTTCAGACACCAATCAAATAAGCTAGCCAAAACAACGAAAGAAACTCCTAACCCCTAATATCATCTGAGGAGTTCTCCTCTTTCTTTGCTGATAAAATCACAGCCTTAGGAAATGAACTCAGTGCTGCTACATATTCTCAACCCTTTCCTGACCTGCCTCCTCTGTCTGGGCCACCCATACTGGCCTCACCCAACAATGAAGCACGCTGGACTGACTTCAAGTACTATGACGAAGACTCCATCTCTGAAATTCTCTCCACCTTAAACCCGAATATTCACTTTAATGACCCCTTACCTTCAGACTACCTTGCTGCTACCACTCAATCCATTGTTCCCAGCTGGACTTCAATAATCAATGCCTCTCTCCAAGAGGGATCGATTCCCGAGTCTTTGAAAGCTGGCCAAGTCCTCTCCATTTAAAAAAAAGCAAAGCTGGATCCTGCCTCCCCTGACAACTTTAGACCTATCTCCAAAATCCCTTTGCTAGCCAAAGTGTTAAAGAAGTGTGTTCAACAACAACTAGGTCAACACATCAACAATTTCCACCTACTCGATGACTCCCTATCTGGATTCAGGCTGGGACACAGTACTGAAACGACCATGCACCACATCATGGAAGACGCCCTCCAAGCACTAGAACAAGGCAAAACCTGCCTCCTAATCCTCCTTGACCTATCCTCGGCCTTCGACGCGGTCAACTATGGAAAACTTCTCGAACCCCTCAAACTCAGGATGGGCTTGGATGGCTTTGTTCTAGAATGGTTCAGGTCCTTCCTCCACAACTGGTGTAATGACCTGATAATTCTGCCATTCACCAGGGCATACTGACCCTATCCCCTCTTGGAACCCAAAAAGGATACAACACTTCACAATACTTACCCAAGAAAGGAATAATACTAATGATTACCTAGAATATATGGCTAATGCTGAGGAGTTCACAAACAACAATGACAATGCAAACAACAAAAATACCAATGGCGACAACAACACAAACAACCCGGGAAAACAATGCAAACAAGGGGCCACTCGGTAAACAATGCAACACATCCCACCCAGGTGGGACTGTATAAACAACGCATGCCCCTCCTAACAAGGCTTCGGGTCGAATACTTACCACTTTAGGCTTCCCTGGATGAGAGTGGGACGTCCCTCTCTCAACAATTACCTACAGGAAGGGAAACTTACCTTCCTTCCAGTGCTACAGCATTTGGGTCAGAAGGGCCCTGACCTCCCATTCCAAGGAACAGAGTCAAATATTGATATGCTCTGGGGCTTCTTTATTACACAATGATAGAAGGACAAAAGGAAGAAATCACTACTATGTCACGATAGGCCATCTATATCACTTATATCACCAACTTCAAACTACCAAATATATGATCACTAAATGCAATCTGAAAAACATATATATAGAACTTATATGTATACAAATAATTGGAACCTGAAAATAGGAGAAGATAGTTAGACAAGAACAGCTAGAAAATAACTAGAACAGCTAGGAAATAACCAATAAACCAAGTTTCTACACATCTCATTTCCACTTCACCAGAGCGGAGTCTGTTTCTCCAGCCAAAACAGGATTCTCTGCTCCACCGTAACAGCTACACGTCTATACTGTGATGAACTACCAGAGATTAGGTCTCAGACAGCTCCTTTAGTAAAAGTGGAAACATAGGACGAAGCTTCTAGCAAGCCTCGCCCCCTCTCTCTCTCATCAGATTCCATACTACTCCGTTCCAAGGACACAGCATCGGTTGATCAGGCCTTTGCTATGACTTTGAGACTGAGCCTGTACATTCCTCCGATAAGAAACCGGTTTCTACTAGCATGCAGAGTGCAGAAAACAAGTGAAAGCAAAACATAACTTTTCACCTAGAAAGGCTCAGAAGATGGAGACAGCTCAGAAAATGAAGTCGCTTAAGCATAGGCCACTACTCCTGCAAAGAGCCAAAATTAGTACGCAAGATGGCATAAGATTATGCCAAAGCCAATAGGCAAGTCCTGCCATTAAGCAAGATAAAGTCAGAAACAGAAAGGTACATAATCAAACCCTACTTTGTAGTGTGGCAGGCCTACACATCATGATGTTATGTGACATTATAAATTGCAAAGCAAGATGGCATGAGAGCATGTCAAAGTGAATAGTCAGCACTGCCGTTAAGCAAGCCACAGTCAGAAACAGGCCTATACATCAGTATATTAGGCCAAAATATACTGAGATGGTAGTGGGCAATGGTCATAATCGAGCCATTTATCCATAAAATAGCTCAATCACTACAACCGGTCACAGAGATTCCTAATTATTGGCAACCTATCAGCTCCCTCCCCGGTCATGGTTGGAGTCCATCAAGGACCAACCCTGTCCCCCATCCTCTTTAACCCTTTCCATGCTCATGACGAGCTCAGCTCGTCATGATGCACGGTTGAGCTGTGCTGATGACGAGCTGAGCTCGTCATGATTAGTAGGAATGACGAAAAGTCAGCATAGGAGGGGAAAACACCTAGCAGCCAAGGTGTTAATCTCTATTTAGAGCCGCTTACTATGCACCGCTAACATCTCCTACCACATGTACACGGATGACACCCAAATATACATCAAAATGTCATCACTTGAGGAGATCCTATCACTGAATGAGGCCCTGAAACTGACCGTCCAATGGCTCACCTCTAACCAACTCAAACTCAATGCAAAGAAAACCACATTTTTCCTAATCTCCCATACAAAAGCCAGCCAAGAGATTCGGATGTGGATCAAGGCTATTACATCCTTAAACTGCCCACCGACTATTGTAGACTCAACCAAATCTTTGGGAATAATCCTCGACTGCAACCTGAACATGCGGGACCATACTAACTCGATTGCTAAATCGGCCAGGTTCCATTTGAGCTACCTTTGGAAGCTGAAACCTTTCATTGATACCCCTTACCTAAAAATGGCAGTCCTAGCACTAGTCATCTCTAGGCTGGAATATGGCTGTTCTACCCTCTCGGGTATATCCAAGATCTCCCTCGCACCTTTAAAAGCCTGCCTCAACGTGGCTGCAAGACTATTTACCAGCACTAAAAAATTCGACCACATCTGAAAGCATTGAACTGGCTTCCCTTAGAGGCCAGAATACATCTGAAACTGGCTTGCATTACACACAAAGCTGTATACGCGAACTCCCCTGCTTATCTTGCTCAGAAACTAGTGATATCTGGAGGAAGCAGAAACTCCTGTTCCGCCAGTGACCCCTTGCTCCAACCTGTCCGTTTTCAAGAGAAAAATACTACAATTGAGCTTTCTCAGGGGCCGCATCAAGAATTTGGAACTCTCTCTCACTGCCATCAGAAAAATACCTTCTCTGGCACGCTTCAAAAAGGAGGCTAAAACTTTCCTCATGGGAAAATTTCTCTCCTAATCTCTACCTTCAACCACCACTGAGAGCCTGACTATGCTAAGACCATCGCCTTGTCCTCAGATCACCTACTCACCCCACCAAGAAACTGTGGGGTTCTATACTGTTTAACTGCATCTGTAGCCACACATATGTGTCCTTTTTTCCCCTATGTACCCCGCTCCCCTGCCCCTTCCTATCGTTTCGTATACTTCTGTATGTCTATGCCTTTTTGTAAACATCTGTAAACGTTATTTCTGTAAATCTTGTAAAGTGCTCTGATACCCTCACGGGTCAAATTTGCGCTCTATAAAACACTAACATAAAAAAAATAAAAAATAATAGTATGGCATTGCAACAAAAAAGGGTAGGCTTTGGGTTGCTGCAAGACCATGGGGTTGGCCAGCGACAGAATCTTGAACATTCATTGGGCACAAGGCCTGGCCACATATTTAGAGTGTTATAGCTTGTCTCCATTATTGTCTATGTGGATTTTCTTGACCTGCTCCAAGGATAACACACGAAGCCTGTTTTTTCATTATTAGGGCTGTCTAAAAATGGGAATTGGTTTTTGTGACTAGCAGTTTGATTGTTCTTATATGGGTGTGTGTGTTTTAGAAAAGCATGTCCCTGCCTAAACCCTACCTTACATTTTCCTAAACTCCACCCATTTTTTAGTAATGATTCCCCATTTACCAACCATATCCCCTTGTCTCTCCCATATTTACCTCTTGATCCAAAGCTTTTATGTGTGGAGGTCTCTATACAATAAGCATAGGAGAGGTGAAGATTAAAATGTCCTGCTGCAGTTTTGAGAAACACATTATATGCTACTTGTAGTAGTCAAGAAGAACTACTTTACATACTCGAAAATTCATTTTGTGAATGTGTACAGAAGAGATGTTATCTGTTTAAACAACTATGTGTACTCATGCCTCCATGTTTTGATGGCATTGAACAAACAGCTTCACTTTGCTTTTCGTTAGGAGTTAGGCAGGATTCTTTAATTTTCATATAGGTATTTAAATTAATTATGAACAAGTTAGATGTTGAATTCAGAGGAAATGTGGCTGATATTCTCACATAAATAGTTTGAAGGCTCTTTTATTTTGACTGCCTGGATAAACAAGCATTTGCAATGCAATGGGTCTCGCCTTTGGGACTTTATATGTATTTAGCTATGCAGCACATTAGCCTGGGTGCTGAAACATCTACTGTTCTTTAACATGGAGGGAAAGTAAGCTCCAAACTGCATGACCCGCCAGGTATGGGAACACATGTAGAGAAATATTGCCTTTCAGCTGGAAATGGTATCGTCCAAATGTATGTTTTTAATATAAAATCAAGGCCTTTGGTGGTTACATCACTGAAAATACAAGTTTTAAAAAATATATAATTTTCTACAGGTGCCCGTGGAAGACAATTTCTATGGACTGGAATCTAGAGAAAGCTAAGTGATTCTGGTATTTTACTGACCTCTGCTGGTCGTTTTCTATCAATACAGATAATTGGAGCCAGTTGAATAGAAAAAAAGTCCCTAAGTGGAGGCAGACAAGTCCTAGAGCTGATCTCCAGAGCCCCAAAAGTACATACATATATAAGTATATACTAAGGTATATATGAAAGGACTCAAATGCTTGACTAAAAACGGGTTACAGCCATTGATTAATATTACACGGAACTGTATGTGTTAAAAGAGGATTAGAATTTCATGCAGAGACAACTGAATTTCTGGGGGCTGGATGTCATAAATGCTAAGGTGTCAATCTACTTTGCCTTGTCATGTCACATTTCAGTGGTTGGAATAACCGTTTTGGTATAAACTAACGGTTAGAGCTTATACAGTGAAGTTTGCTCCTGAACCATTGTGCCCTTCCAATATGGGATGGTACAAATTTCTCCGTAGTGGAGAAAAAAATGTGTTCTACAATGAATGATAGGAGTAACTTAGACAACTATAGCTGAACTTCTCAAAGTACAAATGTTGTCATCCAGGCTGACAATTGTCAAATCTAATGCTCAGGCAAGCATGTGATAAATTACATGAGTAAAGGATATCGGAAACTAGTATTTGAGCAATATTATTTCAAACCTTTTTTATCATGGGTAAAGAAATGAAGGAACCAATTGAATATGTCAAGACAAGCTAAAGCAGAGGACAGAAATCTCATGAGTGACCAACTCCCATTTAATATCAGCCTGAAACTTAAGGTCTATGTAAGAAAAGGAACTGATCCTGCTGCCTTACATGCATTAAAATGCTAAAACAAAATGCTCAAAATTAATAAATACATTCTTAAGTTTCTGTTATGCAATGTAGGCCACCTTTTTTTATTATTTTTAGTAAATGCATGTTATGCACAAATGCTTACAATATTACACTTTGCAACTGAAAACATATTTCGGCTCGTTTTTAAGTTACACCATATATGTTATTTTATTCTGCACATAAATTTAAACATAGTGCTATCGCAGCGAATTTTTAGAATGTGATTGTGAGATAGGACATTTATTTTAAGGTCCACACTTTCTCTGATACGTTTCTGCTGATTTGTTAACATTGTGCACTGAGGCACAGCCTTTCAGTGCATCAGTGCATGACCTTAGTCCCTTCAACGTGACTTAACATTGACTACACTAATTGGCTTATATAACTTTTCAGTAAGGATGTGGTCGTTTGGAAGGGGTGCGGAAGCTGAATTTCACACGTGGACTGCAATATGTATTCAGATCACACACATATATACCTGAAATGGTGTGACTCCAACTACACCATTGTGGCCTAGCTGGCTGCATGTTAAAACCCTGCAGTAAAACATATAAGAGTAAAGTGTACTCACATGGAGTAAAAATGTGTCCCTAAAATGAAGTCACAAACTGCAGTTTTCACTGTTAAGGTAAAGTGGAAGAATAGTATGACAAGTCCTAGGGACGCATTATACATATAGCACAAGGTTCAACTGTAGTCTTCGGTGCAACTGTAGTCTGTGGTGAACCGTTAAGTGTTTGCACCACTGTTATATCCTAAAAAATGGGCTGTGAGCAGCACAAGTGCAAATGCACTACTACTGGAGGAACAACATCTTAGTTTACAGGCAGCAAACCAGGCTGCATTTTAAAGAGGAGCTGTGATCAGTATGCAGAGAGGTGCAGTGCGTGGCTGCACTGCCCTACCAGTAGATGCCTGTCAGGTACCTTGGATCTAACTGGGAACCTGTGCCCACCTCCTAAGTTGGCCCCTTTAGGGATAGCCCTACCATTGCATTACTTATATGCACCACACAGTCAGCGTGCCCCCTGGTCACATCCTTGACTCGGCTGCAACGTCTGTCGTATGGCACAGTCGCAAAGGACTTCATCATTTGCACAGGGTCATGTACCGAGGCGAATAAGAGAATGTCCCCTTGCAATCATGCTGCACATACTTGGAACCATCTTTATCTGTAAGACTAAGGGGCTCAGTCTTGGAACACAGATTTGAGATGTGCCATTTGGCTATGCTTAGAAGAGGTGGCATTCCAGTGTTTGACATGAAGATTTTAGGAAGGGCTTGTATTCCAAAAAAAAGAGTGCCTTAGACTCTAAGGAACCCTCCTCTCTGCTGCCACTTGAGGAAAAGCTGCCATCCTAGCAGGAACAGGGGCGGTTGATAATTCCCATATTGTTTAACCGAGGAGGGTACTGGGTGCTCTAGAAAAGGGATCCTGGCCACTGCAATCCTTAAGACATTCTTCCGGAGCAGTTTATAGTCAAGCAAGACAGTAAGTGCCATAAGAGAAGACAACTTATAGCTTGGACAGTACATGCATGAAACCAAACGAATTCATAAATCATAGCGTAGTGTAATGGTGGTCCTTAACCACCAGCTCATCAACACACTCAAGGACTGTGATGAAAGCACCAGTGTGGCCTACATGTGATTAGTCTGGGGTGTCTCATAATCTTCACTTGAATCTGCGTCCTGGAAGTTCCCACTAAGGGTCAGTTGCCTTGGCACCTCTGCTGCACGATGGGCACAAAAGGTTGACAATGGACATAATCCTGTGAGGAAGAAGTAAGTGGCCATTTGGGAATTAACTGCATTGGACTCTGTGAGAGCCCAAGCTGGAGAGACTTAAACATCAGCAGCTCTCTTTGGAAGCCAAGGAATTTTAGTAGAGACCATGAGTGACATTTTCAAGCATCTTCAAAAACTGGTACTTATTCACTGTTTGTTTTCTGGAGGATGAGGACAAGGTAACAAAACTATCTCAGGAATTTAGATTCTGAAGAATAAGGGATGATGGTTTGGTCCACAGGATACTTTTTTCCAGTGATATTCAGGGCTACTGTGGCGCTGGGAAAAAGACGAATTTAACTCTGGGCTTTTCTCTCCTATAGCTTTCTGTCATGCTACGTAGTAGATTTCTGAGAACAGAAAAAATAGGTTTGAGATTAAGATTTGGAAAATCAGTGAGACAGCAAAGATACCCTAACGGTGAGCAAACCAGGTTAGCTATGAAAAACAACTTTGCCCTGCTTGGAAATGTTGGTGCTAAAACAGAAGGTTTCAGTGAGAGGTTGAGAAAAATATATATGACTTTGAAGTATGACTTCCAGAATGAGACTGAGTTTGAAGGTAACGCTTTTGACTGGTGAGACTGGCAAGGTTTTCCTGATCTATGCTCCCTTGTGGCCAGCCTAAAATTTAGTGTAGGTCCCAGTCTACTGTAAATATTTTTATATATAGCGATTTCCACTTCATGTTTTATTACCACTGTGAAGAAATGTGTTCCAACCCATTTAGCTTCCCATTTGTTTGCTTTTTGGAATACACAATTTTTGGTCTTGTGTTGTAAGTCTCACTAACTGATTCCTACTCACTTTAAGGTTTGCCAAAATGTATTATTAGTGTGAGGCTTTTTAAAAAGGTCTACTGCTGTGCAGCTGAGGGAAGACGTTCTGGGCTTTCTGCCGTGAACGTGTGCAGGCTGAGTAAGAGGGACTACTGTCTAGCTCAGCAGAGTATTTGCACACAGGTGCCTATTGCAGAGAGGATTCTTCAAGAATGTTTGATGAGCTGTACAGACATCATAAGTAACATGAGTAAGCATTCAAAGGGAACATCTAAAGTGTTTACTGAAAGTATAGTGTGCTTAACTGTCATACATTATGGGTCAATGCCACACCAATGCACGTGTTTTCCATAGGTCATCTAGAAACTAACTAAATGCACCAATTTTTTAGTAAACAATATCAGGTGAATATTCAATGTTGATTTTATTATAAAATGTTTCACTCTCTGAACAATCTCAGTAATTAGATTCCTGATTTGAATCAGCCTAATAAGTTAAGTAAATTAAGCTGGTAACCAGTTGGGGGGGGGGGGGGGATCAAAGGCTTCAACCCACCCGCACAAGAGAAGCATGTGCCGGTGAGTATGCCTGCCACTGTTTACAATACATGTGGTCAACCAGGTAACCCTAAGAACCAGGGTGATAATAATGTATAAAAAACAAGGATTTACTCAGGATTGATACAAAATGAAGACTAGACAGAACCCAGGGTAAGACAAAAGAAAATACAAATAAAAAGAATATTATTCCCTCATACAATAACTACATGCACACAATAGAATTACATAAATTCCTTTTTTCAATTACTCAAAACAAAAAGAAACAAATAATACTGTAAACAATTAAGAAATTCAGGTGCAATTAAGGTAGACTGATATACAACACAGAATAATGAGATGCAGAAACTGACTGAAACAAAGAATTTATTTCAAAAAGAAAATATCACATATTCACTTGAAATTATGTTTTGTGCAGCTTAGGTCAATTGAGACAGTCCATAATATATAAAAGAAAGTCAATGTTTTCAGCTCAAAGTTGAGCTTTGTCCAGGGCCATCCTCAGGACATAGTGCCACAAGGACATAAAGGGTCTGATTACAAGTTTATAGGTGCAGCGCTATGGCAGCCCACCAGATAATGAGTGTGTCTTGTGTCTGGGGGGCTTTTTTTGCTGTTTCCGTGGCGGTGCCTCAGAAAATGGGTACTGCAAGAGGGACATCAAAGCAGTAAACTCCATGCTGCTCAGAAACTGGGGTGCCCCCTGAATACTCCCATGTTCCTGAGGCACAGGGGGGCCCTTTGGAGCCCCCTTATTTCCTCACTGCCACCGTTTTCATGGAGTAGGGATTACCATGAATACCGTGTTGGAGAGGAAACTAGTAATATGCAGTCGTACCACAAAGCATATTGCAGCCTCAAGACCGCCAGAACACCACCAGGGAACGGCAGTGCCATGGCGAATGCAGCAGGGCAATGGTGGTCCATCTGCCCTAATTGTAATAGGGTGGCTGGAAGAACAAAGCTGCAGTGCCCCTGCGAATCTGGCAGTCTGTGGATTAAAGTAGAAAATTGCAGCCAAGGAATGGTCTATTACTTGGAAGTAAATAGACCAGCCAGGCAATTAAGAGTGTCCATTTTAAGGACCAGCTGCTGTATAATTAACTTCTTGTTGAGACAAATGCCGAGGCAAACCACAGAAGCAGAGCCTACTTGAAAGAAGGGGCCTCAAGAAAGGTGAAACATCGACTAGAACTGCGTTCAAGCAGTAGTAATGATTTTAAAGTAAGTAGCACAAAACATAAAATTAAATTCCTAAACCAATTTAAGAAAATAGCGAATATTTTATCGAGCACAAGGATTATTGACATAAGTTAAGGGTTGGAACCTGAGATATGACATTTTAAACTTTTGAGACAGACAACGTAAATCAAAAGTCACTGTTCATGGTTGATTGGTTCTAGGCATGATTTCAGGCCCACAGTGATGGTGTTGTGTAGTTCCTATTTTCCCAATAGGCTCTGCGCATTGGAATAAAGACAGACATTTTCAATAAAAGGTGTTATTTTATTGAGCAGTCTTCTTTCTCATGCAAGAGAAATGAATTGCCACAATTGCAATACTTGTTATAAAGTAAAGTGCGTACAGTAAAAGGAGTATTATGAAATAATACTGTAAAAGCATTGATATGGTTTCTGAGCCATATGATACTTAAAAGGTATAAAATATATACAGTTACATACAACGATAATAGTTTGACTAAACATACTCAACTGGTGCTTCTAAATACTCCTAGCTCGATGTACATAACCTAAGCCTAGTACGTGGGAAGGAGTAAATGAGTTGCAGTTTAAGTTAAGTTAGTTTTTGCCAAGATTCTGACTCAAGAATTCTCTAGGGATCTAATCAGCTCCATACCTTGGTTTTTAGAATGGAGGAGGTCTTGTATCTCGCTCTCAGGACTCGATCTCCCGGCAAACTGCAGGGGTGACTGGGAACACCGGAGCTGGATTTTCTCGGCAGGAGAAAAAGACAGCGTCTTTCTCAGTGCGTCAAGTGGGAGGGACGCCTCCCGTCAGCACTCGCATCAGCTGGGCTTCGGATAAGTAGATAGCCGCTCTGCCCCACACCACCGTGTGTTGCTTAAGGCAAACGCTGGTATATTTATACCTGGAAGGTGCCGTGTTTGACGTAAGGTTGGACATAAGACTTCAATAAAAAGATGTCACTAGGGACGGGCCATTCTTTTAGTGCTCGCAGGAGTTCTAGGACAAATCAAAACAAAGGCACGGGGAATTCCCAGGTTGCTGGAGGTTTGGTATGTTGTAAGAACTCGTTGTGCTTTCTAGGAGTATAAGGAATTAGCCTTGCCGCATTTGGTTTGCATTGGCTACTACTAAATATGAAATATTTAATTAGGGTCCTAGATAAAACACAACACCCACTCCACGTATAATGTCCATTATTACTAAATACAAAGCAATATATAAACATATAGGTATGCATGTGTTTCCTCATCACACCCCAAAATACATTAAATGCATTTGAAACGGTATAGATACACGAAAATGAATATTATACTGTACTTATATAAGCAGCGGTATCATTCAGATAATGCAAATGTAACAGACAGCTGAATGAATTGCATAAATTACATTTATGAAATGTCTCTTAATACAGAAGAGAAGGTCGAGGCCATTTCATCACATTTTTATACAAGATTGTAAGTGTGCTAGAGGCTGATTCAAAATATTGTCTCTAGATTCTCTGAAAATAAAAGTTCCTTTCTTTAAGAATAGTTCTACTTTAAGCAGAGTGCCATGTGCCAAAAAAGTAAATATTTTGGAAATTGGAAAAAATAATTTTGCTATGAATGAGAAAAGAAAAATCCACTCCCAATTGTTTTTAGCAGTTTTGTTTATAAAATTCGAAGGCTGATTTCAGAGTTCAGGGAACGCTGTGTGCTCGCTATTTCAATTGTTATTCTCATTGTTAGGAGAGAACATTACCTCAGCTAGACCAGCAAAAAATGTGTCTACAACAGTAGGTGAAAGTTGGGCCAACGCTGGAAAATCTGAAATAGTGCATATATGCGATGCATTGCCATCATCAGTGTTTAGATCAGCAATGTTCACAGAGGGTTGTACCTGTATTCTGTCGCTTTCATCTCGCACTCCACCGCCACCTATCGTAATGGTGAAGTCTCAACGAATGCCGTCATCAGAATCGGTAGCCGCTGGGGACAACACGTTGCATGAGTAGCTACCGGACAAAGCAAAGCGTCGACATCCAACTGTACTGTTGATGGTAGCGTAAGACAAAAGTCCAACACGCATTCTTCTCCGCATAGCAGACATCGAAGTAGAGGTAAGATGCAATTTTGCCAGATCGGTCTGAATGAAAGAAACCAGGTTGTATTCAGATCTCTTAGCCGGGCCAATCCGAGGAACTTAGTGATACGGTCTCGGTATCGTATTGCTAGGATCGTTTCTTCCATCGAAGCTTGAGTTTTGTCTGCGGCTTGATTTGCCATATCGGAGCAGGAGGAACAAAAATAAAATTCCTGCTACGAGTCCCAAAATAAGAGGCAGGCCACCAAAAAGAGAGTGCACAAAATTAGGGAAGATGCTCAGGACTCTCTCCAAGGGTGCTAACAGTCCCGAAAAAATTGTCTTAAATACATGTGCGATGCCACTGGTATCTGACATGTTTAAAATTTGGCTTAACATTTCTACGAAATGCACGGGGCAATTTGTTGATAAAAGTGTATGTATCTCTGCCGCTGTCCTTGCAGCCTGCAGGTCATGTGTCTCTTTGGACGAGGTTAAAGGCACAGTTGTCTGTAAAAGAATAAACTTCATTCTGCTTAAAGTATCAATTCGAATAGAAGTGATATTCATAGAAGGCCATAATGCTGCCTCCATGTCTGGATTGCTGTTTGGATACAATACTTGCATACAGCAAATGACCCTGGACGTTACAGTTACGAGATAGGGTTTTCCTGGCACCATTTCACAACAGCTGTGGTCACTTAATATAACATAGCTACCGTTGGAAAGTTGACTGAAAAAAGGCTCTATCTGTGTAGCTGGGGGGCCATGCAGATGACATGAAAGGTTGTTTAATGAACCCTTGCAGGATCCATGCAACTTTATACTTTCGCATAGGAGTGTACCGCTCAGTGATGTTTTACAATTAGTACCACTAAGAAATACCTCTTTCTTGCCCCCACTCCAACATCTATGAAAATTCCAGGTTGATTTGATATATCCTTTACCCAACCTTTCATACAGGCCTGCTGGTATATACTTCTGGCAGTATTAAAACTAGAAAGTCGTTATCGGGATTGTAATGGTGCCATGTATTATCCATTCAATGACAGGTCTTTCTGACATTGTCAATGGTAATCTCTCAAGTGTTTCAATGCTTAGCACCATGTATTCTGCTCCTTTCTGTACCAACGAGATTTGTCTATCAGTAAGGTTAAAGATAGAAAATAATGACGTTGTGTTGATTAGACGCCATGGCACGTGACCTGAATGCAGAATTTGTAACGTCCAGCGTCCAACGTCCAATGGAGGCTAGGACAGATACACCAAGTGGGTCATCCTGGTCAAACAGTCCCTCAAAGTTGGATACGTCATACTTAATCTCCCACTGAAGCCTTTGTTTTTGTCACCACATCTTCAAGTGAGACAATCTAGGATTTCATAGCCAGTGATGTTGCTTCACATATTCATTATATTTATTGCCTTGCCCCAGTCCAAAGTTCTAAATTTGGTCTAAAGCACAAGTCCACCTCATCTACCCATTTCTGTACAGAGATCTCCCCATCGAGATTGGAAGCTCCGCACACATGTAATGTGTAAAAGTATTGCGATAAGTATAGCGCACGTATCACCCGAAGGCATCAAGGCGCTTGCCTTGGGAACCCGTCCTGGTATTCCCCTGTGAGATAACCCCAGCAGGGTATCCACAAGGTGAAAGCCAGGCATCCCGCCACGAGGGGCCGCGAGAGGAGATTAAGCAAGCTATTGCCCAGAGTCGCAGAGTGTGAACCCGTGAGTCAAGTAGGCACCAGAATGAGAATTATCGAGTCCGTGGAATTTTTGAGCCCAAGACCCGCCAAGGTCGGGAATTGAACCCTGGTCCAGGACCAATCTCAGCTTCCGGGTCTGCCGCCTCTAACCCCTGAGCCACACTTAAGTACATGTTTTAGTAGTTAATGTAGGAGGGATGGGTGAGTGGCTGAAAAATGGGGAAAACGTATTGCTAAACAAGAGGGGAAAAGGGAGAAGTAAGGTCGAGTTAATGGAAGGTTAGGGAGGAGATTAAGGAAGGTCATGGACTGGTCCACAAAAAGCAGTCACAAAGGGAGACAAACCTAGTACATTACTACAAGTCAGAGCTTAAGTAACTCAAGCACCAAATATGGCTTTCCACTGGTACTGCAACAACTTCCATGGAAATCAATGGAGTTAGGAACCTAAAATTACCCTGAAATGAAATGTATATTTAAAAAAGTTAAAAATATGAATGCAAATAATTTCAGGATTAAAAACTATTAATATCAACATTTAAAATTAGTTTATATTACTTTTTAAAACTAACATTTTTACAAACGTTTTCCAACTTTAAAAAATGTCTATTTTCCCCTAAAGTTTACAATAGGGGGACTGCGCAGTCAGGGTTGTGAACTTCCTATGGCGGAGCTCTTCACCTGATCAAGTACAGAGAAAAGTCAAAATTTTTATTAACAATGCAAATATTTGGTAAACATTGTATTATGTTAAATATTAATGTAAATTAAATGTAGAATGAAATATGAGAAATACTTTAGCATTTAGAACACTATGAAATAAATATTACATTATTGTAAATATATTAAATTACATTACATTATTTTACAATTTTAAATAAAAAAATAAATTCCCAAATAAAGTAAATATGTTATGCATTCATCCTTAGAGATGATGATTATAGAAAGATTTAAAAGTTGTGTCATTATATTTAATAACATTTAGGGGCCGAATAGCTGTACAGAACGTTTTTCCCGTACGAATTGTACACATTCAACTTCCCTATATGTACGATCAAGCACAATCCTAACCCAAAGCATATCAGCGTACGATTCGTACCAAACACCATACGACACACAAAAATACATACGATTTGTATCCGGTTCATGCAGTACGCTACGTCCGTGCGTAAACAAGCAGCAGTTTCCGGCCCAGCAAGTACGATTCGTCTCTGTGACACTCCGTACAACCTTTTTTCTACGGGACCCGAAAACAGCCGTAAAAGCAGAGTCCGGCTCGAACAAGTACCCCGGTACGCGACATACACACCAGGAATCCCATCATCCGTATTATCCCGGGCCTGTACGCCTATGACCTGGTGCATAGAAACTGACGACGGAGCAGACGGTGAGAACAACGTACCGCAACAACGGAAGTGTACATGTACGGTACATCATACACGCTCGCGTTTACCACCATTGCAATAGTGATATGAGCCGCACACACACCATGAATGCTGGGGTACGGTGCGTCACACGCGCTCGCGTATGGCACCATTGCAATAGTGATACCAGCCGCACACATGCCAGGAATGTTGGGGTACGGTGCATCGCACACCCTCGTGTATGGCACCATCACAATAGTGATACGACCCGCACACACGCCATGAATGTTGGGGTACTGTGCGTCACACGCGCTCGCATATACCACCATTGCAATAGTGAAACGAGCTGCACACACGCCATGAATGTTGCCGTACGGTGCGCCACATATGAGGGGTGGGTGGATATGACTCCCAGCAGTGCCCAGACATAAGAGGGTTGGGTGGATATGACTCCCAGCAGTGCCCAACAGTATGGGAGTGGGTGCACAGGACTCCCAGCAGTGCCCATACATAACAAGGGTGGGTGGATATGACTCCCAGCAGTGCCCAACAGTATGGGAGTGGGTGCACAGGACTCCCAGCAGAGCCCACACATAACAAGGGTGGGTGGATATGACTCCCAGCAGTGCCCAGCCATATGAGGGGTGGGTGGATATTACTGTCAGCAGTGCCCAGACATAAGAGGGGTGGGTGGTTATGACTCCCAGCAGTGCCCAACAGTTTGGGGGTGGGTGCACAGGACTCCCAGCAGTGCCCAGACATAACAGGGGTGGGTGGATATGACTCCCAGCAGTGCCCGGACATATGAGGGGTGGGTGGATATGACTGCAGCAGTACCCAGACATAAGAGGGGTGAGTGGCTATGACTCCCAGCAGTGCCCAGACATAAGAGGGGTGAGTGGTTATGACTCCCAGCAGTGCCCAGACATAAGAGGGGTGAGTGGCTATGACTCCCAGCAGTGCCCAGCCATAAGAGGGGTGGGTGCACAGGACTCCCAGCAGTGCCCACCGGTATGGGGGTGGGTGCACAGGACTCCCAGGAGTGCCCAGACATAACATGGGTGGGTGGATATGACTCCCAGCAGTGCCCATATATAAGAGGGTTGGCTGCAGAGGACTCCCAGCAGTACCCAGACATATGAGGGGTGGGTGCAGAGGACTCCCAGCAGTGCCCAGGCATAAGAGGGGTGGGTGCAGATGACTCCCAGCAGTGCCCAACAGTATGGGGGTGGGTGCACTGGACACCCAGCAGTGCCCAGACATAACAGGGGTGGGTGGATATGACTCCCAGCAGTGCCCATACATAAGAGGGGTGGGTGCAGAGGACTCCCAGTAGTGCCCAGACATAACAAGGGTGGGTGGATATGACTCCCAGCAGTGCCCAACAGTATGGGAGTGGGTGCACTGGACACCCAGCAGTGCCCAGACATAACAGGGTTGGGTGGATATGACTCCCAGCAGTGCCCATACATAAGAGGGGTGGGTGCATAGGACTCCCAGTAGTGCCTAGACATATGAGGGGTGGGTGCAGAGGACTACCAGCAGTGCCCAGACATATGAGGGGTCGGTGGATATGAATCCCAGCAGTGCTCAGACATAAGAGGGGTGAGTGGCTATGACTCCCTGCAGGGCCCAGACATAAGAGGGGTGGTTGGATATGACTCCCAGCTGTGCCCAACAGTATGGGGGTGGGTGCACAGGACTCCCAGCAGTGCCCAGATATAAGAGGGATGGGTGCACAGGACTCCCAGTGGTGCCCAACAGTATTGGGTGGGTGCACAGGACTCCCAGCAGCGCCCAGACATAACAGGGGTGGGTGGATATGACTCCCAGCAGTGCCCAGACATAAGAGGGGTGGGTGCAGAGGACTCCCAGCAGTGCCAAGACATAACAGGGGTGGGTGGATATGACTCCCAGCAGTGGCCAGACATAAGAGGGGTGGGTGGATATGACTCCCAGCAGTGCCCAGTCATAAGAGGGGTGGGTGCACAGGACTCCCAGCAGTGCCCAGACATAAGAGGGGTGGGTGCACAGGACTCCAGGCAGTGCCCAACAGTATGGGGGTGGGTGCACGGGACTCCCAGCAGTGCCCAGACATAAGAGGGGTGGGTGAAGACTACTCCCGGCAGTGCCCAGACATATGAGGGGTTGGTGGATATTACTCCCAGCAGTGCTCAACAGTATGGGGGTGGGTGCACAGGACTCCCAGCAGTGCTCAGACATAAGAAGGGTGGGTACAGAGGACTCCCAGCAGTGGTCAGATATGGGGGGGACATCATCATCAGCATATCACAACTACATGTGTGTATGTGCACATCCCTAACTTGTGAGTTGCATGATAGTGCCATAGCAACCCATCACTTACAACAGTATCCCACTCCACGAGGACGGATTTCTGTCACACACTGCGTGACACACCACATGTCGGTGTGATGTCAAATCCCACATGCATATCCACCCATGGAGGTTGCTGGCAACATACACACCCTATCATCATGACACAATAGTGTATAGTCATGTAACAGCCCACCAAACAAAGAGAGCGAAAGTGAACCCACACTGTTAAGTACATCCCTGGGCTGATATGAATATCCTGGTCGTGATCAGACCACCAAGATGTAGTCTCTCATGGAAGGAATAGGGTTGAAACCTCTTAGATACAATGCACACATTGGGAGAGGCACTATCCAAGCACAACGAGCAGCCCCCTACCTGATAGCGCCTGATCGCGAGAGCGCTCAGAGAAACATTTGCGGACCAGCTAAGGACATCAAATTCCCGCCACCAGCCACGCCGCCGCCTCGGGACTGCAAATCCCATCAGGCTCAGCGGCGGCGCGTTCCCCGACGCGGTAGACGCGCCGGGAGGGGCACTACAAAGCTGAAAGCCCTCGGTGGAGCGGGGGGGAGGCACTATCCAAGCACAACGAGCAGCGCCCTACCTGATAGCGCCTGATCGCAAGAGCGCTCAGAGAAACATTTGCGGACCAGCTAAGGACATCAAATTCCCGCCACCAGCCGCGCCGCCGCCTCGGGACTGCAAATCCCATCAGGCTCAGCGGCGGCGCGTTCCCCGACGCGGTAGACGCGCGGGAGGGGCACTACAAAGCTGAAAGCCCTCGGTGGAGCGGGGGGGAGGCACTATCCAAGCACAACGAGCAGCGCCCTACCTGATAGCGCCTGATCGCGAGAGCGCTCAGAGAAACATTTGCGGACCAGCTAAGGACATCAAATTCCCGCCACCAGCCGCGCCGCCGCCTCGGGACTGCAAATCCCATCAGGCTCAGCGGCGGCGCGTTCCCCGACGCGGTAGACGCGCCGGGAGGGGCACTACAAAGCTGAAAGCCCTCAGCGTCGCGGGACGTGAGCGGGACGCCCGGGGCGAAGCACGGGCAAAGGGCGGGCCCTCAACGGCCCTCAAAGGCCAGATAAGGCTGGGCTGGGCCATAACCCTTTGCAGCCAGGATCATGCCTAAATCAGGCTATGAAGTGCAACTACCTGCAGAAGAGACCCCTATCCTTGGACCTTTGGATAAATTCTTCTTCAAGGCAACAGGTGAAATTGATAGAGACCTGGCCCTGGCCGAGTGTCTTATTGCACAGCGTCAATCCATAGAGCTACTAAAAAACATCATGCAACTACCAGATCCGACTCTTACCCCTGAGCCCCTTCCACTTAACTCGACCTTAAAAAACACAGATGAAGATCTAATGAACACGGATAATGTCCCCTCAGTGTTCCGATCCTATTTTCCACCAAAAAATTGATCCTCCCTCCCATCCCCATTAAAATCCGCTAACAATACAATCTCAGCACCCACTGATCTCATTGATTTGGTTACTCCAAACTTGCCAAAGATTGCAGAGTTCGTTCCTCCTGACATAATAGAAATCCCTCCTTCATTGGTCCCTCAAAAGGTAACCATGTTTCAACCTTTACCAGTTGTTTTAAAGATAGACAAAGTTTCACATCCTAAAAATCAACCCAATAAGAAACAGGTCATTATTAGATCTCCACCAAAAAAACGACGCAAAAAAGCCGCCATGAAAAGCATTCCTAAAACCCAAACATCGGCTAAAGAATTATTAACCAAAGAACTACTACAAATTGCAGAAGGTACATCCAGATCACCAAGGGAAACCTTTACTTCCTGCGTCCCCCCTACAATTAAGGATTTTGTGGACGCCATGGAACACCTTGTTAAGGCATTGCTAATACCCATACACGAGAGAGTGAAAAGAATAGCCACCCAACTTGACACTCTCTCAGAAACTCTGACCCAAAAACACCCAGCTAAGGGGGCCGCAAATGCCGTCTCAAACCTAACAGCTGGAGACAAAACTATTCATGAATCAAAACTTACAACCCCCAATGTAAAGCCCACTACACCGGCTGCGGGGGGAACAAACTCAAAAATAGAAAAAATGACCAAAGCGCAGAAATCTAACAAGCAACTTACAGCCTCAAATCAGCAAAAAACCCACCCCCCAGCCCCAATAAAAAAGACAGTAACCATTCATAACCCAGTTCCCCCTCCAAAAGTGTCTTCTGATACTCACTTAACACAAATTAACTCCCTCATAGCCTCAGCAAAAATGGGCAAGGCACAACCCACCCCTGAAAAAACGTCGTCTGCTGTCCCACAGGAAAAACGTGCACCCAAAAGATATGTTGACTTACCTCCTGCCGCAGCACAGAACGTTTTCGTTCTGACGGGAGTGGCACCATTACCTCCTACAGGAGGTTATGAAAACCATCATAGCCTAAAAAATAAGGTGATTTTTTGGCTTAGAGAAAACAGGCCCCTACCCCCTCACATAAATGGCGACATAATAATGGTCAAAAGAACTCACTGGATCGGAATCCGCCCCAAAGATATTGAAGGGGACGTAGTAATTGTTACCTTCAAAGATCCAAGGGTCATCACGCACATCATAGACTGGTTCTCTGGTTTTAACAGGGGTCCAATTTCGCCAAAACCCCTAGCCTATTTTTATCCTGAGGCGTTAATGCACCCTAAATCACATCAATCTAAAGCTTACTACGATAATCCCATATCTGCGCATTACAGGAATTACAACCGAAGGAATGGAATAAGAGAACAGTCATTTTTTCCTTTTACTGACTACATGCATCTGCCGACACCACGGCATTACCCAGAGGGGTTTTCCCAACCCCCCCAGTTCGTTAATCCGACATGGAACTTACCTTGTCATAACTACTTTGAGACACTCTACGGGCTGGACGACGTAGAATGACTCGATCAAGACAAGGAAGTAAACCATGATAGTGGGAGTCGTGACCATACAATTGTTCAGATCCATGCCATACAGGACGATCCAGTAGATGGGACCAATAAAAACCCCACAGAAAACGGGCCTAGAAACAGAGTAATAATTTCCGAAAGGGGCAATGCCAGAAGACTATCCTGTCTTGCCTTAAATAGATCTGACAACTTAATCTCCACCCATAAGGCAGACCGAAAAAATACGCTCAACTTGCAATTCCTCTCATGGAACTTGGCAGGACTTTCCTCAAAAACTACAATACCAGACTGGCTAAAGGTTGTTAACCAGTACTCCATCTTGTGTTTCCAGGAAACCTGGGCGATTTCTCCTATCCACCTCCAAGGTTTTCAGACATTCCACTCTCCGGCTGCCATGAGTAAACAGGGTAGACATAAAGGGGGGTTGGTTATGCTTTTATATTAGCGTAGCAGTTGCTCATAGGATCAGGAAAACAATACTGAGAGACTCTTTTTAGGTAATTGTAATGGATATTGCCCCGTCACTGTCATTATTAATTGTCAACTTCTACAATAACCTCACGGTAGAAAAATTGGGGGCTGACATGGAAAATCTCCAACAAGCGTTGCAAATGATTAAAGAATCATCTGGCGGAGAGTGTGCAATAGCCTTTCTCGGCGATCTAAATTGCCATATTTGCCCAAACATTGTCAGAGATGATTGTGACATCTTCGTGACATATGATTCAGACTCTGGTAACGCTACGTTTAACCATTTCCTGCACACAATATCAGGGGATCTTTTCAACAATTTTGCGACCTCATTTAACTTACGTTTTGTAAATGAGCTTCTTCACACCCCTCGACCTCATAAATCAACCTTTCACAGCAGAGGCTTGAATACCACCATAGATTTCATTTTATTCTCAAAAACATACGCACCGTTAATACAAGACTGGAACACCCTCGGCCACCTATACAGTGACCACTATCCTTTGTCCATGTCCATCGAGCTACCGGGGTTTATAAAAAATCAAAACCCACACAAGGTTAACTATCAACAACCTATTACAATGGGAGCTACAAACGGATATTGTGTTAAATGGACTAAAATCAATCCAAATAACCTTCTCAAAAACCTAGTCGACAAGAGGAGGGAGGAGATCCATACTTGTCTTTCTATTAATAACAACCCCGTTGACATCTGTAAAGCCTTCATTAAAATTCAGGACACTCTGAAAGAACTTTTGACGAGACAGTTTAAACCAGGTCCCATTGTACATAAAGGATGGTTTGAACAACTTGCTCGAAGGCTCTGAAATATCTAAAAAACTTGCTGCATGTCATACCCAAACCCCAAACAGAAATACGCCTGGCAAGGATACAATACCGCTTAGCCATAAAAAATAGAAAAAGGGCACTCAAACAGGAAGCATGGCAGAACTTGGTCACAACATCAGAAATGGGTGATATGTCAGCCTTCTGGAGACTCATCAATTCCCCCTTACCATGGGTGAAAATGCCTGAAAGGAATTTGGATATGGCAATAAGCGGAGAGACGTGGGTGGAACACTTCCAGAAGCTATATTCGAATTCCATATGTCCGAATAATTTGGAATTAGAATGCCTCTCCTTACCAAATTTAAATCCACCGCACGAGAGTCCCCGTATAATTCCTTTTTCACTTGAGGAGGTAGAACTGGCCATCGCAGAAAGTCCAGCAGGGAAGGCACCTGGACCGGATGCAATTCCTGCAGACGTCTATAAGGCGGAAATGGAGTTTTGGGTACCTCTTTTGACCTCTGTCCTAAACTCGATAAACACCGTTGATCTCCTTCCAACATGGGGAGAGGCAATAGTAATTCCAATTTTCAAAAAAGGAGACAGACACTTGCCATCATGCTACCGGCCTATATCCCTCCTCGATACCCTGATGAAAATTGTCGGACGAATAATCCTGAAAAGACTAACCACCTGGCTGGAGGAAAAAAACATATTGTCGAAACTACAATATGGCTTCCGGACAGGTAGAGGTACAATTGAACAGGTCCTCAATCTACATCTAATCAAGTCCAAATACATCGATATCAAAAAACGCAGTCTGTACATAACGTACATAGACCTTACCTCAGCATTTGACTGCGTCCAGCATGACCAACTATGGGACACATTACATCAATTTGGGATAGATCCATCAATCCTACTATTCATTACGGCTCTGTATAGAGAAGCCGGAGCCAGAGTTAGATTTGGACTGAGGGGAGAGTGTTCGCCACATTTTAATATCAATAGAGGGGTTAGACAGGGGTGCATCTTGGCACCTCTTCTTTTCTCCCTCTATATAAATGCGATTGGCGAGCATCTCAAAAACATCGAGTGTGATTTCCCTAAAATAGGAGGACAACCGATTCCAATCCTGCTATATGCAGACGACGCCGCAATTCTCTCCCAGACTAGAATGGGTTTACAAAAGGCAGTTTCAGCGTTCACGGATTTCATGAAGGTCAGGGGGCTCAAAGTGAACATAGGTAAATCCTACTCCATGCTAAGCAATAAAGGCCACAAAAAAACCCCATGCCCTATCTTCATCGAGGGCCAAAAACTGGAAACAGTGGAGGCATTCACTTACTTGGGTATCTGTCTACATAAAAAATTATCCTGGAAAGCGGCAATAGACAAGAGGAAACTTGCTTTTTTGAGTGCCATTGGCGGGCTCCGTGACTTCACAAGTAAAATAGGGGGAAGACCGGTGAAACAATTACTAACCGTATATAAAGCAAAATGTGTCAGCACTGCTACGTATGGGGCAGGCCTTTGGGGAATAGACAAAAACCTCTCGCCGATACAAATCGTGGAAAATCAATTTGTTAGGTATCTCCTGGCCTCCTCAAAAGCAACTTTGGTGTACCAAATGCACATCGAATTGGATCTACCGTATATATCAGATGTTATAAAATCTGAACCTCCCCTTCTTTGGCACAAAATTTGGACCACTCCCGAGACTGATTTTAATAGAGAGGTGATACAAGACATTTTAATTCTGGAAGGGGCTAAACATTCTCTATCAAACTGGCTGGCCTACGTGAAAAAGTTCTTTCTTGAAATTGGGCGCCCAGAATGGTTTACAGATCCTTTGTCATTAGAAAATATCTCACGAAAAGGCTTAAGAAAGATGCTAATGGCCCACCTGGAAACAGCCAGATGGAACAAACAAAAGCACTGTGATACTATTCTGGCATATCAAAGAGTGACACCACACAAGGGCCTTCAGCTTTACCTTTCAACAGATTTTTCGTGCTATTCAAGGATGCTGCTCACCAGATTTAGACTGGGTTCTTTCTTCCGATATGTAACATTTCCAACATGTAACGATTGGTCTCGGACTCTTTGCTCCTGCCCCTGTGATAATATATCTCAACAAACTAATATCCATACCATTCTTTTCTGTAAATACTATGGGTTATTGAGAAAAGCTTTATTATTACCCCTACTCAAGAGATGGAACCTCAGGTTGTGTAAACTTGCCTTCGAGCGTTTACAGGAACTCGAAGATAGGGAGGTGATAACTAAAATGGAGCAGTTTTTAAAATTATTGATAAAATTTAGGAATACTTTAGACTGATATCGGAGAAAATAATCAGTTCTGTTCTTAGCTGCCGTCTCTTGTTCATTGCTCTTTTAATAGTCCCCGTACTAATGTTTTTAACTTGTTACCGAGTACTGGATGACTTTTTAAATTGTAATCTCTCTTGTTTTTAATGTTCTTTTTAAATCTGTATAACAATGTATGCTTATATGATATTTCTTCGAATATCGAATAAAGCTTATTTTGAACCGTTGAACCAATGCACACAATTGTGAGTCATGTGCCCAAATACCCTGAATAACAATTTCCAACATAGGGGTAGGCTGTGATGACACACCTGCATAGTGGGAAAAGGGTGAATGTGTCCATGAAGAAGTTATTTTTGCATTTGTCACCCCGAGTGGGATGGGTATGCTCAGACGTGAGTCCCATGCTCTCCACACCACTGGAGTCAAGCTATCCTGGCTGAAGACGGCTGATAGCCAGAAACCGGTCCTAGGATGCTTAATTCCGGTCCAGAAAAAACATGGCTTGGTAGTTCGGGCTGGACTGTTCCCATGAGGCACAGGGTCAAGGTTGTTTTGCATATGGCCATGTCTGAACTGGGGTGGTGTGGAGTGCAAAAAAACAGTGGAATTAGGCCCAGATCTCTGTACTGGGGTGAATGTATGACATTATTATGCATTCTGTCCTTCAACTGTTATTTTTGCATGAAGGCATTTGTACATACGCAAAACACAAGTACAGTGAGTAGCATGGATGGCACAGACTAATGAGCAGTAGACATCTGTGAGCAGGCATGGCCATTGCTGAAAGGAAACGTCACCAAAAAAGGAAATGTGCACACATGTCAGGACAACAATTGTTCAACTGTCTGTAGTGAAGATCTCAGGTGGGGACACTCCTTGGGACAATGTCTCTAGCCAAACTGAACACACACAACCAATGATACATTGCAGAGACATAGTGATGGCACATAGATACCATGGTACACCTCATTACCATCACCAAAAAACATCTTTCAGAACTCCAAAACATTACCAGGACACCAACTCCTGGGCCCTTAGCACCTAAAGCAAGTACCTGAAATGCAATAGTGTAGAATGAAAAATAAAATGCTTTATTCAGCTTCAAATGAAAATAAGTGCAAAATTGAGTCCTGGCTCAAACAAGGCCAATGGCCAGTCCACATCAAAGTCTCGCAGGGGGACGTTTGGGAGGTCGTCGACCCCTAACTTGCCTGCACATGAATGACCTAATGGGTTGTTGACTCTTGGGGGGCATCATCTGGGTCAGGACCAGGCACTGCCGGGACAGTAATGGGAAGGGTAGGTGTTGTGGGTGCAGATGAAAAGAAACTCAGTGCTGCACACTGCTGCCAGTTCATCCAGACTACCACCTGCACCCGGGGACACCATGGGAGTGGAGGTAGAGGTCTCTGAGTCTTATGGACTTTGTCTTTGGCTGCGTGTCTGCCGTCTGACCCCAGTCCCTGTGGGTGTGCCTCCAGCCCTTTGAGATTGCGTGCCAGAAGATGTGCGCTTAAACTTCTGTGGTGGTGTGCTGGTTGTTTCCGTTGGTGTGCGTGTTCGTGTTGTTCTGCGTGTGCTCTGGACAGGTATGGGAGAGGGGATAGGGATGGGTCTGAAGGAGGGGGGGCAGACCACTGAAGAAGGGAAACTGCTGCCGTCAGTGAGGAGTCCATGGACGTGAGAATCCGATGTTGGTCAGACATCGTATCTGATATGCCATCCATGAATGTCAACAACTGGGTCAGTATTCGTGTCTGGCCATGGAGGACAGTCGTCATTGATGTCTGACCAACCTGAATCTGGCGGAGTAGGTCCAGAGACTCCGCACTGAGGGCAGCAGGGGAGACAGGGACAGGGACTGCGGTGCCGGGGCCGAAGGAGACATGGGGAGCTGCACAGACAGAAGGGACCCTAGCAACTGGGAGGGTGGAGATGGGTCTGGAGGAGGCAGGGACAGACCCAGTGATGTTGGATGCTTTTGCGGCATATTCCCCCTCCTCCTGGGAGTCAGAAGCAGATCCGTCAGCGTGGTAGGAAGTGTCGCCTTCCAACAGTTCCGCCACCTGACTCCCCTCAGTGTCCTTGCCACTGGCTCCCTCCGACTCCTCAGCTGTGGTGGCACAGTGGCTGGGTCCCTCCTCTTGGTCCGTGCTCATGTCTCCTCCTGTCTCTGTTGATGATGCTGCGGGCATGGAGAAGAAACAAAAATGCATCAGTCACCTGTACACATCTGACACATGAGCACAAAATCCGTAGGTCACACTGCAAATCATGGCATGCATCATGAGTAACAGCCATATAGCCCTGCACATATTTGAGACTTGTACTGCTCAGTTAGTATAAACACAATGCTACTAGAACACAAGGATCCAAAGAACACACCAGGCCACACCATGAATGAGATTTACACTGAGAAGCTTCTGTTTGTTTACAGGGGAGCAGATCTATACAATGAAGTGATGCCACCTCAAGTTCACAAATAAATAAACAGTAGTGGTGCACCTCAGGGCAAACTAACCCACCTCACTCCCAAGGTGACACCACATTCAGAGCCCTGAAAGTAAATTTGGGTACAAAATGATGTAACAAATTGTTGGCATCCTTCACACATTCAACATGTATTGAATGTATCAATTTTCCATCTTGTGAAGAGAACACGTATGTGCCTGCATGAAAGATGTCTCACAATGAAATGCACACAAAAAACATTGACACATTCATTGAAACCGCTCGCACCCTTTAAGATGAAACACTGTTAGAAACAAATGGCATTGCAGATTTGCCATATACATGGTCCAAGGGAGGTCTTGATGGCTTGACACACATTAGTTTGTACAATTGACAACAAAGGAGTTTCAAGACCTCAAGACCAATGTGGGGACATGTATATAGAGATCAAGGCACAACATTATTCACTAACACTGGCCTCCTTCAAACGCTGCCAGCTTCTTCCAAAAAATTGCAAATGTTGTTTTGTGTGCACTTCCTTGTGAGACAACGATCAGGCAGGCACATAAGTGTTACTTACACAATTCGTCATATTAACACATTCAAAACAAGAACAACTTTTAACAAGTGTTGGGAGTGCCAAGGTACACTCATCAATGTGAGACAACTTAAAATATGTCAGTATCACAGGGGCATCTATTACCTGATCAAACAGTTGCTAGCACATAAGACCTACTGGCTGTCATGTGAAGTGTCCCACATGTCCCAAATCAGGACAATGCGTAAGCTAATGGGCCTGCAATTGTGATGAACAAAATCATTGCTGCATTGTGGACACACCCTTATCCCCAGGCAAAATGTCAAAACAGTAGTGTGCACACTAAGACAAAACAACATTGCACCACAACTCCATACATGTGGCAAAAATAAAAGAGGCACAATCATGTCTGGAAACAAATGACACAGGCTGTCAATCCCCAAATGAAAGCACTGGCCACCATCACAGGGGAAGTGCATGGTGAAACATCGACCAGCCAATTCTCACCCACAGGTCACAACTGCCAAGGCCAAATCAGGCAGGCCCATTAGACCTCTCCTGCACAACACCCCCATTCCTCAGTCCATGTGATTGATACAGCTCAAGAAGGGAGAACTCAGAATCTGGCTAACAAAGACTGCAGCAACAATCCCAAAAATAACCCAAGCTCACCTTGTGGGGCTGCCAATACATATTAGTCACAAGCAACCAACAACAGATTGTTGTGAATAGGCACAAAGGCACTGCCCAGTGTGAGTATGCACAAGCCACATCTTGTATCCATGTCTAGGGGGAACATGTAGCAGACACAGGATAAATACAAACTATGCCAGGGACCAATGCCACAGAGGCAGACCCATGCTGAACCCACATGGGCACAGTGTTGGATGACACACATGATTAGGAGGCCAGGGTGTCTCAGGGGACTGTAGTGGGCACACTGATCAGTGGGTCTGGAATGAGCTGACTGTTCCATGATTAACCGTCATGGCACTATGCATATCTCTCAACTGATATACATCATGAGAACACAACATGGGTCATGCATGCTGCAAGGGTGTGCAGTTGAAACCTCACACTCCTATGTTGAGACTCATCATCAGTGCAAACAAATGTGAAGCCCAAACACAGTGCACAGGTCATGGCACAGGCAATGTCCTAACACATGCCACAGACCACCCTCCCACATGATGCGCTAATCAACGTGCAGTCTAATAATCTTGCACCCTAGATGAACATGTGCAAATGTGAATACACACAGACCAGGGGACACGTGTGAAGGAGGAGAAGGGATGAAAAGGAGCACCAGCTGAATATGGGGAATTGAAAATACACTGCACATATAACTTGTCTGACCAGACACCCCAACTGTCGGAGTGTTTCCAGGCTTCAGAGCACCTCAAGAAGCAGGTGACACACAACACAACAAACAGCCATGTACCTACCCCCTCCTTGCTGCTGTCTCTCCTGCAACTGCCTATCGAGATCTGGAAAGACCACTGCCAGGAACCGGAGCGTGTGGGGGGTGAGGTGACGGCTTTCACCATGCCGGCGTGGAGGCTCCATTTTCAGCTGGACCCGGGCAAAACACCGGGTCCAGCACCGGATATCCTGCCACCTTTTCTGGATGTTGCGCAGCCGCCGGCGATGTACCCCCACAGACCTGACAGCCCTGACAATCTCCATCCATATCTCCCTCTTCTCGTAGGCAGTTACTTGTCAGGAAGACAAAGTGAAACAACATCACTACACCTGATCCATGTCCCAGAGACACACACTTGCACAACATTGATAATGTGAACAGGGCATAGGATGCTGACAGCACTATCATCATTGTCCATGTGAATTAGGCCTGTGGGCAAACCCCAATGCACTACATGGCATTGAAAGGCAACAGATGGCATAACGGGTGCAACACACTCACTGATCATGGCACACACTGGACAACACATGCAACTGCAGGGTGTGGGACTGCACGTGGCAAGAAGTCAAATATCCTACTCCACTTATGAACCCTCAGTAGACCACACAGATACACCCTGGCACAGATCACTCGCCTGTCACTGACAACAGTGGATACAACCCTCACTTTGCACATGTGCCACTTGACAAAGAGTTGTCACAGGTGTCATGCTAACTTTGCAAGTCAGGCACACAGCACTGCTTACTAGTCACATCAGATGGCTATAGCTGCTGTATACGCCATGCAGCTGTGGTGCAACACATTACATACACACTCACCCAGATGACAAGGAACATTCACACACTTCAATGTCCATGAAGTTAAACACATCATCTGTACAATATCACCACAGGTCCCCACAAGTCATAGACATCTGTGAGTACAGTTAGCTGTCACTCTGGGGGGAACACTGTTACACCTCAGTAAATTTGGGAATAAAGCCACCAAGGTGTGGCACGGCTGAATGTTTCATTCACTATGCATTGAAATCGACGGTAAGCATAATGCAAGTGAGGAGTAAACACACATGAACTACATCATGCTCTGCATGAAGGAATGAAAGAACCTGCATGAAGGAATGAAAGAAGTAGCCGAATGGATGAAGCACAGCCGTCTAAAACTGAACTCAGACAAAACAGAAGTCCACATCCTAGGCACCTCCCCCTCCGCCTGGGATGACTCTTGGTGGCCAGAGGCCCTTGGAAAAGCACCCATCCCGACAGACCACGCACGCAACCTGGGCGTCATCCTGGACTCCTCACTCTCGATGAACAGACAAGTCAACGCCGTTTCTTCATCTTGCTTCAACATTCTTCGCATGCTCAAGAAAACATTTCGCTGGATCCCCACCGAAACTAGAAAAACAGTCACTCACGCTCTGGTCACGAGCCGACTGGACTACGGAAACACCCTCTACGCCGGTACCACCGCAAAAATCCAGAAAAAACTCCAACGCATCCAGAACGCTTCAACCAGGCTCATATTAGACATACCGCGTAAAGAACACATCTCTGGCCACCTGAAAAACCTCCACTGGCTCCCCGTCAATAAGAGGATTACTTTCCGGCTCCTAACCCACGCACACAAAGCACTCTACGAAATCGGACCCGAATGCCTCAACACACGACTGTCCTTCTACACCCCCTCCCGCCAGCTACGATCCTCCAACCAAGCCCTTGCCACTGTACCTCGCATCAACAAAACCACCATGGGAGGTAGATCCTTCTCCTACCTGGCAGCTAAAACCTGGAACTCACTTCCCACTCATCTTCTCCTTACTCAGAACCACCTAGCATTCAGAAAGCAACTTAAAATGTGGATATTTGACAAATAATTCCCCTCCCTTCTTTGAAGCGCCTTGAGACCCTCTGGGTATGTAGCGCGCTATACAAATTTATTGACTTGACTTGACTTGCATGGGAGACACCAAAATGTACACACCCGGGACTCAATCACAACCACATTGCATGTCTGTCCCACCAATACACAATGCCTGTTGTGACACTCACACAACAGGTGCACATCCAAAGCTAGTGCAGTCAGCACTCACCTGCTCCCCTGGTCTCCCATACAGGTTGCTGTACAGTGGTAGGAGGGCATCCACCAGGGCCTGGTTTTCCTCCTCAGTGAATGCTGGTGCCCTCTCCATAGTTCACAACATAAACGTTCAAGGAATGCAGAGACAGCAGCAGTGTGGTCCACTCCAATGTTGTGTAGGCAAGTGCTCTCTCACAGCCACATGCAGACTTAAATCAGTGCTGCTGAGGGGCTTTCAGTTTCAGGAATACAGTGTGATAGGCCAGATTACTTTGCATCCTACGTTTCATCCAATCCCTTTAAACATAAGGCCCTGACACACATTTGCATGGTTTAAAATTTTAGCTTCAGCTCCACAATCATTTTGCAACATTGTATATTTTTGCCCAACTGACTTTTGCAGGGCACCTGTAGCACACACTCAAATCTCAGTATCCATGACAACCAGGCTGCATTCAGGGCATACTACTCGTCCCCTAGGAACCCCCTAAGTATTTTTTTAGATCCACACAAGTGTACTGTGCGTTTCACGTCGTGTATGGCATGATTACAATAGTGAGACGATGCGCACACATGCACGTAATGTTGGGGTACGGTTTGCTCGCGTATGGCACGATTACAATAGTGAGAAGATGGAGGAGAATGGTGTCGAGGGCAGGGCACTAGAGTGGATTAGATCATACTTATCCCTCCGCACCTTCAAGATCACCTCTTCTGAGGCATGCTCTGAGGTATTCTACTCTCCTCATGGTGTACCACAAGGATCGATTCTGAGTCCTTTATTCTTTAATTTGTACCTACGACCACTGGCCAACCTTGCAGAAAATTTTGGTCTCATTTTAATGACCTATGCAGACGATTTTCAAATCCTGTTTTCACTTTCTAAATCTGACTCGTCTGCTCCATCTGCACTAAAAATAGGCCTTCATGAAATATTCAGTTGGATGTCGGCTAACCAACTTAAATTAAATGGGGAGAAAACAGAGATCCTTCTCTTAGGGAATAGTAAAGATCTCTGGAGTGATCCCCATTGGCCACCGTCATTAGGTAAACTTCCACCACCAGCTTCTCAGGTCAGAAACCTTGGGGTCATCATAGATGACAGCTTATCTATGACACAGCAAGCCAACAAAGTGGCAGGCATATGCTTTACCATTCTTAGATGGCTACACAAAATTGTCTGGATGTTACCATCTACTACCCAGAAGACCGTAGTCAACGCCTTAGTGACATCTCGGCTTGATTACGGTAACATCTTGTACCTGGGCTCAAACAAAGCATTAATAAGACGTCTGCAACTGGTGCAAAACGCTGCTGCCAGACTGCTTTGCGGAATCCCTAGATCCACCAGGATCACCAAACATCTTAGGGACCTGCATTGGCTCAAGGTTGAAAACCGGATTCACTTTAAAACCCTGAACTACCTGTTCAAAATCAAAGCTGGCACTGCTCCCAAGTACCTACAAGACCTTGCTAAGCGCTACCTCCCCAATCGCAGTCTCCGTTCATGTACAGCAGCGAACTTCGCGGTGCCGAGGTACAAACGGGCTAGAATGGGCGGGAGATCTTTTTCCTATTTGGGTCCAACTCTTTGGAACACATTGCCCATTCACATACACAAGGAAGAAAACTATATGAAATTCAGGAAAAGCGTAAAAACCTGGTTGTTCGACAAATAATTGCCTTTGATTGTTCTCTATTCAGTTGTGTCCTGTGTTTTGCTAGTCCGGCGCCGGGAAACCCTTTGTGGGTAGCTGTGCGCCTTACAAGTGTTATAAAATAAATATAAAATAATAAATAAGATGCGCACACATGCACGTAATGTTGAGGTACGGTTCGCTCACGTATGACACGATAACAATAGTGAGACGATGCGTACCCATGCATGTAATGTTGGGGTACAGTTCACTCGCCTATGGCTCGATTACAATAGTGAGACGATGCACACACACGCACGTAATGTTGGGGTACGGTTCGCTCGCGTATGGCACGATTACAATAGTGAGACGATGCGCACACACGCACATAATGCTGGGGTACGGTGCATTTCACGCACATTTGTGAATGCAGGGGTTCAGGGCATTTCACATGGTGTGTTTCACATGCATTTGTGAATGCAGGGGTACGGTGCGTTTCACGTGCATTTGTGAATTCAGGGGTACAGGGAGTTTCACACGCTCACACATGGCACCATTACAATAGGGATACGAGGTGCACACATGGCAGGGATGTAGGGGTACGGTTCAAACAAGGATGTCTATCAAGTTCTTTTCATTGCATACTTACATGTGCAGGCCCTAGGTGTGGCAGGCAGTGATGTAGCACAGGGCATCTGATCTTGTTGCACAATTGATGTGCGCTGACCTGTTTTCACATGTCATATGTGATGGGGCACTAAGTGGCACACATCACCTTGACACTTGTCACATGTGTACCATTATGCAGATGTTGGCATGCACATCAACACTGGGATGGCACAGTCATCACTACGGGCACCTGTCTCATGATGCCAGGGACCGGGGCACTTTGTCACTTGACATTTCATGCTCAGCATGACCCTATGTGACTATGTCCGGTGTGTGTCATGTTAAACCTTGAGCTTGTTGTTTGTGTTACATAAACTGCATCTGCTGTTGGTGCATCTAACATGGGTCTGTGTGAGATGGGGAATGGTTTGAAATGTATGCACACCATGCCACATGTGCATTCCCACGGCTTTTGGGTCTGATGGCATCAGACATCATTTTGCACAATCCACACATGTCTGCATCCTGACAAGGGCTGAGTCGTTCTGTTGTCACATGCACACCTTAATCGCAATGTGTTTGATATGTACATTTGCTATTCCATGTGACCTGTGCGTGTGCCATGCAGTCAGATGTCTGGATGGGTTGACAACCTTCCACTGCAGGTTTGGTGACGTGTGTCACTCCAGTGATATCTTGGTCTGTACACTGAGACCAGACCAGCAGCTTGCTTCAGGGCATGTCATGTTTTTTTAGGCAATCAACAGGTGTATCTAGGTTTTCGTAGGAGTGCCCGCAAGCTGGCATATGTGTCCTGGATGTATTGCACACGCCAGACTCCATAATGACCTGATGTGTAATAGCAGTTTTGCAGGTGCTATGTACATTGCCATTGATGTTGTCTGACAGATATTCTCCATTCTTACCAAATATGTCCTGCAGGACACTGCCTCTACCTGGCAGGAAGTACAATTAGAGACCTGCAGAATGTTAACCCTGATAATAACAATATCCAAATTCTTGAATATAAGTTAAAGTCAAAGACCACGGTTTATTTAATTAATTTTTATAATAATGATTTTTATTGTGTACCGAACAAGAATTTCTTGACATTGTCAAAGGTTTTAAGCAAATTGGAATGTCTCTTATCAGCCGATATTGAGTCAGGCTTCAATGCGAAACTCACAGAATGTTATGGGCCTGGAAATCACATCTATCTAGACTCGCCGGAACGCAGGGGTTCGGAATTGTCTAAAATATTAACTGAATTTGACCTTGCTGACGCCATGAGAGTAGGGCTTAATCCTAACACCCCCTATGCTCCTACATTTATTAGCAGGGATAGCAGCTCTACTATTGATTATGTATTCATGTCACCACTGTTAACAGACTGTATAGTTAAAACTTCTGTGGTACAAACATCATTTAGTGATCATAATCCACTGGTTGTAATTTTAAATCTTGCACCAAGCCCGATCTTTATGAATTTAAATGGTGCTAGGGACATCATACCGTCAATTGACGGCCTCAGCCTGAAATGGAGAGGAGTCGACTGTGGGGCCATTTTAGACAGTGTACAAAAGTCACATTCACATTTGATTGATTCCTGTTTGTTCCCAAGTAGTAATCATGATAAATTAATTGCTGATTTTGAAGTATTGTGTTCAACTATTAAAATCCTTCTGTCAGTTCCATTACCCAAGGAAGGCAAAGAGCCAAAGTGGTTTGATTCATCTTGCTCTTTGGCAAATAGAGAGTTAAGAAAGGCACTTTCTGCCAAACCTAGGTGTAAAGTTACTGTCCAATCTGCCAGGAAAAACTACAAAGTTATAATATCTGAAAGGAAGGCTAATTTACTCTCCGAACAGTGGGACTCTTTGGTGATCAGTGCAAATCTGGGTGGCAGTGGCCCATTTTGGTCTGCTGTTAGAAAAACAAGGGAAATGGGAAAGAAGCTCACCCAAATTAGCTGTAATATAACAAGCACAGTATGGTAGACCCACTTTTCTAGAATCTATGCAGCCCCCCTGAGGAGCTTTCTCCTCTGTCTGATTTAGGACAACCAGGTGGCCTACAAATTATGGATTACGAAGTAAAAACAGCTATAAAAGAGAGTCTGGGTAATAAGGCGCCCGGACCTGATGGCCTTCCCATAGATATCATCAAACATAATGTTGATTTATGGACACCAATACTTCTTAATGTTTTCAATAGCCTCCCAAAAGCAGCTATGCCAGCCACATGGGCAACCAGTATTATCGTCCCAATTTATAAAAAGGGAGATAGATCAGATCCTGCGAATTATCGCCTTATCTCCCTATTGGATAATACCTTAAAAGTTTTGGGACGTGTAATTTATAACAGAGTATTGGAATGGGCCGTTGATACTGACTTTTTAGACCCTTGCCAGATGGGATTCCGGAGTGGATTGGGAACAGTGGAGCAATGCCTAAATCTGAAATTAATAATTGACAAATATAGTGTTGCCCGCTCATCTCCCACCTACCTTGCATTTATGGATCTTTCATCCGCTTTTGATCTTGTTAATAGATCCAAACTCTGGTCAATTCTTTTACTCAATGGCCTTGATGACACTCTTGTAAAATTTTTAGCCTACCTCCATACTGACCTGAAAGCACGGGTACGTATTGGGATGGGGGTAGAGGTCTCAGGTGCCATTAATATAGGAAGGGGGGTGAGTGCGTTTTAGCACCTCTGTTGTTCATCATCTATATTAATGGTTTATCTAACTGTCTGAAAAAAGCCACCACAGATGTTCCAACAATTTCAGGGAAACCACTACCAGTGCTTTTATCCGCAGATGATGCGGTGCTTATGGCCTGCACCCCAAATGCTCTTCGTCTGCTTGTATATAGCTTTGTTAATTTCATGGAGGGTCTGGATTTGAGGGTAAATTTCAAAAAATCATTTATTATGTCCTGTGGCCCTGGTAAAAGGAAACTCAATACTATACAGATAGGCACAGATAAACTAGAATCTGTTCCCAAATTTCCTTACCTAGGGTTGGTTTTCGCTGCGAACGGCTCGTGGAGTGGGCATTTGGCCCACGCCACGAGTAAGTTCTCGAAAGCCAACAACTCTGTTTTGAGTCTCCCTCGCCCAAAGAAAGTTGGTGCCACTAAGGCTATTCTAAAGATTTTTAAACTACAGTGCTCACCTGTTGCCTCGTATGGAGCTGAGGTATGGGGGTCAGGAAGCAGAAAAGTGTTGGGCGCACCGATCTCCTCATCTGATTTTATTTGTCATAGTGAATTAAATCTTCCCTATTTAAGTGATTTTATCAGAGCCAGACCAGCACTCTTCTGGATTAGAATCTGGAGGAATGATGCTGCTGTCCTTACACAAAATATCATAATGGACTGTTTAAATTGTGATCATGGAATGGAAATTCCATGGCTCACAGAAGTCTGCAAATCACTTAATGAAATTGATAAAGGCACTCTGTTTACTAATCTTTTGACAATTGAAACATAGGACAAAGTCGAGGTCAAAAATGCACTGTATGCACTTTATAATAATGAACGGATAGGAAGTGAATCAAAGAAATCAAGTGTTATGAAATATATAGGAAATGAATTGTGTAGACAAACTTTGCCGCCCTATCTTTCCCTTCCCATGACAAGCTGGGAGCGATCTTTACTGTTTCGCTTAAGGGTGGGTACTGTAAAATTTTTGTTGTCTTTGGGATATCGTCACAGTGCTGATTTTACTCCATGCCCCTGTGATGGTGTGAGTACACAGGATGATTTGCACTTCCTATTTTTCTGCAAATTTTATCTTAGATTTATTAAATGGTTTTTAACTCCCTACTTCAAAAAGTACAGACCACTCACACTCAAAGAATCATACATTATGTTGGTTCCTCTGGACAATGATGAATTTACTTTTCGCACTAGCACTTTTCTAAGATCGGCCATACGAGCCCGCAAAACAATGGAAAATCCCTGAATTTAATTAGTTTTTAATGCTGCTACAATGTAAATAATATAATGAGATAGAGTGCACCGCATTGTTATCGTATGGAATTATATAACACGAAATTATGAAATCATGTAATGCTGCTCTGTATAATACTGTTTTTTATCTGTCTGTATATTTATTTAATGAATTGTTGTTGTTATCGGTACTTTTATGAATTTTATGAAATTCGAATAAAGGTCTTTTGAACTTGAACACTGCCTCTACCAACGCCATTTCCAGGCTTGGCTATCATGAGGGAACGTGCCTGCATCCGACGTTACAGATTCACTCGACAGTTGATTCAGGACTTGAGGAACAGGCTGGAACCACATCTCGAAACACAACACAGGTATCCTACTGCGCTGACCCCCAAGCTGAAAGTGAGGGCAGCCCTCCATTGTTTGCTACAGGTACGTTTCAATTAACCATAGCTGATGTAGGTGGGATGTCAAAATGATGTTCAGCCGTGTCTTGCGTGATGTTTTAGCAGCCATGTTGAAGCACATTGATGAATTCAGCAAATGTCCTACTCCTGAAGAGTTGAGAGATGTCAAGGGTAAATTCTATGCCCTGGGGGGGTTGCCACATGTCATTGGGTCCATTGATTGGAGACATGTGGCTTTGGTGCCACCACAGGCTCAGGAACAGGCTTACCGCAACAGGAAACATTATCACTCAATAAATGCCCTGGTGTGTGTCTTGCTAACATGCTGATTTCCCATGTTTGTACACGTTTTTCAGGATCGGCACATGATGCATTCATTATGAGGCGTAGCAGGGTGCCAAGAATGATGCTACAGTGGCGCAATGATCAGGCATGTCTCGTTGGTGGGTAAAGTGTTTGTCCTGTGTGTTTCAGTATCTTTAGCTCTGTCAGCATCTCATGAACCACTTATTTACATGATGTATATTTGTAGGTGACTCGGGATATCCCAACATGCCATGGCTGATGACACCTCTCCGCAACCCAAGAACAGCTGCAGATCAGCGGTACAGTAATGCACACGGGCAGACCAGACGAGTGATTGAGTGGACGTTTGGGCTCCTGAAGAGCAGATTCCGGTATCTCGATAAGACCGGCGGACACCTCCCATATGCCCCGGCCAAGCTCTGTAATATCTTCATCATGTGCTGCACAACATGGCAGTTGAGAAGGCAGTGCCACTCATCCTGGATCCTGAGGTGCAGGAACATTCGCCCATTGAGGATGAAGGGCTTGGTCACGATGCAAGTGATGAACAGGAGAAGGATGATATCCAACGTCAGCTCATACACAACTTCTTCTCATAATGATGAGCCACTGCGAATGAGTCTGCACGCTTGTAGCATTGAGTGGCATGTGTTGCAATGTGTGTGTGCAGGTGACTGTATGCAAAGTCACTTTGATGTGCGTTCTGATGTATCACGCAAGTGCTGATGTCATGCCACACAGAAATGCGCAATGACAACTTCAAATTTACATGTGTACTACATTGTTCGTGTTTTGTACCTGCCCATGTCTTTAGCAAAGATTTTTAAGGGTGAGCCTTGTGTGGCTGTCATTCCCAGGTTGCTGTGCCTGTTGTCTGTTTGTGTCATCTCAGTCCTCCTGCTATTCCTCATGATGATTGCCATGTGGCCCGAATCAGCGTTCTATGCACAGGCATATGTAAATGTAAATGTCAGTTCAGGTAAGAGATCCAAACAGGCTGTTTGGGGTTGGTATGGTTTGAGAATGTATGGAAACTGTTTCTGTGCATGTTGTAGAACCATCCATACATGTCTCATCACCATGGATCAAATTACATGTTGCACCACTCCCATGACAGGACATTCACCCTTCTTGACAGTCATCTGTTATGGAGTATTGACTCTGGTGAAGACATCAATTTGTGTCAACCTTGACCTTGTCACATTTTGGATTCCACGGGTTGACATTGTGTGGGACATCACAACCACAGGCTCCATGGTGTATTGCAGCCTCTCTGTGTGCAGCAGGATGTGTTTGGCTCATCCACTTAATCGTGTGTGCCAGTACAGTTTGATTTCTAATCAACCATGTTGTGAAGTTGTGGGCCAGCATATGTCCCACATGTTCTGTCAAGTGTCCTGTGAGTCTGTTCGTATGGATGCTTTGACCCTTGTGCCAGTATGTCATGTCACTGTCACGTTGCTTCCTCAGGGCCGGTGGAGAACTGGACATGGAGATTGGCTAAAGCAGCATGGCCTCAACACAAACTGTAACCATTTGTGTAGCAAATGTGTTCCACACAGTACAATGTGCATCATTACTGTCACTGCAGATCTCTTGCCAGTTTGCATGCGTTATCTATGGCATAATTCACAACAATTGCGCATATGGGAGTATGTGTACTGTGGCAACATGCATGCTGTTTATCATAGCTAATGATCCATATTGTGCATGAGGTACATGGTTGTGTATGTATTGTTGCAGCTTGCTACACACAACGGGCAACCAACACCTGCTGACGCTTTGTGTCCTGTGCGCAGCTTGGCCTTTTGGTGCCTGATCCTGTGCCCGTCATTTATGGTGATTGTTCATCCAGTTTGGTTCTGTGACCCAGGAGTAACCAGACACTCCTTCCTTTTCATACACCTGTTACATTGTGCCTTTCAAACCTCCTTGTCTTTGTGTGCTAGTTTTTGAATGGTGTCTGACCCATTCCGCCATCATGTGTTCACTCATTCCAGCTGCTGCCTCCCCTGCGGCACCGCACCACTGGGTGCCCGGATTCTGCAACACACACTCCTCCCAGATGCTCCTCCCTCCCTCCACCCACTGTTAATGCAGTCAGCAGCTTGTCAGTGCCGCTGTTGCGCCACCTCCGTGCCAAAGGCAGGACCGTCAGCGCCTGCAGCGTGCACAGTGCAAGACCATCTGATCCTTCCATGACGCAGGTAACACAACAGACTCATGCTCCAGCCACCCTCCGAACAGTGAAGACCAGACAATCATCCATCTGCTATCAGGCAACCCCTGAGCGCACCCAGTACAGCTTTGCAGGCTGTGTGTGCGACTCCTACTGCCAACATCGCGCTGCCACGCATGACAGACCATGTCCATACAACCAGGTCATGTGCCTCCTACTGCACACCCACTACATCCACCAGCACGCCATTGGACTCTGTCACCTCATCAACCCAACAGCCCCAAACATTGCCTTCATTACAGTTACTTGGTTGAACGCCTCCTGAGCACACTACATCAACTTTTTTTTATTTATTTTATTATTTTTATTCGGAGTCAAAATACATCACAAAAGTTAAAAATACATACTTAGATCAATCTGGACACGGGCATAATAATTAATTTGCAGGTTCATTAAATACAAATAATAGATACTTAATCCAAACATACATTAAATAAATAATTAAGACCACTAATAGAGAGAGCTCGGATAAAACCATCAGTATATATAAAAGAAAAGACAAGATGAATGATAAGCCTATTTCCAATATATACATCAACAAAATATACAAAATAGCAATTCATGCATCTTTTGCATGGGTCTCCCTCCATTTAGTTACCGGGGCCCAAAACCTTCTTCCAAAGTCCCGTATTCATATAGGCAAATCTCAATATTATACATGCCAAGGAACCTGGATAACCACATTTGAAAGGATGGTGCAACAGTATCCTTCCACCCCGCAGAAATCAAGATCCTGAGGACGGCTACAGAAATAAACACCAAGGCTTCTTCTTCTTTGCCCAAATTTAAGTTAGAGTCTGTGCCCAAGATCATCAGGGTAGGGGATAGATCGATCTTGTGACCTAGCAGCCCCTCCCATAATTTTTCGATCTCTTTCTTCACTGGGGTCAGGAGAGTGCAAGAGAAAAACATATGTAGAAGGTCTGCTTGTCCCCCCCCACATCTTGGGCAATTATCATCCGCTCTAGCCCCCCATGTATATAATTTTGCCGGGGTATCGTATAAGTTGAACACCGTTTTAAAATGTTGAGCTCTTAAGTTTTTGGCTCTAAATATTCTTTTGTTCAGTGCTATAGCCAAGTTAACATCTACATTTGGGTTTCCAAGTTTATTGGACCATGCAACCTCAGTCTTGTCGACATCATCGTGAATCTCTGCGAGAAGGATGTTATATATGGGCTTAATGTTATTGCATCCATTGGTCAATGCATCCAGGAGGGGACTATTTCCTGGGGAAGGCGGTTTTGGTTTAATAGCCTTCAGGGAGCGATCAACCTGGGTATAGGCAAACCAATGATGTCTGGAATACCATAGCTCTTTTGTAATACCTCAAAACTTATAATCCCATCCCCATCCATTAGATCCCGTTATGCCTTAATGCCCAACTCCCTCCAGATTTTTAAGGCCCTTTCAATCCCTAACCTTGAAAAGAAGCTAAATCTATAGATATGAATATATGCACACTACATCAACATTGCCATCACAGACGGATACCAGATCACCCACAGGGACCACACCAACAATTGAGGATGATGACTTGCAATTCTTTCTGAAGTGCACCCTCAGAGTCACATACAACACTCAGCATTGTTAAACATCTGCACTTCAGGTTTTACACCAACCCCCTGACCACCCTCAGTCTAACTATCATCTACAGATCTCCAGGCCTACATCCACAATTCTGCTAAGATATCTACATGTATTGAGCGCACATCTAAGCCAACGGGGTTGTCCCAGCGTGTAGTGTGCGGAAAATGAGGCAGCATACGGAGGAGCAACTAATCAAGCAGGCTAAATATCCAGGTCTTAAGGGCTTTGTGGGACTCACATTCAGACAGAATCAGACGCAGTGGAAGAGGTAGCTCAGTCCAACATTGGGTGGTTCCTACCTGGAAGGTTTCACCTCCTGATCTAGGCTTTCTAAAGCAAGGACTAATCAGCAAGTGCTTGTCATTGGAATGTAGAGATTGTGATTGACAATAGGGACGGAATCTCGTCCTAAGGTAGACCGGACCACGGCCTTTTCCTGCCCTGAAGGCAAGTGTAAGCGCCTTGAGTTCTATTTGTGTAGCCATGGGCATCCAATGGAGTAGTCTAAGATACGGGGAGATATATTGTCAAACTGAGACTCCACATACCAGGCGAGCAGCAGAGTTTTTGCCCGTCTGCAGTATATGGAGCAAGCCTAATGTGAGACCGACGCATAAGCCTTTCGCGTAGTGTAAATGGAAGGTAATCAGCGCGTGAACCACCGTTTTTCCGGGTTACATTGTGCAGATAGTGAATAAGGGGCAGATGTATCTAAATACCTATTTGCGATTCTCAAATAGCGATTTTTTGAGAATGGCTATTTGAGAATTGCAAAATGGTATGTATTTAACAATTTGCTATTTTTTAGCGATTTCTTAAAATTTGTTATCGCAATTAAGAAATAATTTCTCATTCATTTCTATGGGCCAGGAGACCCATAGGAAGGAATGGGAAGTTATTCTCAATTTGCGATTCGCAATTTGCTAATCGCAAGTTGAGAATAATTTCAAGGGTGCAAGGGTGTCTTAAGGACATCCTGCTGCACCCCTTAAATTTACATGTGTGCGCATATGGCGCACATACATGCCCGGGCGCCACATGGCAGCATTACAAATGCCAAAAAGTGCATTTGTAAAAGAATTCACAAATTAACACCAACAATTTGCAATTTCTTATTGCAAATTTGCAAAACCTGAACGCTTCATACATAGCATTTAAGGAATCAGCAATGCTGATGTATTTAATGCTTAAATGCTGACGCAAAATTAAGGAATCACAAATGTTGTGATTCCTTAAGTTTGCGATGCGATTTCAATGATACATCACATTTTCCGATTTTTTGGTCGGAAACGCTGCTATTTTGCGATTTGCAGCGTTTGATACATCTGCCCCTAAGTCTCTTGATGAGTTTAATTTTTCCAATACAAGCAGCACCTGCCTCTTGTACCTGTGTGGCAAGGGATAGCTGATTGTCCCATCTAACTCCCAGATTCCTGACCAAGTTCTTATGTGCCGGAGCAATGGCCAGTTCCTCTGGCCACCACAAATTGGAAGAGAGGGGAGAAGGTTGATTAAAAAAATAGGATCACAGTGTTCACTGTATGAAGTTCTAAGGGATGGTGGTATATTCAGGCCGCAATAATCTAGAGACTATTGTATAGTGGCTGAAAATTAGCGGCACACACAGCATTTAAGGTGAATAGAAGCTGAAGATCATCAGCATATGAAATGATTTTGACTTCAGACATGGGTTCCATCCTGAGCCCCACCCTTTTTAATATCTATATGGCCCCTTTGGCGGCAGTGGCGGAGTCGTTTGGTGCCCAGATCGTATCCTACGCTGATGACACCCAGCTCCTTTTTACCTGCACTAAGGGCTCTGACTTTGATGGTATGCGGATCAGAGACTGTCTGGGAGCGGTCTTTGACTGGTTTAAACAGCACAGTCTGAAATGTAATTCCGATAAATTGGAATTGCTTTTCTTCCGCTGCTCTCCTGATCTGAGATGGAAGGCCTGGTGGCCCCCGACATGTACCCTCCGGCAGATGCCTCTTCCAAGGCGAAGAATCTTGGCTTCCAGATTGATGATGTCCTCTCCTTTGGGCCTCAGATTGGCGAGCTCACAGGGAAATGCTTTGGCATTCTAAAAATGCTAAGGAAATTCCTTCCGATCCTGCCCCTGGAGCATAGAAAGACCACTGTACAGGCCTTGATAGGCTCCCGCCTAGATTATGCGAATGTGCTCTACCTGGGATTGCCAAAATTTCTTCTTGCGCGCCTTCAGCTAGTGCAGAACTCTGCTGCAAGGGCCATCTATGGCCTTCATCGAAGAGCGAGTGCATCGGAGCTGCTTAAAATGCTTCACTGGCTCCCTGTCACAAGACGGATTACTTTCAAGGCGCTGACTCTCGCCTTTAAGACGCTTCATCTTGTAGGGGCCAGATACATCAGGAGGCGCCTTGCCTTTTATATACCCTCTAGAACTTTGAGATCGGCGTCCCTGGCCATGGCTTCTGTTCCTCCCATCAGGCGGGCTAGAAATGGAGGCCGCTCTTTCCGATACTTGGCACCAAGATGTTGGAACTGCTTGCCCGTCTCCCTTAGGAAAATCAGCAATCTACTGGTTTTCAGGAAGGAGCTGAAGACATGGCTTTTTACCCAATAATTTTTTCTGCTGCCCTGCATCTGCCCTGGAATTTCTCTCTCTCTGGCCTTTTTCAAAGCGCCGGGACACTCTATGGAGTAGCCGTGCGCTATAGAAGAGCCGTACTAACATAACATAACATGCCAATCGATGCAGCCAGCGGGGTTAAGTAAATATTAAAAATCTGAGGGCTCAGAGCAGAGCCCTGCGGCATGCACCACTTCAGTGGTTTGACTCTGGAGATGAATGGATAGCACCAGACCTGCTGTGTGCAGTCAGATAGTAAGAACAATATCCAGTTCAGCACTGAACCCCCATGCCTATGGTCTTGAGGCGTTTCTGAAGAATGGGATAGGCAACAGGGTCAAATGCTGTAGAAAAAGTCTAACAGCACCAACACCGCCTTGGAACCTCCGTCCACCACACAGCGTATAGAGTGAGGGCCAACTCCGTACTATATCCAGGATGGAAGCTGGATTGAGAGTCGTGAAGGAGGCTATTATCTTCAACAAAGGCCATCAGTTGCTGCAGGAAATTGTTACTTACATTTTGGCCAGAGCTGGTAAAAGAGAGTTAGGTCTATGATTGCAAGGAGATTCAGGATCTGCGTTGGCTTTCCTTAAGATGGGCAGGAGTAACACATGTTTACACACATCGGGATTAGAGCCCAATTTGTGGGAAAGGTTCAAAATGCCGCTTACATGGTGATTGGGACTCTTAGCAAGGATGTTGTATAGGTTGACAGGCCAGGGGTCAGTAGGGGAACCAGATTTACACATCTGCAATTCGAGCAGAGAGGCTTCCTATAAAAATTAGTAAAAATCTGAGACCACAGAGCTGGGAAACGGCTTTACTGATTGCTCCTCAGACATTGTACGACTACATCAGCACGCAGGACCGCACCTACACAGACTACATGGGTCAGGGAGACAGCAACTCCTGGTTGGAGGACAACCACAGCACTATCCTGCATTGGTACATCAACATTTGCATCCAGCTGTACAAAAAACAACACACTGCACCACAATCCACTACAGATCCACCAAGAAAGCTTGACCTAAGTCAACACAGATGAGCTGTGTGGCACCCTCACACAGGACACTCCAACCACCGACACCGCCACACCCTGCATCCGCACACACTGGATCAGCGACTGATCCAACACTCTTGCCACATTGGCAGATTTTCCTGTGAAGCAGAACAACCGTTAAGCCGCCCGGGACAAGGCACACCTACTGGACTCATACAGGTCTAGCTGGACTCATGTGCAAACCTTGTAAGACAAACAACCATCAGTTACCTTTCAGCCCTGAAATCCACCTCACACAGACATCACTGTATCATCAGCACAGAAAAGAAGACAACCTTCAGGTCTGGCCTAGGCAGCAACACACACAACATGAATGACCTAATCGGCATTGTGAGTGAACTATCTGACCCCCAGCTCTCCATTCAAAAGACATCCCACCCTTGCAAGGCCAAGGGGATCCGTTGCAACTTACTACCATTGCAAGCTTGTGGACATACATGACAGTCTCGCCATACAGATGCAGACAGACCTATTTTCCACAGGACATACCCCCCTCAGGTCCTGGACTCCCGTCAGCAGCAAAGACAACGCCCGGCTCATGTGCACCATCCCCTCCGGATCTCCATCCGGACCCTTCCCACACAACATCTCAATCACAGCATACACCATCCTTGAAGCCCACCTCCGGCACGTTTTGAATGTCTCCTTTGAGTATGCCACTTTCCATGGGAGCTGGAGCCATGCAGGAACCCGGACCTTCTTTGACGACGGACGGCAGTACCGCAGGATCTCCTGGAACATCACCCTGCTTCCCTACACAGCAAATGTCATCAAGAAGACAGTCAACGAGCAACTGACCATCTCACTCCAAACAAAAATCTCCAGGCAACCCGCCCAAGGCCATCTTCCACAGTAATCACCACACTGCAACAACCCTCATTACCACCACCAAAAACATCTTGGACCCTGCTCAACAATGGTGAGACCACCACCATCACCCCATCGACCTCTCAACGGCATTATACACCATGTGTTACCACACTGTCAGATCACACATCTCCAACACTGGGATCCAGAGGAAGGCCCAGGATGAAATCACCAAGTACCTCACCAGCAAGGCCCAGGGAGTCCACCTCCCCCCTTCGGCACGTAGTACACTGGGGTCATCGGGCCCAGGCCTCATCTATCAGTGTGACAATCTACATTGTCTCCATGACCCCCCTCTCCAACATCACATGTGCACACGACCTCATCATCATGTCCTCTGCCATTGAAACACAGCTGTTCCTCACCCTCACCAAAGACCCAGCCACTCCCAGATCCACACTTCAAGAAGGCATGAGGTGCATTGACATATGGATGTACATCAGCCACATGAGGCTGGACTTGGACAAGACTGAGCTCATCATCTGCGGAATGTCCTGTTATGGCTGGGATAATTCCTTGTCTCACAGTGGCCTGGGCAGTGCACAAGCATACATTGGCCACATACGCCAGCAGTGCTCATCGTACACTCCTCACTCACAAAAACCATGCAACTCAACACCATCTCTACCTCATGCTGCAAGTCCCTCCGCATGCTGCAAATGTTCATCAGACAGATCCACTCCTAGTCAAGACAGACAGTCACCCAGGTCCACAAGACCATCTGGCTCAACTACAGCAATGCCCTCTACGCAGGAACAACAGCCACACTCCAGGAGGACTTGTGCACATCCAGGGTGCATCGGCACACCTCATCCTCAACATCCCTTGCCACAGCCACATGACCATCCACCTGAGATACCTACAATGGGCTCACTCTCAACAGCAGGATCACCATCATACTCCTCAGCCACACTCAAGAGGCACTCCACAATCCCAGCCCCGAGGACGAATATGGATGTCTCCCATTCAACACCCCATTGCCCCAACTCCGTCCAGCCAACCTTTCACTGGGCACCATTCATCACATCCACAGTCCAACTGCATGCGGGAGATAGTTCCCCATATCAACAAACAGACCTGGTACTCCCTCCCTGGGCACCTCCACATATATACATTCATGAGACTCTTCCAAAACTGTCTGTCTCAGCAGTATGGCAAGCCCCCCCCCCCCCCCGCAGCAGATAGAAACGATCACAGGTGAGTATAGCGCTCTGTGTATGTATTTGATGATACATTGTGACCTATGTATTTGATGATACATTGTGACCTATGTGTGTCATCGACATGACTCAGATCCCAGTGTATGGATGGCTTGAGTTTGTTCCACACTGTGGCATACTTTGACATATCCCAACCCGTATGCTGTAGAATAATGGTAAATGACTGCAACATCAATTTCACTTGTGTTTTTTGTTTGTTTATTTATCGTTCTTGTGCGGGAAATGTGAGTTAGTGATGGGTGCTGTACAAAAAGGGGGTGAATCCAAAGTTCACAGAGGGAGATGTGATGCCTTGCAGTTTGAGTCAACAGAGTCCAGACCACAGTGCTTGGCATCATTGATCAGACTGCAACCAGCAAGTCCATGTGGGAGAGTAGGACAGTCAATAAGGTGATGCTGTTGCACACAGACTCCAGGTGCCAGACCAGGTGACCTGGGAGATGCACATGGCCGGCTGTCTCTCACTGTCTCTTCCGTAGATGACACCTTTCTTTGGGAGACCCTCTTATGCAGGCTTTGACAATGCGCAGGACGCTCTGTCGGACAATTTCTCCTCCTCCTCCCTCCCTGTGCCTGGTGGTGGTCTTTGCCTTTAAGTGTCTTGCCTGGTGACACAGGGAGGGAGGGTGCTGCATGTTGTCAGCAATCCGACGGAGTGAATGGCTTATGTCCCTTTGCACCACCAGGAGCTCAGCCAGTCTTGCCTCCATCCGTCCTTGGTGTTGTTGTTGACTGGTGTGTTGCTCGGCCTGCAGGTTTTTTATCTCTGTGAGGGTCCCCACTACCTGGCTGAACTCCCTGGTGTCCCACCGGTATGCCTCCATGATGTTGCTGAGCTCAGACATACCGGGCCCTGCAGCTAGCTGGTCAAGTTCTCGCCTCCGCCTGCTGCCACTCCCACCACCCCTGTCCACACGAGCTGGGCCTGCCGTTGAGGGCACATCAGCTCGACGGGACGCCTGAGTGATGGCAGTGGTGGTGGTCTCTGCCCCCTCATGGGTGCCCGCCAAACCTTTTCCCTCATTGTCATACTGGGTCCGTTCTTGAGCGTGGGCAGGGCTCAGAGCTGTCTGCTGGGATGTGGCAGGAATGGTGCTGGCGGTTGGCGTAGGTGTCCCTGATCCAGGTGCTGCAGGGTTTGGGGCACCAGACGTGCCAGGTCGGTCGGGGTCATCCATGGAGTGGTGAGAGGCGTCGCTGTCGGTGGGATCAGGTTCCTGCAGAGCCTAGGACTGTGAATCCTCTTCCCCATCATTGGGGTTCTATTACGCACATTGCCCTCTGGGTGTGAGAGACAGACAAAGTTAATGCCATTTAATGCAACATCCATTTTTCATACAGATTGTAGTTGGCACAGTTCCACCTGGTAGTTGTCCATGCTTTGGATTGTCCTCAATGTTCACTTGTGGATGTGTATGATGTGGGGTCCGATTGATATGTGCTTGTGAGTTATTGACAGGGGGGGCATATTTACAATAACTGTCACAGCCCTGCATATCAGCAGGGATTCACCAGTCATTGTGCACAACAGCTATGCCAGCACAGATGCAACGCATTCACATTGTGGAGCACCATGGTGGAATAATGGCACAGCTGCGTCACATATGTGTGCCGTATGGGTAGGCACATTGCTGGAGTAGCATCACCAGCACAAGACAGATCTAGCAATGGTCTCTGGGGCCCTATATGCACAATGTTGCTTTAATCCTTACACCTGCATCAGCCATGCACAGGCTTTTAACATAGCATGTGCTTAAAAGTGACATAGTGAAATCTTGCAGATTTTACAAAACTACTTTTGTGAGGCCTGGCTGTGCCATAACACCCACCACCCCCCTGCCCCCCTGCGCCAGAACACCTACTTGTGGCGCAGGGCTTTAGAACGTGACACATCTCCCAGATGCATCACCTTGTAAATTCCCAGCAGAATGGCGCATCTTTTGTGCCGCTGCTGTGTCACAAAGGTGACGCAACGGCAGCATGAAAGAGGCGCAAGGGGCTTGTGAATGTGCACCATGCATTTGTAGCTTGAATGCTTCATCAGATCTGAATTGGTTTTGTTGAGTTACATGACCATTGTGACAGTGGAGCACTCCATTGCCTGTCCCAGGAGGGTATGTTTGTCTAAGGGGTGTGTGTGACAGGCCGTACTGGTAGTTGGAGTCTGAGTTTGCACTGGGCCCTCCCTCGTGGTGTGGCTGTCCACCCATGGAGCATGCTGCCATGACAGTGGTTGTGAGTTCCTGCACAAGATATCTGACCTTGTGGTCCTGGTGTTTGTGTTTGAGCTGGTCACAGGAGGGCCTTGTGCTGCCTACACCAGGGCCTAGTGTCAGCTAACTTGTCAGTACATTCACAATCCATGTGCATTGAGCATGGTGCATGGGTGTGTATCTGGGCCATATGGGATGAGTGCAGTTGGACATGGGCATCCACAGAGATGTTTAAAGGGGTGGGCACATTTTTAGTTTCATCAGCATCCCCCTTGCACCATTCTCACCCTCCCCCTTGCACCCTTCTCCCCTCTGCCTTGCACCCTTGTGACCCTCTGACTTGCACCCTCCTCCCCTCTGCCTTGCACACTTCTGGGCCTCTGCCTTGCAATCTCCTCCGCTATGCTTGGCACCCTTCTGGCCCCCTGCCTTGCACCCTTCTCACCCTTCACCTTGCACCCTTCTGGCCCTCTGCCTTCCAACCTTCCCACCCTACCCCTTGCACCCTTCTCCCCTCTGCCTTACACCCTTCTGGCCCTCTGCCTTGCACCCTCCTCCCCTCTGCCTTGCACCCTTCTGGCCCTCTGCCTTGCACCCTTCTCACCCTCGACCTTGCACCCTTCTGGCCCTCTGCCTTGCAACCTTCCCACCCTACCCCTTGCACCCTTCTCCCCTCTGCCTTGCACCCATCTGGCCCTCTGCCTTGCACCCTCCTCCCCTCTGCCTTTCACACTTCTGGCCCTCTCCCTTGTACCCTCCTCCCCTATGCCTTACACCCTTCTGGCCCTCTGCCTTGCACCCTTCTCACCCTCCACCTTCTACCCTTCTGGCCCTCTGCCTTGCACCCTCCTCCCCTCTGCCTTGCACCCTTCTGGCCCTCTGCCTTGCACCCTATCCACTCTGTCTTGCACAATTCTCGGCAAACCCCTTGCACCCTTCCTACCCAATGGAGGGTGGTGCCACCTGGGACAATGGGACCATTTTAAAAGCATGATGGACTAGGGCCGGCCATGATTAGGCCCACACCAGAAACACTGGTGACACAGAGGGGCTAAGAGCCCCTCTTGCCCCCCCCGCAGACGCACTTGAAATTGGGTCTGTTTTGGGGTACCACAATGCATTTTGTGACACCACCCACCCAGAATACTGGATGTCTATTCTTGGGTCTGTGCTTCCTGTAGCATGGGATATGGCATGGCCTTGGTTTTTCAATGGGGCATACACATGTTAGTGGCATTTGCGTTGTTTTTGCCTGTAGTTATAGACAGCTGGCACTTGGTGCTTGTTGCGGGCTTTTTTTTATACTTGGAATGTAGATGCCCTTACCCCCATGTAACATGAGTTGTTTGTATACTCACCAGGCTCTACGGCTCCTTCAATGCCATGTACTCCCACTGGTGGTAGCAGGGCCATGACCTTCTCCTCCTAGGGATGGAACTGTACTAGTCTGCGGGGACCACCACCTCCAGTGCCTTGGCTCTGTTGGTAGTCGTCGTCCATCTTCCTCTTCACCATCCTCCGTAAATCGCACCACCTGGCCTGGCAATCCTTCCTGGTGCATCTGATGGGTGCAACAGCATTCACCTTGACGATCCTCTCCCACATGCCTGTTTTCTCAACTATGCTGGTCCGTCTGACCAATGCACTAAACAGCTGTGGGTTGACTCTGATGACTTCATATACAAGGATCTCCATCTCCTCCTTTGTGAACTCTGGATTCTTCTGTGCGGACATGGTGTGGGGTGAATGTGATTTGGGGTGAGGGTGTGTATGGATGTGGGTGTGTGGGTGTGTGGGTATGAATGTGAATGGGGGTGTGGGTCTGAATGTGATTGGGGGTATGTGTGAAGGTGGATGTGTGCAGTTGTTGGTGTGTTGTCAGTCTCTGTGGCTAAATGGGTGTGTTGCAAAGGATCATGGTTTGTGTGTGTGGGCCCTTTTTATTGGTCCATTTGTCGGTGGGGCTTAGTTTGAATTTTTGGTGTGTGTGTTATAAGGGGTTGTTCTGAGGTAGCCACTCTGTTTGCCTGTTTAGACCTGGCCAGGACATTTATTTCCAATGGTTTGTACACAGGAGATATGATTTGTGGTGTTGTGCGAGTCGTTTGCACCCTCCTTGTGCTGTTTTTATGGGTTCGCGTGCGCTTAGTTCAGGGGGGTTCGATTCGTATTTGCTTTTGTAGCTTGCTCATACGCAACTTTTTTCCGGGGTTTGCGTGCACTTCGTTCAAGGGGGGTTTGATTTGTATTTTCTTTTGTGGCTCGCTCTTTCGCGACATTTATCCGGGGTTCGCACGCGCTTCGTTCAAGGGGGGTTCATTTCGTATTTGCTTTCGTGGCTCGCTGTTACGTGACATTTATCCGGGGTTCACGTGCACTTTATTCAGGGTGGGGCTCAATTCATATTTGCTTTTGTGGTTTGCTCTTAGAGGTAGTTTATCCGAGGTTTGCGTGCACTTCGTTCAGGGGGGGTTTGAATCGTATTTGATTGTGTTGCTCGCTCATACGCAACGTTTTCCGTGAAGACGTTTCCCGTACGAATTGCATTCTCAGTCCCCGGTCTGGATTGTACTACGCGATTCGGATGGATTTGTACGATTCATACGGAAACGGCTACGAATACGAATCGTCGGACGTTTTTTTTCCCCGAATCAGAAACGGCCCCTTAGTGTTATATTAATTTTAGATTTGAAAAAAGGTCATTAAATATTTTATATTTAAATAGAATATATGTAATCATTTTATACATTTGTGTAACATTACATTATAATTTTTACATGTTTCACTATTCTAAATCATTTTATTTATTTTAAAGTTTAAAAAGCTTGATTTAGAACAAAAATATATTACAAATCAGTAAGCCATATAAAATATCTTGGAGTATAACAACAAATATGAAGGACATAGTGAGAGAAATAAAAAGCTGCTTTCAGTTTTACATTGTAAGAGGAAGGAAAGGAGTAAGGGATATAACATAGTTCAATAATGAAGATCAAATAACAATGCATATTAGTAATCAATGAAGAAGTAATTAACATACCATGAAATAATAATAAGAACTGATATACAGTAACAGGTAGAGAAATAACATCTTAAGGAGGTCTAAAATGTTAAGATATTAAGGCTATAACTTCTTTTTTTGCAATAAGTGCTTAATGGTAACCAATATAAATCTATATTAACAAGTGGATTATGAGAGGAGGCAAAACAGTATATAATCTATGATAGTGGCAAAGGTCATTGCATTTTGCCCTATCTGAGAGATTAGCATTTCCACTGTAATGACATTTGTTGAAAGGCTAAGGCTAACATAAGATCAAGTAACCTTTTTTCATGTGAAGATAGAGCCAAATACTCTATTGAACATTCTGCAAAAACAATATATTTGGTCAGGGATAAGCATAAGTGAAAGGTTTTAGGGATAAGAGAACCAATATCCACCCAGAAGGAGGCTACAGTGTTACATAGGAATACAAGATGTAACTAGTCAGCAGAAGGGGAGTTGCATGTCCAGCAGGAAACATTGTTTGTGTGAGAAAATGTAGCTATTGATATGGGAGTAAAGTAGAGTCTGTGATAAAGAAAGAACATAAATTGAATGGTAGAAGCATACCTAGCAATTTTTAAAGATCTTGTCCAAAACGTATACCAGAAATCAACGCTCCAAGTACAGCCCAAATCAGTTTCCCAAGCAAGCTCCAAATTTGTTTTAGAACCGAGTAGGGTCTAGAGAGGAAAGATATTTATAGATTAAAGAAGCTTTTGGACACAGCAGAGGGGAGGGAGTAGAAGGTATCCAGAATAATTCCCATGAGAGTTGAAAATTTCTGCCAGAAGGAGCATGGACAGTTGAAAGAAGATTGAAATTGAGGGAAAGAACAAGGGGTCAAACCATCAAACATGTCTCGGACCCATACACTACCCTGAGTTCTCCAAGATTTCCAGTATACAGATCTATTGTCAATAGTAATAAGACGATCATACCATAAGGGAGATTGTAAGAAAGATTCTCTAGTAGAGAGTGAAGGTTGGTAATAAGGTCTTAGTAAGAAACAGGTGTGACAAAATAATGGGAGAGACGTAATACTATTCTTCGCAGTAAAGGAAAGAACTTCCTTTATAGAGAAAGGAGCGAGGAGTGTTCTTTCCATTTTAACCCACAAGGGAGTATAAGGTGTATCAACTGTAAGAAGCAATTTGGAGGCATGTTTCAAGCAAAAAGCTGTAAGATAAAGTTGAAAGTCAGGAAACTTTACACCACCATCAGCTTTTGATTTCTTGAAAAATTTCAAGGAAATTCTATAGTTCCTATCATGCCATTCAAATTTAGATAGAAGAGAGGCACGTTTTTTGAATTGCGTAGAAGGGATACGGATAGGAATCTTTGAGAGAACGTATAATAAAATAGGAACGATCAACATTTTGATAGAATCAAGACGACCCCACCATGAGAGAAAAAGATGATTCCAGGATGAACGAAGGCTAGAAATACAGTTTAAGGTTTCTTTCATATTGAGTTTAACCAAGTTTAAGATGGAGTTATTAAACCAAATTCCTAGGTATTTAATTTTAGAGGGTTTCCAATGAAAACCAGTTAAATCAAATTGGTGTTTAAGACAGAATTTGGTTATGGGCATGATTTCTGTCTTATCAGGGTTGATTTTGTACCCAGAAACCAAGGAAAAATCTAAAAATTATTGTAATAGAGAAGGAATGGAGGTTTCAGCATTGGAAATAAAATATATCTATGTAGACTGACAATTTCAAATGAGAATCTCCATAAGAAAAAACAGAAATAGAAGAATTTTGATGAATACGAGACAAGAAGGGTTCAAATAAAAGAGGGGATAAGGGACATCCTTGGCAAACACCTTGTTGCAAAAATTGTGAGATAAGGCCATTAACTAACACAGAGGAAGTAGATGACGAGTAAATTAAAGAAATAAGGGAAATAAATGTGGGGCCAAAACTGTGCCAGGTTAGATTTTTTATAAAAAATGACCAATCAACTCTGTTGAAAGCCTTTTCCGCATTGACAGTAATTTCAGCGAGAGAATAAGAGAGGGTGGATGATTGATTCAGGACATTGACAAACATTCAAGAAATATCAGAGGTTAATCTGCCTTTCACAAAACCACATTGTTCTGGATTGATTAGTGTAGGCAGAAGAGGTTCGAGACACATGGCAAGCAATTTAGCAACCATTGTATAATCCAAGATTACAAGGGAAATTGGGCGGTAATTCTTAAAAAACTTCCTTATGGATTGAACAAATTGTAGCTTCTAAAAATGTACCTCTGCTTTGCCAGTATTGCAAAAATATTGGAAAAGGTGAAGCAGTTTGGGTAGTAATTAATTTGAGAAGTGTAAATAAAATTCTACCGTAAATCCATCTGGACCTGGAGTAAATGTAGGGAATTATCTATTTCTATAATCAAAAGATCAGATTCAAGAGCATCGAAATCAAGATTTCCACAAGGAGGAGGAGTAACATTGGGCAAGATAGGTACCAATCAGAGAAGTAGAAACAGAGGATTCCGGCACGTATAAGGACTTATAAAATTTCACAAATTCTCTCCAATATAGCCTGCTCTTTAAAAAGGTGTTTTCCCTCTGGAGTTTAAATAGAATCTATTAACTTACATTCCTTTCAAACTTTAAGGTAGTTAGCCAAAAGCTTACCAGTTTTATTACATCCATAATAGAGTAGATGAAGCATTATCAGTGATTAATTTCTTGAAATCCAATTTTGCACTAAGAAGTTCTTGTAGGTTAAGGTCAGAAGTGGAAGAATAGAATTGATATTCTAATCATTTAATATTAGCTAATACGTATTTATTTTGAACAAGGGTTTTTTCCTTTTTCTTGGAGACAAAATTGATAATGAAACCATGAGCAGCAGCCTAAAACGCGTCCCATATCAATGAAGGAGAAGAATTGGAATCTTGATTTAAGAGAAAAAAAATCCACAGCAAAAGATGTGAAGGAAGAGGAATAATGTCCAATGTGAGAGGAAATTATTGAATCTCCATCAAGAAGATCTGGGCTGCGGTTGGAGCAAATCAAAATCAGCAATCTTTATGGCATGATCAGAAATCACAACAGGTTCTATTGAAGAGGAACTATGATTTTGAGATAAAGGTTTAGAGAGGAAAATGTAGTTTAATCTTGTAAAAGAGCCATGAAGGAGGGAGAAAAAAAAGAATCTGGGTTGCATAGACGCCAACCATCAATACGGTCTATAAATGGAGCTACAATTCGGTTACATTCACCTCCTAACATAAAAAAAATTATCTATACATTGGATACATTTTATAGTAATGTTAGGCCAAAAGGAATAATACGGTTGAGTTGGACTATAAACATTAAAAACAGTCAATGAAATATTAATAATAAGTAGCTTAACTAATACCGATCTACCTTCCGTATCTATTTATTGAGGAACAACTGAACAATGTAACTTTTTGGGACAGAGGATAATCACACCATTTTTCTTGTTAGAAGTAAGAGAAACATGAACTAAGCCATTCCAACGCAACTCTGTTTGAGCTTCAAAACCTCTACTTCCGGCAAGTGAGTCTCCTGTAAAAGGACTATATCCGGATCATAGGAGGCTAGATGAGAAAGTATTCTCTGCCTTTTAATGGGGTTAATAAAACCATTCACATTCCAGGAAATAACCCTGAATGAAGATCAATTGAACAATATCTAAAACAAAAGGATCAACAGTAATAAAAAAGGAGAAATAGAAAATCAAAACAGGGAAGGAAAGTAGAGAAAAGGAAGATAGTAAAGAGGAGAAAGGGGAAAGAAGTAGGAATAATAAAAAATGACAATAAGAAACAACAGTACATGTCAACCATTAAAGAGAAAGAAATATATAAAAACATTGAGGGTAGAGAAAAGGGAATGATGACTGCAAAACGTACCTTTAGGGGTAACTAGAAGAAAATTACAAGAAGTAGCTAAACACAAGTGAAGATGGCATACCCAACCTGAAGGAACAAACCACAACAGGTAGGTGTATAAAACGAGCGGGAAATGGATACATAAGGGAACTCCAAAGACAAATTCTGTGAGAATATAAAAACGGAGGAGAAAAAATAAAAATGTCATATTATAAAACGGATATGAACAAACAGATATCAGCAAACAGTAGACAACCTGCACGGGAAAAAATACCAAATGAAGTTATATACAACAGTAAAAAGCGATAGGTCAAGGTATCAAAACCGCAGAAGAAGGACCAGCGATTTCCATTGACTTTGTGGAATGAGATTGAATGACTTTTCTCAAGTATACTTGGTCTTCAAAGGTAGAAGCTTTGTTTTGAAAAGTTACCTTAAATAAGCATGGATGAAATAACCCATATCTTGCCCCCATTGTGCGCAGAGCCGGACGAAGATCAAGAAAATCTTTCTGAAGTTTGACAGTTGTTGGAGAAACATCTTGTGAGATGAATAATTTAGAACCAGGGCATGTGAGTTGTTTTTTGGCTTTAGCAGCGTTTAAAACTTGTAGGAGGTCAGGAAATTTCAAAAATAGAAGAATTACACCTCTTGGTTTTGAAGGAGCCGACGTAGAAGTCAAACGAGGCCCCCCTATATGAGCCCACTGGATACAAAGGTTTGTAGATGGAGGGAGGTCTGGAAGCTTTGGGAGGAAGGCGGTGAAGAAATGAACAGGGTTGTCATCCTCCAAGCCTTCCGGAAAGACCATATAATCGAAGATTATTTCATCTGTTTCTATACTCAAGATCTTCAGCGGATTTATTCAACAGGAGGACCTCCTTCTCTAAGTTAAAAACCTTTACAGACATGTCATGTAACTCTCCAACATGTTCTTCCACCATAGAAATACGAGAATGCACAGAAGTTCATTTAGTTTCTGAGGTTCGCAGACGAGAATTTGTTTCCTCAATAAATGGTCGTAGGGCTCTTATTTCATCCAGCACAGTGTCCAAGGATACAGGAGAGACAGAATTTGGCAGAGAAGGAGTGTCCTGTTTAAGACATTTGGTGGAAGAGGAAAGAGTGTGCATTTTAATTGAAGAAGTTGGCGGTGCTACTGGTCTCAAAGAGTTAAATTGAGTCATCTTCCCGGCACTTTGTATTGAGGAAGCAGTATGAGAAGAGCAGGATTCAGGAGCTCTAATAGCAGACTTTTTATTGATAAACAGTATTTTCTTCTTACTCCTTCCCATAAGTAAAAGGCAGATAAAGACCCAGAAAAATGTAGGGAATCAGGAGTATAACGTTTCAGTACATAGAAACGTTGCTTTTAATTGCGCTTCAAGAACAAAAAGGCAGAAGATAAGAGTTCAAAATACTACTTGTGTAGACACTCCCAAATTAGACTACCTCAGAAGTCAGCTGGTTGAAAAAATTCTATGAAACGCAAAACAAACCATGCCGTGGAAAAGAAAAAACAAGGTAGGTACATTTATGTTTAAGTTTTCTTCAGGCGTAATGAATTTGAACAGAAAAAAAACATAGCAGGAAATACAAAATGGCAGCCGAAAATGAGGAGATATGTTTCTTTAGAATATCTCCAAACAAGAGCGGATAAAAGCCATGCTGATACCCACAGGATGTGCAATGGGTTTTCCAACATCTGTGGAGCACTGTTTCAGGTGTAAATGAGGGCTGGAACCGCAGGAATCACTGTAGCATCTCCTGTTGTGGGACAGAGCTCCGCGTTAGGTGGCCATCTTGTTTTGCCTAAATAATTTAATTTACTTTCACAGTATTTGCTATTAGGTCTACATTTAAGTCCCTGCCTCCATCACAATTGTATGGAAGGACATTGCAGTACCAGGTGTTGGCCATGTCTGATGATATAATTACCACTGATAATTTTTGTAGCAACTTTTTTCAGGGGGTGGAGATGTGTCAGTTTACATTTTTGAGTAACTTTACGCTCAAATTTTCTGAATAGTAAAAGCAGTAAAGTTATTAAAATGAGTCACTTACCTTTGCAAATAACACCATAGGACTTTTAGAGCCAGATAGTTTGCTGTGTTTGGTAGGCTAGACATAAAAGCACCACTAGTTGTCTATAGATTTAATGATTTTAAAACTCCCCATAGTCTACTTGAGTTTTCTGTATTCTGTCACAAAGTGGAAGACAATTGAAAGGCACGCACTACTCTTAATTTTATTCCCTTTCCTAGCTGACACTCTTAACAAAGTTCCAGGGCCATTCCAACAGCAAAATGAATACCTAATAGTAACTTAATACTAGTTTACATGATGTAACCTGAACTGCAATATCACACTGTATGATGGGCAACTGTCTTTATTTTCCAACCTTACGCCTATTGTTTCCATTTGTCAACTTTATTTCCAACATATTACAGAATCAAGCAAAACTTCTCTCCTTGTACATGGTGTCTAAACATGACAAACACTTTGATAAAGTCACCTAGTAACCAATGAGTTCCCTGCTTTTTAATCTTTGAAACAGCCTTTAAGTATTCCATCAAACAGCTTTGCCCGTTAAGACTGTAATACATTAGGGTGGATATTTGTTTTATGTATATAAATGTGGCGATTGGCAGATCGAGTATTACATGCAATAAAACATCCCAAATCTATGTAATGATGTCATTTCAAGTTTCCCAGAGATCCAGGGACATGAAACTCCTTGATGACTTTCATTGTCTTTGTTACTTATAGCTGAGCTACTTGGTTGTATAATATAACAATATCTAAATGTGTGCAGAGGGCCAGAAAATGTGTTTGAAAGTTTCATCTCAGTAATTTAATAGTGATAATATCCATTAATTCAGTAGACACACTTCAAAGACATTACATTCAGCATGCTTACTCTAAACCAGCAATCCAATCTCATGGGTACAATGAAGATTCATTTACCCCAAGAGTCCATGGAGAAATTGGGAAAGAGAAAACATCTAGATTAATTCTGTATTACCTTTGTGATCCATTATAAATTAAATACTTGTTTGCTTCCATCTAGACATTCGCTGGGAAATCCCAATGTGCATTTCAGCTGCCTTAATACAATTTGTTTAATAACGTTGATGTATCATAGCAGTCTGCTGAGAAAAAGCTTGAAATCCTTCTAAAGACGCCCCCAGATGCTTTACAAAGAATACCAAAGGATTACCTTGCACACTGCTGAGAAAGTTAATACTTAAGACTATTTAACTATGATGAGTAAAGGCCACAGTACATTTCTGTTCGTATTCCCAAGCATCGCAAATTAAGGTTCTATTTGATGGTATAAGCAAAATTCTAGTTGTCATTCTTGCTGCTTTAAACTGAGATATGTCTATAGATAATTCATAACAATCTGGCATAAGTTCTCAAAGTAATTAAAAAATTATATAGCTATATACTGAACCTAGCCCAGGCAGCAGCTAACCACTTACCTGACAGGCACACAATAAACAGAGGAAATTGTTAATCACCTATTGTTGACTTAAAAAGACTCTTTGGATAGCGGTTGATAGCACATTCAAATCAGTTCTATGTCCTTATTCGCATGGTCGTGAAACCACGTGCCAGATGTCAGAACATTGTTTTAATGTACAAAGGCCCAATTTGCAATTTGGTAACCTATTACATTAATGCAAATTCGGTATTAGGAAGGGGAGTGTTTAGGTTGTCCGGTCCTAATACCGAATCGCAGTGGAATTTATGAATGTTTTGCAACTGAAATTTTGTAACAAAACGTTCACATTTTACCACCTTCTTCAAGTAGGTGGGAACCCATTCGCAAATGGGAAGGGGTCATCTAGGGACCCTTTCCCTTTCGTGAATGTTTGTGAAAACATTGGACCAGTGCCTACTCTTAAAATATGAAAAGAATACTTTTTCTTTTTCTTTTTGAAATGCATCCCATTTTCCTTTAATGAAAATGGTCTGCATTTTAAAAACAAATTGCTTTATTGAAAAACAATCACAGACATGTTGGCTGCTGACCCCAATAGGCCACCATCACTGTGATGTTTTCGATTCCCAATGGGTTGCAAACTGAGACCTACTGCTAGGCATTGGAAAATGTGCAAAGACACCTTTGAACATTGATGTTTACGAATACCAAATAACGAAGTGCAAAAATGTGCTAATTGGTAATCACAAACGATTTCCTACGTACATCTGTTTCCACATGTGAATACACTCATTATTTCTTCCTTCTAATCCCACGCAGTATTTAATTTATAAAAAAGTTTTAGGCTCCTTCTCAGAATACCACTGCAGCTTGCACCACCCATTGCCCCTCCCATCGCTGCCAATAAAAGTACCAAAATGACTACTAAGGTGCCTATTATGATGTTGTCAAGAAAGACTCCGGGTGGGATTCGGTTTTGCGGAATTCGATTCTGAACCCTTGTTACCTATGTAAATGTACAGGATTTCCAACGGCCGAATACGATTCCCGAAAACCATTCAAGCAGACCAAATCGGTTCTGGAAGTCTTCCAGATAGCCTGAGTCTTTGAGAGCTGATTTGTACAGCTCTATGGACACGGTTTCTGGACGAACGATTATGATGACCGATTAGGACAGCCATTCCGATTCGGTGTGTCCAAGATGAAATTGCTGCCAGAATCTATCTTTGGGGGCCTGTTGCGGGCCCCCCTTTATACTGAGACTAACAAAAGTAGCCCATGGGGGTAACCAAGAGAACCCTCCTCCCAACCATGCACAGTGTGGCAACCATGGAGCCTGACACAGGGTGCAAGCTTTTCCTCGACAACCTCTTTTTTCAAAGGGAGCATGTGTTCTAGTTTGGAACACAGGCTCCGATTGAAGTCAATGTGAGTCCCACCGAACGATGTTGGGAAGCATCATAATTGGTTATCTGGACTCACGGGACCTGATTCCATTGAAACTATTCCTGAACCGATTTGTTGCGGACAGTTTCTAAACGACATCGTAATCGGGCCCTAAGGATTGCAATCCAACAAGGTGATAACTCAAACTATTCTAGGCCACCCAACGCTATACGAATGGCTTGGGCAGCAGGTATCATTAATTTTTTATGTATATTGAAGTATTAAACACTATTGTTGTGCTCAACTCAAACATTATACAAACAGTGCCACCATGTGGTGGACTATTGTAAGTGCTGGTGTTTAGAATTATGTGCAGGTGCTGAGCACTGGAAACCTATGGCTCAAATTAAACCCTGATTATGCTATTTTATGCTCATCAATCGTTACAGAGGAAATTATTTTAGTAAATGATTCAAAAACAATCTGCAAAACAGTCAATCAATCAACAAGAGTTTTTAAAGCGCAGCTAGTTGTCCGTGAGGGTCTCAAGGCACAGGGGGGGTTGGGGGGGCTACTGATCCATCTGCGCTATGGTGTTCACTCGAAGAGCCAGGTTTTGAAGTCCTTCCTGAATTGGGTCAGGGATTGTCCAAGGTGGGTCGGCGAGGTACTCCAGGACTTGGCGGTGAACAGTATACCTGTTGTTCAACAAACAACCAGAAAAGAAAATCACGTCTGTTTTTGTACTTCTTAGGCAATATAGACATTTTTAAAGATACTTGAATATAAACCTTGGGGCAGATTTACAAGACCCATGGTAAAAGTGACGCAAAAGTGGCACAAGGGGCTTGTAAATCTGCCCCCTTGTATGTAAAAAAACATGCATAATGACCTTTGACATAAATAAGAAGGCACCAAATGTGATGCCCACCATGACATCTCCTTCAGTACTTTTCTGTATGGTGCAGCATGCATGCCACATAATGCAGGTACAGGGGTGCAATTCCAGGGAGGCCCATGTGCCTCCCTGCATGCACCCCAGGCCCAGGAGTGGCACGGGGCCCCTGCTCGAAACCCCTCTGTTACCTCTACACCAAACTTTTCATGGCAGGCTCACCACCATGAAAGGGGCAGCGGCCAGGTAACTTGCAAAATGGTTGGCTGTGCCACAGCCGCACCACCAGCATATTCCAGCTCACTGACCATTGCATGACACCGCAAGATCCTGGATTCCCAGTGGACGCAGCAGTTCTGTTGCGGTCCTACCCTCCCTATGAGTACAGCATTCCTGTGGACCGCCATACTCACAGTAAGGCCCTTAGTATTGTTTACCTTGATTAAAAAAATTAGGTTGGACAATTTATGCAGTCTATGCATTAAGTTGAATGTCTTACTGTTGCATTGATCAATGTATATCAGTCAGATAAAGTTCACTCAGGTGGTCCATTAATCCCTATAAACAGGCAAGATACATACAGCTAGATTCATCAAAGAGCCGTTTTGTGAGTCCTTAATAGCGATTATTAAGGAATCCCTATTAAGGACTTGCTAAACGGGATTCATGTTGGAATCGCTAAATAAATTGCGATTCCTACACATTCCTTATTTGCGATTCGCAAATTGCTAATGGCAAAGGGTGCCAGGGGTGTCCAAAGGACACTCTGTAGCACCCCTGAAATGTAATCTACATTGATGTTGCTCACACACATGTCCACGAGGTTTGACTTCGTGGTAAATATCGCTCCAAAATTGCGAATTCGCAATTTTAAAATGTTTCATGAATAGCATTTAAGGAATCTCTAATAGAGATTCCTTAAATGCTAATCCTCGCAAATTTGCGAATTCTTTATTAGCGATTTTTGCATTTGGGATGATGAATCCCAAATGCAAAAATTCGACTTGCTACACATTCCTTATTTGCGATTAGCAAATTGCTAATCGCAAAGAAGAATGCGATTTCAAGGGTGCCAGGGGTGTCCAAAGGACACCCTGTAGCACCCCTGAAATGTAATCTACATTGATGTTGCGCACACACATGTCCAAAGGACATGTGTGTGTGTAACATGCAACTTAGAAAAATGCATTAAAATGCATTTTTCTAAGTTTTTTGCTATTTACCACGAGGTTTGACTTTGTGGTAAATAGCGCTCCAAAATTGCGAATTCGCAATTTTAAAATGTTTCATGAATAGCATTTAAGGAATCTCTAATAGAGATTCCTTAAATGCTAATCCTCGCAAATTTGCGAATTCTTTATTAGCGATTTTTGCATTTGGGATGATGAATCCCAAATGCAAAAATTGCACTCGCAAAGGGCCAGATTCTCAGAATCTGACCCTTTTGCGAGTGCATTTCGCTTGATGAATCTGGCTGTTTGACCTTTATTGTAAGTAACGCTGCATTTCTTTTTTTTTTTACAGTTTTCAGCCAAAACGGAATGACTGGCCCATGGTAATAATATGTGTGGTGATATTGTTCATTCTTAATTGAGGATAAATCCTCCAGGTCAGTAAGAGACCAGGTTTTGTGGGTACACATGTGGAAATTGTTTCAGCAGCATACTAATGGTATGATTTAGAGTCTACTGAGTGCTCTGCCATCCTTCAGTGTGGGGGAAGCCATTTCCACTGCCACTCTGGCTGGACCTCAGCCTGCCAAATTTTGAGAAATCCATTGGCCCTGATGGCAACTTTGTTCTTTCAAAGGAGCAGCATCGAGGAGGGTTATATGCAGGCACTGAAAGTTGGGTGAGCTCCCGCTATGTTTCAGGCAGCTGATCGCCAATCTTTTTGTGTTCCAAAAATAAACCCCCTAAGTAGGATTCCATTCATTACAGCACAATGTATTATTATGCTTTATGTTCACAATTATCTGATATCACTTTGCCAAGATTGCACCTATCCATCTGTTTACTAATAAATACAAATTATTCAAGTAACTAACAAACATTAAGTATGAAATGATTGAATTACTCGCACAAAGTAGCAAATAGGAGCACTGCATTGTTTTTGTTTTTTAATGTATCATATAACTGGGAAGTAGATGTCAGCTCAGTGCTTGTTTGCTAAGAGAGCCAAGTAGTCAATATAGATTTAAAAAGATAGGACTTTCAGCATCTTTCTTGATTAAAAAGAACACAGATCCTAGGCAAGCATCCCAGGTAAACATCAAGTATTCAAGGTAATTTAAAGGTGTACTGTAAGAAAGTGGTTTATTAGTTGAGGTGGATGATAGTCCACCACAAGTTATAATGTCACTAACATGCTAAGATATGTTTTGGGGTATGAATTTAACTTGATCTATGTGGGAAGTAGCACACACCCACTAAAATTGTGAATCCAAAAGAACGTAAGGGCAATCAAATATGATGAAAATTATGCTGAAGCCATAGATTTTAAGGCCTACCATTCTGGGTAGTACAAAGATCTGGGTCCATGCATCATAACATGTGGGAAACAGTGAAAGAGGAGGTGAAAGGGAGACATTCTTGGGAGAGACAGAAGTTAAATGGATTTGTTCACACAGAACAATGGGGATAGGTTTCAATATCAACAGTGAGTTACACCATTTTTTGTGATATGACAATCCTTTATACTGTGGTTGCTTACAGACGTGCTATTTAATAGGTTTTGTCATACTTTTATCCCGCTTACATCTTGACATGCTAAAGTTTGTATCTTTTCATTTTCAACTATTGCTCTTGTTATCTACCAATATGACTAAGGGGTTGAATTGTGAGTTTTTGTTGTTTCAATAAATGAGTTTCCCCTTTTTCAGTGTTCTGTTCACTATAAGGATGTTTTATATCCCCACTACAGTTCTGTATGGACGCATAGTTTTATGGCTGCTTTATACTAACATTGTCCAAATATGTTGTGAAACATTGGTAAATGGCGGTCTACTTTTCTATATATGTTGCCATGTCCTTGACGTTATTTCAAATAGTTAGATTTTTATATATGCCTTTTTGAATTTCTCAGTTTATCACAGAAGATATCCTCTTAGTATACCATTTGAATTTGATGTAAATTAATATAAAAAGCATGTTCAATATGTTATAGGCATGATTTTGTTTTCAGGTATTGCAACTTGGCTTATGCTGCAGAGGGCTTAAATGTTTTGCAAATAAGGCTGCTCAGGTTTTTAGAGTGGTCCACTTTTATTTAACTGTCTGTGTCATGTACAAATGCTCCTCGTATGCAGACCTGTCAGGTACCATGCATTAGTCATCAAACTAAAGCATTTTACTGTGGTGGTCTCCATCACTGAATTAAAATGCACTAATTGTGCATTTATTTGTGCCATGACCACCTGCGTGCTGAGAGGGAGAAGCAGGGAGTGGCCATGAGCATTGAAACTGCGTTTAAAGCAGCTCAGCATCCGGGTGCTGTGCAGATGGTGCTGCAAGACCCATAATGGCCGCTCAGGTCAGTGTGTTATTGAATAAAATATTGGCTGGCACATGTTGCGATTAAAGAGCATTAATATATCATTTTAATTTTAGTAGCCTGCAACTCACAATTACACACATTTAGGGCTCTGGCTGGATGGGCTCAGCCAACTGTATTCATTAGCAGCTGAGACCCATCCATTATTGCCTCAGTCATTCATGTGGCCTGTAGATCCTTCTGTGCTAATAGACAAACTGGCATAAGCATCAGGGTAGGCTTTTGCGATTCCTTAATTGCCGTTAAGGAATCGCAATTAAGGAATCACAAAAGCCTATGCATGTAGGAATCGCTATGAAAATAGCAATTCCTAAACATTCCTTAATTGAGACTCGCAAATTGCGATTCGCAATTAAGGAATGGCTTCCCATTCATTCCTATTGGCCTACAGGCCCATAGACATGAATGGGAAATTGCATGCGCAATTTTTGAGTACCCAATAGGTACTTGCAAATTGCGCATGCAAATTCAGGGGTGCAAGGGTGTCAAAAAGACACCCTGTTTCACCCCTGAAATTGAGCTGTGCACACATGTTGTACAAACACATGCCCCATGTGTGTGTGTAACCTACAACTTTGAAAATGCACCTTAGTGCATTTTTCAAAGTTTTCTCTAGTTGCCATCTGGTATAATTTCTCGGTAAATAGCGGCCCCAAATAGCAAAACTGCTATTTTAAAAGGCATCTTGAATTGCATTTAAGGAATCGCAATTTGCGAGCCCTTAAATGCAATCACAGTTTACGATTTTTGCATTTGGGAATCTGCCCGTTTGCGACTGGTATTTCCTTTGATGCATGCAAGCCTAAGTGAATTATTCAGGGGTGGCAGCTTCCCAGACTTTTACTATTTTTCCAGCAACGGACCCTACCCCATTGTCACTGACAGTGACCTTTTTTATTTGTGGCTTCGCATTCTGAATGCTGCCTGAGAATCATGAATGGGCACCAGCATGGTGATCACTCAAACTGTCTATGTTCAGTTCAATCTTCTGCGCCTGGCACCAGAATGGAGCCGCTGGTGCATCCAGGTCGGTGGGTTTCCACATGGACAAGACAGACTCTGTTTCAATATTGTAATGCCGTAGGGTAAGGTCGGCATAGGGTGTGAAAGGATGTTTTATATTTAATTTCCTGCATGCTTGGCCCACATAAATGGCTGCTGCTGCCTGGTGTTGGAGTTAAATTATAGGACAAGGCGTGTCAGCCCTCATGACCTTGACACATGCTACTGCCCTGTCGCGGGGGGCAGGGGCAGGGGCTATGAGTCTAAGAACAGATGTCAAGGGTCCCATTACGATGGCAGGTGGACTTTGTCCTTCTGCAACCATAATGGTAAATGGGACTGACCGCCAAAGGTGCGGTTGTCCCGCTAGGCCCATTAGGGTGCAACTGCCACCCTGGCAGTCGCATCCCGCATATTTTACATTGTGGCGCCACAATGCAAAATATGCATGTTGTCCATTGGCATGCACAACATGACAGGCAGCGCGCAGTGCCTGCCTCCTTGTGCATTCCAATGAAGGGCCCCAAAGCCAAAGTCTGCATGCTTTTCCATGGTGGCAGGGCGGGCGGGAAAAGATCTCAGGCAGATCGCCACCGCCGGTCGAGGGGTGGCAATCCACCCGACATCATAATCACCACCTAAGTGTCTTGAAAAACACATAGCATGGCTCTCAAGACAATGATGCCACCAATTTATTAGCTCCTCTCACCGTCATGGCAGAACTATCTATTGCATCTGTCTGCAGCCGGTGATTGTGACTCACAGAAGCAATTTAGCCACCCCAGGCTTTATTTTCTCAGCTGTAGCACTGTTGTGACTCAGAGACTTTTAGTAAGTAAATCAAAAATGTATGTCGCTGATTCTAAATGTTCCCGCTCAAAGGTCAGTGTTTTGTCTACTGGCAATTTTGACTAGCCATGATGTACTAGTGCAGAGGGTTAATATCACTACTGCAAAGAACGTGTATCATGCTTATTCACAAACCTTTATTTTAAGAGGTTGAATAGTTGTGCGCTACTGTTTTTCTCACAGAGATCATTTTGTTACTTGTGGAAGTTCTGCCTCACAGCACCTTGCACTGAGAGCCTAGGGGTGGAGGATGCTTGGTATAAATACCATGAGATTAAAACCACCAGACAGTGGGGCTGAATTCCTTCTGTTTATATAAGTTTTCAGTCAACAATAACATTGTTAAGATAACTCTGGTAAATAATGTATCTTGTAAAGGGAGATCAGCATTTAGCTTAGTGGCTGTTTTCATTCATCATAAACTACTGCAGAGGGTTAACATGCCTGCTGCAAAGAACATAACCTCACATCTTCACAAAAGTATACTTTATGAGGGTAGATCACAGAAATATTTTTTTGTTACTTGTGGAATATCTGCTCATGGCTGAGCTAAGGGGTTGGAGGGTGATTTTGAGTAAGGAACATGGGTTTAACACCAACTGGCAGTGGGGCCACATTCCTTGTGTGTTCAGAAGTTTTCACGCAACAGTAAAAATGTCAAGATTACTCTGGAAAAGAATGGGGTGCTGGAGCAAGATCAGGGGTTTGACTAGTGGCAATTTTCACTCATCATAAAGTAGAGGAGAGCGCTAATATGCCAGTTACATATTAACAGGGCTGTTTTCTCTGAGAATAGCTGTGAGATACTTATTTTCTCTCAGAAATCCTTTTGTTACTTGTTGAACTTCTTTGTAGGACACCTGGCACTGAGCGACCCGGGCGGATGATACTTTGTATAGGTGCCCCTAGGCTATCTATTCTACACGTAATTCAAAAGAAGAAGCTGCAGTGGACCAGTAACTGTGTCCTGAGGCTGTAGTTATTGCTACAGGCTACCCTGCCATTGCAGCCTATACATTCCCCTTGTTAAACTTCAGCAACACAAAGATATGATGAACAGAATACTGAACATTGTCAAACATTCACCCCAGTACAGAGATCTCTGCGTAAGTCCATCATTTGTTTCAGCCATATGCAAATCAGCCTTGATCTTGCTCCCTATGGGAACGGTCCAGCCTGAACTTCCAGGCCAGGCATTGTGAGCATTGAACCCACATTTCGGTATCCCCTTCAAACTTAGGGTGACTATAGCAACACAGAAAGATGATAGATGGAATGCTAAACATTGTCAAACATTCACCCCCAGTACAGAGATTTGGGACTAAATCCTTCTCTTTTTGCCCACCATAACATTCCAGTTTGGACCCAGCCGTATATATGCAAATCAGTCTTCACCCTGCTCCCCATGGGGACAGACCAGCCTGAACTACCAGGCCAGGTCCTAAATGTACTGGAAACAATCATTCTGGGTCCAGTTTCAGGGTATCACCCCTCATCAGCCAGATTAGCTCTAATCCAATGGCAAAATGAGAAGGGGAGCCACATCTGGTAAGTCCAAACCCACTTAGGCAACTATAGCAACACAAAAAGATAATGGCTGACATGCTGAACATTGTCAAATATTCAACCCTGTACAGAGATCTGGGCCTAAATCGATTGTTTTTTGTTCACCATGCCATTCCAGTTTGGACCCAGACATATGCCAATCAGTCTTGACCCTGCTCCCCATGGGGAAAGTAAACCCTGGAATGCCAGGCCAGTTCCTCCCAGGACAGGAAGCAAGCATCCTAGGACTAGTTTTCTGGTATCACCCATCATCATCCATGCTAACTTGAGCCCCATGGCATAGTGAGCACATGACCCACGTCTTGGCATACCCTTCCCATTTAGGGTACTATAGCAACACAAAAAGAGGATGGACGGAATGCTGAACATTGTCAAACATTCACCCCCTTGTTAAACATCTCCTGTCTACTCTTTTGTGCTGAAACAATAGCGTTTAATACATTTGTAGTTTGATGGATATACAATATGATTTTTCCAAAATTGCTTAATTGTCAGAAGACTTTGCTTTATGTTGTTGATACACATATGTTTCAATAGTTTGCATAACTGGCTGCCATCCCTAAGCTTGGCTGATTTTATCAAAGTTTAATATTGCCTATATGTATATGGTGAATAAAACCATAAGTCCCCAAATACAATGTGTTATTGGCGTCACAAAAGCAGCACTATGCAACAGAATAAATGATGGTGAGCCTGCCTTCACAATGCTCAGCACCTTAATAACACAGCAATTCTGCAGACACATTGTTAAGCTCATTGTGTGTAAAGTAACAGGAATACTGGCCAGCTGAATTACTAAATTGTAGTGTTATTTCCCAAGGTGTGTCATACAGACTAATCTCTTTCTTTCATTGCCTTTGAGCAACATTGTCCACCTGTGGCACAGTGGGAGCTAAGAAGTGATATACCTCAAACTGCAACCCAGTGTTTGTTTTGTTTCTATGATCCTGTGATTGAATTACCTTTGCTGACACATCATTGAAATATTATTTTGCATTGATATAGTGCATTCTTAATTATAATGCTACATTGAGTAATATCATACATCCTAAAAATGTCTTTAAAACCACAGACCGACTAAATTCAAAGGTGTGTGGTTTATTTTTTAGATATTTGTCCTCCACCATCTGCAATGCAGGTGAGATTCAAGAAATCTTTGTAGGGATACAGTTAACAGGCCACATCACTGCACACTACATAGCAGAACAAAGTCAATGGCTTACTGGATAAGCTGTGAGTACTAAACTTTTTTAACATTGTTCTTTGACTGTGTACCACAGGTACAGACACATTGGTAATGGCAAAGGGCACTATTATTTATTATTTCCAGTAGGCCTGGGCGGTAAATTTCGTTCTGCCCACACAATTTGGGTAATTTCGCATTCCGAGGAGAACGTGAAATTGCACAAAATTCTGCGTTCCGCAGCTTCGTAGAATTTTTAGCTTGTTCGCACGTAAACAGCAATCGCAAACGGGAAAAAAGCATTGCGAACAAGCAATTCCGCGTGTTCGCGTAATTTCTGCATGTTCGCAGAGATGTTTTTACAGTTGTGCGGAACTTTGCGTAGCGCGTCTATGCAAATTCTGCATACCCCTTATTTCCAAAGGGGTAAAACAGATCAGTGGTTTTAACTGAAAACAAGTCTGACTTCTAAGAAATTAGGGATCTTTTCAGTGCAAAATAGTTGAGACCAGTCAAGAGAGTGTTCTGGCTTAAAATACAAATATGAGGAGCCCAGAAGCATATGAAATTGACAAGAAGAAGTACTAAGCCTAATGATTTAAGTGGCACTACCTGCTGGACTGCAACTTCACTATGACCATCATGGATTGGCTAAGGCATGCTTCATCCTCATATGGTCCTACATGCAGAATGTTGGGCATATTTTACTTCATTTCCCTTCCCTGTCTTGGCAAAATAATGTCGATACTGATGACAGTGAGCCCTGCACTTCAGCTATGAGATCCCAAAAAGGGAAAGGTTGGTGGTAGCCAAAGGAAATTTAGCATGAAGAAATCTGGAGCATAGTACTACCAAAGTAAATTTGACCTGTCCAGGATGCAACCAGAGCACTACAAAGGTATTTCAATCAGGTTATATACTTTAAAGTGTGTTGACAATAGCATATCCTTTTCCTTGTATGCATATTATGCTAACCCCAATGCTGCCGCCTAGGTTTTATGGTATCAGTTTTGATTTGACTGATATGTTTTAAAAGTGAGTGCACAATGTCAATTGTTTTCATAGATGTGTGTTTCCCATGCATTATATGGAAGATATGTACATTTTCTATTAGTGAGGAGACAAACATTTTATTAAATGCTCCACAAAATGTGTGTTCCTGGGCATTTCAGTTTCACAAAATGTACTGTTTACTTTTCAATCAATCATGTGGGAGTGCTACAATATGATGAACTGGACTTCTATATTTTATGCAGTGGGATTCAGATTTCGGTATGCTCAATTCAATGCATTGTGTCCTTTCCGAAATAGTGTCTAGTCCAGCCCTCAACAAATGTCATAAATCATAGCATGGACGTTTTGTGTTTTGCTACAGCAGCCTGCTTTAGGAGTGTGTTATACATTGTATTGTTATATCAATATATATTCTTAATTTAAAACTGTTTTACTATGTTGTATAAGTATTTCCCATTAGATATGCTGCACATGAGATCAAGCCTTGAGAAGTTTATGAGAGTCTATGTTCGGCAATTGGAGGACTTGTTGCGTTCTTTGCCTGTGTTGAATGCATATTGATGGGCTCAGTACATTGTCATCTTCTTCTAATAAAGAAACTATATTTTATTGCACACATTTGAAGGATTTTACATGTTTTAGAGTGGTCAGTGGTTGATTGTGATCAGCCTGTCCATTGTATTCACTAGTGCTTTAATTTAAAATCTCGATAGGCTAAAACATATAGAGAACAATCATAATTTTGGGAATTCTTTTTAAGTCTAGGGATCATTGTTCCTATTAGAACTGATCAATATGTCTTCTGATGCTTCATTTGTGGGAAGAATATATGTTGTGGGCCTCAAGGACAGTTTGATCTGAAATGCCATATGTTTGGTAAAGTTTGCACATCCCTTCAAGGTAGAACGATTAAAATGAAGCTCATCTCAGGTTAGATGACAAAGAATTATTCCAGTGAAGACTATCTAAACAGAGAGTTGGAAATAAAATTCACAGGATGTTTTCCAGAGCACAATGTGCCCTTTGCTGCTGCGGATCATTTGGGCAGTCGTATTAGGACATGTTTCACAGACTCTAAAATTGCAAAGGTTTATGCTTGTGCTGGAACAAAAGCTACCTGTGTATTAAATAATGCCATGGCACTAGAGGTATTGAGTAAGTTAGGGGTCAATATGACAGTCTTAGCCTATAGTCTGTATGTTGATGATAGCATTGATCGAGGCAGTGACATAATGAACTTTATCACTGTACGTATTTTTGATTTCAAGCAGGATTTGGTATGCAGCAAATCACCTGACATGTTTAAGCAAGGAAAGCACAGATGAAGATATATTTATGGGAAAACATTCCATTTCTTGGGAAAATTGTATTGGCTCTGGTGTAGATATCACCTCAGTGAATGTAGGAAAGCATAACTCCATAAAAAACTGCATACTGTTTCTGAGTCCTTGTGGGGGAATGAGTTGGTGCATTAGAGGGTTCTCTTAAGAGCAGACAACATGGCAGTGGTCCATTTAGTTCACATGAAGTCAGCTAGGGACTTCCAGGTTCTGAAGCTCCTGTGGGTGTTTATGGTACGTTGTTTGCAATTCGACATCTTGTTTAAAGCTCATCACCTGCCAGGGGTGGATGATGACATTGTGAATGCTTTGTCTCGTTCACAGTGGGAGAGTTTCCATGGGCTGATCACAGATGCAGTCAGTGTCAAAACACCACTGCTCATGGTGCTATGGACTATAGGAGTAAGAGAATGCTCCAGGTGGTGGTAGGATCACTGGCTGTTTCTTCCAGGCATCAAAACATACAGTCAGGGGAGGACTTGTTACTCTCTGGTGCGAGGCGGAGGCAAAAACGTATGACAGGATTAAGGGTGTGATGCGGTTTATCTGATTGAAAAGGGGTTGTCTCATGTGGCGATCACTGGGAAACTTGCGGCAAACTTTTCTGGGGTATACCCCCTTCAGCCAGGTACTTTGGTAAAAGTATTTTTGAAGTCTCAGTGAGGAGGCCTTTGTCTCAACAGCTTTTTGGCAAGGTCCTGGGGCTATTGCCTACCATTTGTGATGAGGAGTATGAAGGGATGAAGTTTTCCACCTTGATGTCGTGGAGTTTTTTTGGTGCGTTTCGGATATTGGAATTTCTGGGGGGGGCCATGGCGATGTGGGATGTTTTGGAAGAATATCTCCCAATCTGGAAGTGGTTTGGATTTGTATTTGGGCAAGTCCAAGATGGACCAGAGGGCCCAGAGAAGACAGTATTGCTGCAAACATACCTAGCACAGTTGTGTGCCAATTTCAATAGGGAGAGATATTGTGAGGGATGATGACAGACTCGAGCAGGGAGGTTTTCCGCCACTCAGGGGGCTCCTCAGTCACACTTTTTCAGCTCTTGGCAGTATTGTGCAAGGCCCTGGTATTGCTGGGAGAGAAACCAGGGGGATTGAGCACTCAATCATTCAAAATTGGGGTTGCCACGGAAGTGGTGCAGTGGGGTTGGATTATGGATAAGATCATGAGTTTGGGTATTTGGTCATCTAACTGCTTCAAGAAATACTTGAGGTTGGACGGGGATATGTGTTGATGCATTTGTTCAGTTTTCTGCTTTGCTCATTCTTATTCTCTTTTCAGGTGCTGTTGCAGGCCCAGTGTTTGCTGATTTTTCTATCTGGGCGGTGGGTCATTTGTTCATTAAATGGGAGGAGAGACACAAGGTGCGAATGGTCCAATGCTCGAACCTGGGGCTTAGTGACTGTATTTTACAGGTCTTATGGCACAGATAAGGGGGAATGCGCTAGAGGGAAATGGTGCACCCTCTTAATATGCAACAAGGTAACTGTTGCCCGGATGTCTTGCTTCTTCATTTGGGGGAGAATTACTTGATAGTCAATAATGGTTTAGCACTATTGAAGGAGATGGACAGGATATTCGAGAGATCAACCAGCTGTGGGTGGGGTGCCACATAATTTTGAATGAAGTTGTTCTTTGACAGGAATGCAGAGGGGAGGCTGAGGTCATCGATAAGGCAAGAAGGACAATAAACAGGGAGATGAGGTATTTTTGCAGGGACAGCTAGAAAAGAGCTTCCAGAGTTGAAGTTTGAGAATGTTGAATCTTTCAGGGTGGTAGAGCCCTGAATACAGGGAGATGAAGGCTTTTCCCTAGTTAGACGGGGATCAGAAAAGTTGATGGGAGGTGTCTTTTTCTGAGTGGTGTTTGGCCTATAAAACGGCATGGTTTTCTATATACACTTTTTGTTTTTGCCATAAGCAAGCAGGTTAAAGGGAATGGTGATGAGGAAGGACACCTGGATGACATTAGAAGATTGATAGTTATGCTGTAGGCTATTAGTTTGTTAGATGTTGCTAGTTATAGGTTAAGAGTTAAGGGAGGTTAAAGTTAACAATGTAAATGTGTGACAGGGTAGTTGTTAGTTAGGTGTAGGATAATATGGGGGAGTTGGGAGGTTTGGGGGAGACTGTAATAAGTGTAGGTAATTTACCATATTGTGAGGCTTATAGTTTGTAAGGCAAAGGCCCAGGGTTCTTATATATAATTTGCATATGTTTCAAGAAAGCAGCCTTTTTCGCACTAAAATCAGTTGTCTGTGGTCTGGGCTTTCTGATCACACCCAAAATAACTATTCTAAACATTTTATGACTGTGCTAAGTGCTCTTAGAGTCTCACAGCAGCTAGTGCATAGGTCTATTAACCACCTGAAGGTGCGGAGGTGCAGAAAGGCTATCATGAAGGCCCTGAACTTGGCAAACACAGTCCATACAATTACGCTGGTTACATTTTCTCTCCATATTTCAGGAATACTGCTGCACTCAACATAGTCAGAACAACTAATAGCACAACACAAATGAGCTTTATGTCTTATGAAATTTTTATGAACACATTAAAACTGGAAAATTATTTACACTGTTACGAAAGCACACATCTTATGACACTTTTCTCATGGACATCTTTACGGCCATCAAGTAGCACCTCATTAACTGATTAAGAATATGTCTGACCTTACTCCTTGCGTAAGAGTTTGTCAATTGAATTAACTTTATTGATTATGGTATTTCTGCCAAAGTATCTTTTTGACTGCTGCAGAATGTATTTCAACAATTCATTTTATAATGTTACAATTTTTGTACTGATTTTTTTGCAAAGTTTTTAATCAATCATGCAATAAACAAGAAACTGAACTAGACCACATGCTGCAAATGTCTGTATTTATGTATTGGGTTTGGGCATTTGACTTATTTCCCTTGAAGGTTGGTGAATGTTTGGGCCAAACCCAGCCTGCGACATGTGCTCCCTTAGTGCTCGATTAACCTGACTCTGGGGTTATTCACAAGAAAATGTTGGAGCGCCGTGGTATGCCAAATTTGGCAACGCCGCGCTCTGACATTTCAAAAACTGAGGGATGCGCTGTTTTACAAATCTACATTACACCCCTGAGATTCCCCTAGAGTTGGCACTAAAAATGCTGCCTAGCGCCCGTGCAGGCACCCTTGCGTCATGTTACAAGGGACGATTGTTTATGTACAGGAAGGGAAACCTTCCTGCACATTGAACAACCAGTAATGGTGATTTGCTCTTCATATGTGTGCTGTAGAATGAGCAAAAAACGAGGAGAAATTAATAATTTCTCATATCACCATTCTAAAACCAATTTTTGGGGCCACCCCAGCCTTGTAAATCTGGGGCAGCCTCAAAAAGCAATAGGAGTTGTGGTGGAATGCCGACAACACTCATTGCATGCCAATGTCAATGAGGTTTAATATGTATGATACACACCACTCTTAAGATGAAGGGTATCAAAAAGTGGACTGGGTCTTTTCTCGCAATTTTTTGCGCACAACAGATATTATGTTGTCAAACATCAAAGCACCCTGATACTGGAGACTCCTACCCATCGACAAACCTGCTTTGGCGCGTAGTTGAGGGTTTAAAGTGCTGTATAAATGCAACCACGGTAGAAAGGAGCCCAAAGCATACATCTAATATGCTTGCCTGCTTCTTTGTTTTAGCTTTCTTCAAAAAGATGGTCATTTAAGCTTTCCTCATAATCGGGGCCACCACCCACGCCTTCAGTTCATCCCACAATTTTATATTTTAGTAACCCATTAAAAGACCCATACATAAATAAATAGATAAATATTTAAATGTTATTCACAAAATAAATAATGCTATTTTAAATGACGGACTCGTATCACTGGAATTTGGGAAAAAACGTGTCTTGTTTTCATTTATGTGTAAGGTTTTCATTGTCGCCGTTTTCCCAGATGGAAAAAAAAACTTTCATCGTTCATTGTATTCACAAGAAAATGTCTTGCTGGGTAAATTTAATGCCCTCTTATTCAGCTTACCAGCTAGATTTCCTTCCATGTATTTTAACAACATTATTATCTGGCTCAAATAAAACATTTTTATAAGCACCTTCATTGTTCAGTGCTTGTTCAGTAATTACTTCTAAAATGTATTTCAGTAATGAAAGAAACCTGTTTAGTTTCGTAATTTTCTTTATGCAGCTTTTTTGTTCCGAATTATTTCTTTATAATGTAATGATGCTCAGTGGAGGAGGTGATTATTAACAATCTAGTAGTTTCCACATTCTTGAATCTGACTGAACTCTTGATAAGTAAAACACATTTCTTCAATTTAGAGGAATACTCTTATGCCGCTGAATAATCAGCACGACTTTCAGCACTCTCTCTTGTCGGTTTTTATTAGGTGATTTCCAAATGCTATATAATCAAAATATATTCTGAGCATATTAAAAACATTGCTCAGTATGTTGAGACTGCTTTTGAAATTTATATCCAATGGAACAAACATTTACATTTTTTTGCATATGTCAGATTTTGGGTTATTTAGACCCTGAAGGAAACAGAACACCAGCTCACATGGGCGATGCCTCTATTGCACCCACCCCGCTGGCGTACGTCCGATCTAAGCTGAGAATTTCTGACGAAAGAGCTTCTGGCAGCATGGTATGAGCTTTTTTTAATTTTATTTTTTAAACACGTTCTATTTGTTTTTTCCTTTAGAAGCAATGGACAGCGACACAGCAGCATACAACAGGCTTTTTCTCAGAATACCAGAAATCATGCAAAATTTGTATTGGTTATGGCAATCCTACAAACCCGGCATTATGCGCCACAGTAAGGTGAGAAAAGGGAATGTCCATTGTCCTTGAGTGAGAGATACTGCCCTAATCAATAGGCAATCGTCAGTCTACACTCGTCAAAGTAATAAGTAACCCTTCCTGATTTCCTCCTCCCCATAGCTTGGCCCAAAGAGAATAGCTGTATCATGGATGCATTGTGATCCAACACCGTGCTGGGCAGCCAGCGTGGGAGCATAGAGGGGAAGAGAAGGCCACCCTGAGTGACAGTCGCAGATCGAACAGGCAAAACAGACAGGACAGAGGGGTATAAGTGGTTGGACGTAGAAAGTGTGAGTGTGAATGCAGCTCATTTCTTTGGGCGCGAGTTGTCCAAGTTGCCGCTGAGTGGTTCTCCTTGGAGCGCAGGCCATCCAACAGGCTTTCCAAGCCAGGGCCACCTCTGAAGGGAACCTCCCCTGCCAGGCATCCCCAAAGAGAGTTGCGCTCTCATAATTGGCCCACCGCAATAGCTCTGGTCACCATTCGGATACCTTCAGGCACCTCGAACCCTTCCAATTAAACGTCATTTGTAACTTTGCCTTTTTTAAGGAGAGATCAGCAAATGTATTGATAACTCTATGCTTAGTTGATGTTGGGAGCATCCTCCGCAGGCATGTTATGTGGGTAAGAGGCAAATTTCATTCAGGAACCTCATTGAGAAGTGCCATCACACTTATTGAGTATTCAGTAAGGTGGGGGTAGCTCCACACCATAGGAAACATATCAGCCCCTACACACTTATGTCATTCTGATCATGCATCTGAACAACATTTGTTTACTCTATTGAGGGTAAGGTACGCTTTATGAAAATAATCAAAATTCATCAGCTTAAAGAGCCTCTTAGACCTGCCCTTTTTTGCAGGGTAATCTGGTAAACCTTTTGCCTTCCTCTGTCTATCTTTCTGACCTTTTTGTTGGCTTTAGGACTCCTGGCACTTTACTACTGGTAATCAGTGCTAAAGTGTATTTGTTCTCTCCTCTAAACATTGTATGATTTGTTTACACCGGTTTGGCATATTTGATTTACTTGTAAGTTCCTTGTAAAGTGGTATCCCATATACCCAGGGCCTGAAAATTAAATGCCACTAGTGGACTTGCAGCACTGCGTGTGCCATCCACAGAAATAGTCTTTCAAAACTGTCTCAGGCCTGCCACATCAGGACCCGTGTGCGCAGTTTTTTGCCACTTTCACTTGAGTGGAGAAGTGTGGCTCAGGGGTTAGAGGTGGCAGACCCAGAAGCTGAGATCGGCCCTGGACCAGGGTTCAATTCCCCGCCTCGACGGGGCTTGGGCTCAATAATTCGACTGACTCGATAATTCTCGCTCCGGTGCCTACTCGACTCACGGGTTCACACTCTGCGACTCTGGGCAATAGCTTGCTTAATCTCCACAACGGCCCCTCGCGGCGGGATGCCTGGCTTTCACCGTGTGGATACCCTGCCGGGGTTATCTCACAGGGGAATACCAGGACGGGTTCCCTAAGCAAGCGCTTAGATGCCTGCGATGTGGGTAATTTGCGCTATATAAATACATGTACATGTACTTGGCATTTAAATCTACTTACCAAGCCTTAAACTTCCTTTTATTACACATATGTTACCCCTAAGGTAGGCCGTAGGTAGCCCTACAGTCAGAGTGCTGTGTAAGTAAAGTAAGTAAAATAGTGTCATGTCCTGGTAGTGACAAACAGCCTATTTCATTTTTCACTGCTGTGAGTCCTACTCTTCTCATAGGCTAGCATTGGGAATTGCCTTATCTACTTTTAAGTGGTATTTTTTGATCAGAAAGGAGTGGTGTTACCATGTTTGGTATGTTTCGAATAGTAGTGATACATTCTGCTTACTGGTGTAGTTCGATTTTACATTACTATTTAAGAAATGCCACTTTTAGAAAGAGATATAAAACACAGATGATGGACGGAATGCAGAAACAATCAAACATTCTCCCCCTGTCAATAGGTTTGGGTTAAATCCATCATTATTTTGCTCACATGCCACCCCAGTTTAGACACAGCCATATGCAAATCAGTCTTGACCATGTGCTTTATGAGAACAGTCCAGGCCGAACTGCCAATCCAGGTCCTCCCTGGACGGGAAACAAGCATCCTAGGACCAGTTTCAGAGCATCACCCCTCATTAGCCAGGCAAGCTTGAATCCAGTGGCACAGTAAACCCAGGGCCCACGTCTGGGCATGCCCCACGCACTTAGGGAGAGAAAGCAAAAAAATGCAGATGATGGACGGAATGCAGAGCAAATCAAACATTTTCCCCCAGTCAATAGATCTGAGTTAAATCCATTGTTATTTTTCTCACCATGCCACCCAAGTCTAAAATCAGTCCAGACTGAACTGCCAAGAAGGTACTCCCTGGCCTGGACACAAGCATCCTGGGACCAGTTTCAGGGCATCACCCCTCATCAGCTGTGCTCTCCATGCCACTGGAGTCAAAATATCCTTGCTGATGAGGGGTGAAACCCTGAAACTTGTTCTAGGATGCTTGTTTCCAGTCCAGGTAGGATCTGGACTGGCAGTTTGGGCTGGGCTGTTCCCATTGGGCGCAGGGTCAAGACGGATTTACATATGGCAGGGTCATTGTGGCAGGAAAGTTCACTTTCCATGGGAATGTACCCTAAAGCCCAAACAAGGAGATGAGCTGGGAAACTAGTCATCCCAAATCCTGTTGGGACAAGCGTTTTGGGTAGCTGTAGTTGTACAGTCTCACACACATTAACACAAGTCACTTCTTATACATATATACCATCATCTATTTATCCGTACTAGGGCCACTTGGAGTGACGATTCCACGGATCTGCATGTTTTAATTGATTCAGATGCCACTGGGAACTTCATGGATATCCATAGCTAACCAATGTGTTATACCTACCTTGTCCAAATAGGTGGTGGATAATCCTGTGCGGAGTTCTGCTACTCGGAACTCTTTGAAGTGCAAAAAAAACTCTGCTACGCTACACAGAGTTCCACAAGCTGTGGAGTGCATTGGATAAATGCTGCTTACAGTGATTTTCAGGGCCAGGTGCTTGCCTGCAGGGTGCAATCATCGCAAACGTCGCCATGCACAGCACAAGCGGGCACTGCTTCCTTTCTGTGAGTAGATCTTTACACGAGTGGCAGCTTTCTCAATGCGAGTAGACAGTTTCTCAACATGAGCAGTTGTGAACATACGCGATCATTCGCAATGAGAAATCTGACTGCCTGCGTTGAGAAATCTCACTGGGAGGTTGATTTTCAACGCTTGCACTCATCAACTTGATGTTGATGATCGCGAACAAGGAAAATCTTGCTGGGAAGTGGATTTTCCTCACTCGTGCTCACCAACTTGACGAATGCGAGTGAGGGAAAAACGGAGCAGAGTTTTACAGAACTCTGTGTGCTCTACGTAACGAGGAAATCTCTGCAAACACTGCGAGCGGAGCAGAGTCACTGCCCAGACTTAGTGGTAGAAGAAGTCAAGACTATAGACAGAAGGTGTGAAGTAGCCCTGAAGGGAAGGGAGGCTTGGTATAAGAGCAAAAGAAATAACGGAGGTTTTCAGCCGTGCAGAATGGATTCTTACTGGCAGGTAGGGAACTGGTTGTATGATGCAAGGGAGTACACAGCTCTAGACACTCAGTTATTGGTACTCCTGCTAATGTTTTTCCTAGAAGGAATTCACAAAATAACCAATTGTCCAAACTTTTAGCTTCAGACAACACTATTTGCTAGTCTGAACTATTGACTCTTTAGTCCCTCTTACTAATTATTCACCTGGGTTTAGTGTCTTGTGAGCTGGAGATGATGGGATTATTTTGTTTCCTGATGTACTCCATAGAACATTGATGTAAGTGCGTGAGTGTGGGTGATAGAATTCATTATGTAGAATGTTCAGTTAATGTGTACACACTGAGGAATAAAAATATATAATACCAAGGTCTGTGTGTGGGGTAATCCTTATAGTATCTGGGCCTGGGGTGAACACTACAACTGGTGATGAGATAGGGGATATGTAACCAGAAGATCCAACAGTGATCTCCCAGAGAGTGTGGCATGGTTAAGCAAACTGCTTGTGCGTGCCACATGCACCTTAGTTGAAGTGAAGAGTGGCAGTTGTCGGATGTGGAGTCAAGGCACCACTCTAGCCAGTGCAAAACTTTAGAATAGGATGTAGGCCTTAAAAAGACATTGGTTTTTTATTGGGCAGGAACCTGCTGTAGAGGCCGTGAAAAAGGTACTGTGCCACAACACAACTCAAAGCCATAAGCCATATGCAACAATAATGCTTAAGGCAGTGACAACCAGGTACGAAGAAGTGCTAAAAGAAAGAAATATATTTAAATATCAAGAGTATAATTAGACTTACCGGACCTTGAGTGAAGGGAGCCATCTGACCTGAACAGCGAGCAAAGCAACCCAAGTACAGGGGTTGTGCTTACAGAGCTGTTAGTCCTCGAAACGAACAATACAGAAGGTGCTGGGTACATTTCAAACAGCTCAAATGTCATAAAGAAGCAGGAAGGCTTGAATGGCCAAGTGACATCAAATCGGCCTCGACGACACAAGTGTCTGCACATGGCTAGTGGTTAACGATGGTGCAGGTCCAAGTGTGCAGCCAACATCACCAGAGCGGGCTCATCTCTTGATAGCAGGAAGTTCCAAAGGTTATGATGTTGCTGTTTTCCTAAAACAACCACTTCCAGTCGATACTTCAAGGAAGCAGAATATAGGGACCAGATGGACTGGCTGGATTGAAATGATTGATAATTTTATTGATACATTGGAAGAAGCTGATACCAAAACGTTGACCAAATATCTCAAAAATCTTACAGGTGAAGGAGTAAAGAAAGTAATAAGGATAATACCAAACGTTGATGAAGTTTCCTACCATCAAATCAAAGAGGCATTAAATATCAAGTTCAATATGTCAAATGTCAGTTACTAAAGATATGTTTTTATCCAAGAAGGGCAGAAAGCTGTTGAAACACTATATACACTCATTAAACATTGTAAGTTCAATGAATTCAATAATAAAGAATCCATGCATGTCAGAGTCATAGAAGGTTGCCTCTCATATTCATTTAGATGATGAATGCTGAGAGAAATTCTCAGTCTGAGGCAAGTATTCATGGCTGCATGAGCCGAAGAATGTGCAGACTGAAATGCTACTGCGACAGAGGCCAAAGGAGCTCAGAGTGAGTCAGCCTTCAATGTGAAAAGTAAGCCAAGACACAAGGCTGAGTGACACATAGTGATGTCTCCAAAGAAAAATAAATTGCTTCAGATGCGGCTTTTCTTTTCCACAGGAAGGTAAATGTCCTACCTTTGGGCAAATGTGCAAGGGCTGTGGGAAAGTGATCCATTTTGTAACATTTTGCAAAGTGAAGGAAAAACTAAGTGGGAAACAAAATGGACAAAACAACAAACAAAGTGGACGTGGGGGAAACAAAATGACACCCCATATTTCCAGAAGAGACATTCTACTCATGCTCACAAGGACAAGTGGCCATATTTGTTGAAACAAATGGAAACTGAACAAAGTCAATCATCATGAAAACTTTGTCCAAAGGTTCTTCAATGTCAAAGTCACATCACAGTGAAGAAGATGGATGTGCAATGTGGATGTGGATTTTAACTGAAGACGAACTTGTGCATGTCAGATTGGCCGCGTGGAAGGAAGAATGCTAGTTGAAGAGTGATCGACAAGTGAAGTGGCAAAATTCATTTCAACGCTGTCCTAAAATCACATTAAAGATGAATGGGTGTTCTGTACCTTTTATCATGGACAGTGGTGCGCTGATAAACATTATGCCTGAAGAGAAGTACAGCGCACTCTCTCCTGTGCCTCGTCTCCCACCGTCAAAGACCAAAGGGTATAGAAGAACTGCATTAATGCCATTAAAAAGTCCCTTTGTAGCAGACATGAAGCACAACAAGACAAAAGTACAAGCACCAATTCATGTTCCTACAAGGTACTTCATCAAGTGCCTTTTTACTCAGTTTCAGGACTGCTGCTGAAATGAGACTGATATCTGTAAATCACAACATAAATTTTCATCACAAAATAGTGAGTAAAATTCCATTGTAGTTTATCGATTAGGGGAACTCAAGGCAATGATAGTGTAACTGCATATTAATGAGGACATTCGTCCTGTTGCTCAGGGACATCATCAAATTGCATTTAATTTATGGGAAGCTGTTGAAAAAAAGGTAGGGATGTTACTAAAGTATGATATCATTGAACGATCTACTGGTCTGACATCATGGGTTTCACCCATAGTAGTAGAGCCAAAAAATTATGGTGAAAGACCTGTACACATCTGCGTCTACATGCATCAAGCTAACAAGGCAATTGAAAGAGAATGTCATCAAGATCCATTCATTGCTGATATGACCAAACAGCTGAATGGTGCGAAAGTATTCTCTCACCTTGATCTGAACAAGGATATCATCAGTTGGAACTAGAAGAAAATTGCACTTCTACCTTATCCACCCATGTTAGTTTGTTCAAATAGGAAAGGTTATGTTCCAGCATGCCATCTGCTGAAGAACTTTTTAAAGATGTAATTCGCCACATAATACAGCGTGTTACACCTTCTTTCAATTATAGGATGATACATTGGAATTTGGTCCCACATGAAAGGAACATGATATATCCCTAACGGTGTGTTACCGTTACAACGGAACTTTTACAACGTAATGCTGTTACAACGCAGCTATTACATCGTAAATACCATTACAATGCATGCCATTACAACGCATGGCATTACATAGCAGATGGTATTACAACGCATACCATTACATCGTAAGTATTGGTAAGTATTTAATTTTTTTTTTATTTTATTTAATATGTTATTATTGATTTAATTATTATTAATTATAAAAAAAAAATTATTTCGTTTTTAAATATTATAAATTAAATATATTAATTTAAGTATTTTTTAAAATAAGTATGAGTATAGGAGTATATGTTTTGGGGTACTGATGTATATGTTTTGGGGTGTTTGGGTGTTTTTAGGTTTTAGGGCAGGGTTTGGGTTTTGGGGTACAGGGGTGTTTTTAGGTTTTAGGGTAGGGTTTGGGTTTTGGGGTACAGGGGTGTTTTTAGGTTTTAGGGTAGGGTTTGGGTTTTGGGGTACAGGGGTGTTTTTAGGTTTTAGGGCAGGGTTTGGGTTTTGGGGTACAGGGGTGTTTTTAGGTTTTAGGGCAGGGTTTGGGTTTTGGGGTACAGGGGTGTTTTTAGGTTTTAGGGTAGGGTTTGGGTTTTGGGGTACAGGGGTGTTTTTAGGTTTTAGGGCAGGGTTTGGGTTTTGGGGTACAGGGGTGTTTTTAGGTTTTAGGGCAGGGTTTGGGTTTTGGGGTACAGGGGTGTTTTTAGGTTTTAGGGTAGGGTTTGGGTTTTGGGGTACAGGGGTGTTTTTAGGTTTTAGGGTAGGGTTTGGGTTTTGGGGTACAGGGGTGTTTTTAGGTTTTAGGGCAGGGTTTGGGTTTTGGGGTACAGGGGTGTTTTTAGGTTTTAGGGTAGGGTTTGGGTTTTGGGGTACAGGGGTGTTTTTAGGTTTTAGGGCAGGGTTTGGGTTTTGGGGTACAGGGGTGTTTTTAGGTTTTAGGGTAGGGTTTGGGTTTTGGGGTACAGGGGTGTTTTTAGGTTTTAGGGCAGGGTTTGGGTTTTGGGGTACAGGGGTGTTTTTAGGTTTTAGGGCAGGGTTTGGGTTTTGGGGTACAGGGGTGTTTTTAGGTTTTAGGGCAGGGTTTGGGTTTTGGGGTACAGGGGTGTTTTTAGGTTTTAGGGCAGGGTTTGGGTTTTGGGGTACAGGGGTGTTTTTAGGTTTTAGGGCAAGGTTTGGGTTTTGGGGTACAGGGGTGTTTTTAGGTTTTAGGGCTGGGTTTGGGTTTTGGGGTACAGGGGTATTACGACTTTATAGAAATTAAATTAATTAAATTAATTTTATTTAATTAAATTAAATTAATAACAATATTTACAATTATTAATTTAATTGTATTAATAAACGATTACAATTAAATTATATTATTTAAAAATGTTTAATTAATTAAATTCTTTTAATTTTATTAATTATAATAATATTATGTATTATGTATAACTTAATTAAATTATAATTATATATATTGTAATTAATTACATTATATTATTTTTTATTTATAAATTTTTTATATATCATTAATTATATTATTTTAAATTACTATAATTAAATTAATTACTGTTGTAATAATGTTATATTATTTTTATTTTTTTAATTTAATTTAATTAACTTTATTACATTTTTTAAAAAAAAGATATACTTACCAATACTTACGATGTAATGGTATGCGTTGTAATACCATCTGCTATGTAATGCCATGCGTTGTAATGGCATGCATTGTAATGGTATTTGCGATGTAAAAATCGCGTTGTAACGGAACGCGTTGTAAAACATCGCGTTGTACTGACACCAATCCAGCTCTAACACTTTAGGGGCGGGTTTGGGGGGACACATGAAATGTGGAAACATACAACTGGTAGAGAATGAGATTTTTGGGTATCTTCTTGCCACCCCCAAAAGCGCTCCAGTACATGTATGCCATGCCAAAATTGGAGCCCTGTTCCTTACAGACCTAAACAAGCTACATCCCATTCTACTTTGGCACAAAATATGGATCTCTGAATACACTGATCTAAATTGTGCTATACTCAGGGATTGCCTTAATTCAAGTTAATATCAGTGCATACCATGGCTTTTCTATATCCAACTTTTCTGTAATGACCTGGGTCATCCTGAGTATTTGGAGAACCCTGAAACACTAGTCCTCATTAGTACGATTTGTTTAATGTAGCCATGAGCACATGGAAAATCACAGACACACACGTGACATTTTTAAACCCACTGTTCTAAAAAATCTAATTATTTTAACCAAATTTGATATGCAATCCTATCTTAAAGCAGTTTTAAATGCAAGACATAGGTTTTTCCTTATTAGTCTAAGACTAGGCACCTTTCACTGATTGGTTAGTTTCCTGAACATGAATGACTGGTCCACTACTTTAAACAACTGTCCTTGTCATGACGCCATGCCTCAGAATACTCTGCATGTTGAGAAGAAGCGCTACATTGTATCAATTATAAGACCTCTACACATTACACACTGTCACAATGTCGATCTGCATATTTATATCTACAATCTCTGCCTTCCTTGGAGAATTACTCCATGAAGGGTTTACCATCTTAGCAGGATCAGTAATTTATAACCCCCGAGACCAACAAGTCAACTTTAGCGCCAAAGTACTTACTCAGCTCCTCCCAATTTGCCAGAAATACAATAACTACTTAGTAATCGGAGAGTGTAATATGCACTATGAGAAAAAAGATATTTTAGCCGTCTCTCAATTGGGGAGTGATATGAGGATCCTTAATCTCAAACAATGGATAGAGGGACCGACCCACATAGCTGGCCATACGCTCGATCTACTCTTCTCTAACATCGAAACTACATATATTCATGAGATCATGCCACTACCTTGGACAGACCATTCCCTCATTGCTTTCTCACTAGGTCTACCTACTGAATCTATAAAATCCAGGATAACCCATCAGATCTCCAATCGAGCTTGGAGGCTGATCAGCGAATCCGCCTTTGAAACGCATTTCTTAAACCAAACATATAGAGTTCTCTGATGATACTACAGTATGTGCAAACTCAGTCATTCTCGAAACTGAGATTTATCAAACACTAGATAAATTGGCCCCTATACAGAAATCCAGGAAACTTCCCCATACAGAAAAGTGGTATACCCCACAATTAAAAAATCTCCAGAGGGAGTGCCAGAAGTTTGAACATCAATGGAGGGGGTCCAAAAATGAAGCAATTAAACTAAGCTATATGCTTAAACTAAGGTCCTATAATCTCGCTATAAAAAATACCAAGAAAAATTACTATTCTCAGCGTATTAATGAGAGTTGCAATTTAGCCAAAGAACTCTTTAAAAATTTTGTGGAGCTCAATAAACCGTCTAGTACGACCCAAACCCTTACCCCCTTGGCAGAGGCCTCTGAAAGAATTAGTGTCTTTTTCACTGAAAAAATTAGAAAGATTTATACCACCTTCAATCCGAGATCCCCCACAGCACAACCAACGCAGTAAACATAGCCCTGTCCTGCCCCCAACCGGAAACCACAGCAACCCTGGGCAGCTTTGAGCCATGAAAGCCATGAGTACAGTAAAACCCGAATCTCCGTAGGACCCCTGTCCCCATTTCGTTTTTTCAAAGATTGCCTCCACGCTTTGTCCACTGATCACTCAGCTTTTTAACAAATCTTTAAGAACCACCATCTTCCCGGATTTATGGAAACATGCATCAGTCATTCCCCTCTTGAAAAAGGCGGGGACGGATGTCTTCAATCCTGAAAACTACTGTCCCATCTCCCAGCTCCCCTACCTCTCCAAGGTTCTGGAGAAACTGGTTAACGGGCAGCTGACTAAATGTTTGGAAACAAATCATCTTCTTTATCCTTCCCAGACAGGATTCACAGCTAACAACAGCACTGAGGCAACGCTGCTGGCAGTGTCAGACAGTATCAGATCATGCACCGACCAGGGAGGGACAGTCGCTCTGATACTGTTGGACCTGTCGGCAGCGTTCGACACGGTTGCCCGCAACAGCCTGTTGAATATCCTCTATGAAAAAGGAATCCACTCTACCACCCTGAGCTGGTTACAATCATTCTTGAGTAACCGTACACAAGCTGTGCACATCAGCGAATTTCATTCCAAACCTTGCCCCATCAGTTGCGGTGTCCCCCAAGGGGCCTCATTAAGCCCCACCCTTTTCAATGTCTATATTTCATCTTTAGGTAAGATTGGAAGGAAGTGGGGCATTGGCATCTGCTCCTATGTGGACAACACACAACTGATCGTGGCTCTGGATGAAAAACCAGATATTTCCAAACTAAAATTGCATAATTATCTCTCCGAAATGGCCCGGTGGATGCACACTCACTGCCTGAAGCGGAATGCTGGCAAATCCGAAATCCTACTGTTTGGCGGAGCCAAACGTGTGTGGGACGCCACCTGGTGGCCTCCAACTCTAGGCAATGTTTGTCAAACAGATTCATATCACAAACATAAAATAAAGATCTTTGCAGACAAACACAGATGTGAAAAGGAATAAAGTCTTCACAGAAGTAGATCTAGCCCTTGTCAGACAGAAACAAAAATGCAAGTCCGATACTCCTTTTGATGTTGACCCGATGAGGGTTGTGACTAGTGAAGGATACATGGTGACAGCTCGCTGTCCTGGAAAGCCCATTACGGGAGATTTTTGCGATTCAAGTACCTGACAACTCCAGATGTCAGAAGTGAAACTTATCCACCAGAGAATCCTGAGAGCTCAATGACTGCGCCAATGTCTTTGTCACCAGAGCTAGTCATGGACACTTCTCTTGTATCTCCTCAGCCTCACATGACAAGATCGGAGTGAGTAATTCAAGCACCAACACAACTTATTGAAGAGGTATGGTGAACATATGTATTATTAGTACTTTTTGTTTAATGAGTAATTATGGAGGAGAGCATACACGTAGCTTTTATCACAGAGACATGGACAGATATGGCATCTGAGCCATATCTAGTTAAAGCTAACCCCCCTGACTACTTTAGCTATACCCTCAATAGAGAACAGAAACGTGGAGGCGGCCTCGCCATCATCTATCATCATTCGATCATGGTGCCTTTTAACCCGCTAGCTATAGAAGACTGTGAAGCATTTGAATTTTGTCTCACACTTTCTCAGTACTATACTTTTAGAGGTACCCTCCTCTACAGAGCACCAGGCCCGAGAGGCCATTTCACATCACTACTTAGTAGTATAATAGAAAGTGGTATCTGTTCAGAGTCCTATACCAGTCTAGGCGACTTTAACTACCATCTGGAACTGACTCTGGACTCTGATAGCTCGAACTTACTGGATATCATGAGAGGTGGTACCCTGGAACAGTTAGTTCAGGGTGCCATGCATCGAGCTGGTCATACCCTGGACAGCATTTTCTCGAATAATCCACAAATCTCAGGAACCAAAATTTTGCCACTAGTTTGGTCCGACCACTCAGCTTTTCTTTTTGAGCTTTTAATACCGGACCGCAAAATACAGAAGTTAGCTGTGAGCTACACCAAAAATAGAGCCTGGAACAAGATAAAAGAGGAGGATCTAGTCCAAACACTAACTGACTCCATTACCCCGATTCCCAGTAATCTTGATGATACCACTAGAGCTTACTTTAATTGGCTGGAATCCGCAGGGAACAAGCTACCCCCTCTAAAAAGCTGCAGCCATACCAGACAACATCCCCCAGCCCCATGGTATTCAAAGGAGTAGAAGGACCAAAAGCTGGCCTGTAAACGCCTGGAGAGAATCTGGAGGGGGGGGGCTATAAAGAAAATTATAAAAAAGAACACAAAGCAGGGCTGTCACTCTATAAACAGCTCAAAGCAAGAATGTATTAGCAACAAAATTGCTTCAGCAAAAAACTCCCCCAAAGAACTTTTTTAAATTCTTTAAATCTTTAGCTCATCCTCAGACTCCTCCAATAGTGGCCAGTCAGGAGCTATGCAATCAAATTGCTCAATGCTTCTTTGACAAAGTCAACAGCATTTTCCAAACATTTTCATCGCCTGACCATAGTACCAGTCCAAATGACGGTTGGCAGACTACCAATCCTGATATGCCAACTCTCAACTTCTTTTCTAAATTAGAAGTAGCGGATACCATCAGACTTCTGAATAGAGCTAAATCAGGCTCCCCAATCGATTCGTGTCCATGCTCAACTGTAAAAATGGCAGCCGGGCCCATTGCAATACAATTGGCCAACATATTTAACAGCATCTATCAAGAGGGATATTTCCCCAAGGAATGGAAACACGCATCCATCCTACCTCTCCTAAAAAAGGCGAATCTGGATACGAGTGATCCCAACAACTTTAGGTTAAAATATTTTTATTTGAAATCTGCACCTCAAAAACAAGATAGTCATTGCAAATGCTTTACGTCTAATAATAGCAAGAAATATTTGAAAGGCAAATATAACCCTAAATAGGGTGGGCATAGCAGTCCAATACCAGTCCAACCCGTGACGGCACAGATATACAAAAGGTGCTACGAAATCCCATCCAATTGGAAACCCAACCTCCCACCCCTCAAACTCACGGTTCCCTCCCTCCCCTCGCCCACCCGACCAGTGCTCAAATCTGTGTCCCCTGCCTCCCCTCGCTAGGTCATGATGTATTCGTCATCTGCAACCCCTTTAGGAGACCTCCTCTTTGGGTCCTGTGATTCGTAACAAGCTGAGAGATCTCGGGCAGGTAAGTTCTCTAAATTCATAACCAACAGTGAGCAAAACGGTTGCCAGAGTTCATCGTGTAGATCTATATCCCCGGCTAAGGTAATGACAACTTCTCCATCCCTAATACACACCACATCCTATGCAACCAACCCGTAGTGGAAGGGACCGTAGTGGTGCGCCAGTGCACAAGGATGTTCTGTACTGCAGAGCCTAGGGCGATGGCCATCTGGCGTCCTATACCCGAGCGCAGAGGGTATGTCAAGGGGTTAGGGAGTCCCAGTATGGTGTAGGCGGGGAAACAAGGTAATTCTGTTTGAAAATGAATGTCAATGTCGTCTATCACTTGCGTCCAGTATGAATGTAGAAGGAGACAGTCCTACAAGAGGTGCAAAAGTGTGTATGTGTGTCCGCACCCGCTCCAGCAACTTTTGTCTTTCCTGAGATCCATCTCATGTATCGGCTCCGGGGTGTAGTACCAGTATGTAGATATCTTAGTTAGCGTCTCTGTAAGCCCGGTGTGGTATGCCAAATGGCGTGTCCTATAGGAGATCTGGTCCGATTCCCTGTGGCTCAGAGTCCTGCCTAGCTGCCGTTCCCAGCGTTCCCTGCCCGGATTATAGAGATGTGCTGTTGGTGGCTGTAGGAATTTGCAGAGATCAGAAATTAATTTGGTGTCAGAGGTGCGGGATAGCAGCCATCTTTCATACGGCTGAAGTTTCCTATCTGCCGTCTCACTTACTTGTGGCTGAAGTGCCCAATGGCGGACTTGTAGGTTTCGCATCCGCTCCGTCTCGAGGAAGTTATATTCCTGCTTAAAGAGTGGAAAGGGGAGTACACCGTCTGGGCCATAGATGTGTCAGAGGCATCGACATCCCGCCGGTCGCCAGTGGGTGTAGGCTCCTTTAGCAACGCCCGAGTGAAGTCTGGATTATCGACTAAGGGCGTGAGCAGCGAGGGGAAGGTGGTAAGTTCATGTACAACGTTAGTAGCGTCCCACACCTTTAGTAGAACCCGCGTGATAAATGAAGCATAAAGATTAGCCGGTCGGAAGGCCTGGCAGAGAAAGGGGATCTTCTGGAGCAGGCGCCCTGCGACTGCTTGATCTTGGAATAGCGAGTGTTTTTCTGACTCCCACTTACTCCATTCCACCAAATAGCGTAGTTGCGTTGCCTGGAAGTATTTGTGCAAATCCGGTATCCCCAGTCCCCCCGCCCCCAGAGCTAACGTAGACAGTGCCCTCTTCATTCTCGGCTTCCGACCTGCCAAATGAAGCAGACGAGGTCAGCCTGTGTTTGCTGAATCGAACCTACAGGTGGCTTCAGCGGTAGCGCTCTAAAGAGGTAGAGGAATTGGGGCAAACCGGTCATTTTGACCGCCGCGATTCTGCCCAGCCAAGAGAGGGGGAGGCGTTTCCATTGTCCCAGCTCCTCGCGTATCTTCCCTTGAAGCGTACCGTAGTTGGCTGTCGTCATAGTCGTGAGCGTGGGGGTCAACTGAATCCCTAGATACGGCACTGTGTTCGCTGACCATTGGAGGGGAAAGAGGGTCTGTAAGTAGGCTTTTGTGGAGGGAGTTAGGGACAGATCGAGGGCCATCGATTTGTCCGTATTCATTTTAAACCTGGCCACCTCCGCAAAGGTATCCAGTTCTGCCATGCACGCAGGCAGGGTTGTACGCGGGTTGTCGAGCGAGAGCAAGACATCGTCTGCATAGAGACTAATGGTGTGTGTAAAGCCACCAAACTTTATCCCGTTGCTGCCTTGTTTTGGCGGATCCACTGAGCGAATGGCTCCATATACAGAGCAAAGAGCAGGGGCAAAAGCGGGCACCCCTGCCTCGTGCATCTCTCAATGCCAAAGGTCCACGAGCTATAGCCACTTACTCGCACCACTGCCGTGGGAAATTTATAACAATTAAAAATGAAGGTGCGAAACTTCTCCCCGATGCCGACCTTCGCCAGGACCATCTCCAGGTACGGCCAGTGAACCCGGTCGAATGCCTTTTGGGCGTCATCCGCCAGCATCATACTCTCTCCAGAGATTCTGGAGGTTTTTTCTATGAGGTGGGCAACCCTCTTGGTGTGATCCACCGTTTGGCGGTCTGGGATTAAACCCGCCTGGTCCAGGTCTGTAAGGCCCGGCAAGTGGGGGACAGTCGGGCCACCAGGATGCTCGTGTATAATTTAAGGTCCAGGTTAACTCCTTCCATGCTCACGACGAGCTCAGCTCGTCATGCAGTACAGTGCTCCTGTGCTCATGTTGAGCTGAGCTCGTCATGACCACACCCGTTTTTATTGCTGTCCAGCACAGCAGAGGAATTTCTGAAGCAGCGATGTGGTTAAGTATTGATATGGGCCTGTATGATCCGCATTTGGTCCTATCCTTTCCAGGTTTGCTGATGACTGCGAGTGAGGCACGCAGAAGGTCAGGGGGGATGGCGCCGGGTTCTGAAAAGGTGTTAAAGAGACGGGTGAGAATCGGTGCTAATATTGTGTAGAATGTTTTTAAAAAAAGGGCTGTGAAGCCATCAAGCCCCCGGGGCCTTCCCAAGCTTAAGTTTGGCAATGGCAGTGATCACTTCCTCAATGCTGATATCCCTGTCAAGGTGTTCCTACTGTGAAGGTGCTAAAGGGGGAAGTGTGACAGAATCCAAGTACTCGGTCGCTGCCTGGCCGTCTAGGGGGTCGCTGGTATAAAGAGTTGCATAAAATCCGCAGAAAGTTTCCGCAATCTCGGCGTCTTCTGTGACCATGGACCCGTCGGGGCAGGAGAGTTCTTTCACTATCTGTTGTTGGCACGCGACTCGGAGCCTACTTGCCAATAGTCGGCCGCATCTGTCCCCTCCAGTGTAATAGGGCTGCATATTACGCCTGGTCCATATCTTGCGCTAAACACAACGGAGCAGATCAGGTCAACATGAATGGTGTGTGACTATGCCAGTCTGCAATTCAGTTGGAAGCACGTGTGAGCAAATGCTGTAGAAAACAAACTGTGCTACAAGACACAATGTTATAGAAGGCAAACCAAAAGCTGAGACAATTCCCATCAGACCACCCTTTTGGTAGAGTTAGCGTCATGTGGGAAATACTGATCAATCCAATGTCGCATCTGACCGCATAATGCCATTGCGGGAGTGGATGTCAGAAGTCTAGCCTTTATGTTTGTCCTAGACTAATGTGAATAAAGTGCAGTGCTCAAAAAAATTTGTGACAGATAAAATTAACTACATAGATTCTGGAAACTTTCGAACAGAAATTTATGTGCCTAAGATTAAAAACACGCCGAGTAGTGAAGACTACCCTATGGCACTATGCAAAACGGTCGACATGTTTCAGCCCATGGGGCACTACCCCGGCTTTCTTCAGGACCTTAAGACGTGGAAAAGCTACTGCATAAGTACATAATGTTTTTAAGTGAAGAGGTAAATGTAATTAAAAAGTTACATATCTACCAGGAATCTTGAGCGCTTTTTGTTTACCCACTGGAAGGAGAGAAGTGCATCTTCTTCCTAGTGTAAAGACAAAGAATCTAATTATTTTCAGCAACATCAGATAACACACATCCACCCGCGTGAACAGACATATGACCGCATAGACAGACACACCTGCATAAATAATTTTTATTCTGCATATTAAAAAAGCATATTAGCTCAATCACCTAGAGGCATTTCTCCATAGTGATACTCACCCAGCTTTGTGTGGGTGAAAGCCTCACCTCACCCGGCGACCGCTCGGGAGTGTGAGGCCCCGCTCTATAGTGTAGAAAAAAGAACACATTCAGCACACAACTGTAAGGTGTCCAACCTAATTTGCTCTACACAGATAACCCAACAGACTTGTGACAGAACCCATCAGTTACACCAAACGCCAATTCACATAAGGACTCCCTTGGACTGTTTCAAAATCTCACATGCTGTGACTTACTTCATGTCACAGAGCACTGTGTAGACACATGATGTGTCTTTAGATATATATCCATTGAATTAAAACTGGGAAAAAATAGCTCAAGACCAGAGCCTAGAGGATGGCCAAGTAAGCCACCTAGAGGCACAAAAGGGGGGGGGGGGGGCTTTGAGTGATTAGGAACTTTAAACAACAGAGTCTCACCTTATGAGTAAAGTTCTCTGTGGGTGCACCAAACCATCTGAGTTCTTATTAGTACTACCTAGCAGGAGTGGACTAATCTGTTCCCTTCACAAGAGTTTTCTAATGTGAAGATAGACATACAGGAAAAAACGTGTGGAAAAAACCCTGGTCTGCTCACCTGTCCGTCGGTGCCCCGGATTGGAAACCAAGCGGAAGTAGAGGTGAATAGGGTGGCGCCCTTTCTCTTTTTATAATCCCTGTTGATTGGGTAGTAAGCTGTCGCGGCGTATAGAGGCAGAGATGAAAGATATGCGCGCGAGAATAAACACTGTTTTTCCGCGCATGCGCAGTTAATTAAACCCGCGAACTGGTGGCGCCTCGCTTTACTGCACATTAGTTGCAGACAAAGAATCCCTCTGGAAACGTACATCATACTGCTCTAACGGTTGTGTGAAGGACTGTCTGAAACAGACAGTCGAGCGCGTATGGTAAACGATGTCTTCTTCTAAATATGCTACCAAGTATGCAACCTCGGCTTCTGCGCATGCCCAGGAGGAAGACGCTGTTCCCTGAAAACATGCGTGCGAGAACTGTCAATAAACAGAACTCGGCAGTATGTAACAAAGTATGTAAAAGAGTATTTCTCGGCATGGAAAGGGCCGGATATTGTAGAAGGTTTACAAATAGTCACACATCCTTTCTAGGAATACTCCCCATCGCGTATATAAAGAGTAATAGTGGTGATGCCACCGTTCCAGAGTTGTTAACTGGAAAAGAGAGTACATCTGGAAATAAGTCACATAAGGCAGGAGTCTGACTCTGCCTCATGTGTAGTCAATTGAAAACATATTTTGATAAGCATGAAGTGCTTCCACTTATTAATGGGAGGTAAGTGACGTATTGTTGTCATTAGGTGTCAAAAGGAAAAAACAAATGGGTTGGTCGTGGTGGACAGGAAGGGAACATGCACAATTGAGTTGGGTGAGCTTTAAGGTGCAAACAGAGATTCGTTTGCATCTATATTTCAATAGACCCGCAACTGAAAAGTTGCTCTAAATACTAACAAACAAACAGGGTGTGGCGGGGGTCGAGGGGAATGTTTTACGACCTGTCTGCTCAATCCCCTATTCACAAGATACTAAACACAACGGAGCAGATCAGGTCAACATGAATGGTGTGTGACTATGCCAGTCTGCAATTCAGTTGGAAGCACGTGTGAGCAAATGCTGTAGAAAACAAACTGTGCTACAAGACACAATGTTATAGAAGGCAAACCAAAAGCTGAGACAATTCCCATCAGACCACCCTTTTGGTGGAGTTAGCGTCATGTGGGAAATACTGATCAATCCAATGTCGCATCTGACCGCATAATGCCATTGCGGGAGTGGATGTCAGAAGTCTAGCCTTTATGTTTGTCCTAGACTAATGTGAATAAAGTGCAGTGCTCAAAAAAATTTGTGACAGATAAAATTAACTACATAGATTCTGGAAACTTTCGAACAGAAATCTATGTGCCTAAGATTAAAAACACGCCGAGTAGTGAAGACTACCCTATGGCGCTATGCAAAACGGTCGACATGTTTCAGCCCATGGGGCACTACCCCGGCTTTCTTCAGGACCTTAAGACGTGGAAAAGCTACTGCATAAGTACATAATGTTTTTAAGTGAAGAGGTAAATGTAATTAAAAAGTTACATATCTACCAGGAATCTTGAGCGCTTTTTGTTTACCCACTGGAAGGAGAGAAGTGCATCTTCTTCCTAGTGTAAAGACAAAGAATCTAATTATTTTCAGCAACATCAGATAACACACATCCACCCGCGTGAACAGACATATGACCGCATAGACAGACACACCTGCATAAATAATTTTTATTCTGCATATTAAAAAAGCATATTAGCTCAATCACCTAGAGGCATTTCCCCATAGTGATACTCACCCAGCTTTGTGTGGGTGAAAGCCTCACCTCACCCGGCGACCGCTCGGGAGTGTGAGGTCCCGCTCTATAGTGTAGAAAAAAGAACACATTCAGCACACAACTGTAAGGTGTCCAACCTAATTTGCTCTACACAGATAACCCAACAGACTTGTGACAGAACCCATCAGTTACACCAAACGCCAATCCACATAAGGACTCCCTTGGACTGTTTCAAAATCTCACATGCTGTGACTTACTTCATGTCACAGAGCACTGTGTAGACACATGATGTGTCTTTAGATATATATCCATTGAATTAAAACTGGGAAAAAATAGCTCAAGACCAGAGCCTAGAGGATGGCCAAGTAAGCCACCTAGAGGCACAAAAGGGGGGGGGGGCTTTGAGTGATTAGGAACTTTAAACAACAGAGTCTCACCTTATGAGTAAAGTTCTCTGTGGGTGCACCAAACCATCTGAGTTCTTATTAGTACTACCTAGCAGGAGTGGACTAATCTGTTCCCTTCACAAGAGTTTTCTAATGTGAAGATAGACATACAGGAAAAAACGTGTGGAAAAAACCCTGGTCTGCTCACCTGTCCGTCGGTGCCCCGGATTGGAAACCAAGCGGAAGTAGAGGTGAATAGGGTGGCGCCCTTTCTCTTTTTATAATCCCTGTTGATTGGGTAGTAAGCTGTCGCGGCGTATAGAGGCAGAGATGAAAGATATGCGCGCGAGAATAAACACTGTTTTTCCGCGCATGCGCAGTTAATTAAACCCGCGAACTGGTGGCGCCTCGCTTTACTGCACATTAGTTGCAGACAAAGAATCCCTCTGGAAACGTACATCATACTGCTCTAACGGTTGTGTGAAGGACTGTCTGAAACAGACAGTCGAGCGCGTATGGTAAACGATGTCTTCTTCTAAATATGCTACCAAGTATGCAACCTCGGCTTCTGCGCATGCCCAGGAGGAAGACGCTGTTCCCTGAAAACATGCGCGCGAGAACTGTCAATAAACAGAACTCGGCAGTATGTAACAAAGTATGTAAAAGAGTATTTCTCGGCATGGAAAGGGCCGGATATTGTAGAAGGTTTACAAATAGTCACACATCCTTTCTAGGAATACTCCCCATCGCGTATATAAAGAGTAATAGTGGTGATGCCACCGTTCCAGAGTTGTTAACTGGAAAAGAGAGTACATCTGGAAATAAGTCACATAAGGCAGGAGTCTGACTCTGCCTCATGTGTAGTCAATTGAAAACATATTTTGATAAGCATGAAGTGCTTCCACTTATTAATGGGAGGTAAGTGACGTATTGTTGTCATTAGGTGTCAAAAGGAAAAAACAAATGGGTTGGTCGTGGTGGACAGGAAGGGAACATGCACAATTGAGTTGGGTGAGCTTTAAGGTGCAAACAGAGATTCGTTTGCATCTATATTTCAATAGACCCGCAACTGAAAAGTTGCTCTAAATACTAACAAACAAACAGGGTGTGGGGGGGTCGAGGGGAATGTTTTACGACCTGTCTGCTCAATCCCCTATTCACAAGATACTAAACACAACGGAGCAGATCAGGTCAACATGAATGGTGTGTGACTATGCCAGTCTGCAATTCAGTTGGAAGCACGTGTGAGCAAATGCTGTAGAAAACAAACTGTGCTACAAGACACAATGTTATAGAAGGCAAACCAAAAGCTGAGACAATTCCCATCAGACCACCCTTTTGGTGGAGTTAGCGTCATGTGGGAAATACTGATCAATCCAATGTCGCATCTGACCGCATAATGCCATTGCGGGAATGGATGTCAGAAGTCTAGCCTTTATGTTTGTCCTAGACTAATGTGAATAAAGTGCAGTGCTCAAAAAAATTTGTGACAGATAAAATTAACTACATAGATTCTGGAAACTTTCGAACAGAAATCTATGTGCCTAAGATTAAAAACACGCTGAGTAGTGAAGACTACCCTATGGCGCTATGCAAAACGGTCGACATGTTTCAGCCCATGGGGCACTACCCCGGCTTTCTTCAGGACCTTAAGACGTGGAAAAGCTACTGCATAAGTACATAATGTTTTTAAGTGAAGAGGTAAATGTAATTAAAAAGTTACATATCTACCAGGAATCTTGAGCGCTTTTTGTTTACCCACTGGAAGGAGAGAAGTGCATCTTCTTCCTAGTGTAAAGACAAAGAATCTAATTATTTTCAGCAACATCAGATAACACACATCCACCCGCGTGAACAGACATATGACCGCATAGACAGACACACCTGCATAAATAATTTTTATTCTGCATATTAAAAAAGCATATTAGCTCAATCACCTAGAGGCATTTCCCCATAGTGATACTCACCCAGCTTTGTGTGGGTGAAAGCCTCACCTCACCCGGCGACCGCTCGGGAGTGTGAGGCCCCGCTCTATAGTGTAGAAAAAAGAACACATTCAGCACACAACTGTAAGGTGTCCAACCTAATTTGCTCTACACAGATAACCCAACAGACTTGTGACAGAACCCATCAGTTACACCAAACGCCAATCCACATAAGGACTCCCTTGGACTGTTTCAAAATCTCACATGCTGTGACTTACTTCATGTCACAGAGCACTGTGTAGACACATGATGTGTCTTTAGATATATATGCACTGTCAGGAGGTGTCTTGCTACTTTGAGTTGTTTCCATATTCTAGGTGCCCCAGTTCGCTGGTGTATTCACTCCAGTTCCTGCACCCGTTACGTGAGCTCAGCCAGCTTGAGTTGTTTGTCCCTATTCTCCGCGGAAGAGTGAGCCAAAAATTCCCTTCGGATAACCTCCTTCATGGTCCCCCACTGTATCGCCTGCGTCGTGTCATTGTTAGCGTTGTGGGTCAGGTAGTCTTGGATAGTGTCCTGAATGTGTTTCACCACATCCTTCCTGTGCAGTAAAGTATCCCAAAGACGCCAGACCCTGGGGGGACACAAGGACGGCGGTAGGGTGAGGGTGGTGGTGACTGGTGCATGGTCAGAGAGCGAGAGCACCCCTAACTCCGTCGAGGTGGACAGAGTGCAGACCGGGCAAGTGACCAAGAGATGGTCTAGCCTGGTGTAAGTTTTGTGTGCATTGGAATAATAAGAGTATTCCCTATCGTGCGGATGTGTGCGGCACCAGAGATCGTGGAGATCCAGCTCTGCCATCCGGTCTGTGCAGCTGGAGGAGAACTCTCTGGTTTGGGGAGTGTGTTTTGCAGACCTATCCAGGACCGTGTCAAACACCATGTTGAAATCTCCCCCAGTATGATCTGCCTATCTGGCGTGTCCAGGATATCAGTAAGGGCTGAGTGTAGAAAGCGTTCCTGGCCTTTGTTAGGACTGTAAATGGACCCAATTGTAATCAGGAGTCCCCCTAGGGCAAATCGGTACGCTAATAGTCTCACTCTCTGTTCTGCGCATTTATGTAGAACCTCCCCTTTAAATGACCGTGCCACCAAGATCGAGACCCCTGCAATCTTATTGGGGGCCCGGGGAAAAGAATTGAGTTGGGAACTTGCGGGAGCGGAGCCTATGACAGTCGCGGGACATCAGGTGGGTTTCCTGTAATAAGCAGATGTCTGCCCAGGCGTTCTCTAATAGGGACAAAATCGCACGCTGCTTAACAGGGTTATTTAAACCCCATACATTAAGGGTTAGGATCCTAACGGTTGTTTGCGGCATGGTTAACACTGGGATCAGACCTGCCAGTCCCCGAACCCGGGGAGGTGCGAGACGCTGGAGTGTGACCTAGACTAGAGTGACCGGAATGGAGCACTGGATAACCCACCATCCCCCTTGCCCTTTCCCTTCCTGCAGATAGCAACTGAACAACCACCTTCCCCGCCCCACCTCCCAATCTCTAATCTCCACCCCCCCCAACCTTCCTACCCCTCCCCCCAACTCCCCCACCACCTCCCCTCCCAACCTAACCCCAACTAGAAACCCAAAAATGCAAACCATAGTCCCAGGCCTTCCGAAACAAGTTCAGACCTGTGGTGAAAACGTCCAGAGGGTAGTGTGGCAATGGCGACCCCGCTGGCCCTCCGCCCGTCCCCCCACCCGTGTGGGCATGGAGCGATAAATGCAAACCCCATTTTGATGCTGCTTCAATGTGCGTTAGTCGTATCCTTGGATACTTCTTGTATGGCCGCCGCCTGTTCCATGGCAACCGTCGTCGGGTCTGGTTTCATTTCCACCGTGGGGGACCGCTGGCGCCCTACTCGTTGCCATTCTCCTCCAGACCTCCGCCTGGGTCTGTCTTGCGTGTCCGTGGCGACATGGTGCCCTCTTTCTCGTCCTCCCCAAGGTCGATTCCCAGAAGTGTGCGGGTGTCTCGGAGGGAGCGAAGTTGGTGCAAGGTCCCTTTCCATTTGAAGACGAGCCAGAAGGGGTGGCCCTAGGAATAGGGGTTCCCATTGTCCCGCAGGAATGTCGTGGCTACCCTAAATGCTCTCAGCTTTTGCAGGGTGATGGCGGAAAGGTCGTGGTACAAGGCCACCGAGTGAGCCTGGAAGTGGAGGGGTTGTTTCCTCCGGGCTTCTTGCAGGATCCTTTCCTTTAGGGGAAAATCAGGCAGGAAAGCTAGGATATTTGGCGGGGGAGCAGACGCATGCCGTGCCGGGCCAACTCTATGTGCTCTGTCTATGCGTATCTCAAAGTCTGCAGTTTCTCATAAAATGTCTCTGAACAATCCCTGCAAATATGTAGTCATGCTGTTCCCTTCCGCTTTAGATGGCAATCCCCGGACACGGATGTTGTTCCTCCGGGAGCGGTTCTCAAGATCTTACGTGTGTGCCTGAAGGTCCCCCTGCTGCTCCTGTAGACGGATGACCTCCTGCTTGAGAAGTTCCACCTCCTCGCTCAGTGCCTGGTCTGCCTCCTCCACTGTCACTATTCTTTCTCCGAGGCCATCCACATTGCGGCGGAGCTCGCGTTGCTCCCCGGCCAGGTCCTTCTTCAGGGTATGAAAATCCTCCCTGAGGGAGTTGAAGAGGGATTCAAGGAAGGACTTGGTGATGGGCGCCTCGCTATCGTCCTGTCTCGTGCCGCTAGCTGACACTGGGGAGTATTGGCTTTTGTCTCCTTTGGCGGCACTCTTATTAAGCATGTTCGGATTTGTGCGGGCCCCCTTATGCCCCAAGTTGGCCATCACGTCCTCTGACTCCTCTGGGTCGAGTCTGTGGGGACCCGCAGCATCTCTCGAGGCAGCAGGGCGGGTCACCACGTCGTCTGTGCTCTTGTCGTAACCGGTGTGACTGCAATGGAGGGCCCCTTCACCAAGGGGTGGCCTCTCCACCGTCTCTGAGTGTCCCCCGTAGGAAACCGGGCCTATTATGCTGCTTGCTGTCACTGAGTTCTTCCAGCAGCTGCACCGCTGCAGGCTCCATAGTCCGGGCCCAGAGTATCGTGCAGGGTTAAGTCACCTGTGCTGGCTCACGTGCACCCCGTGCGCTGTCTCCCAGGGGCACCACGTCACCGCCGCTCTGTCGGTGTTGGGTGTGGGGGCCTGCTTGAATGTCTTTAATGTGCCCCCTGAAATGTCAGTGGTGTTGTGCTGCCCACCAAGCTGCTTCCCATAGGCCCGAGACCGGGCCCTCCAATACCGTTGTCCCCACAAGGTGTTCTTGCCCCCCACCGTCTTCCCCTCCTGTTTCGCGCTGCACCCCGTGGCAGGACCCACCTCCACTCTCAGTGTTCCAGTTTGCTCTGATGTCCCCCGCTGCTCCACGTGTGGCCCGCGACAGGGTCCCTGCTGTGTCCTCCGCCGGAGCTCAGCAGCCGCCCTTTCTCCTGCTTGCCACCTTGACACTTCGGCCCTCGGCCCGGATTCGCCTCCTCAACAGGGTGACCATGCACTCTCGGTCTCTCTGTGCCTCTCCTCTCCCCTCCGGTGCTGGCCCTCCTCCCGAGCAGCATAAACCATGGGGTGGCCAATGCCCCCAACACCGGCCGGGGAGGTTCCCTTGGGGTATCTGATTCGCAGTGTCCCACATTCCACCAGCCCCGTCCTCAGTGTCCGTTTCTTTCGACGCCGTTGGTGTCGGTCTCAGTTCTCTCCGGAGATCGTCCGCCAGATCAGTGAGCGATGCAGGCCAGCCCCCGACCCTTTTGCTGTGTGGGGCCGACCCAAACAAGCCGCCACTATCCCCAGGGCCGCATTAAAACCGCACTTCTTCAGTTGCTGTAGGCCCCAGACCAGGACCTCAATTTTCACGCCTGCCACCGGGCGCCCACTGATGACCGCTGTTTCCACCAACGGCCCGAGTACTCTGTTTACCGGGACCCACCTTCCTGCTCCGGACCCGGGCTCTCACGCTGGTTGCTCCTTGTTTCTGCTGCTACCCTGCGGCGGGACCCTCCGGCCAGAGATCGTCGCCGCCCCTTCCGGGCCTGCACCAGGTCCGTGCCTAGCCTCCAGCGGACCGCCGTGCAGGCCCGGAGCCAGGGTCTCAATTTTCACGCCTGCCACTGGGCGCCCATGGGCGTTTGTTGTGTCTGCTGCCGGTATAGGCGAATTGTGCGCCAGGACCCACTGTCCAACCCCGGGTCCCAGCTGTCACCCAGTTCGAGCCACACCTTGCATTCGGTGTGCGGCGGGGTCGCTGCAGCCCAAGAACTGCGGCCGCCTCCTCAGCGTGCGGCCGCCTTTGCGCCACTGCTCTCCGTCCGGTCTCGGCCCCAGGCGATTCGACGCTTATAGAGAGCCCTCCCTCACTCCGTTGTCACCCAGTAGAGGGTCAGCAGGGCACTCGGTTTGGTGAAGCTACTTTCCGGCGTGTCCAGGGGGTTTGCAGGCAAATATTGAGGCTAAATGGGGTTCAGGGCCGAGGAGCCATACAAGCCAGCATCCTTTCAGGTCGCCATCTTGGCCATGCCTCTCATCCCATTAACTTTAGACCTATATCCAGGTTACCCCTACCCTCCAAAACTCATAGAAAGTAACCTGAACTCCCAACTGAACAGGTTTTTACAGGACTCACAGGCCCTTGACCCAACTCAATATGGGTTTAGAGTGGCCCAGAGTACGGAAACGACACTCCTGAAGTCCACAGAAGAGATTAGAACTATTATACATCAGGGGGAAAAGCCGTACTGATCATGTTAGACTTATCTGCGGCTTTCGACACGATCCATCACAAGTTGTTGATGGACGGGTTGGACAAGTTGAGGATCAAGAACAACGCATGGGAGCTTATTAATTCATTTCTTACAGATAGATCCCAAACAGTGACTCTAGATGGATTTAAAGCCAAATCTTTTTCCCTGCCGTGTGGTGTGTGACAGGGTTCATCACTAAACCCGACATTGTTTAATGTTTATGTTTCATCCTTAGTCCCCCTAATTCAAAGTTTTGGGTTTTCCCTAACTTCATACGCCGACGACACTCAAATCGTTGTGACTCTACTACTTGAGAATTTACACGAAGCAGCATCAAAACTAAAGGAGTGTATGAAAGCAGTAGGAGACTGGATGTTCCATAACTGTTTGAAGTTGAACTCCGGTAAGACAGAGGTTGTTCTCTTTGGAAATGACCCCACCTTTTGGACCCCTAATTGTTGGCCAGAGGAGATGGGATCTTTGCCTGTTCCTATGAAAAAGGTCAAAAACCTTGGTATCTTAATTGATGACAAGATGAGTTTTAGGGACCAAAAAAACCAGGTCACCTCCACCACCTCGTACATCCTTAAATCGTGCAAAAAATTCATGCCCCTACTACTCAAGGAAGCACAACAAACTGTAGTATCTGCCCTCATAATGTCAAGACTAGACTATTGCAACAGCCTTTACCTTACTGTTCGTAAAGGGTCAATGAACAAACTGCAGATGTTACAGAAAGCAGCCGCCAGACTTATTACAGCCACACCAAAATACAAATCCATCTCAACCAAAATAAAACAACTTCACTGGCTCACTGTCAGCAAACGCACCAAATTCAAGGCACTCTGCCTGGTATTTAGAGCTCTTCATGGCATAGGATCAAACTTTCTTCAACAACGCTTTACTTGGTATAAGCCTAACAGAGTATTGAGGTCAGCTGACCATAAGCTCATTAGCATCCCTCGAGCAAAAAAAGCGAACTGGGGTGGAAGGAGTTTCACGATCAATGGGGCCAAATCGTGGAACTCAGTACCGCTGAACATAACAAATATTCCCAACCTCCTACCCTTCAGAAAGTGATTGATTCGCAATCTAATCTGGCTATTCCTCTGCCCAGCTTACAGTAGGTCTTCTCACAGCACCAGGACACCTTCGGGATCGATCTGCACTTTATAAATACAAATAACATTAACATAACAATTGATGATGTAGTGTGTTCAATTAATGATTACACGCTGAGGAATAAAGAGGTGTAATGCCAAGCTTCATAGTGTCATATGGTTCATGCTTTATCATTAAGACTGTGCGTTTTTAAAAGATAAATGTCAAAACTTTTGCAATACTGACTCCATGCACATATCCAGCTAATGTCAGTCTTATTCCTTGCCAGCTCACAATGCACACTCTGCACCTCTAATCCTTACAAGGTACGGAAGGGCATGTGTAACCTCAGAACCTGACAACTCTGACTTCCCCAAGGAAATCGTGGAAACAGAACAGTCCCTTTCGTTAGCAACTCATGCATGCCCAAATGGAGTTAAAAGAAATACTCAAATTGTCATTTCAATCATTTATTGAAGAATTAGGATTCTTGTGAAAAATATTTGCCCTGTAATGATCAATAGAAGGAAAAAGAACAGAGCAATCAGCATTACTAGAATCGTATAGAAAATGATCAATTGAACCACTGTGCTGTTACATTGATTATGCGCCTACAAGTATGCTCATATCTATATTTCTACCAAGCACTTTCTAACCTAGTTTGCTTAAGTGGTAGATTCTGTCAGAATACCCCGGGGTGATCTAACTCCTAGTTACCTGTGGGTATGTATCATCTGGGTGCTCGTACTTGCATAGGCCTATGAAGATTAGGGACAAGAAGGTAAACAAGATTCAGCTGGACTGGAAATCTGGCATAGGGCGACCTCGACAGTAACAGCAAAATGCTCTTCTCCTTAAACAAAGAATTGGTGTTGTTTATTTAATAAACTTCACCTGTGTCACGGGAGTCACAGTAAGTCCATATTTGATTATATTCTTGCAGGGCTGTTGTCAAGCAGACAACAACAAATACAATGCTCTTCCCCTAAACAAAGAATTGGTGTTGTGTATATAATAAGCTTCACCCGTGTTACAGGAGTCACTGTCAGGTGTAGTTTGATTATATTCTTGCAGGGTTGTTGTCAAGCAGACAAGAACAAACAAAACTACTTTGTGAAGTGCATTGTAAGACTGGTACAGAATGTTCAAGGCCTACAAGGAAGTATAAATGTTAGCAAATCCTTTTAAGAAAATGTTATTCTGCATGCATGCAGATATGTGTCAAAAGTCAATGTTTAAGATAGATGTAAACTTTAAACGTGAACATGTAAAATGGTGTTGCTCCTCACCCGAGGCCTAGATAAACATATAACAGTGTGTGGCTTAATCATTTACATGTACTGGGGCTGATGAGGATGCTACACTGGGTATCTCTGTTATAGTGACATTCATTCTATTCCTGGTTTTTCAGATGTTTTTGCTATGTTGGGATTTCCTGATTTTTGGAACCTTTCTGTCTGCAGGGGAGCAGTCCTTACCTTTGGTGTGGCAATAATGTTGTCTTACTGCACTCGACGTGAATTGTCTCTCCTTTTTTTCTTTGTAGGACTGGCACTAGCACTATAAGACCCTATATAGGAGAACCAGCCAAAGGAGTACCAGAACAAAGACCAGGACTACATGGACTTGGAACATAAAGATTAGGAACAGCCAAACCAGGGGTTCATATGAACCAACTAATGGTTGAGAAAATTGGTGAGAAGGGTGAAAAAGCTCAGAACCGTGAGCCTGTGAAACAGGTGAATCGAGATCCTAAGGATTTTGGGCAGGTTTATTTGAGAATGATGAAAAGACAGACCAAGCTGTACAAGGACAGAAAGATCATGGTTAGCATGAACCAAAGGTTAAGATCAGAACTAAGCAAGGCTAGGATGATCTGTGGTGGGACATAACAAAATAATTGCAGAACTATGAGTGCAAGCTGAAGGAGAACTAGGGCCCGGAGGATCAGCACCACATCGAAGAGGCCTACAAAGATTAGGGACTAGAAGCCAATGCCAGTAGTACTAGGAGGAGAAAGGCTAGGAGGGATGTATGACGTTACAACGCATACATTTACAACGACCTACCATTACAACGAAACTTTTACAACGCAAAAACTATTACAACGCATGTATTTACAACGCATGTTTTTACAACGCAGGTACCTTTACAACGCATACCATTACAACGTAAGTATTTGTAAGTATATATTATTTTTTTAATTGTAAATTAATTGAAATTAATATAATTTAATGTAATGTAATTTAATTTAATTTCATTTAACTAATTTAATTTAAATTAAATTTTAATTTATTTTTACCTTGTACCCCTGTACCCCAAAAACCCAAAACTGACCCTGAACCCTAAAAATACCCCTTTACCCAAAAACCTAAAACTGACCCTTAACCCTAAAAATACCCCTTTACCCAAAAACTGAAAACTGACCCTGAACCCTAAAAATACCCCTTTACCCAAAAACTGAAAACTGACCCTGAACCCTAAAAATACCCCTTTACCCAAAAACTGAAAACTGACCCTGAACCCTAAAAATACCCCTTTACCCAAAAACTAAAAACTGACCCTGAACCCTAAAAATACCCTTTTACCCAAAAACTGAAAACTGACTGTGAACCCTAAAAATACCCCTTTACCCAAAAACTGAAAACTGACCCTGAACCCTAAAAATACCCTTTTACCCAAAAAACTGAAAACTGACCCTGAACCCTAAAAATACCCCTTTACCCAAAAACTGAAAACTGACCCTGAACCCTAAAAATACCCCTTTACCCAAAAACTGAAAACTGACCCTGAACCCTAAAAATACCCTTTTACCCAAAAACTGAAAACTGACCCTGAACCCTAAAAACACCCTTTTACCCAAAAATCTGAAAACTGACCCTGAACCCTAAAAATACCCCTTTACCCAAAAACTGAAAACTGACCCTGAACCCTAAAAATACCCTTTTACCCAAAAACTGAAAACTGACCCTGAACCCTAAAAATACCCCTTTACCCAAAAACCTAAAACTGACCCTGAACCCTAAAAATACCCCTTTACCCAAAAACTTAAACCTGACTCTGAACCCTAAAAATACCCCTTTACCCAAAAACCCAAAACTGACCCTAAACCCTAAAAATACCCCTTTACCCCAAACATATAACATTTTAAATATAATTATATACTTACCAATACTTACGTTGTAATGGTATGCGTTGTAAAGGTACCTGCGTTGTAAAAACATGCGTTGTAAATACATGCGTTGTAAAAGGTTTTTTTGCGTTGTAAAAGTTTCGTTGTAATGGTAGGTCGTTATAAAAGTTGCGTTGTAAAGTTTGTACACCGTTAGGAAGGGTTAGAAACAAGAGCACAAGATTCGAAAAACAAGTGCCGGAGTGACCGAAACTAGCTGAACCATCATCAGTGTGAGGATTAAGAGGACCTAAACCATCCAGAAAAGAAGGGTTTGTGACATGACAAGGAGGACAAACACCAGAAGGACCGGGAGGAAAAGAAAGAAGACCAGGAGCAGGAAGACATCTATGTGATTCTACGGCACATATATTAAGATATCCTTTGTGTAAACAGTGCTTGTTCATGCTTCTCATGCTGTCTACCCCCAAAAACCTTTACCATTTTAGTCCATGTACTTTACTGGTAAGTTAACTGCAAAATCAGAGAATGCAAAAGAAATAAAAAGCCAGGACTGTTACACTCTGACCTGTGAGTGACAGCAGACAGTGTCTGGTGTTGGTGCAATTGTCTGAGAGTGGATCTGAGGGAAGAGGGACTAAAACTTGACAGAGGGTTATAAGGTTGGATGGGTGAAACGGAATGAGGTATGTGAAGTAATAGCAGAAAGGATATGAGAATTTTAGATGGCGAAGTCATGAAAAATTGTTAATGGCTAACAAAGGGAGTCAAAGGGCTAGAGCAATCAGCAATAGGAACCCAAGGTCATAAGATGGCTCAGATGAACAGAAGAGAGTGTGAAGGGGCTCCATATAGGTCATCTCAAATCGTCTAATGACAGATTCTGCTAACTGAACTGTGATACCACTAGAAACCAAAGCAAGCATTGATAGTATCAGCACCAGACGAGTGGTCTGTGATATAATAAGGGCTGGGCGAAGGGTAGTACAGGTACATATGTGAAGGAGTTTATAGAAGGCCAATGATAAGTAAAGAGAGTCAAGATTGTCAGAATAGTCTGCATGTATGTGTGGGGAAAATGTAGTAAAAATGTTCTAGTAAGACTCTGTGTGAGGTAAAAGTCTAAGTGCATGGATCAGTGGAATGAGAGTAAATGCAGCTTCCCTAGACAATGGAAGCGTATTGATTGCATCCCAGTGGCTGGAGGTTAAGGACCCAAACAATGAAATGAGGGATGATAGGTAAAAGGCTTGTTAGAAATATTTCTGGTGATTAGTTCTTCATGAGTGACAACAAAGGGCAGATTTTAGGATTGAGGGCTAGGTTAGATATTTCTCTTATTAAAGTTGTCTAAGCAGGGCTGCCATTTGCTGTACCTGACGATTGCTCAGGAAGGCTGAAGAGAGCCTGATATTGAAATGTCACACTTCATTGTGTCCTTCGTTTCGATATTCTTGCTTGGTACCTTCGCTGTCATACTGCTGTGAGAGCAATCACCTAGCATAAAGGCTGTGTCTGCTCGACAGCCAGAAAATTAAATTTAAAAGAGAATCTCCTCAAATTAGTTTTGTCTGGAAAATGAGTATGAAAATGGAACTGTGAAATAATCGATAGGTCACAAGAATAAAGGTGACAAAATGTCTGTTTTTCTTACAATATTTGTAATAAAGTCAAAGAATAACAAATATTTGTGAGTTTCTTTTCTTCTGTGTCTTTGATGCCTGTATGTCTTTTTCTGATTCCCTAGAAATATTCCTCCATATTTCAATGACATTCAGCAAACCTAATTATAGTTCAATTCCCTTTCTCAAGCCTCCTCGATAAAAAACATTCTCTGATACTCCACCAGTGGAGGGGTCATTGGAGGATGGACTTTTACTTTTACAATATTCACCCTATTTATGGTAAAACCTGGCTGTAAAGGACAGGAACAAAATAATGACAGAGGATGAAGGTGAATAATGACATTTATTTTCTAATTGCAAGGCCACCGGCCTAACAGTTTCTGCTATTTAGCCTTCAGCCGGGTAAATACTGAAATGTATTTGCTATTTGACAGGCTGTCAGTGAAATAGTACATATTATCTGCTATTTAACAAGGAAAATAATTAATGTTTCATGACTATTTGCATGGCTGTTGGCCAAATTGTAAATAATGTTTGCTGCTTGGTTTGCCAACAGCTGGGTAATGAGTGAAGTGTGTTTTCTGTTTGCTTGACTGCTGGCCAATTAGTACATAACCTCTGCTAATTATACAAAGGCCAGGTAAATACTTTGTGAAGATTTCTTGCATTTTTGCACAGCTGCTTACCTAAAGGTGCCGGATCTCATCTATTTAGCAAGTGGCCAGGAATGTCTATTAACTAGGCCTCAATCAGGTAAACAGCGAAGTTTCTCTTCTACTTTCAAGGCAGCAGGTACATATTTTCCACCACTATTTAACCAGCAGTCAAGTAAACAGCAGAGAAAGTTCATTTTTCACCTTGTAGCCAGCTAAATAGCCACTACCTAATATTTGATTTACTTGATGGGTGATACTATCAAGTTCAATTAAACAATCTGCGAAGAAAGAAAGGCTGAATCCTCTTTTTGGACCATCAGTTGGCCTTTTCTGATAGTCATATCTTGCATCTCCTACCCACCCTTACCACAAACCCCATGTAAAAGAGCCTGCATCACCCTTCCGCCTACCATGAGGCAGGCATAAGGTTTTGACGCACTGGTGTTCCATAAGTGGCACAGCAAAATCTCATAGATTTCACTGCACCAATCCTACGATCCTTTCTTTCAGGGAAACACCAACCCTGCATACATAGTACCTTACGGAAGTATAATGTAGTGCAGAGGTTTACAAAGTGCGTCACTTCATAAATATGGTGCAACATGGTGCATTATTTATGCCACCGTTGAATCACTACAAATAATGCATTGGCGGCGCAAAAGTGACGCAGGCCTTCATATAGAAGCACCAAGAAACCCCAGGGTGAACGTGCGCTCTACAAATTCATACTAACATAACATAACATCTCTGCTATTTTGGGAAAATATTTAGGTGTCTTTGCTATTTGCACATATCGGCCAAATAGTACATGATCTCTGTCATTTAGTCAGTGGCTTGGAAAATATTGAATGTTATTTGCTGTTTGTATAGCAACTGGCTACAGAGTACATCATTTCTGTTACTTAGTAGGTTGCCAAGTAAACAGTGAAGGTTCTTGATGTTTGCACAGCTGCCAGGCAAATAGTATGTAATCTTTGCTAACTAGTAGGGAGCTGAGTAAATAGTGAAGTTTCTTTGCTGTTTGCATGGCAACCAGTCAAATTGTATACAATCTCTGCTATTTAGGGCCAGATGTAGGAAAATCATTTTTACCGATTCATAAATACCGAATTTTACCGATTCAGTATTTATGAATCGGTAAATATGAAGGTGTGAGATGTAGGAAAATTCGGTAATTAAATTACAGATTCTGTAAAAGTCGGTATTTACCGAATCGGTAAATACCGATTCGGTAATGCCTTGATTCCTATGGGCATTGAAGCCCATAGGAATCAATGGGCATTACGAAATCGGTATTTACCGATTCGGTAAATACCTATTCCAGCAAGGGTGCAGGGGGTGTCACTATGACACCCTCTAGCACCCCAAAGACGGGCATGTGAGCCATGTGGCACACAGACATGCCCTAAGGGCATGACTGTCTGTCACATGGTTAGGTGTGCATGCACACATGTGCATGCACACCTGGATTCGGTATTTTACCACCCAATTGGATTGGGTGGTAAAATACGGAATCTATAAGGCCTGTGGCACTCTCAGGAGTGCCACCTACATTTGGATATACCGAATCGGTAAAAATACCGATTCGGTATTTTACAGAATCAGTAAATTTACCGATTCGGTAAATTTACCGATTCTGTAAAATATATGCCCCCACATCTGAAAACCCAAATACCGGTCGGTAACGGATGAATTCGGCTGTTAACGACCGGTATTTTGGCTCCTACATCTGGCCCTTAGTCAGTTACTGGGTAAATAGTTAAATTTGCTACCTATGTACACAGCTTCCAATTAAATAGTGCATAATCTCTGCTTTGCGGCAAGCAGCTATTTGTATGACAGTGGAATTTTACTATTTATCTGGTGGCTGGATAAACAGGAGCAACCTTGTTTCTGAGAAACAAATAATAAAATAGAGATGTATTTCCCCTTGTGAGGTGAAAATAGATTATTTTGCCTCAAATGGCAGAAGTTCATGTGAAGGCCTGCCCTAAGTAGGGCAGTTCTTCTATTGCAATGATATGTTTACCTTCCTATAAGCTACAACACAATCATTTCAAACAGTGGAGACAGTTGTAGGTCTACCCTTGGAAGTCAAGCAGTAGCCTCCACATATATCTAACGCGGAACTCCCACTATGTCAAACTTGAAAATGCCCCTTGTGTTTTAAGATTTTCATTTCTTGAATAGGGAGTGTAATATTGTTAGTCTACATTGAAGGAATGACAGAATTGTCTCATACATACATTTTATAATCCCATTGAAATATATTGCATCGTGTATGGGGAAAATGTAACTAAGGAAATGAGCGTAATGAAAAGGTTCAGGTATTTCACTGTGTTTGAACCTTTTGCCTTCATAAGTCTTCAACGTAAGGTAATTTTGCTTTAATACAGGAATTGCAGTTTCTTTAGAAAAGGTATCGACAACCATAGTGCATACTTAAAACTGCCTGCAAGTGCTTACATTTCTCTCCTAGTTTTCCCCGACACTGTGCAAAGAAGTGTTTGAAGGCATTCCACCTCCAGCTCCCTTTTGTCTTAGCAAGGGAAAAGGGGGAAAAAACCTCAGAGGCTAACCAGAGTGTGCTTTGAGACTGCTTAGATCTGCTGTTAGGGCATAAACTGTGTTTGGAAAGAGTGTATAGCACTCTTGTTTGGCCAGAAGAGTGAGTTGTTTAAGTGTGCGAAAAGCAGTATTATTAGTGTCTAGGATTTGGCCCTTACTTGCTGAGATTTCAACAGGAAATCGGGAGGGTGGAATAAGCCTGTCTGTCTCTAAGGAGATTCTGACTCGAGGAGAAGCTCCGAGCCCTGTGCCCAGCAGACTGGACTTAAAGTCACATGCCCCGTATCTAAGTTCCCTACTGGTTGTTGCACCTGTGCTCTGATTGGTTCCTATTGTTGCGGGAATTCTGAACATACACATAACTATGTGCAGGAACACAGGACCTCGTGTGTAGGGGCTAAGCCTTGCTACCGCCTGAGCACCCAAAATCCCAGAACCGACTAGCTATAGTGTCTTATTCATTCTGCTATATAATCACAAAGCTACAAATGATTAGACAACCCAGAACAGAACACTCCTGACTCTCTCAGGAAATATAGTATTTCTCTCACTCACTCATACTTGTCCACAATAGGAATAGACAGAGTCACTGTTATAGTTCAAATTGTTTATCTTAACTATAGTGCTCTATAATGAAGTATAAGAGCCACTACCAACAGCAAAACGCATACACCTAAAACAGTTAGCCTTGTAGCAAGTCTATGGACTGTGAAAGGGGATGTCATCATATACAGACAGTAGATAAAGCACTATAAGGCCTAACCACCATCCCCTTGGAAAGAATACATTTTATAATATAAAGTAAGATCTCTGTGTTTTGTCAGCAGACCCCATACCTTAGTGCCTAGATGGTAGTTTTACATCATAGGTACAGCATAGCTCTTCTCCAAGAAAGATCCCTCCCAAAGTGTGTGTTAAACCAACATGCATCCCCGTAATATCAAAGCATGAGTTTCAAGCAGCCACAGCTGTATAGCATGTTTTTTCTAAGTGCTAGGGACTGACCAGAACAGAATATCAAGGGGAGTTGTTTATCGACCTTGCACTCCGTGTTCAGACTAAACTCCAGGAACAGGCTGAGAATGCAGAAAGTAGACAGTTCTCATGTGAAAGGCACAAACAGAGTCTTTCAAAATAAAGTCATGTTGCAAAGTGCGCAAAGGAGGTATCATGGCAGCAGAGCTCATGCTAACTTAGCAATGTCAACAATGATCCAAAGGGCCACATGACACTATAGCTAGGGTTTCTATTGGACTTAGGGGTTTGGGCTAGGGTTCTGATTGGCTGGTCGGTCTGGGTTCTGATTTCCTCCTGGGGCTAGTGTTTCTATTGAACTTAGGGCTTAGTTTTAAGATTTTGATTGATGGATAGGTCTGGGGCTTTGATTGGTTCCCGGGGCTAGGATTTCTATTGATCTTTGGGTTTAGGGGTTGGTATCTGATTGGCCCTTAAGGGCCTGGTCTCGTTACATTCCTAGGGCTTATGGCTAGTGATCTGATTGGTTAGAGTTAGCGCTAGAGTTCCCATTGGCTGAAGGTGTTCACTAGGGCAAATTAAGCTTAGGTCTCAAGGTGTCTCAGCCAAGGTATCTAGTACAAGGGCAGAGAGGACAAGGGCAGTTACCTGTTTGCTCCTGTTTGGGACTGGTTGGGCCTAGGCTCAGATATCCTTCCCTTTTTTCATTATCCCTGCACTGATTTCAACCCATCCACATCTACAAATATATTCTCACTTGCACAGAAAATGCACTCTACTCATGTACTACAAACAAACCCTAACCACATTCCATTGACGCAACAACCATTACAATACCCCACAAACCACACCCATACACCCTTTAACCCCAACTACCACACAATGGCAACATCATTCTCACACAAAAAAACAACTCAGTCCTATACCACTATCTAATTCATGCATTGCCAACACAAGACAGAGCCATACTATAAATAACTTTAATCCATTCAGCCACACACACTCCCTCTTCATAAAAAGCATCTGATCTACTCTCTACTGATACCTAACCCTTTCTGTCACCACCATACCTATACTCAGCCCTCCATCATTTCATCCACTGACACCCTCCTCTTATTTTTTACAAAAAACACACAACCAAACAATCCTTTCCCAAATCCACCACACAGATTACCTCTTCCAGCTATCAAATCTAACACAAACACGTATAACTCTGGTTTAATTCCTGTCACACATCAGATACACTCTTTTCAAATATACATCACCATCCCTTTAACCATTCAACTTCAACTCACCAACAATACTTTACAAACAAATCCTTCTTAGAAAACCACTACATCATCCTCTCCTTCCACTACTCCTCCAAAACAAAACACAACATACACACCAGCGCAAAACATTCATGCACACACTGGTTCATAATACATCCAATCACAAACAAAAAGCATACACCAACCCTCCTGACTACACAGATGATACACATCCTAAACTATCTTTACTGCCAAGCTTTCTCTCTTCCTCCACCTAACACTAATAAACCAAATTAATAACTCTCATTCAACCGCCTCTCAACCATTGCACTATTCAGAGCCTTACTACATGACCCATATGCTGCACTACTACTAGTAACTCATACAGCTTCCACCCTAAACAGACACAAACAAAAAAATCAACATACCACTCTTCTAAACGTCACATCTCCATGTCTATTACACATCAAAGCTACTGTACAATAACAATACAGCTCACCAACTATCTCTCAACCACCATCTCCACCACCTACAGAAAAGACCCATCAAAATGCCTTCTAAGCTTGCTAGACAAGGAATACTATATGGAAAAGCAACACTATTGCTATCCGCATACAGAGAATACCAGCACTAACAACACACCTGCTACAAATTCAAATAATACTGCTCCCTCCCAAACAAACTCACACATCACCAAAACACAATCTCTAAACTGCCTACTAATAAATGCTTGATCACTCTTTAAAAACAAGCATCACATCTACAACCTACTCACTGACACCAACCTGAATTACTCTTAATAATTGAACCATGGTTGGGAGATGACATGGCTCTAGTGTTGCATGAAGCTGGTTCCCTAGTCTATCAAACTATCACACAAAAGTTAGAGGCAAGAAAGAAGATAGACTAGCTGTTATATTCAAACAAACCAAAAATCTTACTAAAGCTGGCAACGTCTCCTTACAAATCTGAGAGGCCGTCTTCACCAGATGCAACCCTAGACCATCTTCCTCCTGTAACTTCCTTCTCCTTTACATCCCTCCTCTTAGCAATGCAGATAGATTTCACAAACAGCGCACACAGCGCAAACAGCCTACCTGAGCACACGCCAGCACTCCGCCTCAGCCCCTGGGTCCCTAACGCTGTGAGTCTCGCCGCAATCACCATCCAGGAGCGGCTGGAGACTACAGCTCCCAGGGGGCTTAGCGCGGACTTCCTGCCACCGCTGTCTTCGCGCCCGGAGGCGCTACAAAGCGGAGCTTCGACCTCCGCGTCGCGGACGCGCGCGGACGGCGCCGGGCGGAGCCCGGGCAGAGGGCGGGCCGTCTGTGGCCGTCAGGGGACGACAGGGAACGGGACGGGCATCCCCCCTTCGAGCTGCATACCGGACAATGGGTAAGCGCAAACTACAAACCTCTGTTAATGGGGGTACAACTAAGGCAAAAATTGCGCGGAAAACCGCTGCATCTGCTAACATCATGTCGTTCCTGACTACAGCTGTTGGTAAGCTAAATCAGGAAATAGCCGACAAAGAGCGCGAATTAGGCTTGGAACCCCTACCATCGGATAGTCAATCTTTGCCTACATTGTCTACACACCCAATCCCTTTGGACCCGGTAATTGTGATTGAAAAAGCACCCATCTCTAGGGTATCAGATGCAGCCACAGACAATAGACTGGTTCAAGAAAGGGAGGAGGGGAACGAGACTGATTGCCAAACTGTATATTCCTCTCAGGACTGCACCCAGAAACCTGAGCCTGAACCCCAAAGTAGCAAGCGCACTAACAAACACAGGCCATATGGTGCACAGCGGCGTAAGCAACAAAATACCCCACTGAGTGCCCTAGAATCATCTATCAAGGACATGGTGGAAAAGGTCCTGGTTGACAAACTTGAAGGGGCACTTGTACAAATCTCCACAGATATTATTGACACTTTAAGGGATTGTGTTTCCGATATTTTAAAGAAATGTGACAGGATAAATAAATTTGTAACCTCTTTTGAGAAAGATCAGCGGTACCTAGCACCTAATATTACCCCACAATCCCCTATTAACCCACTGAGGCAATCCCTCCCAATCCCCTATGGAGCAGGGGAATATTGTACGAGCCAACCCCCAGCTCCCTCCTGTACTGTCACAAGGGATGATTGGTCAAGGATTGGGGCAAGGGGATAGCTTAATTAGCACTAAACAGCACCCCGCACCCAAACTTTGCCCCCCAAAGCAAATGCCCCTGACATCTTCCCAAGAAGGACCTAACACAGTAGGGCCTAGAAAACCTCGCCCGAGACCACCAGTTCACCTCCCTCCAGAAGCTACTCCTTTTGTAGCAATTTTGGTGAATATTCCTGTCTTACAACCCGGGGAAACTGAGTCTAATGACTCTGTACTGGCCAATATAAAAACTTGGTGTAATGCTAATTGTACTGGCTCTAACACTATTTCAAAATACATCCAAACAGGTAGACGTGTGGACTGGGTGGGATATACAAAGAAGAAATTCCTTGGGGATTGTTTAATTGTTAATTTTAATCGACCACATGAGGCATCCCACCTATTCTGGGATGCAACTGAGATCAGAGAGGATAGAATAAGAGCAGTACCCTTAGGTTTCTTCTATCCCCCACCTGCTCCCCCAAAAAAGTTCTCCGAAAGGGCTAGTCACAATGTGCCCCCAATCGAAATTCACGGCATTAGTCCCTGGGCAACACAAACTACTGGTATGTTACCTATAACCCATGTAAACCGGGGACGTGAATTAAGTAATGGTTTGGAGCTGTCAAACATGTTTTCAGCACTATCAAATTTGGAGGAAATTGATTGACTAATACCTGAAGATAGTGTTTCCGACCCTGCGTCTTCAACTAATAATAGCAATGCTAGGGGTTCTATAGTTAACCTAATGAGCTGGAACATTGCAGGACTCCGTTCCAAAAGGGAAGATTTAAATTGGTTGAATATGTTGAAAAAATACGATGTGATAGCGTTGCAGGAGACATGGGATATGGATGGTGACTTCTGGATAGATGGGTATATATCCTACTTTCTTGCTGCACAACCCTCAAACTCAGGTCGAAACAAAGGAGGTTTACAATTTTTAATGTCAGTAAAAATGAATGGAACCATAAAAGTTATAAACAGTCAATCCCAAAATATTTTAGCCTTGGAAGTCACACTGACTAATCAATCCAAATGCGTTTACGTTAACTTCTATAACGCTACCCAAGGCACTGGTGATATCGAAAACCTCAATTCCCTGCATAAGTTTCTGTGTGATTTTAAAGAGAGTCAAACCGCGTCGATATATTTTATTTTGTTGGGAGATTTTAATGTACATTTATGCCAGCAAAACTGTCACTTTATAGATAATTTGAATGTAGATATGTTCCAACCCCCACACTTTGAACACTCTGTTAAAGGATCAACCCTAGAAAATCTGCTTCTAGAAAACGAACTTTATGAACCAGAGTTTTTTGACAGCAATGAAAGGGTCCCAACCTACAGAGCTAGGGATTGTAACAGTATTATAGATTATATTTTTATCTCACCAGTTATGTTGCAGAATGTTATTTTTTACAATGCTATACATACTATACATAGTGACCACAACCCGGTTGTGTTGAATATGGAGGATAATATTTTGTCACTGTTTAATAAAAACTTAGAAGCAGATTTTGTTGTGGATATCACCACAAAGGATCAAGGGAGACGGGTGAAATGGAGCAAAGTTATTCCAGAGGAGTTCTTTCACTCTCTTAACGAGAAAGTGGGCAGCGATATTAATGTTTGTAGAGAGCCCCTGAGATTTAAAGGGAACATCATTGGGTCTTTTGAAGCCATCTGTCGCCAGGTGGCAGATGACCTAAAATGCAAAGCCCCAAAGAGAGAGAGAAAGGCTGAGGGGTGGTTCAATAAGGCATGCTCCAAATCACACCGAGTACTCCATGAAGCACTGAAAAAGGTTCCCCGCGATAGAATGGAGGTGGCGAGGCTCAGGAAACAATACAATCAGGATATCCTAGCTAGGAAGAAGGAAATTAAGAAACAGGCGTGGGATGATTTGTATGAAAAAGCCACCCTGAGGGACAGCGCAAAGTTCTGGACCATTGTTAATACACCGTTGTTCAATGGGAAAGAAAATGCGCCATTGGAACTAAACATTTCCGAGAAGGAATGGTTGGACCATTTCCAAAAAATTTATGGCAGCAATATTGACTTAGGTCCTGTTAACTTAACGCCAATCGACATCCAAGCCCCTCTCTTAAGTTTTACTATTAAAGAGGTACAGAGTGCTATCGAAGGCATGTCATCACAGAAGGCCCCCGGGCCAGATGGCGTACCCGCAGATATGTACAAAACAAATTCAGCAATGTGGTCAGTTGTTCTTGCTAATGTTTTTAATGTAGTTGGTATAGATAAGTTAAGACCTCCAACTACTTGGTCACAAGCTGTCATCATCCCCATATTCAAGAAGGGCCAAAGGGGGGACCCCAGATGCTATAGACCCATATCCCTGCTAGATTCCTCTTTTAAAATCTTGGGTAAAATAATACTAGAGAGAATCTCAGCCTGGTCAACCGACAAAAACATCTTGTGTGATGCACAGTATGGGTTTAGATCTGCAAGAGGTACAGAAGACCAATGCCTCAATTTGCACCTTATACTTAGCAAATACACTGTAGCATCAAGGGGGATGATGTACCTGGCCTTCATGGACTTGTCCGCAGCTTTTGATCTAGTTAATAGGTCAAAGCTGTGGACAATACTCCTAGAATTGGGACTGGATCGGGCTCTTGTGGATTTTCTGGCGCGACTCCACAGTGATCTAAAGGCAACTATCCGCATGACCCAAGAAGGGAACTGTACCTCCTTTTTAAAATCGGGTAGGGGAGTGCGCCAAGGGTGCATTTTGGCACCAATGCTCTTCTCCCTTTATATTAACTCCCTTGGTGACTCGCTGAAAACTGCCTCTGCAGATGTGCCCTGCATGGGTGGTTCCGTGACGCCGGTACTCTTGTATGCCGACGACACGGTGCTGATGTCAAGGACCCCGAGGGGCCTTCAACTTCTCCTTAACACCTTTGGGGCTTTTATGCAAGACCTGGATTTAGTGATTAACGCAGGAAAATCGCATGTCATGGCTATGGGTAATTCAAAAAGTAATATCAGAACCCTGACCTGTAACGGTGCTGTACTTACTAAGGTAAAAACCTTTACATATTTAGGTGTGGTGTTTGATGAGAAAGGGACATGGGCACCACAAATCCTGAGTAAGACCGCAGCAGTTAAAAGATCTTCTGCTGCCATAATGGGGTTCGCAAAACGTTTAGGCGGCAAACCACCTGAGGCTATATTATCCATATACAAAGCCAAAACCCTGGCAATAGCAAGATATGGAGCCTCCATCTGGGGACATAAGAACACAACCCAAATTCAAAGGGCAGAGAACATTTTTCTGCGAAATGTTCTGGGCTTACCTAACTCCACACCTGCTCACTCAGTACATATGGAACTAGGGGTGGGTTACATTGAAGATTTGTTGTCACTTGCACCGTTGAGGGCATGGATTAAAACCTGGCTTAATCCCAATTTAACCTTGAACCACACGATTATAAAAGACTGTATGGGGCGGGATCGTGTGGCTGAGATCGAGTGGCTTTCTTATATTAAGAAAATAGCACAATATCTGGGCCGCCCTGAGTTGTATACCAATCCTGAAGGCCTACAAAAAGATGATATTAGTTGGGCAAAATTGGAATATATAAAGAAAAGAGAAGCCGATAGAGAAACTCGCGAGATTATGAAGCCAACCGTGAGGTCCCATTTTTTGACAATAACTTCTTTAGCTATCGAACCATACCTGGCGGTAGTAAATAAACCTTTCCACCGGTGGCTTCTCACTAAATTCCGCTTTGATCAGTCTCACCTCTTACTGGGTGAATACAATAAATGGTGTAAACCACATGAGAACGCCCCCTGTAAGTGTGACGATTTCTCAGACCAGGATTCTCTTCACTTCTTCTTTTTTTGTCCTTTTTTCAGAATTGCGAGAGAGAAATACATCAAGCCCATATTAAAGGATAACAAATTCACCCAGGTGAAACCAGCCTTTCTGTTTTTACAGTTAATGGAAACACCCCTAATCATGTACGGGGTGGCAAATTTTCTAACTATGTCCATTAGGTCGCGTCGAAACAGAGTGAAGGCATCGATCAATTGTCCTAGCCTTTGTTAAAAATTGTATGCACAGTAGGGGTACCACTGTTAATAGGATTGTATTATAGGTTTGTAAATACTATTGTAAATATATTATTGAACAAACTCCATTCTACATAATGTATAAATGAATTTGAGTAGCAAACCACAGACAGTGCAGTACGAGGATAAACATTTTAATTTTTTCTATAACTTTTGTAAAATGAATCTTGTAAATATGAAATTTTGTATTTGTATATAATGTGCCTTGTTTTAAGCTTTTTTAAAAATTTTTTATATACTCCAATAATCAACTGTGTATGTATAGCATACTTTTGTGATTTTAATTTAATCGAATAAAGTGTTTTTGACTCTGACTCTTGATACAGTTTCAAACCTGATAACACTACACTCCAACCTACTTATACTAGGAGAGCTAAACATTTGGGGGCATATTCCCAAGAAAATGTTGCAGTGCTGGGCTGTTCCAAATTTGGCAGCGCTGCACTCTGACATTTTCAAAGCACAGGAATGCACCATATTGACAACCCCTTTGTTCCCCCGATTGCTGGTGTAAAAAAAGCTGTTTAGTGCCAGGGCAGGCACCCTTCTCCAATGTTGCCAGGGTGCCTGCGCTACATGGATGATTGTTTATGTGAACTAACACCTTCCTGCACATAAACAATCAATAATGACGATTTGCTCCTTCGATCTGTGCTGCGCAATGCAAGAAAAAAGCAAAAAAAGAGCAAAACTTTGTAATTCCTCCTCGTTTTACCATACTAACGACTGGTGTACCATGGTCATTGCCTCAGACTTGTAAATCATTGGCGTCAAAAAGCAATGGGCGTTGTGGTGGAACACCCACAGTAACACCCATTGCACGGCCCTGTGCCGCAGAGGACTGGGGTGCAGAGAGCCATAGTTCCAACGTTAAGCCACGCAAAGTTGCTTAGCACCACCTTGTTAATATGAAAAAGGTGCTTCGCCACCAGAGCTTCGGAAAAGTGATGCTCAGGTGGTGCTGATGGCTTGTACATATGTCCCAACATTTGACAAACCCAATATGCCCCATCCAAAAACCATCATCACTGGCCTAGAGACACTAAACCTACATCAGATCATTAACAATACCACACGCATCTCTGGGCACAACCTAGATGGGATTTTTGCAAATCTAGAATATTGCAATGTCATTCTTTGTGTCCTGTGCACCTCCTTGTTTGCTGATTGGTACAGGTGGTAACTGTCTCTGACTGTTCCTGGGCTCTGCCTCAACAGGCTAGGCCAGGCCCAGTGCTTTGTTGAAAACACAGTGAAAATGTAAATGTAAATGTAGGATACTTGTAAAGCGCACAACTGCCCATCACCGGGGCGTCCCAGCGCTGTATAATACTGTGGAACCCTTCCTGTGAGATGCCCCTCCTGGGCACCCCCAAGGTGAAGCCAGGCATCCCAGTGTTGTAGGGGCCGTTGTGGAGATTAAGCAAGCTATAGCCCAGAGTTGCAGCGTGGGACCCCATGATTAGAGTAGGCGCCGAGGCGAGAATTATCGAGTCCGCAGACAAATGAGCCCAAGACCCTGCTGCATCGGGAATTGAACCCGGGCCAGACCTCTGCATCAGGGTCTGCCGCTCTAAGCATTGAGCCACACTCCTCCACACATACATGAGGGTACACTATATAAGGGTACGCTTATATTGACATGACCTACCCTATAAGTCCCTAGTACATAAAAGAGCAGAGGAATTAAAACTACCATTAAGTTACTAGTATATAATAGCCCATGGCAGTTTCAATACCAGTAGCCCTTTCTGCACCTTCATGTGTGCACTGCTGAGAGCCTCAGGTCATTGTAAATTCAGCTCTGTATTGCAGCACTGCTTTTAAATGTAAATTGTGCCCAAACTCAAAATTGGTTTTAGGAGCACTTAATAATTGAAAACTACAATATCTTGGCGTATTACTTATTTATGTATTATTTATTTAGTTTCTTATATCGCGCCAGAATTGACCCCAACCGGGGTATCTCCGCGCTTTGCACGCCAGGATGGTGAAGGGTGTACCTCTTTAGATGAGCTAAAGTCTTAGTAAATAAACTAAGGCCAATTATTCTTCTAGGAACCGGTTAGTTTTAAGCATTTTCCTGAAGGATAGATGGTTGGAGATTTGTCTGAGACTAAAGGGCAAGTTATTCCACAGGGTCGGCCCTACGAGGGAGAGGGCACGGCCACCTTGTCTGGTCTTCTTAATAAGTGGGGGTTTTAATAGCAGTTGATCGCTTGAACTAAGAGAGCGATCTCGTTTATAGAGTTGTAACTTTTGGGCCAGGTATTTGGGACCATTTCCAAAAAGACACTTATGAACGGAACAACAGATTTTAAACGTAATACGTTGCCGCATTGGTAGCCAGTGGAGTTCTCTCAATAGGGGCCTGGAAAGGGGTTCTTGTGGGAGCGTTCAGAATCAGTCTTGCCGCTGTATTTTGGACCACCTGTAGCCGGTTTATGGCATCCTCATTGGCTAATATCAGGAGCCCGTTACAGTAGTCTAACCGACTTATCACCAGGGCCTGTACAAGAGTCTTTCTATACATATCAGGCAAGAGAGGAAAAACTTGCCTTAGCAGGCCAAAGGTGCGGAAACATGCTCCAGCGATCACATTTGCGTGCTCCTTTAAAGTTAGATTTTGGTCTAACTTCACACCCAGGTTTTTAACAGTCAATTTTGGGGAGGGCACTGGTCCTAAGTCCAGAGGCCTCCAGTCGGGGGACCAGAGTATAGTAGCTTTCCCAAAGAGCATTACCTCCGTCTTCCCGACATTGCATTGGAGGCAGTTGGAAGCCATCCAAATAGAGACTGCCCTCATACCTTCAGCAAATTTTTCCCTAACATTAGAGTTAAGGGAGTGGAAAGGGTAGAGAAGTTGGGTGTCGTCGGCGTAGGACACCGGAGTGAATCCATACTTCCTCACAATTTCAGCAAGGGGGGCCACGTACACATTAAACAATGTGGGGCTTAGGCATGAGCCCTGTGGCACCCCCTTTGTGAGCACCCTTGAGGTGGAATGATAGGGGCCCAAGCTGACAGATTGTGAACGCCCCGAGAGGAAACTCTCCAACCAGGACAGAGCCTGTCCTCCAATGCCTACTCCCTGCAAACGGCCCAGAAGTATTTTGTGAGACACAGTATCAAAAGCAGCCGACAGGTCTAACAGCACCAGAATCATTGAACCTCCTCTATCCTGTGACATCTTGATGTTATCGGTCACGGAGAGGAGTGCTGATTCGGTGCTGTAGTTGGGCCTGAACCCAGATTGTGAGTTGTCCAGGCCCCCTGTCGCCTCTATGAAACTGGAAACATGGTTGTTGACATGTTTTTCAGCCAGTTTGCTCAGGAGGGGCAGAAGAGAGATGGGGCCGAGATTTGAGAGTTCCGTCCAAGGTGAGGTTGAGTTTTTACGTATAGGATTTACTACTGCCTCTTTCCATTGCTGAGGGAGTTTTCCTTCTTTAAAGGAAAGGTTCAAAATGTTATGAATGATTGGGCATAGTGTCATGCTCAGGTTGGTCGTCAATCTGGCAGGGAGCAGGTCAAGGGGGGAGCCGGTTTTCATGTTGTATAATAGTGATTTAATGTCACTCTCAGTGGCTTCAGGAATGTCAAGAAAGGTATCTCTATGAGTCTTTATGCAAGGGGTACTAGAGTCCTCAGTGTTTGTGGGGTGTTTGGCCAAGATGATTTTATTATAAATAGTTTCAATTTTATCCTCATAAAATTGGGAAATATTGTTACACAGCTCTTGGGAGAATGTGTCGGGACTTTCACATACCAAAGGGTTAGTAAAGGTCTGGAGGATTTTATATAGTTCCCTGGTCGAATTGCCAGCTTCAGCTAACTGAGATGTTAAGCAGGTTTGTCTAGCTTTTTAAATATTTTTATAATAGGTGGATATTGCCTGCAGATAGAGCTCCTTACTAGCGCTGGTATGAGTCTTCCTCCAGAGTTTTTCCAACTTTCTACATCCTTGTTTCTCTAGTTTTAATGTTTCAGTGTACTATGTCTCTTTTTTGGTGGTAGAGGATTGTTTAACTAGTTTTTGAGGGGCCAAAAAGTTTATAGCATCCAAGAGTGCATTATTAAGTTTGGATAGAGCCGACTAAGTGTTATCAGAGTCAGATATAATTGGCTCTCTCCAGACTTGCTCAAATGTATCCGGGGTGACTTTATGCCAAGGTCTCCGCTTAATAGTCAGAGTGGCAGGGGGATCAGTAAGTGTGGCCAACTGTATGAAGGAGAATTCCAGCATACTATGATCGGACCAGTTTACGAATATGGGGGGGTGACAGTGTATGGTAGGGTGATTGGTAAAGATTAAATCCAGTGTATGACCTCCCCTATGAGTGGGGCCACAGTTTCGGAGATGAAGACCTAGAAGAGCGAGGTCAGCTAAAAGGAGCTTTGTGTCAGAGTGTTCTGATACATCAGCATGAAAGTTAAAATCTCCAAGTAAAATAAAATTTTCTTTGGCCTTCTTGTGTGAAGCTAATATTTCGGTTAGGGCTAGTGAGAAGCCAGCATTGGGTCCAGGGGGCCGGTACACTAAAGCACCTTTCCAGTGGTCCTTAGATCCTGTGTTTATTTTAAAAATCATTATTTCCATAGAAGGTAATATAGTTTGTTCTATCACTGTAATGTGAAGCCTTTCATTTTATATAATGGCGATCCCGCCACCAATTTTTTCAGGGCGGTCCCGTCTCAAGATTTTATATCCTAGGGGAATCCCCAAAGTAATGGATGGGACGGTATGTGGCTTTAACCATGTTTGCGTAAGGAAACATACTTCCGGTTTGAATCTCTGGATAGTGTCCCATATCTCGACGTGGTGTCGCGGGAGTGATCGAACATTTAAGAGAAAGCTTTTCCAGCCTTTCGTTTCTGGTTTAGTGATCATAGGAAACCCAGTAATGATTGTATTGGAAGTGGCTTGAAACCTGCATAGCAGGCAGGAAAAGGGACCTTCTGGACATGGCCAGCTATCACGGGCGCACCTCTGCAACCCCTGGGGTCGAAGAGCTAATAAGGATTGAGAAGTGTACCTGAGACGTATGTCTTCTGACAGGGCCATGATAGTGAGAAGAAAAATGAGCAGAGTGAGTGGCCCCTGGCCCCGTCCTGTCGCGGACGGGCGCAGACGGGCCACTCTTTGGCTACTCTTCGGCGTAGCTTCGGCTCCACTGCGCGCGAATGCTGCGCGCTCAATAAGGGGCGAGGGCTAAATAGCCCCGAGAGACCCAGGTGCTAGAGGGCTAACCGCCAAGCAGATACTGGACAGGAAGTGGTGTCCTCCCCCTTGCTAATCAGACAGAAAACAAACAAACAACCCGAAATGCGGCTACTGCACACTAATCAGATGAGTGTGGCGATTTTATCAGTGAGTGCAAGAAATACGAATTGCAAATTTTAAAAATACAAATTATTCCGTTTTAAATCACAGATACCCCTAGAGTCTCCCATAGGTGCCCCAGGGATGGGGTCATGTACTTATAAGCAGGGCCCTTATAAAAAGATTTGATATGCCCTGGGGATAGATAAATTGTACATTTCACTTCCCCAATTGTAGTAAAGTGTTTCCCAAAAGTGACTGTTATGCTAGAAGCTCTATGGAGTGAGGATCTACACTATTTGAGCATATTCAGGAACCCTAAAGTCTCTCCTAGGTGTCCCAGGGGTGGGGGTCTTGTAGCTATAAGCAGGGTCCATAAAAAAGATGTTTTATATGCCATGTTGTTGGAGAAATTGCACATTTCTGTGTCCCCATTGTCGATCCCGAGCCACATAGGATAACCTTGCAACAGTTTATTAATGCATAAATATCACTAGGAATTAAAAAATATCATTCAAGTACTTAGGAAAATGGTATTGATAAATCTAACAATATGCTATTGTTGAATGTATCCTAAAATATGTAGAACATATTCTATAAGACTTTCTTGTCTGTAAGCCAAAATTCAGCATTCCTGCTCTCTTCCCTGATTGGTCAGAGTCAACAGGATGTTAACAGGATTAGCCATACACCTTTGCTGAAGAGATGTGGTTCACCCAGGAGGTGGCTATCTGGTAGAAAGAGCTCTGCTACACAGGAATGCCAGAGCAGGGAGGAGGGGTTACCAAGCATGGAGCTTCAAAGGGAGATGTGACAGGCAGGGAATGCCAGGTCCATCTACCTCTCAGCCCCTGAACTCAGCCAGATGGCAGGCTTAAGGTAGGACTCTGCAGATGGTATCAAAGAGAGCTATGCAAATGAATGATACTGGAGGTTGGTTTAACTATTGCTTGCTCCTCTGCTGAGATTTCAGCCAAATTGATCCTCTGCTGAGATTTCAGCCACATTGAATTTTGGAGTAATAGTGCTTTCTGGGAGAAGATAATACCACACTTTGGAGGGAGTGGTCAGGCTCTGTGGTGTTGACCAGCACCTTACTGGACAGGACTGCTCTCCTGCTTGAACCAAGAGAACACTGAATAAATATGTGAGAGGAGCAGAGCTTCTCAGATCGCTGCTTGCAGCTAAAAGAAGTAGAAGGCTTGCCCAGCTAGAAACTTGATTTGCACCATTAGGCCCCACATTCTGACTGACTGTGCCTGCTGTATTATCTGGAACTACAGCCCTTTGGATGTACCTTGTTTCAAGAGGAATAAAGAGTGCAAGCTACAGGTTACCGGAGTTCCCCTGCATCAACTCTCCCAAGCATCCCCTGCCTGGAGTGCATCCAGCCGACTTTTAAGGGTTTTGGCCATGTGCATTGTGGGAATTGGGGTCCCAAACTTTCCACGATCATCTTGGAGCTTCTACACCCTTGGATTGTGTTTTGGACCTGTAGGACTCCCAAGAGGAAATTGAGGAAGAAGTTCCAGAAGTTTGGAGAAACACTTGGAAAATACTCCATAAGTTAAATACGTGATGGAAAGTGTTTATTCTTTTCAAATTCATATCCCTGGATACCTACATTGGATTTTTATCATTTTGGTGTAATTCTAAAGATACATATATTTCCTATTAAAATGGTGTGGAATTTTTATTGTGTGTTGTGTCTTGATTGTTATTGACTGAATTGTTTTTGTAAATGCTTTGCATACCTGTCGCCTAAGTTTAGCCAGCCTGCTAGCAGCCACTCTACCCATGTTTGAGCATGGAATATGTTTTTTTTTAAAACAGTTTTTATTGTTTTATCATCAACAACAACCAAACACGTACATTCGCAGTGCAAAAGAAGAGTCATGACGGTATAAGTACACAGTTAATCTGATTTTTGACACTATGCGTACAGTGCGGACGATACATCACAACCATCTCATGTAGTATAATTTAGCCCTGTCACTTCTAATTGTGTTGCCATTAGCCCTCCTACTTCATTCAATATCACTCTCCTCGTCAGAGCTGACAGCATCATCCTCAGGCAGTGGATCGCACAAGTCCCCTCTAAAGACATTCCAGTGAGTCCAGATCTTATTCCATTTATGGAGGATAGTCCTGGCAATGTATACTGCGCGCTCCGTAAATATCAGCATATCCATATTCCTACACCAGTGCGCCAGTGTTAGTAGATCCGTCGCACCCCACTTCTGCGCTATGTCTTTCTTGGCAACCATAAAGCCCAGTGTAACCCATGTTTGACCATGGCGGGAAAGATGGTTCGGGTCCCATATGTTCAAGATACACTTGTGCGGTTCATGTAGTATAGAGATCTTTAGTGTTTGTGATATAGTACGCATTACGTGACTCCAATACTCTGTTACTAATGGGCAGTCCCAAATGGTGTGCAGAAACGTGCGCTCCTCCCCACACCCGCGTAAACAGTAGGGATGTTGTGCCCGTTGCAGCTTGTGTAATGTGGTTCTGGTGTAATATGTCCTATGTAAGATTTTAAGCTGAACTAGTCGGAACTTGGCCGATATCCCTACCTCCCTCGGGGATGCCAGCGCCTCATTCCACTCAGAGTCATCCATCTTGCCTATTTAGCCTGTCCACTTCTCCCGCAGTTTCAGTGTGGGGTCTGGTAGGTTGTTGATCAGCTTCCGATATGTGAGGGATGTGGTGCTGTGCTGCATGTAATCTGTGAGTAGTCGATCCTTCAGCGGGGAGGCCTCAGGGACTTCGGTGTCTGTCGGGATTGCTGTTAATAGGGCATGTCTGATTTGTACGTATCTATAAGTTTGATTCGGACTTAGGTCATATTGTTGCTGGAGTTGAGTGAATGGAACCACTGTCCCCTTGTCCCACAAGTCGCCCGCCCTGGATATTCCGATATTGTCCCATTGTGTAAAACCCTTACTACGTCTCAAATGTCCTAATGCTTTGGCGTCCCATAACGGGGTGAGCTTAGTGATCACTCCTCTTCATCCCAGTTTCTGCACTGTGTACCGTATTATCGCTGAGTGTTGTGGGGGCCCTATTAGCCTCGTTGCTAAACCTCTGTGATAGAGCACCGCCAGCAAGCTGTATGTGCCCTTCTGCGCTCTTATCAGCCCTATAGGCTGGATCGTCCTGGGGCGCATGGATCCATTGGTTAATGGTTTTAAGTTGTGTTGCCCAGTAATACATTTGCAAATTCGGTAGTACAATCCCACCCTGATACCAGCTTCTGTTCAGCTTGATATGGGCTATCGGAGCAGGGCGGTTACCCCACAGTTGGTTGGAGACCATTGCTGTTACTTGTTTTAAGTAATGCATCGGTACTGGGTATGGTGTATTTTCAAGCGCATATAGAAATCTCGGCAACGCCATCATTTTGTACAGCACTGCCCTTCCCAACAATGCCCAATGTTTTACATTGCGTCGCAGACGTTCCAGTGGTGGCTTTAAGTTTTTGTCATAAAACTCTACCGAGTTTCGTGTAACATGTATGCCAAGGTACTTAAAGGAATCCGTTGCTAACCTTAGTGGGCAATCAGCGGCAAGGAAGGGCTCCGGTCCCTGCAGGACGTATAGTGTGGACTTCGTCCACTTTATTGTGTAGCCCGAAGTTGTCCCGTGAGCATTACAGAGCGCAAGAAGCTCCGGTATGTTATGTTCTGGGTCCGTCAGATATACTAACATGTCATCAGCATAGAGCGAGAGACGATCTTCCCATCCCTCCCCCAAGCTGATTCCCTTCAATAACGGGGTAGTTCTAAGTAAGGTCGCCAGCGGCTCCAACACTAGTGCGAACAGTAGAGGCGACAGGGGACAACCTTGACAAGTCCCCCTCACCAGCCATATCATGCGTGAGATGTGTCTATTGGCCGTGACTTGGGCAACCGGGTTGGTGTATAAAAGTTTTATCTACGCTATAAATTTAGGGCCGAACCCCATATGTAATAGGACTGCGAAGAGATATTCCCATTCTACCATGTCGAATGCCATCTTTGCATCCAGAGATAGTATCACTGCTGGTTCTAACAGCTGCTGTGCCCGTGCCAACACCCCATGAACGCGTCTGAGGTTTAGGGGTCCTGGCCCTCCAAAAAAAGCCGGGCCAGGACCCCTCAGACTTTTCTAACCTGCGCCCAATCTCTCTCCTACCAGGCATGAGTAAGATTACAGAGAAACTGGTCAACCAGCAATTGTCAAACTTTCTTGAAAGTAACAATCTCCTTCGCCCATCACAAACAGGTTTTCGCCCCGGACAGGGGACAGAGACTGCCCTCGTAAAAGTAGTTGAGGAAGCCAGATGCATCTTGGATTCAGGGGGATCGGTTTTACTGATCCTCCTGGATCTAAGCGCTGCATTTGACACGGTGGACCACAAGATCCTGATCCAGCGACTACTTAACCTGGGAGTGAGGGACAAGGCACTCAGTTGGCTCTCATCTTTCCTGAAGGACAGAACCTTCCAGGTCTGTGAAGGGAATATACGATCAGACCCGTTCCACCTCCAGTGTGGGGTTCCACAGGGCTCTTCATTGAGCCCTACACTATTCAACACCTACATGGCCCCCCTGGAGGATGTGGTCATCCCCTTTGGGATAAAAGCCGTCACATATGCTGACGACACCCAAATGGTTGTGTCCTTTTCCCTTGAAGGTGAAAAGATAAACAACCTTCATGATTGTCTTGAGGGAATCTCTGATTGGATGTCCACCTCAAGGCTGAAACTTAATGGCTCCAAAACAGAGCTCATGCTGCTGGGACATCAAATGTCGCCTCTTCCTTCCGCCATGTGGCCCTCATGCCTAGGTCCCCTCCCTCAGCCCAAGACGGAACTCAAGAGTTTAGGCTTCTGGCTAGAACATGATCTATCCATGAAAACACAGGCTAAAAAAACTTCCGGGACCTGTGTTGGCCTACTCCGCTCAGCCAGGAAGATTCTCCCACTACTCCCTGCACTTTCACAAAAACTGCTTATCCAGGGCTTGATACTGTCGAGGTTAGACTATGGCAATGCCCTCTTCCTGGCGGCTCCAGAAGCTACCGTTAATGTTCTCCAAAGAACACAGAATGCCGATGCTCGGATGCTGACAGGAACACCCCGGAGATCATCGGCTAGACCAGCACTAAAGGCACTTCATTGGTTGCCGATCCGAGTCATATTCAAGGCCCTATGTACCACCCACAGAGCCTTGCAAAATCTAGGCCCACCTATGCTGAAGACCATGCTTTACCCTTACAACCCCAACAGGTCCCTCCGCTCCTCTCAAAGGAACCTGGCCACAGTCCACAGAGTAAAAAAAGCCCGCACTGGAGGACGCCGCTTCTCGGTCACGGCTGCCACTCTATGGAACGCCCTACCAATCCATCTTCGAGCTGAACCCAACTACATGAAATTCCGGAAACTACTCAAAACGCACCTCTTCCCACAATAATGTTCCCCCTTCCTTTCTGTGGTCCTTTTGCCCCCCCCACCCCCTTCCCCTCAGTTGTAAATGCAATCTCAGTGCTGGGACGCTCTCGGGCAGCCATGCGCTATATAAATCCCGCTTTCATTTCATTTCATTTCATTCATTTCAGGGAAGTGTTCCTATTTGGCATAAAGCCTGATTGATCCGGGTGGATCAACTGCGGGAGGTGGGACATTATTCTATTATGATAATTGAAAGTGTGACCAATGGTTAATTGTTTACATCCCCAACAGGCACTCTGTGTTGGTTCCTCTTTGAATGAAGACTCCAATTCACTTTCTTTAACAATGTTTTTAGTATTTCAACTCTTCTCCTTCTGTGATTATATTCATCACAATTATCCTTCAAGCATTCTTATGAAACATATTTTTCTTTTTCAAACAAATTTCCTTTTCGAAACAGATATATATCTATGAGCTCCAATGCATTTCGGGCATCTCTTGCCCTTCCTCAGGGAGCAGTGGCTGTTAAAAATACAAATGTAATCAAAATCACAACCCTCATTTACATGTGCATTACTGTTATCAATAGATCGGGTTCACACCATGCAGGGATCTTAATGATGTGCCATTGTGTGGGATCGGGATAAATGTGTCATTTTACACTCGTGCCGTGATAAAGTTAATGAGAAAACGCACTTACAAATGAGTCGAGAACAATCTAGACTCCCGAATCTGTATATGAAAAAATTGCGTGAGTCAATAAAAGGTTTAACATCGTACCATCGTAAAAAATACCTTGCAGCGTTTTGTTCATGTAACTAACCTTAACCGCTAGTGGGGTTTCATACGAAAGGTTTTTTCCGCTTATCTCGACGGGTCACGCCGTCTCCCGGTACTCGCCCTATGGTGTGGCTGATGTTTAAGAAGTTACTTCTGTGTCACTCTGACGTGGGTATGGATAGCGAAAGCATACTATGCTACGAGGGTTGAAAAACAGACTGCTTGTACAATTAGGAAGACGCTAGTAAACCGCAAATGAAGAATACGAAAATAACACGAAAACGCTGTGTTTGGAATATATTACTTGAAAGTGTATTATTGAAAATCGAAAACGGGGGGTTCCGGAGCTAAACAAAGTAAAAAAATAAAAAATGAAAAATGAAAATAAAAATTGACAGTGGGTTCTCTCATATGTCGGAAAGGTTGTACCCTGGGGCATATGTACGAAATTTATATGCGATCCTTAATAACATATTGTGTTGAGTCCACACAATTGTGCACCTTTTTGACCATATGGTAGGCAATAATGCCCACTTCAAGGTTGAATCATTTATAACGTGTTGTTGTTACATTTACATCGCAATTTAAATTACTCATATTTACAAATAACAAAACATTTCAATCGGTTCGTTGAGTCCATTCGGTTTCAAGAATCCCAACTTATGGATCCAGTAGTTTTCTCTTCGCAATAGGAATTGATTGTTGTCTCGTCCTTCTTTTTTTTCTATGGTTTCCAACACCAGAAATTTTAATTGTTGTGATGGGCTTCCATGAAATGGAATGCGACCGCAGATTTGCTGTTCTTTGTGCGAATATTTGATTTGTGCTCTAGTATGCGTGTCTTAAGTTTTCTTTCCGTTTTGCCAATATAAACCTTTCCACAAGGACATTTTTGGAAGTAAATGACATTAGGGGTGTCAGAGGTTGCTGTGACTTTTAATTTGATGTTATGTCCCCTCATAGGGTGAGTTATCACGTTACCTGTGATGACATTGTTGCAATTGCTGCAATTATAACACAGCTGTGTTCCTCTGTGTGGTGTTGAGTCCGGTTTCTTTTGTTTGAGTATTTCTCCCAAATTCTTACCCCTAGTGTAAGCGAACAATGGGGTTGATGTGAAAATGTTATTGAAGTCGGGTTCCAAATTTAACATTGGCCAATGTTTAACAATTGTTTTTTTAAATTGACTACTAGATGTGGAGAATTTAGAGACTGCTACAATCCTTTGTTTGTCTGCTCTGACTCTCAGAGTAAGTAACTCTTCTCTTGTTTTTGTTAGTATGTTTCTTTCAGCGTTTTTGATTATGAGCTCTGGGTATCCTCTCTCCTTAAAATGTTCCCCCATTTCTTTAATTCTTAATATCGCTTTTTGGGGATCCGAGGTGATTCGTTTTACTCTAGCCATTTGAGATAACGGAAGACGGTCTTTCAACTATGTTTGGTGAAAACTTGAATGATGTAACATGTTGTTACGGTCCATTGGTTTTCGGTAGATATCTGTCACAAATCCATCTGGAGTGAGTTTGACTTCTACATCTAGGAACGTCACTCACTTTCTCGAAGTCTCCCATGTCAATTGGATGCGTTCGTCGTGCGTGTTAAGCACTGATAATGCCTCTTGTAATTGTTGTTCAGTACCCTTCCATATGATGAAAATATCATCTATGAAGCGTGCCAGCATCTTGGTGTTTTTTTTCCATAATTCATTAGAAAATATGTGTTGTTGTTCGTATTGTCCCATGAAAATATTAGCATATGCCGGTGAGGCACAATTGCCCATTGAAGTGCCAGCCAGCTGTTGGTACCATCTGTCACCATGTCTGAAGTAACTTCTGTACAATGTAAATAACATAAGTTTCATGAGGAAAGTTTGTAAGACTGGTTTAAATCTGAATGGACCAACGCTTGTTCAATCGCTTCTATACCTGAAGCATGCGGAATAGAGGTGTACAATGCCTTTACATCAGCTGTGCACAAAACTAGTTCTTGATTTTCCTCTATGGTTACGGTTTGAAGTTTATTTAAAAAGTCTGTTGTATCCTTGATGTGAGTCGGTAGTTTTTTGACCATGGGTTGTAAATATTTATCAAGAAACTGACCTATTGGTTCGTGTATACTATCACAGGTTGACACTATTGGTCTCATTGGTGGATCCATGAGGTTTTTGTGAATGTTTGGGATCATATGTAGACATGGGCTTTTTGGGTTTTGTTTGATCAGAACATTTTTAGTTCTTTCATTGATTGTGCCCTCATCCACTGCTTTCTCAATAATGAGTTTTAGTTCCTGCAAGTATTCACTGGTGGGATTATCCTCCAATAGAGGTGTGCACTTGGGCAGAGGTGTACGCCCAGAGAAGAAGGAACAGACTAGCTTGTCTGTGAGGCAGGGCAGCGCAGCCTCGCCGGTGCACCTTGGAGACACACAGTAGTAGAAGAGATAAAACAACAAATTAGAAAACTGAAACACACCTGGCTCAAAACAAACAGTAATCAAGATTAAATTCACCTACAGAAATGTTACAAATTATACAAGTCAACAATCAAAAAGCTAAAAAAAACTACTATTTAGACAGAATTCAAAATGCTATATGTAGAAATAAAGAATTGGGCCCTTTGTGAGTGGCTACAGGAAGTTTTTGATATTCCTATACCACTCAGAACAACAAAACATGACAAAAGAAAACAAGTACCTTGAAAAAACACAGAACTAGAAGATATAAAACAGCAAATTAGAAAACTGAAATGCACCTGGCTCAAAACAAACAACAATCAAGATAAACTTCCCCTGCAGAAATGTTTACAAAATATTCAAGTCAGCAATCAAAAAAGCTAAACATAAAGGTACTATTCAGACAGAATTCAAAATTCTAAATGTGCAAATAAAGAATCTTATTAAATACGCAAAGAATTTTGTGAACCTAAATGCATAGACGGATCTCATCCCATTACTCAAGAATTCACAGACAAACTGGAAATTCATTACACAACCAAATCAGACACAGTTGACTCCTATTTAAAAGGACCAATACCACCAGCACCAACTTCTTCTCAAACAACCCCTCCACCTCCCCATTCCTTCAAATAAATATTGCAAAGAGAATTTGTCGATCTGGTCTAAGCAAGCAAGCCTGCTTCTGACTCTCGTTCACCACAAACCTTCAAGAACTCTAATGATGTCTGCTGCCACAGCGGTAAGAAGAATCATCAATAATTCCTTAACTACAGGAATCTTTCCAGAAGACCTAAAGAGCCATACATATTCTCATCATTAAAGAAAACTAACCTGGAGCCGCTTGACCCTAACAACTACAAACTGATTACAAATGGACTTTTTTTTATCAAGTTCATAGAAAGATCAACATTTGCTGGGTGTCAAAATTCATTGAAGATAACTACATACTTTTAGATTTTCAAACAGGATTCCATCTAGGAAGAGGCACAGAATCTGCCCCCATCGATATCTGAGAGGACCTCAAGTACACTATAGACCAGAACTGGGTTGCTCCACTGCTTCTCTTGGACCTCTCAGGTGCCTTGGCATTCTATTATAAATATTGTATGAAGCTGGCATAGAAGGAACTGCTCTCAAATGGATCATATTCTTCCTTCAAAACAGAAACAATGTCATCCGTTCTTCCCCTTTCTCATTCAAACCATACTTCACAAATGCAAGAGTCCCTAAAGGTTCTATCATCTCACCCATACTTTTCCACATCTAGATGAAGTCATTATAGGCAATGATTAATTAATTTCACTCACATTCCATAACTATGCTGATGGCACACAAATACTCCTTAAACTGGAAAGCTGCAAATACATTGTAAGCTCATAAATTCTCAGTTGCCTCAGAGGCATTGATCAGTGGATGACATGGAGCCATCTCAAATTGAATGCTTCCAAAATGAAAATACTTACATTTGGTGGTTGTAAAAATGATGACACACTCAGTATCTGGCCTGACGATCTGGCAATACCTCCTTATATATCTAAGGAAGTAAGAAACCTCAGAATTACCATGGACTCCAAGCTATCAATGAATGCCCAAGTGGACAAATTAGTAAGATAAAGCTTCCTCCACCAGCTTATTTGCTATGAAATCTCTGTTACGCATCTACGCCCATCAGGGATTTCCACATAAGGTCAAGGCTACTATCTCTCTTGTACTGCCTAAACATGATTACACCAATGGCCTCTACAATTTTTCATTTTTTCAACTATTAAAAGACTACAACAAATTCAGAACACTGCTTCTAGACTACTCCTACATGTAAATCCACAAGCCCACATCCCGCCTGCCTTCAGAACCCTACATTGGTTACAGTTTGCCAGGAGATCCACTTTCAAGCTGGTTTGTATCACCAACACAGAGATACATGGAACAGGTCTGCTTTTCATCAGGAATACAATGACCAACTACACTCAACAAAGGACCCTTTCCCCCAGATTAGCTCTATGCCTCAAAATCCCACCATACAAGAACAAAAACATAGGTGGAACATTCTCCTCTGTTCAAGCAGCCAAACTATGGAATTCATTACCCGCAAACATAAGAGCCACGGATATCTATCTTATCTTCAGCAGACTACTCAAGAGATGCCTTTTTCCTACATAACCACTATACTCAAATATAATTGTACAGCATACCCCTGTGTATATAATAATTTCATTTGACTAGATGCATGGATCCTCATATGTGTATTTCATTGTTTAAAAATGTATAATAATTATGTTTATAAATATATAGGTATTATTGTGGGCTGCTTAACAAATGTACTCATTACTTATGGTTATATTATTCTATGCCTAACATGTATATAGGTCACTGCATAGTTTTCATAAAAGTTATTTAATTAAATAATTATGGTTCTTCGTTTATCTATCACAATATGTACATTCTATCATAACTATTTATCTACAGTTGATTCACTATTAAATTATTGAAAAGAAAAAGAAAAAAAAACAAATAAAACAAATAAAACCCACAAATAAATTAGTCTAAAGTGAAGCAACACATGAAAGTCTGAAATTTATTAAATACAACTTCGATTTTAATATATTACCTTCCTTATTCATGTATACCTTCAATGTACCTTTGCATCTATATATTTATTACTTTACTTCCACCTGTTTTAAAACACCCACATTTGTGATTCTTCAATGCACTACCCTATGTTTCACCCTATACCTTGCTCCATATGTCCTCTACCCCCAATCTCTGACTCATTCTAAACCTCATTCTGCTGCTACAATCTCGAAAATAACCAATTCTACTAATATGATATCCATAATAACCTTTTCTAGACTCTTCCATCACCTGTCCCTCCTTACATCACACCAAACCTCATTTTACTACTAGACCTCCCAAGCAACCCTTTCCAAATCCTTCACTCTTGTATCCCTCCTCAGGCTCATTTTACTACTAGGACCTCCCTAATCTATTTCTAGAGACTCTTCCATCCTCCATATGAACTTTACTCATCCCAAACCTCCTACTACTACTATGATCCCCCAATAAACACCTTCTAGGCTCTTCCCTCTTCTATCCCTCTATAATCCTTTTCAATCCAACTAACAGACTCACATGGCCACTACTCAAATTAATTCATATTTCCCTATACCAATTCACCACAAATCCTTTTTGGGTTCAGGAGTAGCATGCTACTCTCAGCAAAGCAATTTGACACCTTGTCAGGGGTAGTAAGCACTATATAAATACAATTATAATTATATCACAGTTTTTTATTTAAGCTATTGGTTCAAATACTCAGTAATAACAGAACTTTTTTATCAGAATATAGTATTCCTACAAATAAGGGGCGTATAGTAGTAACTTTTCGCCACTATGTTCAGGGGTCCCAATAAAAAACAGACAAAGATGTCCTAATTTGCGCTATAGTGCCTTTTAGAGTCATATTACCAATTATGACAATGTGCTATTATGGTTCATGTATTTTATTTTTATCCATTAATTTTTATTGAGTCATCAAACTGCAAGAATACATAAGTAGGCATTTTATCAAAATAAATATATGCAACAATTTCTTAATGAGAATAGCCCCCTAACGTTGTCAGCACACAACAACCCTATAACTGTATTATATTTCAGATCCAGCCTTATATTGTAGACCTGTGATTAATCTACATCATTATTATGGTAACTAGTGAATGCCCACGAAAATGAGGAATTGGCCTAGAAGTTATGGCGGGACCTCCCAGTCATTATGTTTCGACATTATCCAAACTGACTTCTTTACGTTCTCAGGAATTGCCCCAAAAACGTTCAAATAATCTTAGTCAGTCATTGACTTTTTAAATCAATTTTTCAAAGCGCGCAAGTTCATACGTATTTTCCAATCACTGTCTATGGGATGAGACTTTAGTAGTTTTCCAAAGTCCTACTATTTCTACTTTTTCTTTTGCCAAGGCCATTGATACCCATCACATCAAGTGGGATGTTGTCTCTGGAATTCAGATGTGTTATATAAGATGCTATTCTGGCCGTAAGGTCAGATGATGATTCTAGGTTCACCAGCAGTGTGTGCCAAATCTGCTTCCAATAGTCTGGTACCTGCACACTTTCCTACACGATATGGACGATGTGCTTTCTCTCTTTTTCTACAAAAGCAACTAATGAATTGGGAACAGGTCTTGGATGCATGAAATTGAACTGGTGGCCAATACCAACGCTGTAAAATCTTAAAGTAGCTACACTTTAACTGTCCTTCTCCCATTGCCCTACTGTGCTACACTAACAGAGTCTAAGAATGTTCATCTTCAAAGTGGGTTTGAAAGCACGATTTCCACCATATATGTAACACACATGACGTAAACTAGGAGAATGTACTATCGATGATAAGTGAGTAAATACCCAATATGGTGCCCCTATCCTCTTTCCATGTACATATGTATTTCTAGATTAGAGAGGGCCCTCCACAAAGAATGTCGGTCCCGATCTGTCCTTCAAGGTCTCTGTCAGTTGTATATACTTCCATATCTGCATTTGTGAAAGAATATATTCTCACAGCAGGTCTAAAAATGACTTTAAGTATTCCTCCTTGATCAACTCCTCTACATAGTGTGTCTTATGGGGTTTCTTCTCACTCCAGCAGACTTCACCTACCCCATTCTGATTGCTGCATTATGCTATAAGGATGCCTACAAGTGAAGAAGGTCTGGAGAACTGATCAATGTGTGGGCCCTTATCCATGCAGCACGAGACGACTGCTATGTCAGATTTGTTTCCTAATCTCCCCCTAGTGGGTGTGACTACATACTGTCAGATCCACTTTTGTTTTCAAATATGCCTTCCAAATGAACCCACTGCAGAGTTTCTCTAAAGGGTTTCATTATGTACAATGAGTGGGCTACTTGATGGGCTATTCAGTAACATTTAATTTGCCATAGGTGTGTGCCTCTAATTTTTGTAGATCGATGCAATTTGGGACCATCAGTCTTGTCTTCTCACGTCCCTATATGAATGCCCAAATGTTGTTACTCCCTCAACATAAAACACACTATATAAATGAGGGTCTAAGGGCTAGTTTTAAGACTCTGAACTGGACACATGCCCCTAACATCAGACTTACTACAACAAAAGATATCCAGGAGTCACAACCAAGTGTTTTTACTCTAGACTGACCACCATATGACTTACAAGTTAGATTGTGAATTAAATATTGATCATATGTGAAAACCATTCAACGACTCATACGCTCAACATGCAACCCAGGTAGGAATTTTTCCCATCAGTTGCCGTTCTGTACCACCACTATCACATCATTTGAGTCCTCCTTACCCAGGAGTTAGTAAAAGAGAGCAGTCACACTATGTGGAGTGTGAAGACTGTGTGAGTGAGGAGACTGATGTTATTTGTTTCGCTGGGTGGTATCGGTATGGTGTTGAAATGATAGTTACAACTGAAAGAAAGCAGTGCAGTGAAAAAGAGTGGTAGTGAGTAAAATTAGGTGGAACTGAGTAGAATAAGTGCTTTATTAGTTTCTCTCAGACCCCCAAGTCTAAAAACAGGTGAACAGTGAAAAGTAGATTTAACAAAATATCTACTAGCAAGTGGTCGACATGTTTCTGCATATAAGCGGAAGTTATCCTATGCATTCGTCAGGACCTAGATGTTGCTACTGCTTGCATGATTTAGTGATAAGGAGCTAAAGAAATAAAAGGGAAACATTTCACCTGGATGTCCACCACAATCTAGGAAAGTCATATGGATAAGGAAAAAGAGAAGAGAAAAACAACATTTGTCAAGGAATGCACTCCCAAGTTGCGCTATTCTTGTGGTCATGTATATACAGTTTAGTCGACATGATAACACTCACCCAGTATTTGTGGGGATGGCGCCTCACCTCACCTGGCTGCAGCTCAGGTAAATAAGGAGCACCGCTCTGTTAGCAAGATACAATTATAGAAACACTCAACCGATTCAGTAAAAACAAGGCAAGAAATGCTGATATTTAAACAGTTTAGTAGGTAAATCTATATGTCAAGAGTCTTTACTAGTGGTCTTAACGGGTGTAATTTACTACAAACAATAGTTCTACCCGTTATGAGTATTTATGTAACCGGTATATCCCCTGCCACGTATATACAAGAGACCCGGTAGGGGTGTTTTCTAGTGGCACGCCCGGGCGTTTAGGGTTAGAAAACTACGGGATCGTATCGAGGCATTATCGTTTGTGTTGCCGGCATCGCTGCGAGTGAAGACCTCTCACACACTCACCTCTCCGTCGGTGTGTCCCAACGTCCCTCTGGGCTATTCTGGGGAGGCACCGAACGAGAGAAAAGGGTGGGTATATCAGTGAAGCTTGACAAGCAGGTGTGGTGTGTTCTGGGAATTGTAGTTTCCCTTCAAAAAAGCAGAAGTAAGTCAGTAATTCTAGATTTCAATTATTTATATTTTTGTTGTAAAAGAAAGGATTTCTCTTTCAGTAAGGTATCACGGGTGGTATAGGGATATATTTACTCATTTGTTTAATAGATTTGCTTACAGACAGAATCGACCCCGTTAAAGTGACATCCAAGGTATCGGTTAATTCAGACCCTCCTTGTCACTGTTTAGTTTATAGACCCATTTCTGTTCGATTCTAAACAGAAATTTGCCTATATCAGGGCAGTGGTCCGGTATGGTAGGTTGTTCCAGTATGGTCCATGTGAAGTCACTAGGACTGTGTCCCTTTTCCAAAAAGTGAGCTGTTAAGCGTGTCGCTTGTTTGCGGCATCGGACAGTACTCTTGTGTTCACCAATTCTTATTTTCGTTTTGCGAGTTGTCATGCCCACGTATCTCTTACGGCACGGGCAGGTGATCATATAGAATTATATTATATACTGTATTATATACTGGAACAACCTACCATACCGGACCACTGCCCTTTAGAATCGAACAGAAATGGGTCTATAAACTAAACAGTGACAAGGAGGGTCTGAATGAACCGATACCTTGGATGTCACTTTAACGGGGTCGATTCTGTCTGTAAGCAAATCTATTAAACAAATGAGTAAATATATCCCTATACCACCCGTGATACCTTACTGAAAGAGAAATCCTTTCTTTTACAACAAAAACATAAATAATTGAAATCTAGAATTACTGACTTACTTCTGCTTTTTTGAAGGGAAACTACAATTCCCAGAACACACCACACCTGCTTGTCAAGCTTCACTGATATACCCGCCCTTTTCTCTCGTTCGGTGCCTCCCCAGAATAGCCCAGAGGGACGTTGGGAGACACCGACGGAGAGGTGAGTGTGTGAGAGGTCTTCACTGGCAGCGATGCCGGCAACACAAACGATAATGCCTCGATACGATCCCGTGGTTTTCTAACCCTAAACGCCCGGGCGTGCCACTAGAAAACGCCCCTACCGGGTTTCTTGTATATACGTGGCAGGGGATATACCGGTTACATAAATACTCATAACGGGTAGAGCTATTTTTTGTAGTAATTTACACCCGTTAAGACCACTAGTAAAGACTCTTGACATATAGATTTACCTACTAAACTGTTTAAATATAAGCATTTCTTGCCTTGTTTTTACTGAATCGGTTGAGTGTTTCTATAAATGTATCTTGCTAACAGAGCGGTGCTCCTTATTTACCTGAGATGCAGCCAGGTGAGGTGAGGCGCCATCCCCACAAATACTGGGTGAGTGTTATCATGTCGACTAAACTGTATATACATGACCACAAGAATAGCGCAACTTGGGAGTGCATTCCTTGACAAATGTTGTTTTTCTCTTCTCTTTTTCATTATCCATATGACTTTCCTAGATTGTGGTGGAGAATCAACACCTGACATCCAGGTGAAATTTTTCCCTTTTATTTCTTTAGCTCCTTATCACTAAATCATGCAAGCAGTAGCAACATCTAGGTCCTGACGAATGCCTAGGATAACTTCCGCTTATATGCAGAAACATGTCGACCACTTGCTAGTAGATATTTTGTTAAATCTACTTTTCACTGTTCACCTGTTTTTAGACTTGGGGGTCTGTGAGAAACTAATAAAGCACTTATTCTACTCAGTTCCACCTAATTTTACTCACTACCACTCTTTTTCACTGCACTGCTTTCTTTCAGTTGTAACTATCATTTCAACACCATACCGATACCACCCAGCAAAACAAATAACATCAGTCTCCTCACTCACACAGTCTTCACACTCCACATAGTGTGACTGCTCTCTTTTACTAACTCCTGGGTAAGGAGGACCCAAATGATGTGATAGTGGTGGTACAGAACGGCAACTGATGGGAAAAATTCCTACCTGGGTTGCATGTTGAGCGTATGAGTAGTTGAATGGTTTTCACATATGATCAATATTTAATTCACAATCTAACTTGTAAGTCATATGGTGGTCAGTCTAGAGTAAAAACACTTGGTTGTGACTCCTGGATACCTTTTGTTGTAGTAACTCCATCAACATAGCCTGTGGGATCAGTAACAACAATAGTCTGAAAACTTAGTTGAACGTTAGCACCACATTCATTTCAACTCCCTGCACCTTCCCCCATAATGACATATTCAAATGTGCCCATCATTTCAAGTCCATTATCATCTTTTCCACAAGGGGATACATTTTATCATGACTCATGTCTGCCAGTCCTCTATTAAGATATGCAGATATTTTCTGCAATGGTTTTTCCAGTAAAAGGCTAAGTTACATAGGGACGTCATAGGGACGTCTGTGTCATGAGCAATGTCTTCGGAAGTGCTTCACATTTAGTCGAACTGATAAGGTATCCCAAGAACCTTGAGAAATGATCTATGAAACTCGTATGTGCTGGAAATGGTGTCCTTTATTAGGACAGCATCAATATGTTTGTCTGCATAAGAAATACCAGTTTTTCCTCTGACACTGTCATCACCCCTTTACAATATGGTCCTCCCATTGTAAGGCAATGGCTAATCATTGAAGCCTCACAGTTGCCGCGTTGGAGTACCGACGGAAAGAGCGGTGCTTCACCTATGTCCTGAGCCGCAGCTAGGTGGGGTGAGGTCTCTACATCTTACAAATCAGTGAACAACTGAATTTGTGAGAAGACACGGAACAGTACACCTAGGAGGTCCAGGTGACTTACATAACAGTATCCACGTTGTTTCACTTTTAAAACACTATTCCTTTACACTTTGGTTTTGTTTGCAGTAGCATTAGTCGTTATGATAAGGTCCTGAAGAAAGCAAGGCTACTTGGCCACTATTTGCTGAAACATGTTGACCACGTTCCACTACTAGACAGTTTATAAATTTTCCCTGTCTTGGCTATTTTTAATATTGGCATTGGAAGCTGTATCCAATTAAATTTAATTTTTTGCTTCCTAAACCAATTTTACTCACTTTTTCCTTACCTCTTGGTATCACATTGTTCTTTGCACTGCACTTTTTCAATTTACCCCGTCAGTTACATCACTCTGATACTATTAGATTCTTTCAACAAAAAGTGACCCCGCCCTGCCTACAGGAAGGACTGTGTACTATCTACTAGGCCCCTTCCTGATAGAGATCAGACCAGGTGATGTGTTGGTCCTCAGAACCCCAAATGATGAAGGGCGGTTCCGAGTGGTGACTGATGGGTGTTAGAGACTAGACACTGATTTGGCTCTTGTCTATTTCACAAAGAAGGGTTGTTGTATGGCTAGTGGTAATAACTCTCAACCGTTATCCAAACATTCCTTTGTAAAAATATTGACCCTCTGGTACCTTTGTTGTAGTGAATGTTCGGTAGGGCGTGTACTCAGAGCTGGTCATTAAATTAGCCCTAGGGTCCCCCGTAATTGTATGTGTTATAATAATAATCATTGAAGCACCAAAAAAACAGTAGGAGCGACAATTAATGTGAGTTTTTATTTGGGGTGGATGTGAGGCCAAACGTTTGTCAGAATAAACATGGGTTCACTAATATAAACTTGGGCTCAATCCCCTGATAGCTATGGCTCCCAGCAGACAACATTTTTTAAGTTCAGAAAAATTCAATTAATAGAAACCAGGGTGTCAGTACGTAGTTTACAGTATTAAATGCATATCATACAGGAGAAATCACTAGTAAAATTGCATGAAGAAAATTGTATGAATCGGATTTAAAAGTAAGAATAAAGAGAGTAAAATGGCATACATATTTCATGGAGAATAGTGGAATACCAAATATTTGAAGAACGTTTAAGGGGCTTAAAAGGGTTTTAAGACTTCTTGTTGGGTTGGCTGCAACCAAAAGGATCAACTTGCACTTGTGTTAAGATACATAATAACAGGTAACCATAAGTCTAGTCGCTCGTTGCCATGTGTATTGGATGTACAAAAGAGGTGTCTAACCTGTGATTATAACAAACATTATACCACCACGCTCTATAAGAGATTTTAGAGGTCTTTCCAATTAGCTATAATTTGCTGAAATGAGACTGCTAATAATAAATCAATTATTTTAACATTAAGCATAACATTTTCCCAACAAGATGAAAGGCATCCTAAGAAAACATGAGTATAAGAGAAAGAAAGTTTAGTTCCAAAAATGTAATTGATTTGGGACCATACTTGTTTCCAGAAATTTTGTACGTTAGGATAAACAAATAGCATGTGAAATAAATCTGCATTTGGAGAGGAACATGTCCAGCAAGCATCTGTTACAATCCCAAATGCTTTGCTTAAATCGCCAGGTGTCAGAAAAAGTCTGGTATAAACAAAAACAGTGTCTGCGTTATATTAGCTGCTCTGGAAGATTTGCGAATTTTGATCCATATATTATTCCATAAGGAAACTGGCCAAGATAATGCAAAGTCACGTTCCCATGTCAGTTCTGATTTGGATTTCCTACTAACAGTACCAGTGTTGTGTAAATACCGGTATATGGTAGAAGCTTTGGGAGTAGTTTTTAACAATGTGTGAAGTTGAGAAGCGGAGATTTAAATAGTAGGAGTAGTGAGTTTGGCAGACAACTGTAAAAGGTATTTGTGAATGAATGATGTAGGAAAGCTTTATGATTTACTGAGTAAGGAGAAAGGCATAAAATCCGACTGTGAGAAAAACTGATGTATCCAAATTAATCCTCTCTGACGCCAAGTCTTCCAATAGAATGGTTTATTCCTATTAAGTAGGTTTTTGTTGTGCAAAATTGTAGAGTTAAGGAAGGAATATATGGTATTATGGTGAGAGGAGGAAGAAGATAGCAGGAGTTTAGATGTTAGTTTGATTATGGGAGTGGATAAGGCTTGTGGTTTACGTGTAAAGGAAAGGTATTCCTCAAAGGAAAAGAGGGACAGAAAGAGACGTTCAGATGTAGTCCATAAAGGACAATCATCTTTAGGATCAAGCAACCAAAGGGAGGCTTGTTGTAAAAGGAATGCTATCTGATACCTCGGAAAATCGGGAAAGTTAACTCCACCTTCTGTTTTGGGACTTATTAATTTAAGAATAGACATCCGAGATTTTTTATTATTCCAGAAGAAGAAAGAAAGGATGAAGTTAACCCTCTTAAAAAATTTAGTAGGAATAGGGACCAGGATATTAGAAATAGTGTATATGATTGAGTGAGGAAAATATGTGAAGTATTTAGCAGTAACAAAATAGCCAAGCTCAACAAAATTAAAATCCCATAACCAATTTCTGGAGAAAAATGTAATGTGCGAAATGACACTAATACTGACAAAAATACAATAGGGCATATCAAAGATGGATTTTGAATGATTTGAGATAAAAAGCTCCAAGAAAAAGGAAGGCATCAATCTAAAGGTATCACTCGTGGATCACCAGGTCCTACATGCTATTTTTAGGGCAACCGTAATGTACAGTGGATCTGAAACTCAGAGCAGGTTGTCCCAGTCAAGAAGGTTGTGAATGTATCCACTGAAGTCCTCTCTAAATCAGATAGCCTTTGCACATATCTTGATTAAATTGTTACAAAAGCTATTGCCTTGGTGGGAAAAGATCTAAGCAGGAAAATTGTAATTTCATGCCCGTCAAAGTGAAAGCAGGACAGTTTCTGCTTATTCGTCCAGTGAAGATTTTTACCTCGTTATTAGAGATTTCAGTTTCAACAACTCATTGAGGGATACTCTGACAGGGGCTAGCAGATGGCAGTATAATTTTAGTTAGCTAACTGAAGGTTAAGGCAGACAAAGTCTTACTGTCACTTTTCCTAAATATTTATTTAGAATCTGACTATACCACTGAATTGTACGTTTCATAAATGTTAAAATAGTGATTGGTTTATATTGGTAGCTTGTCCCAAACCAAAAACAACAGAGTTGTGATTTATTCTGAACTGAAAAGAGCTTTGCAATTTAAACAAAATGTAAAGAGAAGAAATAATCCCATTTACTGTAAACCAGGTCCATCATAAATGTAGGAAAAATGTTTTTTGTTTCCATTAACTGCATTAGAACTGAAGTGAAGACTGAAAAAGTGTAGAAGAACAGCAAGCTCTTACCCATACAACATTTACTATTTAAAATATAAATAGCAATCGTCCCGAAGTAAATATGGCTACTTTTTCCATCTCACCATCAATGAATCATGAACTCAAATACATGTGAGCCGACATTGGCTCATCTGCAAAATTGGAGAGAAGTTGAAATGTACTCTTGAGTGGCTAAAAGGACGGACCCCAGAAAAGTCAACCTAGGGCTTGATCTAGATTGTGACAGATGGTTTACTGTCTGTTAGGATGACAGAGTTCTTTACTCTGACGGCTGTAATGCCAGAAACCGGTCCTGGGAAGCTTGATTCCGGTCCAGGGAAGAAATGGCTTGGCAGTTCGGGCTGGACTGTTCCCATGAGGCACAGGGTCAGACTGATTTGCATATGTCTGAACTGGGCGGCGGACTGAAATGAAGAACGGTGATGGATTAAACCCAGATCAATTGAATGGGGGTGAGTGTTTGTATTGTCAACGCTCTGTCCATCATCCCTTTTGTTTTTTACTTTGTTCGCCATAAGTTGGCAGGGTATGCTCAGACGTGAGTCCCTTGCTCACTTTGCCACTGGATTCAAGCAAGCCCGGCTGAAGACGGCTGTGATGCCAGAAACCGGTCCTGGGAAGCTTGATTCCGGTCCAGGGAAGAAATGGCTTGGCAGTTCGGGCTGGACTGTTCCTATGAGGCACAGGATCAGACTGTTTTGCAAATAGCCATGTCTGAACTGGGGTGGCGGAGTGAGCTAAAGAACGGTGATGGATGAAACCCAGATCAGTTGACTGGGGGTGAGTGTTTGTGTTGTCAACGCTCCGTCCATCATCCCCTTTGGTTTTTCTTTGTTCGCCCTAAGTTGGCAGGGTATGGTCAGACGTGAGTCCCTTGCTCACTTTGCCACTGGATTCAAGTAAGCCCGGTTTATAGACAGAAATGGGTCTATAAACTAAACAGTGACAAGGAGGGTCTGAATGAACCTATACCTTGGATGTCACTTTAACGGGGTCGATTCTGTCTGTAAGCAAATCTATTAAACAAATGAGTAAATATATCCCTATACCACCCGTGATACCTTACTGAAAGAGAAATCCTTTCTTTTACAACAAAAACATAAATAATTGAAATCTAGAATTACTGACTTACTTCTGCTTTTTTGAAGGGAAACTACAATTCCCAGAACACACCACACCTGCTTGTCAAGCTTCACTGATATACCCGCCCTTTTCTCTCGTTCGGTGCCTCCCCAGAATAGCCCAGAGGGACGTTGGGAGACACCGACGGAGAGGTGAGTGTGTGAGAGGTCTTCACTGGCAGCGATGCCGGCAACACAAACGATAATGCCTCGATACGATCCCGTGGTTTTTTAACCCTAAACGCCCGGGCGTGCCACTAGAAAACGCCCCTACCGGGTCTCTTGTATATACGTGGCAGGGGATATACCGGTTACATAAATACTCATAACGGGTAGAGCTATTGTTTGTAGTAATTTACACCCGCTAAGACCACTAGTAAAGACTCTTGACATACAGATTTACCAACTAAACTGTTTAAATATAAGCATTTCTTGCCTTGTTTTTACTGAATCAGTTGAGTGTTTCTATAATTGTATCTTGCTAACAGAGCGGTGCTCCTTATTTACCTGAGCTGCAGCCAGGTGAGGTGAGGCGCCATCCCCACAAATACTGGGTGAGTGTTATCATGTCGACTAAACTGTATATACATGACCACAAGAATAGCGCAACTTGGGAGTGCATTCCTTGACAAATGTTGTTTTTCTCTTCTCTTTTTCCTTATCCATATGACTTTCCTAGATTGTGGTGGAGAATCAACACCTGACATCCAGGTGAAATTTTTCCCTTTTATTTCTTTAGCTCCTTATCACTAAATCATGCATGCAGTAGCAACATCTAGGTCCTGACGAATGCATAGGATAACTTCCGCTTATATGCAGAAACATGTCGACCACTTGCTAGTAGATATTTTGTTAAATCTACTTTTCACTGTTCACCTGTTTTTAGACTTGGGGGTCTGTGAGAAACTAATAAAGCACTTATTCTACTCAGTTCCACCTAATTTTACTCACTACCACTCTTTTTCACTGCACTGCTTTCTTTCAGTTGTAACTATCATTTCAACACCATACCGATACCACCCAGCAAAACAAATAACATTAGTCTCCTCACTCACACAGTCTTCACACTCCACATAGTGTGACTGCTCTCTTTTATTAACTCCTGGGTAAGGAGGACCCAAATGATGTGATAGTGGTGGTACAGAACGGCAACTGATGGGAAAAATTCCTACCTGGGTTGCATGTTGAGCGTATGAGTAGTTGAATGGTTTTCACATATGATCAATATTCAATTCACAATCTAACTTGTAGGTCATATGGTGGTCAGTCTAGAGTAAAAACACTTGGTTGTGACTCCTGGATACCTTTTGTTGTAGTAACTCCCTCAACATAGCCTGTGGGATCAGTAACAACAATAGTCTGAAAACTTAGTTGAACGTTAGCACCACATTCATTTCAACTCCCTGCACCTTCCCCCATAATGTCATATTCAAATGTGCCCATCATTTAAAGTCCATTATCATCTTTTCCACAAGGGGATACATTTTATCATGACTCATGTCTGCCAGTCCTCTGTTAAGATATGCACATATTTTCTGCAATGGTTTTTCCAGTAAAGGGCTAAGTTACATAGGGACGTCATAGGGACGTCTGTGTCATGAGCAATGTCATCGGAAGTGCTTCACATTTAGTCGAACTGATAAGGTATCCCAAGAACCTTGAGAAATGATCTATGAAACTCGTATGTGCTGGAGATGGTGTCCTTTATTAGGACAGCATCAATATGTTTGTCTGCATACAGAAATACCCAGTTTTTCCTCTGACACTGTCATCACCCCTTTACAATATGGTCCTCCCATTGTAAGGCAATGGCTAATCATTGAAGCCTCACAGATGCCGCGCTGGAGTACCGACGGAAAGAGCGGTGCTTCACCTATGTCCTGAGCCGCAGCTAGGTGGGGTGAGGTCTCTACATCTTACAAATCAGTGAACAACTGAATTTGTGAGAAGACACGGAACAGTACACCTAGGAGGTCCAGGTGACTTACATACCAGTATCCATGTTGTTTCACTTTTAAAACACTATTCCTTTACACTTTGGTTTTGTTTTCAGTAGCATTAGTCGTTATGATAAGGTCCTGAAGAAAGCAAGGCTACTTGGCCACTATTTGCTGAAACATGTTGACCACGTTCCACTACTAGACAGTTTATAAATTTTCCCTGTCTTGGCTATTTTTAATATTGGCATTGGAAGCTGTATCCAATTAAATTTAATTTTTTGCTTCCTAAACCAATTTTAGTCACTTTTTCCTTACCTCTTGGTATCACATTGTTCTTTGCACTGCACTTTTTCAATTTACCCCGTCAGTTACATCACTCTGATACTATTAGATTCTTTCAACAAAAAGTGACCCCGCCCTGCCTACAGGAAAGACCGTGTACTATCTACTAGGCCCCTTCCTGATAGAGATCAGACCAGGTGATGTGTTGGTCCTCAGAACCCCAAATGATGAAGGGCGGTTCCGAGTGGTGACTGATGGGTGTTAGAGACTAGACACTGATTTGGCTCTTGTCTATTTCACAAAGAAGGGTTGTTGTATGGCTAGTGGTAATAACTCTCAACCGTTATCCAAACATTCCTTTGTAAAAATATTGACCCTCTGGTACCTTTGTTGTAGTGAATGTTCGGTAGGGCGTGTACTCAGAGCTAGTCATTAAATTAGCCCTAGGGTCCCCCGTAATTGTATGTGTTATAATAATAATCATTGAAGCACCAAAAAAACAGTAGGAGCGACAATTAATGTGAGTTTTTATTTGGGGTGGATGTGAGGCCAAACGTTTGTCAGAATAAACATGGGTTCACTAATATAAACTTGGGCTCAATCCCCTGATAGCTATGGCTCCCAGCAGACAACATTTTTTAAGTTCAGAAAAATTCAATTAATAGAAACCAGGGTGTCAGTACGTAGTTTACAGTATTAAATGCATATCATACAGGAGAAATCACTAGTAAAATTGCATGAAGAAAATTGTATGAATCGGATTTAAAAGTAAGAATAAAGAGAGTAAAATGGCATACATATTTCATGGAGAATAGTGGAATACCAAATATTTGAAGAACGTTTAAGGGGCTTAAAAGGGTTTTAAGACTTCTTGTTGGGTTGGCTGCAACCAAAAGGATCAACTTGCACTTGTGTTAAGATACATAATAACAGGTAACCATAAGTCCAGTCGCTCGTTGCCATGTGTATTGGATGTACAAAAGAGGTGTCTAACCTGTGATTATAACAAACATTATACCACCACACTCTATAAGAGATTTTAGAGGTCTTTCCAATTAGCTATAATTTGCTGAAATGAGACTGCTAATAATAAATCAATTATTTTAACATTAAGCATAACATTTTCCCAACAAGATGAAAGGCATCCTAAGAAAACATGAGTATAAGAGAAAGAAAGTTTAGTTCCAAAAATGTAATTGATTTGGGACCATACTTGTTTCCAGAAATTTTGTACGTTAGGATAAACAAATAGCATGTGAAATAAATCTGCATTTGGAGAGGAACATGTCCAGCAAGCATCTGTTACAATCCCAAATGCTTTGCTTAAATCGCCAGGTGTCAGAAAAAGTCTGGTATAAACAAAAACAGTGTCTGCGTTATATTAGCTGCTCTGGAAGATTTGCGAATTTTGATCCATATATTATTCCATAAGGAAACTGGCCAAGATAATGCAAAGTCATGTTCCCATGTCAGTTCTGATTTGGATTTCCTACTAACAGTACCAGTGTTGTGTAAATACCGGTATATGGTAGAAGCTTTGGGAGTAGTTTTTAACAATGTGTGAAGTTGAGAAGCGGAGATTTAAATAGTAGGAGTAGTGAGTTTGGCAGACAACTGTAAAAGGTATTTGTGAATGAATGATGTAGGAAAGCTTTATGATTTACTGAGTAAGGAGAAAGGCATAAAATCCGACTGTGAGAAAAACTGATGTATCCAAATTAATCCTCTCTGACCCCAAGTCTTCCAATAGAATGGTTTATTCCTATTAAGTAGGTTTTTGTTGTGCAAAATTGTAGAGTTAAGGAAGGAATATATGGTATTATGGTGAGAGGAGGAAGAAGATAGCAGGAGTTTAGATGTTAGTTTGATTATGGGAGTGGATAAGGCTTGTGGTTTACGTGTAAAGGAAAGGTATTCCTCAAAGGAAAAGAGGGACAGAAAGAGACGTTCAGATGTAGTCCATAAAGGACAATCATCTTTAGGATCAAGCAACCAAAGGGAGGCTTGTTGTAAAAGGAATGCTATCTGATACCTCGGAAAATCGGGAAAGTTAACTCCACCTTCTGTTTTGGGACTTATTAATTTAAGAATATACATCCGAGATTTTTTATTATTCCAGAAGAAGAAAGAAAGGATGAAGTTAACCCTCTTAAAAAATTTAGTAGGAATAGGGACCAGGATATTAGAAATAGTGTATATGATTGAGTGAGGAAAATATGTGAAGTATTTAGCAGTAACAAAATAGCCAAGCTCAAAAAAATTAAAATCCCATAACCAATTTCTGGAGAAAAATGTAATGTGCGAAATGACACTAATACTGACAAAAATACAATAGGTCATATCAAAGATGGATTTTGAATGATTTGAGATAAAAAGCTCCAAGAAAAAGGAAGGCATCAATCTAAAGGTATCACTCGTGGATCACCAGGTCCTACATGCTATTTTTAGGGCAACCGTAATGTACAGTGGATCTGAAACTCAGAGCAGGCTGTCCCAGTCAAGAAGGTTGTGAATGTATCCACTGAAGTCCTCTCTAAATCAGATAGCCTTTGCACATATCTTGATTAAATTGTTACAAAAGCTATTGCCTTGGTGGGAAAAGATCTAAGCAGGAAAATTGTAATTTCATGCCCGTCAAAGTGAAAGCAGGACAGTTTCTGCTTATTCGTCCAGTGAAGATTTTTACCTCGTTATTAGAGATTTCAGTTTCAACAACTCATTGAGGGATACTCTGACAGGGGCTAGCAGATGGCAGTATAATTTTAGTTAGCTAACTGAAGGTTAAGGCAGACAAAGTCTTACTGTCACTTTCCCTAAATATTTATTTAGAATCTGACTATACCACTGAATTGTACGTTTCATAAATGTTAAAATAGTGATTGGTTTATATTGGTAGCTTGTCCCAAACCAAAAACAACAGAGTTGTGATTTATTCTGAACTGAAAAGAGCTTTGCAATTTAAACAAAATGTAAAGAGAAGAAATAATCCCATTTACTGTAAACCAGGTCCATCATAAATGTAGGAAAAATGTTTTTTGTTTCCATTAACTGCATTAGAACTGAAGTGAAGACTGAAAAAGTGTAGAAGAACAGCAAGCTCTTACCCATACAACATTTACTATTTAAAATATAAATAGCAATCGTCCCGAAGTAAATATGGCTACTTTTTCCATCTCACCATCAATGAATCATGAACTCAAATACATGTGAGCCGACATTGGCTCATCTGCAAAATTGGAGAGAAGTTGAAATGTACTCTTGAGTGGCTAAAAGGACGGACCCCAGAAAAGTCAACCTAGGGCTTGATCTAGATTGTGACAGATGGTTTACTGTCTGTTAGGATGACAGAGTTCTTTACTCTGACGGCTGTAATGCCAGAAACCGGTCCTGGGAAGCTTGATTCCGGTCCAGGGAAGAAATGGCTTGGCAGTTCGGGCTGGACTGTTCCCATGAGGCACAGGGTCAGACTGATTTGCATATGTCTGAACTGGGCGGCGGACTGAAATGAAGAACGGTGATGGATTAAACCCAGATCAATTGAATGGGGGTGAGTGTTTGTATTGTCAACGCTCTGTCCCTAATCCCTTTTGTTTTTTCTTTGTTCGCCATAAGTTGGCAGGGTATGCTCAGACGTGAGTCCCTTGCTCACTTTGCCACTGGATTCAAGCAAGCCCGGCTGAAGACGGCTGTGATGCCAGAAACCGGTCCTGGGAAGCTTGATTCCGGTCCAGGGAAGAAATGGCTTGGCAGTTCGGGCTGGACTGTTCCTATGAGGCACAGGATCAGACTGATTTGCAAATAGCCATGTCTGAACTGGGGTGGCGGAGTGAGCTAAAGAACGGTGATGGATGAAACCCAGATCAGTTGACTGGGGGTGAGTGTTTGTATTGTCAACGCTACGTCCATCATCCCCTTTGGTTTTTCTTTGTTCGCCCTAAGTTGGCAGGGTATGGTCAGACGTGAGTCCCTTGCTCACTTTGCCACTGGATTCAAGTAAGCCCGGTTTATAGACAGAAATGGGTCTATAAACTAAACAGTGACAAGGAGGGTCTGAATGAACCTATACCTTGGATGTCACTTTAACGGGGCCGATTCTGTCTGTAAGCAAATCTATTAAACAAATGAGTAAATATATCCCTATACCACCCGTGATACCTTACTGAAAGAGAAATCCTTTCTTTTACTACAAAAACATAAATAATTGAAATCTAGAATTACTGACTTACTTCTGCTTTTTTGAAGGGAAACTACAATTCCCAGAACACACCACACCTGCTTGTCAAGCTTCACTGATATACCCGCCCTTTTCTCTCGTTCGGTGCCTCCCCAGAATAGCCCAGAGGGACGTTGGGAGACACCGACGGAGAGGTGAGTGTGTGAGAGGTCTTCACTGGCAGCGATGCCGGCAACACAAACGATAATGCCTCGATACGATCCCGTGGTTTTTTAACCCTAAACGCCCGGGCGTGCCACTAGAAAACGCCCCTACCGGGTCTCTTGTATATACGTGGCAGGGGATATACCGGTTACATAAATACTCATAACGGGTAGAGCTATTGTTTGTAGTAATTTACACCCCCTAAGACCACTAGTAAAGACTCTTGACATACAGATTTACCAACTAAACTGTTTAAATATAAGCATTTCTTGCCTTGTTTTTACTGAATCAGTTGAGTGTTTCTATAATTGTATCTTGCTAACAGAGCGGTGCTCCTTATTTACCTGAGCTGCAGCCAGGTGAGGTGAGGCGCCATCCCCACAAATACTGGGTGAGTGTTATCATGTCGACTAAACTGTATATACATGACCACAAGAATAGCGCAACTTGGGAGTGCATTCCTTGACAAATGTTGTTTTTCTCTTCTCTTTTTCCTTATCCATATGACTTTCCTAGATTGTGGTGGAGAATCAACACCTGACATCCAGGTGAAATTTTTCCCTTTTATTTCTTTAGCTCCTTATCACTAAATCATGCAAGCAGTAGCAACATCTAGGTCCTGACGAATGCATAGGATAACTTCCGCTTATATGCAGAAACATGATGACCACTTGCTAGTAGATATTTTGTTAAATCTACTTTTCACTGTTCACCTGTTTTTAGACTTGGGGGTCTGTGAGAAACTAATAAAGCACTTATTCTACTCAGTTCCACCTAATTTTACTCACTACCACTCTTTTTCACTGCACTGCTTTCTTTCAGTTGTAACTATCATTTCAACACCATACCGATACCACCCAGCAAAACAAATAACATCAGTCTCCTCACTCACACAGTCTTCACACTCCACATAGTGTGACTGCTCTCTTTTATTAACTCCTGGGTAAGGAGGACCCAAATGATGTGATAGTGGTGGTACAGAACGGCAACTGATGGGAAAAATTCCTACCTGGGTTGCATGTTGAGCGTATGAGTAGTTGAATGGTTTTCACATATGATCAATATTCAATTCACAATCTAACTTGTAAGTCATATGGTGGTCAGTCTAGAGTAAAAACACTTGGTTGTGACTCCTGGATACCTTTTGTTGTAGTAACTCCCTCAACATAGCCTGTGGGATCAGTAACAACAATAGTCTGAAAACTTAGTTGAACGTTAGCACCACATTCATTTCAACTCCCTGCACCTTCCCCCATAATGACATATTCAAATGTGCCCATCATTTAAAGTCCATTATCATCTTTTCCACAAGGGGATACATTTTATCATGACTCATGTCTGCCAGTCCTCTGTTAAGATATGCAGATATTTTCTGCAATGGTTTTTCCAGTAAAGGGCTAAGTTACATAGGGACGTCATAGGGACGTCTGTGTCATGAGCAATGTCATCGGAAGTGCTTCACATTTAGTCGAACTGATAAGGTATCCCAAGAACCTTGAGAAATGATCTATGAAACTCGTATGTGCTGGAGATGGTGTCCTTTATTAGGACAGCATCAATATGTTTGTCTGCATACAGAAATACCCAGTTTTTCCTCTGACACTGTCATCACCCCTTTACAATATGGTCCTCCCATTGTAAGGCAATGGCTAATCATTGAAGCCTCACAGATGCCGCGCTGGAGTACCGACGGAAAGAGCGGTGCTTCACCTATGTCCTGAGCCGCAGCTAGGTGGGGTGAGGTCTCTACATCTTACAAATCAGTGAACAACTGAATTTGTGAGAAGACACGGAACAGTACACCTAGGAGGTCCAGGTGACTTACATACCAGTATCCACGTTGTTTCACTTTTAAAACACTATTCCTTTACACTTTGGTTTTGTTTTCAGTAGCATTAGTCGTTATGATAAGGTCCTGAAGAAAGCAAGGCTACTTGGCCACTATTTGCTGAAACATGTTGACCACGTTCCACTACTAGACAGTTTATAAATTTTCCCTGTCTTGGCTATTTTTAATATTGGCATTGGAAGCTGTATCCAATTAAATTTAATTTTTTGCTTCCTAAACCAATTTTAGTCACTTTTTCCTTACCTCTTGGTATCACATTGTTCTTTGCACTGCACTTTTTCAATTTACCCCGTCAGTTACATCACTCTGATACTATTAGATTCTTTCAACAAAAAGTGACCCCGCCCTGCCTACAGGAAAGACCGTGTACTATCTACTAGGCCCCTTCCTGATAGAGATCAGACCAGGTGATGTGTTGGTCCTCAGAACCCCAAATGATGAAGGGCGGTTCCGAGTGGTGACTGATGGGTGTTAGAGACTAGACACTGATTTGGCTCTTGTCTATTTCACAAAGAAGAGTTGTTGTATGGCTAGTGGTAATAACTCTCAACCATTATCCAAACATTCCTTTGTAAAAATATTGACCCTCTGGTACCTTTGTTGTAGTGAATGTTCGGTAGGGTGTGTACTCAGAGCTGGTCAATAAATTAGCCCTAGGGTCCCCCGTAATTGTATGTGTTATAATAATAACAATTGAAGCACCAAAAAAACAGTAGGAGCGACAATTAATGTGAGTTTTTATTTGGGGTGGATGTGAGGCCAAACGTTTGTCAGAATAAAACATGGGTTCACTAATATAAACTTGGGCTCAATCTCCTGATAGCTATGGCTCCCAGCAGACAACATTTTTTAAGTTCAGAAAAATTCAATTAATAGAAACCAAGGTGTCAGTACGTAGTTTACAGTATTAAATGCATATCATACAGGAGAAATCACTAGTAAAATTGCATGAAGAAAATTGTATGAATCGGATTTAAAAGTAAGAATAAAGAGAGTAAAATGGCATACATATTTCATGGAGAATAGTGGAATACCAAATATTTGAAGAACGTTTAAGGGGCTTAAAAGGGTTTTAAGACTTCTTGTTGGGTTGGCTGCAACCAAAAGGATCAACTTGCACTTGTGTTAAGATACATAATAACAGGTAACCATAAGTCCAGTCGCTCGTTGCCATGTGTATTGGATGTACAAAAGAGGTGTCTAACCTGTGATTATAACAAACATTATACCACCACGCTCTATAAGAGATTTTAGAGGTCTTTCCAATTAGCTGTAATTTGCTGAAATGAGACTGCTAATAATAAATCAATTATTTTAACATTAAGCATAACATTTTCCCAACAAGATGAAAGGCATCCTAAGAAAACATGAGTATAAGAGAAAGAAAGTTTAGTTCCAAAAATGTAATTGATTTGGGACCATACTTGTTTCCAGAAATTTTGTACGTTAGGATAAACAAATAGCATGTGAAATAAATCTGCATTTGGAGAGGAACATGTCCAGCAAGCATCTGTTACAATCCCAAATGCTTTGCTTAAATCGCCAGGTGTCAGAAAAAGTCTGGTATAAACAAAAACAGTGTCTGCGTTATATTAGCTGCTCTGGAAGATTTGCGAATTTTGATCCATATATTATTCCATAAGGAAACTGGCCAAGATAATGCAAAGTCACGTTCCCATGTCAGTTCTGATTTGGATTTCCTACTAACAGTACCAGTGTTGTGTAAATACCGGTATATGGTAGAAGCTTTGGGAGTAGTTTTTAACAATGTGTGAAGTTGAGAAGCGGAGATTTAAATAGTAGGAGTAGTGAGTTTGGCAGACAACTGTAAAAGGTATTTGTGAATGAATGATGTAGGAAAGCTTTATGATTTACTGAGTAAGGAGAAAGGCATAAAATCCGACTGTGAGAAAAACTGATGTATCCAAATTAATCCTCTCTGACGCCAAGTCTTCCAATAGAATGGTTTATTCCTATTAAGTAAGTTTTTGTTGTGCAAAATTGTAGAGTTAAGGAAGGAATATATGGTATTATGGTGAGAGGAGGAAGAAGATAGCAGGAGTTTAGATGTTAGTTTGATTATGGGAGTGGATAAGGCTTGTGGTTTACGTGTAAAGGAAAGGTATTCCTCAAAGGAAAAGAGGGACAGAAAGAGACGTTCAGATGTAGTCCATAAAGGACAATCATCTTTAGGATCAAGCAACCAAAGGGAGGCTTGTTGTAAAAGGAATGCTATCTGATACCTCGGAAAATCGGGAAAGTTAACTCCACCTTCTGTTTTGGGACTTATTAATTTAAGAATAGACATCCAAGATTTTTTATTATTCCAGAAGAAGAAAGAAAGGATGAAGTTAACCCTCTTAAAAAATTTAGTAGGAATAGGGACCAGGATATTAGAAATAGTGTATATGATTGAGTGAGGAAAATATGTGAAGTATTTAGCAGTAACAAAATAGCCAAGCTCAACAAAATTAAAATCCCATAACCAATTTCTGGAGAAAAATGTAATGTGCGAAATGACACTTATACTGACAAAAATACAATAGGGCATATCAAAGATGGATTTTGAATGATTTGAGATAAAAAGCTCCAAGAAAAAGGAAGGCATCAATCTAAAGGTATCACTCGTGGATCACCAGGTCCTACATGCTATTTTTAGGGCAACCGTAATGTACAGTGGATCTGAAACTCAGAGCAGGTTGTCCCAGTCAAGAAGGTTGTGAATGTATCCACTGAAGTCCTCTCTAAATCAGATAGCCTTTGCACATATCTTGATTAAATTGTTACAAAAGCTATTGCCTTGGTGGGAAAAGATCTAAGCAGGAAAATTGTAATTTCATGCCCGTCAAAGTGAAAGCAGGACCGTTTCTGCTCATTCGTCCAGTGAAGATTTTTACCTCGTTATTAGAGATTTCAGTTTCAACAACTCATTGAGGGATACTCTGACAGGGGCTAGCAGATGGCAGTATAATTTTAGTTAGCTAACTGAAGGTTAAGGCAGACAAAGTCTTACTGTCACTTTTCCTAAATATTTATTTAGAATCTGACTATACCACTGAATTGTACGTTTCATAAATGTTAAAATAGTGATTGGTTTATATTGGTAGCTTGTCCCAAACCAAAAACAACAGAGTTGTGATTTATTCTGAACTGAAAAGAGCTTTGCAATTTAAACAAAATGTAAAGAGAAGAAATAATCCCATTTACTGTAAACCAGGTCCATCATAAATGTAGGAAAAATGTTTTTTGTTTCCATTAACTGCATTAGAACTGAAGTGAAGACTGAAAAAGTGTAGAAGAACAGCAAGCTCTTACCCATACAACATTTACTATTTAAAATATAAATAGCAATCGTCCCGAAGTAAATATGGCTACTTTTTCCATCTCACCATCAATGAATCATGAACTCAAATACATGTGAGCCGACATTGGCTCATCTGCAAAATTGGAGAGAAGTTGAAATGTACTCTTGAGTGGCTAAAAGGACGGACCCCAGAAAAGTCAACCTAGGGCTTGATCTAGATTGTGACAGATGGTTTACTGTCTGTTAGGATGACAGAGTTCTTTACTCTGACGGCTGTAATGCCAGAAACCGGTCCTGGGAAGCTTGATTCCGGTCCAGGGAAGAAATGGCTTGGCAGTTCGGGCTGGACTGTTCCCATGAGGCACAGGGTCAGACTGATTTGCATATGGCCATGTCTGAACTGGGCGGCGGACTGAAATGAAGAACGGTGATGGATTAAACCCAGATCAGTTAAATGGGGGTGAGTGTTTGTATTGTCAACGCTCCGTCCATCATCCCCTTTGTTTTTTCTTTGTTCGCCATAAGTTGGCAGGGTATGCTAAGATGTGAGTCCCTTGCTCACTTTGCCACTGGATTCAAGCAAGCCCGGCTGAAGACGGCTGTGATGCCAGAAACCGGTCCTGGGAAGCTTGATTCCGGTCCAGGGAAGAAATGGCTTGGCAGTTCGGGCTGGACTGTTCCTATGAGGCACAGGATCAGACTGATTTGCAAATAGCCATATCTGAACTGGGGTGGCGGAGTGAGCTAAAGAACAGTGATGGATGAAACCCAGATCAGTTGACTGGGGGTGAGTGTTTGTATTGTCAACGCTCCGTCCATCACCCCCTTTGGTTTTTCTTTGTTCGCCCTAAGTTGGCAGGGTATGGTCAGACGTGAGTCCCTTGCTCACTTTGCCACTGGATTCAAGTAAGCCCAGCTGAAGACGGCTGTGATGCCAGAAACCGGTCCTGGGAAGCTTGATTCCGGTCCAGGGAAGAAATGGCTTGGCAGTTCGGGCTGGACTGTTCCTATGAGGCACAGGATCAGACTGATTTGCAAATAGCCATGTCTGAACTGGGGTGGCGGAGTGAGCTAAAGAACGGTGATGGATGAAACCCAGATCAGTTGACTGGGGGTGAGTGTTTGTATTGTCAACGCTCCGTCCATCATCCCCTTTGGTTTTTCTTTGTTCGCCCTAAGTTGGCAGGGTATGGTCAGACGTGAGTCCCTTGCTCACTTTGCCACTGGATTCAAGTAAGCCCGGTTTATAGACAGAAATGGGTCTATAAACTAAACAGTGACAAGGAGGGTCTGAATGAACCTATACCTTGGATGTCACTTTAACGGGGCCGATTCTGTCTGTAAGCAAATCTATTAAACAAATGAGTAAATATATCCCTATACCACCCGTGATACCTTACTGAAAGAGAAATCCTTTCTTTTACTACAAAAACATAAATAATTGAAATCTAGAATTACTGACTTACTTCTGCTTTTTTGAAGGGAAACTACAATTCCCAGAACACACCACACCTGCTTGTCAAGCTTCACTGATATACCCGCCCTTTTCTCTCGTTCGGTGCCTCCCCAGAATAGCCCAGAGGGACGTTGGGAGACACCGACGGAGAGGTGAGTGTGTGAGAGGTCTTCACTGGCAGCGATGCCGGCAACACAAACGATAATGCCTCGATACGATCCCGTGGTTTTTTAACCCTAAACGCCCGGGGGGGGCCACTAGAAAACGCCCCTACCGGGTCTCTTGTATATACGTGGCAGGGGATATACCGGTTACATAAATACTCATAACGGGTAGAGCTATTGTTTGTAGTAATTTACACCCGCTAAGACCACTAGTAAAGACTCTTGACATACAGATTTACCAACTAAACTGTTTAAATATAAGCATTTCTTGCCTTGTTTTTACTGAATCAGTTGAGTGTTTCTATAATTGTATCTTGCTAACAGAGCGGTGCTCCTTATTTACCTGAGCTGCAGCCAGGTGAGGTGAGGCGCCATCCCCACAAATACTGGGTGAGTGTTATCATGTCGACTAAACTGTATATACATGACCACAAGAATAGCGCAACTTGGGAGTGCATTCCTTGACAAATGTTGTTTTTCTCTTCTCTTTTTCCTTATCCATATGACTTTCCTAGATTGTGGTGGAGAATCAACACCTGACATCCAGGTGAAATTTTTCCCTTTTATTTCTTTAGCTCCTTATCACTAAATCATGCAAGCAGTAGCAACATCTAGGTCCTGACGAATGCATAGGATAACTTCCGCTTATATGCAGAAACATGATGACCACTTGCTAGTAGATATTTTGTTAAATCTACTTTTCACTGTTCACCTGTTTTTAGACTTGGGGGTCTGTGAGAAACTAATAAAGCACTTATTCTACTCAGTTCCACCTAATTTTACTCACTACCACTCTTTTTCACTGCACTGCTTTCTTTCAGTTGTAACTATCATTTCAACACCATACCGATACCACCCAGCAAAACAAATAACATCAGTCTCCTCACTCACACAGTCTTCACACTCCACATAGTGTGACTGCTCTCTTTTATTAACTCCTGGGTAAGGAGGACCCAAATGATGTGATAGTGGTGGTACAGAACGGCAACTGATGGGAAAAATTCCTACCTGGGTTGCATGTTGAGCGTATGAGTAGTTGAATGGTTTTCACATAAGATCAATATTCAATTCACAATCTAACTTGTAAGTCATATGGTGGTCAGTCTAGAGTAAAAACACTTGGTTGTGACTCCTGGATACCTTTTGTTGTAGTAACTCCCTCAACATAGCCTGTGGGATCAGTAACAACAATAGTCTGAAAACTTAGTTGAACGTTAGCACCACATTCATTTCAACTCCCTGCACCTTCCCCCATAATGACATATTCAAATGTGCCCATCATTTAAAGTCCATTATCATCTTTTCCACAAGGGGATACATTTTATCATGACTCATGTCTGCCAGTCCTCTGTTAAGATATGCAGATATTTTCTGCAATGGTTTTTCCAGTAAAGGGCTAAGTTACATAGGGACGTCATAGGGACGTCTGTGTCATGAGCAATGTCATCGGAAGTGCTTCACATTTAGTCGAACTGATAAGGTATCCCAAGAACCTTGAGAAATGATCTATGAAACTCGTATGTGCTGGAGATGGTGTCCTTTATTAGGACAGCATCAATATGTTTGTCTGCATACAGAAATACCCAGTTTTTCCTCTGACACTGTCATCACCCCTTTACAATATGGTCCTCCCATTGTAAGGCAATGGCTAATCATTGAAGCCTCACAGATGCCGCGCTGGAGTACCGACGGAAAGAGCGGTGCTTCACCTATGTCCTGAGCCGCAGCTAGGTGGGGTGAGGTCTCTACATCTTACAAATCAGTGAACAACTGAATTTGTGAGAAGACACGGAACAGTACACCTAGGAGGTCCAGGTGACTTACATACCAGTATCCACGTTGTTTCACTTTTAAAACACTATTCCTTTACACTTTGGTTTTGTTTTCAGTAGCATTAGTCGTTATGATAAGGTCCTGAAGAAAGCAAGGCTACTTGGCCACTATTTGCTGAAACATGTTGACCACGTTCCACTACTAGACAGTTTATAAATTTTCCCTGTCTTGGCTATTTTTAATATTGGCATTGGAAGCTGTATCCAATTAAATTTAATTTTTTGCTTCCTAAACCAATTTTAGTCACTTTTTCCTTACCTCTTGGTATCACATTGTTCTTTGCACTGCACTTTTTCAATTTACCCCGTCAGTTACATCACTCTGATACTATTAGATTCTTTCAACAAAAAGTGACCCCGCCCTGCCTACAGGAAAGACCGTGTACTATCTACTAGGCCCCTTCCTGATAGAGATCAGACCAGGTGATGTGTTGGTCCTCAGAACCCCAAATGATGAAGGGCGGTTCCGAGTGGTGACTGATGGGTGTTAGAGACTAGACACTGATTTGGCTATGGCTATTTCACAAAGAAGAGTTGTTGTATGGCTAGTGGTAATAACTCTCAACCGTTATCCAAACATTCCTTTGTAAAAATATTGACCCTCTGGTACCTTTGTTGTAGTGAATGTTCGGTAGGGTGTGTACTCAGAGCTGGTCAATAAATTAGCCCTAGGGTCCCCCGTAATTGTATGTGTTATAATAATAACAATTGAAGCACCAAAAAAACAGTAGGAGCGACAATTAATGTGAGTTTTTATTTGGGGTGGATGTGAGGCCAAACGTTTGTCAGAATAAAACATGGGTTCACTAATATAAACTTGGGCTCAATCTCCTGATAGCTATGGCTCCCAGCAGACAACATTTTTTAAGTTCAGAAAAATTCAATTAATAGAAACCAAGGTGTCAGTACGTAGTTTACAGTATTAAATGCATATCATACAGGAGAAATCACTAGTAAAATTGCATGAAGAAAATTGTATGAATCGGATTTAAAAGTAAGAATAAAGAGAGTAAAATGACATACATATTTCATGGAGAATAGTGGAATACCAAATATTTGAAGAACGTTTAAGGGGCTTAAAAGGGTTTTAAGACTTCTTGTTGGGTTGGCTGCAACCAAAAGGATCAACTTGCACTTGTGTTAAGATACATAATAACAGGTAACCATAAGTCCAGTCGCTCGTTGCCATGTGTATTGGATGTACAAAAGAGGTGTCTAACCTGTGATTATAACAAACATTATACCACCACGCTCTATAAGAGATTTTAGAGGTCTTTCCAATTAGCTGTAATTTGCTGAAATGAGACTGCTAATAATAAATCAATTATTTTAACATTAAGCATAACATTTTCCCAACAAGATGAAAGGCATCCTAAGAAAACATGAGTATAAGAGAAAGAAAGTTTAGTTCCAAAAATGTAATTGATTTGGGACCATACTTGTTTCCAGAAATTTTGTACGTTAGGATAAACAAATAGCATGTGAAATAAATCTGCATTTGGAGAGGAACATGTCCAGCAAGCATCTGTTACAATCCCAAATGCTTTGCTTAAATCGCCAGGTGTCAGAAAAAGTCTGGTATAAACAAAAACAGTGTCTGCGTTATATTAGCTGCTCTGGAAGATTTGCGAATTTTGATCCATATATTATTCCATAAGGAAACTGGCCAAGATAATGCAAAGTCACGTTCCCATGTCAGTTCTGATTTGGATTTCCTACTAACAGTACCAGTGTTGTGTAAATACCGGTATATGGTAGAAGCTTTGGGAGTAGTTTTTAACAATGTGTGAAGTTGAGAAGCGGAGATTTAAATAGTAGGAGTAGTGAGTTTGGCAGACAACTGTAAAAGGTATTTGTGAATGAATGATGTAGGAAAGCTTTATGATTTACTGAGTAAGGAGAAAGGCATAAAATCCGACTGTGAGAAAAACTGATGTATCCAAATTAATCCTCTCTGACGCCAAGTCTTCCAATAGAATGGTTTATTCCTATTAAGTAGGTTTTTGTTGTGCAAAATTGTAGAGTTAAGGAAGGAATATATGGTATTATGGTGAGAGGAGGAAGAAGATAGCAGGAGTTTAGATGTTAGTTTGATTATGGGAGTGGATAAGGCTTGTGGTTTACGTGTAAAGGAAAGGTATTCCTCAAAGGAAAAGAGGGACAGAAAGAGACGTTCAGATGTAGTCCATAAAGGACAATCATCTTTAGGATCAAGCAACCAAAGGGAGGCTTGTTGTAAAAGGAATGCTATCTGATACCTCGGAAAATCGGGAAAGTTAACTCCACCTTCTGTTTTGGGACTTATTAATTTAAGAATAGACATCCAAGATTTTTTATTATTCCAGAAGAAGAAAGAAAGGATGAAGTTAACCCTCTTAAAAAATTTAGTAGGAATAGGGACCAGGATATTAGAAATAGTGTATATGATTGAGTGAGGAAAATATGTGAAGTATTTAGCAGTAACAAAATAGCCAAGCTCAACAAAATTAAAATCCCATAACCAATTTCTGGAGAAAAATGTAATGTGCGAAATGACACTTATACTGACAAAAATACAATAGGGCATATCAAAGATGGATTTTGAATGATTTGAGATAAAAAGCTCCAAGAAAAAGGAAGGCATCAATCTAAAGGTATCACTCGTGGATCACCAGGTCCTACATGCTATTTTTAGGGCAACCGTAATGTACAGTGGATCTGAAACTCAGAGCAGGCTGTCCCAGTCAAGAAGGTTGTGAATGTATCCACTGAAGTCCTCTCTAAATCAGATAGCCTTTGCACATATCTTGATTAAATTGTTACAAAAGCTATTGCCTTGGTGGGAAAAGATCTAAGCAGGAAAATTGTAATTTCATGCCCGTCAAAGTGAAAGCAGGACCGTTTCTGCTCATTCGTCCAGTGAAGATTTTTACCTCGTTATTAGAGATTTCAGTTTCAACAACTCATTGAGGGATACTCTGACAGGGGCTAGCAGATGGCAGTATAATTTTAGTTAGCTAACTGAAGGTTAAGGCAGACAAAGTCTTACTGTCACTTTTCCTAAATATTTATTTAGAATCTGACTATACCACTGAATTGTACGTTTCATAAATGTTAAAATAGTGATTGGTTTATATTGGTAGCTTGTCCCAAACCAAAAACAACAGAGTTGTGATTTATTCTGAACTGAAAAGAGCTTTGCAATTTAAACAAAATGTAAAGAGAAGAAATAATCCCATTTACTGTAAACCAGGTCCATCATAAATGTAGGAAAAATGTTTTTTGTTTCCATTAACTGCATTAGAACTGAAGTGAAGACTGAAAAAGTGTAGAAGAACAGCAAGCTCTTACCCATACAACATTTACTATTTAAAATATAAATAGCAAACGTCCCGAAGTAAATATGGCTACTTTTTCCATCTCACCATCAATGAATCATGAACTCAAATACATGTGAGCCGACATTGGCTCATCTGCAAAATTGGAGAGAAGTTGAAATGTACTCTTGAGTGGCTAAAAGGACGGACCCCAGAAAAGTCAACCTAGGACTTGATCTAGATTGTGACAGATGGTTTACTGTCTGTTAGGATGACAGAGTTCTTTACTCTGACGGCTGTAATGCCAGAAACCGGTCCTGGGAAGCTTGATTCCGGTCCAGGGAAGAAATGGTTTGGCAGTTCGGGCTGGACTGTTCCCATGAGGCACAGGGTCAGACTGATTTGCATATGGCCATGTCTGAACTGGGCGGCGGACTGAAATGAAGAACGGTGATGGATTAAACCCAGATCAGTTAAATGGGGGTGAGTGTTTGTATTGTCAACGCTCCGTCCATCATCCCCTTTGTTTTTTCTTTGTTCGCCATAAGTTGGCAGGGTATGCTAAGATGTGAGTCCCTTGCTCACTTTGCCACTGGATTCAAGCAAGCCCGGCTGAAGACGGCTGTGATGCCAGAAACCGGTCCTGGGAAGCTTGATTCCGGTCCAGGGAAGAAATGGCTTGGCAGTTCGGGCTGGACTGTTCCTATGAGGCACAGGATCAGACTGATTTGCAAATAGCCATATCTGAACTGGGGTGGCGGAGTGAGCTAAAGAACAGTGATGGATGAAACCCAGATCAGTTGACTGGGGGTGAGTGTTTGTATTGTCAACGCTCCGTCCATCACCCCCTTTGGTTTTTCTTTGTTCGCCCTAAGTTGGCAGGGTATGGTCAGACGTGAGTCCCTTGCTCACTTTGCCACTGGATTCAAGTAAGCCCAGCTGAAGACGGCTGTAATGCCAGAAACCGGTCCTTGGAAGCTTGATTCCGGTCCAGGGAAGAAATGGCTTGGCAGTTCAGGCTGGACTGTTCCCATGAGGCACAGGGTCAGACTGATTTGCATATGGCCATGTCTGAACTGGGGTGGCGGAGTAAGCTAAAGAACAGTGATGGATTAAACCCAGATCAGTTGACTGGGGGTGAGTGTTTGTGTTGTCAACGCTCCGTCCATCATCCCCTTTGGTTTTTCTTTACTCTGCAGCCTTGACAGACATTCCATCCACCTAATTTAGAGATTTCTGTTGGCACCATAAACAGCTCTATATACTGGAAGTGTTGTAAGATGGTTTATTTGTAGGTGCAGGTAATTCCCTACTGTAGGAAGCTGGGTTTCTGTTGCAATAACCCTCCCATGTTTTGCCTGACTAAGGATGCACTGTGACTTGATGTGCCCTGGGTCCCTGCCAATCAGGTTCCCAGGGCCTGTATCTTTCCCAAAACTGTACCTTGTACCCCCAATTAGCACCTCTCTGGCCACATGTCAGTCTTTTGTAAAAGGTACCATGGTTACCAAGGCCACAGCGGCCAGGGAAGCCCTCTAAGGGCTGCAGCACTTATTGTGTCACCCCTAGAGGCCCTGACCTTTACAAACACACAAACTGCCATTGCAGGCTGCATGTTTTGGTGCAGAAAGTGAACAGTCAAAATGGTACACATCCCTGTGTGCCATGCCTACAACCCACTGCCCTGTCATAGGTTAGCACTATACCAGTGGCGAGGGTACAGCTGCAAGAGCTCTGTTCCTCTACAGTATTTAGACCAATTCTTAGACATTGGAAGTGCAGTAATGCCATTAAGAGTTTAAGGTGTTGGGAATTTGTCATTACGAGCTACATAGCACCATAAAGACTATACTGAAACCTGGGAAGTTTTGTGCCAAACTTCTCAGAATAAAAAGCCCACACTGATGCCAGTGTGGAATTTATTATACAATGCACTCAGAGGGAATTTTACTCCAGTTTGGTTACTGGGGTATCCTTGTGAGTCCCTAGTATATGGTGCACCAGGTACTAAGGGCATAGCTACCCCAGAGGCCTACCAGAGGCTGCAGCATGTATTATGCCAATACTGGGAAGCCTTCCAAAGAACACCACAGGACTTCTACTGCAGCCTGGGTAAGGTGGTGCATGCAGCCCTTACTAAGATATTGGTTACCTATATCTACCTTTAATCACTGGCACATATAAACCTATCAGTCACTCCTATGGCAGGCCTTATCAATCCTGAAGGCAGAGTGCTTGGGTATGTGTGAGAGGGTGCCCATGCATGAGCAGGACCCCTCTTCAGCGTTCAGAGTCTATTCTCTGAGGCTGTTCTGTGATGCAGACAGACCATATACTCTTAAGTGCATCATAGCCTCACGGTAAATGCTAACATTGGAATGGCTGCATGGAAACATGTTGTGTTTGGTGTCAAACACTTTGGAATCTTAACTCCCCGCCAGTCCTGGAGGCGGGGGTAGAATTCCACCCTTCTAGAAGGAGAGACATGTACACACTGGTCTAACCGGTAATAGTTTAAAAGAGCTCTGGCATCACAAAATGAATGCTGCAGCCACAGACACCAGTCTGGCCTCCTGCTGCTGGACGCAACTCCACAGGGGCGGCCTGGACAATAGGTTTCCTTACACAGGAAGGTGTAACCACCTCCCAGACAGACGTTAGTGTTTTGGGGCTGGGTGGGTGCACTCTGAGAGTGCTTTGAAGTCAGCACTGGGGGCAAATTTGGTGTCCTTGTGCATAGCCCAGTTCAAACCAGCAGTTGCAGGGATACCAGCCCCTGCTCTGGCATAAAACTGGACAAAGGAAATGGGTATAGCCACCCCTCTTTCTGAACCCTCCCATAGAGCGGTCCTTAGAGTATGACCAACCCCTTTCTTCAGTATAAGTAAGGGACCCCTTGCAACAGGACTTTAGATTACAACTGGACGAAGCTCTGAAACTGAATCCTGGAACTTTGATGCTCTACTAAAGATTAGAGGCTGGAAGAATCTTCCTTGGGGTCAAGGAGTGACTCCCCTGCTCAAGCAGGCACCAACAAAGCATTTGCCACCCTGCATCTCTGAAGCTCCCGCCGGACTCCCAATTACTTTCAGTCCAGGAAGAGGATTTCCAGACTTCTCAAATGCTGACCCAAGTCCCCAGCAAAGCTGAGACCTTCAGCCTTCAAGAGTGACATGAAACCAGAACCCTCTGGACATCATGCACATTTGCTAGTGCATTGACTTCCTGACCTTTCTTGAAGTTGTGCTTTTGGTTACTTGTAGCCCTAGCCCGAGCACCATTTGCACTGAAGTTTTTGGGCCTACACTCCGCAAGTGTTTAGTGAGCCTGCTTCTTACATATCTGCTTGAGGCTCCTTTGCAATCCCTGGTCCGTCGACTGGTGGTTCCCCTCAAAGGTAGCTCTACTTTTCCTTGGGCTTCCCTGCTTGTCCCAGACGTGCCCTGACTTTCCACCACATGGTGAGTTCCTCAGACCTTGCTGGTCTGCACCAAAGCATTTCTTTGATTCCTGTATGGGTTGCTGTTGCCAAGGCTTGTTGGAACCACTCCGGAAACGGACACAGCAGCACTCGACTTCCATTTTGGGACAGCTTGAATCCAAATCCTGGTCTTTGTCGGTGCCTCCTGGACCTCCTTGCTGAAGAGTCAAGCTTCACATTCTTCACCTAAAATCACACGACATTGGTGGGCATCCACTTATCGTACTCCTGGTCACTGGTAACTGAACCAGACTCTGTCTCCTCTGCTTTCAGATTCTTCTCATCTTGGTTCAAGTCTTGGATCACACTGGACACTTTCCATTTGGATGCCAGCAGCACTTTGCAGCACATCGCCATTGAAAACGAATAAGAAAGCCTACAAAAAAAGGACAACGTATGCAACCAGCTTCCCTGGGTGAGGTAACTCAAGTACGCAATGCTCCCATTGGGTGTTGGCTCTAGAACCCCCTAGTTCTAAAGGGGTTTGCTCCAAGTCCTCTCCTAAGTGTCCCTTATCTGTCAAATTCCAACCGCAACTTTCCCCATAGAAGTTAATAGTGATTCGTGGTTGTGTTCACGCCCTGCACGCGTCCCCCATGGGTCCCATGTGTCACTACCTGGGGTGGTTCCTAGAGGCCCCAGCAGTTCTAAGGGCTCAAGGCCTTGTGTCTATGCAAGTTGTGATTCTTACACCACTTTCTTAATATATGGTTTGGTACGCCTGAGGGCGCAACGTATTTTGTGCTAATTTACTAAATGTACTTTTGCCTCTAGCCTCATAAAGGTACTAGAGGGATGAGATGTGTTTAGAATAAATACATATATTTTACATATATATACCTGGTCTGGTTCTCATTTCATTTGGTCATTCACCAGATTATAGAGTGGTAAAACAAGCTCCTTTACATTCCACCATGACGTAGCCTGAAGGCTGCTCTCCACAGATAACACTAGGAACTAGGATAGCTTTCTATGTATGTTGTCTTTATCCTACCACCAATAAGGGTCATTTGGACTGGTGCAAGATGCCCACTAGATTAGTGGACAATTTATGCCAGGCCAACTTCTCACAGCCCCCCGCCCTACCAGCCCATCTGCAGTTTCCAGAGATCATGCACCAAAAGTCACCTTGTCCAACAGCCAGCAACCTCCAGAACCCTGGGAGGACCGACTCCCTTCAACAAAGGCGGGACTCCTGTGAACAGCAGCTCTGTTCCAAAGAAACTCCCACAGTGAAATCTGACCCTTTTTTTTGCAAAGTGCCTAGCTGTATATTTTGAACCCTAACTCTGCTGGCACCTAGGGAAACCTTGCAAACCTATACATTTTAAAACACTAGACACGCAGGGCAATCCAGGATGGCGTGTCCTATCTGGCTCTAACCAGGTTCTGTTACCCAGAATCCTTTGAAAACCTAAAAATTTATGAAACAAAAAACACATAGGGGCCAAAAACCCGTGACCTCCCTTGCAAAATCAGGTTGTTTTGCGATAGGTCATTTTGAAGTCTCCTTAATACGTTTTAGGCCCTTGCCTGTCGCAGGTACTTGACCCACCCATGCGAGTGAGGTACCATCATTTTTATTGAGAGACCTGCAGGAATGCTGGGTGGTAGGAAATCTGTTGATCCACGCAGATTCCAGATGTTTTCCACAGAGAAATCTGAGAAAAATAGTGGGTTTTTTCATCTAAATTGAGGTTTGCAGGAGATTCTGGGTAGGAAAGCGTTGGGGACCCATGCAAGCCGTACCTCACTGGACTCCCCCAGGAGTCTAGTCTGCCGAATTGTGTGGGTTTGGTAGGTTTCCCAAGAAGGCCGTTGAGCCTGGGGACAAAAACCCGGGTGTCCCCCTTGCAAAACCACGTTGTTTTGTGATTTGTCATTTTGACATCTGCTTAATACATTTTGGGCATTTTCCTGTCACGGGCACTTGACCCACCCATGCGAGTGAGGTACCATGTGTATCGGGAGTCCTAGGTGGACACTGGGTGGTAGGAAATTTGAGGATTCACACAGATTTCAGAGCTTTCCCACACAGAAATTTGAGAAAAACTGTGATTCTTTCAGATAAATTTGAGGTTTGCAGTGGATTCGGGGTAGGAAAACCTTGAGGGACCCACGCAAGCCATACCTCGCTAGTCTCCCCTAAGTGTCTAGTTTCCAGAAATGTGTGGGTTTGGTAGATTTCCTAAGATGGACACTGAGCCCAGGGCCAAAAACCCAGGTGACGCCCCTTGCAAAACCAGGTTCTTTTGTAATAATAGGTCATTTTGATGTCTCCTCAATAAGTTTTGGGCCCTTGCCAGTCGTGGGTACTTGGCCTACCCACACAAGTGAGGTACCATTTCTATAAGGATACTTGGAGAAATACTGGGTGGTAGGAAATGTGTTGTTTCTTTCAAAAGCTTGAACATTTTGGCACAATAATGCAAGGAAAGTGTGACAGTCACATTTTGAGGTTAGCAGGACATTGTGGGTAAGATATCTTATTCGGATCCACAAGAGTGACATCACCATGCACGTCCGTGGATGTTTAGTTTACGATGATATCTACAGTGGTACGTTTTTCTTAGATGGAATGTACACCTTGGCAGAGAGATAAAAAAGACAAATATTACTGCACAGCCATCTGTGGCTCAAGCACACACACATACTGGTTGGATTTGGCATGAGGGTGAGTGATGGTTCAGTATATAAAATTTTATTAACAAGAGATTTCACAAAAATGAAATGCACTGCCAATAATTGAAAGGACAAAAAACGGAACCAGTGACTCCCAGCTCATGAGCTGTAAAGCCACGCCAAGGCGCCAACCGCGTTACAGGCCATTCACACACCTTTCGTATGTGATACACACAAGACCATTCACACCACCAGGCACGAAACCAACACATTACAACATTCACAAAAAGGGACAAGGTACAACCTGCTTTAGAAAGACAGAAAAGACAAATATTACCGCACAACCATCTATTCTTCAAGCACATTTAGATACCGGTTGGATTTTGCATCCGGGCGAGTAGTGGTTCAGAATATACAATTGTATTAACAAGAGATTTCACAAAAATTAAATGTATTGGTCACAATTGAAAGGCTGAGAAACTGGAACCTTGACTCACAGCTTGTGAGCTGTAAAGCCACGACAATGCACCAACCTCTTTATAGGCCATTCATACACCTTTCATATGTGTGACACATACAAAACCATTCACACCGCCAGCCACGGGCCCATCACATTACAACACTCACACCAGCAGACAGTGCCATTCAATGGCCCATCACTGTCAAATTGCCCACATTCCTGACACAGCAACCACACCAGCTGACGGATTGCATGGACTGGCATTTGTCTAGCAGTGTGTGCAGTGACCAGCAGCAAGTCACTACTCACACACCGCCAGTCAAGCTCCTGTCCATGCACACCACCAGCCAAGTGCCAGTCCATGCACACCGCCAGCCATACGCCAGTCCATGCACACCATCAGCCGAGTGCCAGACCAAGCACACCACCAGCCAAGTGCCAGTCCATGCACACTGCCAGCCCATTGCCAGTCCACGCACACTGCCAGCCAAGCACCAGTCCACGCACAATGTCAGCCAAGCACCAGTCCATGCACACCACCAGCCAAGTGCCCGTCCACGCACACTACCAGCCGAACACCAGTCCATGCACACTGCCAGCCAAGCACCAGTCCACGCACATGTCGCCAAGCGCCAGCCTACACACACCGGCATCCGATTTAGGGGTTTTTTATACAAAAAAGAAAACACAAACCGATTGTAAATAGATACAAATCAACTAACACAAAATATGAAACTAAATACTTTGCACAAAGGCCACCTTTGAAACTGAACAAAATATATAAAACAATAGAGAGTAGGCAGTTTACTTTGCCACTCATGAACGCTCCCAAAAATTATTTTGCGTGAGGTACATTCGAAAACAAGCAGGCAGACACTGCACAGTGTTAGAAGGACACTCGGGCAGTACATATGAGTCTCCTTCCGTGTACCTTTTCGCCAACAGACTCTACATCTCCTACTAGGAAAGTCTTTTTAGGGTGTTGGAAGAATGTGATCAGGAAAGTTGCAAACTTTCAATCTAGCCACATCCTCCACCACTCCAACTCTAGGAAAACTTGCCTCTTCCACTACAACAAGGCTGCCTATTACAGACTCCTGAAACTTAGCAAGAGTCATCTTTGACTCAGGACAACAGTCTGTGAATACAACAAAAGCATTAAAAGTTGCCAAGTGGAAAAGATGGATAGCCAAATTATTCCAAATATAAGCCTTACAAAGGGCAGTGAAAGGTTCCGTCCTCTGATCTACTCTATCAACACCACTCATGTGCCTATTATAGTCTAAAATTTGCACAGGTTTATGCGTTTCAGCAACCTGACCCCAAACAGTGACAGGTGAAGTGCTTTCATCATGGATGGTAGTTAGCATGTACACATCTCTCCTGTGTAAAAAGTTCATAGCCAGAAGTTTCTCGCTAGGCAACGCACTGCACTGTCCTCGCACAAGCTTTTGACAAACAAGTTCTTTTGGGAAACCCTTACGGTTAGAGCAGATTCTGCCACAAGCAACAGTGTCCACTTTGGCCAATTCCCTGAACAACAGCAACCCAGTGTAGAAGTTATATTCATTTAAATGGTGACCTTTGTTAAAAAGTCCTCTACCAAGTTGCCACGCAATTTTTTCAGTCATTCCAAAAGTAGACGGACAACCAGGGGGTTAATCCTGGAATCCTTACCAATGTATACGGTGAAATTAGAGACATATCCAGTCCTACTGTCACACAACATATACATCCTAATTCCATAGCGTGCCCTCTTACTAGGAATGTAGTGCCTAAAAACCAAGAAGCCCTTAAACAAGACCAAAGACTCATCCACTGCTATTTCTTTCCCTGGAGCATAGCTCTTAGAAAATCGTTCTACAAAGTGATCAATGACAGGCCTAATCTGAAGAAGACAGTCAAAATCAGTGTGATCTCATGGCAATGCTAAACCATTATTGACAAAACGCAGCATCCGAAGCAGAAGAAATTACCTATCATAACTCATGACTGCCGGAATACAGCCGTTGCCATCAAGGGACTAGTAGACCAATATGAAGACATTGATGGCTTCTTTAGCAAGCCCATCGAAAAAGTTATACCCATGAACTTGTTCATCTCTTCCAGATTTGTGGGAGTCCCTGGGTAGCTCCAGAGTGGGACCTAAGGCTGACAATGTTTTCCCTTAAAAATTGTTTGACATACAAATTAGTCTGCTCAACAATCTCTGCCAAAAATACATCGTCCATAAACCCCTGGAAAAAATGTATCATCAAAAAGTTTTCAGTATTCACTATACACCCTGGAACACCAGTAAAGTCTGGCAATGCCGACTGCAGCATGCCTGGGGCAACCCAGAATTCAGCACTTCCAACGGGTAGCCTTGCAGCCCCAGGCTGCATCCCAGATGCTTCTTGCTGCATTATCGTCACATCAATGTCTTCCTCTGAAACAGGCACTTCATACGCACTAAGAGTACCTTCATCCGCACTGAGAGTAGCTTCATCAGCCAATGATTCCTCATCGCAGAAAACGTACTGCCTGAATCTTCCACTCTATTCTTTGACTCAGATGCAGAGTCAGTCTCTGAACCATGGTCAGAGGAAGTCTCAAAAAGCATAGCAACAACCTGCTGAGCAATAATCCTGAGGCTAGTCATTATTCTTACTAAGAAAGGAGACGCCAGAAACAAGTCAACAACAACCAACACTGTGCAAGGCTTTGCCTCTTGAAGATAGAATTTTGGATGGCCACCTCCCCGAAAAAAATATCTCCCTGATTTATAAGAAGTTAATTAATCATAGGGCGGATTTACTTGGGGAGTTGAGGGATAAGTGGGTGTGGGCCGGATTAGAACTGGATGATGAGGACTGGCGTTCGGCTGTGTCCTCTCCTAAAGTAGTTGCCATTCCTGCTTAGCTGCGGCTGGTTCAGCTTAAAATAAGTAAAAGTAAAAAAATGTGTACCTTTATCACAAAGATCTATATACTCAAAAACTTTACGATTTACTTGCAAGGGACAGCTACACTCACCAGCACCTACTCTGCAGAGACACAGAAAAAAAACAATGATATCCCACTAGAAAGAAAAAAACAAGAGCAATTACTCACAAGATAACAAAATACACATCGAGCAAAAATGCAAAAAGACTTTGACACTCAAAAAACAGAAACCAAAATTACTGCTATTATTACACCATTTGCAAAAAATGTATTCATGCAGGGAAATGAAACTCATTTAGACTAAATAGCACAAAAAAAGTCTCTTACCAAACACATGCTACTACACAAACTGCAGCACCACCAGTAACAAAACCGCAACCTGGAACATCAGTCTAAAGAGCAAAAGCCTTGAGCTAGAATAAAAATGAAAAATTAAACATTACAATTGCAATTCAGCAGAAATAAAACAATTAACATTATAACATGCTATGTCACTTCTTTGTATGGTCAATCTGCCAGATGGGCATTCAAATATGCCCAAGAAGAAGAGGGGGGTGATCTTGCCCAAGGGATCTGGTTTGGTTTTCTGCCCAGCCGATCTTTCCTAAGGTGTGGCAGAAAACAGCAGGCAGAAATGTGCCCCCTTGCAAAAAAAAATTGATGCCTGATGCCTAGTGGGGTTTTCTCCCACCAAGGGCAAAAGGCCCAAAAAACAGGCAGATTTGCACCCAGGGGGCAGAAACAAATACAAAAATATATTGCCCCTGGTATGATGTAGGCGTTGCCCTCCCAGATATTAAAAGGTACTATTCGGCCTCCCAGCTGTCTGCGATCAACCATGGAACGTATGGTTCTATCGCTGATCCTGGCTATGCCATGGATAAATGGCTTCTCCCCGGAGGTAACATTAGAGCGCTATATTCTAGGCCAACAAAGCTGGGCTTGACAGGGCCGACTAAGCATGCTGTCCGGATCTGGTACGATGCCACGAGCTATCTGGGATGGAAGGACAAATTGACGCTAGCCACCCCACTTTTTGTTTCAGAGCAGCTAGGTAAGCACTGGAATACGAAAGGATTTGATAAGTGGGACTTGGTAGGAATTTCCACCATAAGGGACATCTGGGGCAAAGGGAGGATTAAGTCCTTTGAGGAATTACAGGCTGAATTTGAGCTGATGAACTCTGAGTATTATCGATACGCACAAATTTAGCATTCTTTTACAAGCTGCTCTGCCTGTGGACGCTGATCCACCGGAGGCTTTGCCTCTTGAAGATAGAATTTTGGATGGCCACCTCCCCGAAAAAAATATCTCCCTGATTTATAAGAAGTTAATTAATCATAGGGCGGATTTACTTGGGGAGTTGAGGGATAAGTGGGTGCGGGCCGGATTAGAACTGGATGATGAGGACTGGCGTTCGGCTGTGTCCTCTCCTAAAGTAGTTGCCATTCCTGCTCAGCTTTGTAAATTGATACTTGTCTACTTGGCTCGTTCAGCTTAAAATACTGCATAGGGTTTATGCTATGGGGGCCCGCCTTGTGCGTATGGGTCTGTCTGACACCAATTTGTGCAAATGGAAGTGTGGTCTTGTTGGGACGTTCCTCCACATTATTTGGGAGTGTCGATATGTTACTGAGTACTGGTGTGAGATTCACAGAATTATGCTCGAGGTTCTGGGGGTCTCTTTGCTACTGGAGGCAAGGAGGTGCCTCCTTAATATATGGGAACCTACAGACACAGTGGGCTACATTGGGTTTCATGATAGCGAAAAGGAATATCGCTCAGCAGTGAGGATCTGGGCAGCCTCCCAGCCTCCCACCTTTAAGATCTAGAAGAATAACTTAGACTGGAGTATGTTTCGGAAGAAAACTGTTTTTATGGCAAGGGGCTGCCCTCGTAAGTGGGCTTCGATATGGGGACCGTGGAATAAATATAGAGGAGAGATCTGTGTGCCACCTAGAGCTGCTGTTTTTGATGAACCCTCATCTCCGTAATGTCTTTAACATGTTTGTGCTATTGTTTCCTATTCCCCTGGTGGTGAATTATTGAATATGACAACACTCCTCTGTATTATATCTTTTACTGATGCTTGCCTTAAATAAAAAGTATTGTTAAAACAATATATATATATTGCCCCCTTGAAAGTGACCCTTGCCCAAGGGGTCACATCCATTCACTTCAAACGTAATCCCTGGTGCCTAGTGGGGATTTCTGCCCCCAAAGAAATGGACCGATCTGTCCCATGGGGGGCAGAAAAACATACAAAAACATATTGACCACTTAGAAGCAACTCTTGCCCAAGGGGTTGCTTCCATGCATTGGAAACAAAATCCCTGGTGCCTAGTGAGGATTTCTGCCTCCAAAGAAATGGACCGATCTGCCCCTTGCCCAAGGGGTCGCTTCCATCCTGTCCAAGCAAAACATCCCTGTTACCTAGTGGGGATTTCTGCCCCATGGGGGCAGAAAGGCCAAAGAGATGGCCTGACCTGCCCCCTTGGAAGCGACCCTTACCCAAAAACAAATATCCCTGGTGTCTAGTGGGGGTATTTATGCTGCACGATTGCGACGCTGTGCGCAATCGTGCAACACAAATGCCCTTCAGGGGAGAGGAAAAACTCTTTCTTCTCCCTTGCTGCCTCAACCAGTACAGAAACCCCCCTCCCGGGGCAGGAACACCTACCTGAATCTGTGGATGCAAATGGCTTCCAGGGCTTCCTGGTGACGTTGGTACGCGCTGGGTAAGCAGATGTCATGGGATTGCCAGGTGGGGTCAGGGGTCAGCAGAAACTCTTCTGCTGCCATCCCCCTTTGTGGGGGCTAGTGGAGATGCCCATGGGGGGCCCACCAGCGCGTCCCCAATGGGTGGGTGTCATGACGGAGCGGTTCCATCATGAGCACATGCCCACAATTGGGCATGACAGAACCGCTCCTTCATGAGCATAGAAAGGGTTAATCAGAAGGGCACAACGCTGATGAGAGATAGCCTAGAGTAAATACAGTTATTTAACCCATGCCAGCCATTCAACCCATGAGAGACCTTCCAAATTCCAAGAATATAGTTCTGTCCAAATCTTCTGAAAGAGTGGATTGCACTTCAACAGAACTGTTCTGCGCGACTTGTCATACCTAGTTCTAAATATTCAGAGGCATATTTACAAGCCCCTTGCACACCTAGTGCGTCATTTTTTTCTACGCGTCAGTGGCGCTGTGTGGGGCTCCATATCTACAAAGCCCAGTAAAGACACCATGAATTGCCTTGTAAATATGGCTCCTTTTCACGCAGCACTTTGTGTGAAAGGGGCATGCCATGTGTGTTGCTGTGGGTGTTCCCACGCAACACCCATTGATTCTGCCGTATTCCAAGTTTAACCACATTTCATAAACCTGGGAATCCGTCAGAATACTGTGCCTCCCCAGGGGATGTGTAAAGAGGTGCAACAAGGATAAATACTTAGATTTCTTCAAGTGTTTTTCTCTTTATATGCGTGCTGCATCCTACAGCACACATAGGAAGAGGAAAACACCTCATGTGATGTTTTTTGTACCGGAAGGTGTCTCTTCCTAATCAAAAACATTCTCCCCTAAAACAGACACAATTTGCATTCTGGCGCAAGGGTGCCTACATTGGCGCATGGCACCCAATTGTGCATCAGCGCAGGGTGAAACAAATATTGTTGTAAATATGATGCATCCCTGTGCTTTGAAAGTGATGCAGCGTGGCACAGCCAAATGACTTGCAGCGCTGCATCATTTTCTTGTAAATATGCCCCTCAATGTTCTTAGTGGTTAGCAGACTTTTAATATGTGCACCTTGAGCAGAAATATTCATCATTTGAGAATTTTGTAAGTTCTCTGAAAACCTGGAGACCTCACATTGTAACTCCACTTCTTGCATCAGTGGACACACTGAGTGTATTGGCTTGTAATAATGATGTCACCAGTAAACCCAATCATCAATAATGTCTCCTAACCTGTGTAATTCTCTTTATAGTCTCTAAGTAATGTAATCTCTTTGTAAGTATATTACCTGTAAGGGCAGAAATGAGATTCGACAAAAAACAGCCTTGTCATGTACCCTTCCATATCCTAAAAGGTGATGATGTGATCTCGATCCCCTCACCATCCCATAAAGGGTGTGGTAGTTGCATAGCTTCCATACTCTAAATTGGCAGTGAGGCCAAATCGTTAAAGAGTGTGTCATGGAAAGTGCAAGTTGAACATGGTTAAACACTTTCTCTATGCCTAGTGAAAATCCGGTATTCTGTGGGCCTTATGGATGCTATCTATTATGTAAATACCTTATTGGTATTGCTTGCAGAGGTTTTCCAATAAATACAAACTTTGAAAAATTAATAAGGATCTATCAATTCTGGCATTATCAGTCCAAGCATAGCTGGCAATAGTCCAGAGATGAGTTTGTGTCAATGATGAGCAGCAAAATGAGGTGGTATGACCTATGCAGGGTAGGATCGCTCTGATTTTGAAACCACTGTTAGCATAGCTTACTTCATGGTGTGTATTGCCAATCGCTGGTGTTCACAATCGTTCACAATAACTGTTCAGAATGGGTTTGAGCATCAGACATTAGATACTATAGAATAGAGAGATACATCCTTCATGCCAGAGGACTTCCCATTCTGTTGGATAGTTGGGCAAAAAACACTCCACCGGCATAATGGTAGTTTATAATGGTAGTTCTACCCTCTCTGCTTGTTCTTTTGAGGGTTTCTGAACTGTGGATCTTCCCCTGTATTGTTATATATATAGTTTGGGTACTTGGTTCATCTGACTGCATTTTTTGCAGGACTCAAGTCAGTAAAATGCATCCTTCTCTTAGCATTTCTAATCTCTTTGGTTCTATTCCATATACGCTGAGCTCTATGTTTACGGGCCAATAGTGTCTCTGCTTTATTCACTCCACTATTCGAAGTAGGGTGTTTTGTTTATATTTCTCAAATGTGTCTAGTGCTCTTTACTGCGCTCTATCTGAAGAAACTCTGTGAAAATCTTTCTAGCTCCTTAAGTTGTGATTTTCCATTGGAACACATACCTTCCCTAATTTTGTTAGAAACCAAAGAGGCCGCAATTAGCTGCCCTTCATCATTACATGCTCATGTCTCTCCAGTGCTGTCTTCTTTTGAAAACAGACTTGTGTTTTCTCCTAGTGCGTCTTGTATTTGTTCATCGATGACCAAGCTGTCCCTAGGTTTTCATCGCCTCTCCAACCTTGGTCGAGTTGTCAGGTTGATAGTGATAGTTATTGACCAATCTCTGAATCCTCAATCTCTTCATGTAGGTAGGAGAAGACAAAAAAGAGTTTAATAATTCATAGGTCCAGTTGACCAAGGCATTAAAGGTTTAGTCGGTCCAGTGAGAGTGGTGTACTTGCCAGCAGTCCACCAGCCTCATTTGACTTAGCTACATAGGTGTCTCCTTGAAAAATGTACCTGATCAGACTGCTATCAGTATGGTACTATCTATACTGCTGTGTAAGCGTGTGGCACATCTTCACCAGAGTGAAGAAACCCACCATAGCCCCTCAACTGACGTGCCAGGAATAGCCAAAACAAACTGAAAACGAAACATTGTGCAGCTAAATAAGGGAGTCAGATTGCTGGTTCCCTTGCTCTCCATGGGTCCTACAAAGATAATCTAACAATTGCTATTGATAGAAAGGCACTATCATGCCCCTCACCCACTTACTTCATATTATGTTATGTCTTGGTAAAGTCCGATCTGGAAATATTCATCTGGGCAGTCTGCTGCTGATTCTTTAGTATTTTCTTATTTGGGATGCTCTGGTCCTTCGCTTTCCACCTGATGTCGACTTTAGCCTCTTCTAGTTCACTGTGTAGTTGTCCTTTCATTCTTCTCCATGACATCACTTTCTGAAATATTAGATAGGCACCATTTTGTTTCTGCTCCAGCTGAGTTTCTTTTTTAGATCTCTGCATTTTTATATCAGTCAACCCTCGTGGATATTTGGCCTCCTCGGCATTTTTCGCAATAACTTCTCTTTTCATGCCTTTAAAAAATCAGACCGAAAGCATGTCCTAATTGATAAGTGACATACTTGGCATGTAAAGAGGATGTGATCTCTTTGAATCATCTTTGGAGGTGAAGAGCAATGCTTGACAAATCTTGCAACATTTAGATACTATGACCCTAGTAGCTGATTTTCCATATCCGTGAGCCTTGGATGGTATTTATTCCTATTCCTCGAAGAAAGGAAATCTTGTGAGAATGTCTATATTCCCCTAAATTCAAGCACTGTGTGTACAGTCCAACATAAACTGTGGATCATTGGGTAATCTGGTCAAACCTGGATCAAATGAGGAATGTCACAGGTATATGCATGATATCTTGCCAAATGTTGCCATGCAACACAAGTTGCATCCCACTATGAATCTTTGCCATCACCGGGATGGTAGCCTGCTGGGGGTCTGTATACCATCATGCCTGTGTTTGCTTTTAAATAAAGCATTTTTTTTAAATGCATTTCGTTTTTCTTGTAGGAGATTGGGCCATGTAAAAAGGTTTTTGGGAGGACCATTCATCAAGGATAAGAATTCACTTTCTGAATGTGTTCCCACTACCTCGCTGTAGTCAGTAAAAAGTAACTCAATATACCCTAATTTGGTTGAAAAACATTTATATATTCCATAAGGAATTGGGATGCCTTTGAACACACCTAAATATGCCCCTTCAAAATACAAACTCAGTATGTCAAGTGAAGTCAAATAGTTTATTTTATATGATTACTTAAAATCGTTACAATTTACACTTTAAAAATATATTAAACTTAATCTTCCATTAAATACCACTCATCAGCAATGAGATTGGCAATGATTAAAATCTGAATAGCGTTAGTAATGCACATAAAATATTGACTAACAGTTTAAAACATCGGCGGAAGTTCTATTATTAAAACTTTCAAAAGAGCTCACGTGACTGAAATTGTCCAAAAATAAATTGGCTAGATCCTGTTTGAGATAAAATGTCCATGTAAAATGCCAAACTTTACAATAAGATTTGGTCGTCTGCCATTTTTCTGTATTGATCCAGTTATCCCATGGATTATGGTTTCAGTCCGCTTGCTACTTGGGCTAGTGAAAGGGTGCCATATTCGAAAAGCCCCTGCCATTCTTATTCATACTATATTGGTATCCTCTAAATCGGATTGCCTTAAAAGTTTCCTTACTTTTGCCAGATATTATAACCACCGGAAAGCCAGGATTATAGAGGTACCTTCCAACTAACGTATCACAGCTTGCCTGCATGTGCGAATGTTCAACCTCAGTATGATTTCCTAAACCCATTTATCAATTTCGTAACCAGTCACTAAACAGGTTTAGTCCATTCTAAAACACATATACTGGATGTAATCCTTGTGACTTATCGAATTACAGGGTTTGCGATCACTAAATACTAAATGCATCCATACATCTTCCTCATGGGTCTTACACTCCCTAAACAGGTGTGCAGCAATACATATCATTAAAAATTAAAGTGGATCAAGCACCTTACCAAGTTGCCATCATGAGGTGACAGATGGGCCCCTCTTGTTTCTGCACCCCCTCAGTTTCTTTTTTAGACATCTGCATATTTATGACTGCCAAGACTCGTGGATATTTGGCCTCCTCAACAGATTTTGCAATACCTTCTCAATTCATGCCTTTAGAAAATTAGACAGAAAGGATGTCCTGATTGATGTTTTCAGCTTGTAATCTCTCTTTGGAGGTGAAACGTAATGCTGGACAAATCTTGCAATAGTTGGATCCTATGACACTGGTAGTTGATTTTCTATTTCCAAGAGCCTAGGATGTTATTTATCCCTATTCCTCCAAGAAAGGAACTATTGTGAGAATGTCTGGTGACAGACTTCTTTTTATTCCTCTGAGTTCCAGTTCTGTTTGCGCGGTCCAACATAAACTGTGGGTCATTTGCTCAAACCGGGATCAAATGAGGTATTATTATTATTATTATTATGTTTCTTATATAGCGCCAGAATCGACCCCCGAAGGGGTATCTCCGCGCTTCCCTTGGGAACTTGTCCTGGTTTTTCCCTGTGAGATAGCCCCTACAGGGCATCCCCAAGGTGAAAGCCAGGCATCCCGCCGCAGGGGCCGTTGTGGAGATTAAGCAAGCTTAATGCCCAGAGTTGCAGAGTGTGAACCCATTATTAAGTCAGGCACCGAAGCGAGAATTATCGAGTCCGTGGACATTTGAGCTCAGCACCCTGCCGCGTCGGGAATCGAACCCTGGTCCCGGGTCTGACCTCTGCTTCAGGGTCTGCCTGCTCTAACCAGTGAGCGACACTTATGTCACGGATATAATAAGGTAAGTCACATGTTATCCCATTATAAATCTTTGCCATCACAGGGATGTTGGGCTGCTGAAGGGTCTGCATACCATTATGTCTATATTTGCTTTTAAACAAAGCATATTTTTTTTATATACAGTTAGTTTTTCTTGCAGGAAAATAGGCTGTTAAAAAAAATAATGTTTTTGGACCATTCAAGGGAAGGGTACCTTTGTAAATGTGTTACTACTGCATTTCATTAGTCTGTAAAAAATATTTCGATATACTCAAATTTGGTTGCAAAACATTTATACATTCCATAAGAAATCGGGATGTCGTACAGACCTAAATTTGTCCCTTCCAAATGTCGACCTAGAAGGGTTTCCTAAACCAATTAATCAATTTCGTAACCAGTCACTAAATGGGTTTAGTTTATTCTAAAAACAAGTCTACAGATCGTAATCCTTGCGATTTAACGAATTGCAGGGTTTGCAACCACTAAATTCTAAATGCACCCCTTCATCTCAACTGAGGGGCAGCAATAAATATCATTACGAATGAATATGGATCAAGCACTTTCCAAAGTTGGCATCATGAGGTGACAGGAGGTTTGTTCTAGGAGTATGCCAGATAACTCGGTGCTGATTAAACCAAGGATAGGAGCGACATCCGGATTTTACATCCCACTTTCACCGTGCAGTAATTGAATGTATAAAAAGCAAATTTCCGTTGTAAATAGTGCAGATGTGACCTCCGAGGTATAAAGCATTCACACATGCTGCGGGCAAGCCAAATATCTCTTTCGCGAAGAATGACTTGTATCGGCAGGGGAGTTCTTTGAAACGTTTCCGCATGCAGCATGCACATCGTGCCTGCATATAATTGTTGTAATATTTAAATGAGCATGAATAAAAGAACTCTAATGAATCGTTCCTTGGTGACTTAAAATATAATATTCAAACAGAATTAGTGAGGACAACGGTAAAACGCATTGTGTCTTACCATATTAAAAAGTGACCACTTATAACTCTAATAGCATTTTGAAATTATTTCGAAATGTTCATGCCAATTGCTAAAAGAGTGCTGATGTGAGAACTGGCATAACAAATAACACCATTGTTTTTGCCATCAGTTTTATAAAATATAATTTTGCTGTTAAGCATTAATTGTACTAGGTTAGGCTAAGAGGACTAGTATATATGAGAAAACATTAAATTATGACAATTGTTGGTCCTGTAGCTCCCGGATGCACATGTGTTTTCTTTGTTCAAAAGTCAAACAGTGTTGATTGTTAATTTGGGCAAAAATGAATGACAGTTGTGCAGTTCATATAACATTTCCTATTTTGTACATCAATAACGTGGTCTTTATGATGGCTTGTCAGATTGTCATGATAAGTACATTAGATGGTTTACTAATGGCTATTGCACTACCAGTTATTGCATAAAACTGGAAGACAGCAGAACTTATTTATTTTAAATCTCAGTGGAAAGTGGTTTTTCACAATTGCAGTTTAGCTAGTTGCAGTGTGATATCACTGCAATCTATACTACTATTATAAAGAAAGAACTTGCACCTTTGGGCAAGGTAATCCCGGGAACCACAGCGCCAATCTACACACCCAAGACATCTTAGAAAACCTCAGGGCAAGCAGAAGGGCATAGGCTACATAAAAATATAAAAAAACGTTGTTTAAAATATTAATAAATGAAAAAAAATAGTCTCTTGCAACTAGCGCCGGCCGCGACGTTTGCGTGAGGGGAGGAGCGGTGTTCACCAGAACCAGGAAGAGCAGACGACATGAGCGACGTCTGCGTGAGGGGAGGAGCGGCGTTCACCAGAACCAGGAAGAGCGGAGGACAACAGGGCCGGTAGGAGCTGCGGAGCGGCGAGAACCGGAGGAGCAGTGGCAGCGCGGGGAGGAGCGGCGGGAAGCGGAGGAGCAGTGAGATTGCTGGAGATGTTGCTGGGGCGGGAGGCGGGAGGGAGTAGGCGGGTGCACCGTGTGGGCTGCTACTTAACTTAAATCGGATGTTGCTGGAGTCCGGGCGGGAGGCGGGAGGCGAGGCGGGGCGGGCCGGGCTGGGGGGGGGGGCAGGAGGGAGTCGGCGGGTGCACCTCTCGACAACATGCTGCCCCAGCCACCTTCTGCCCTGGGGTAAAAATGCAGCCCCCAGCCCCCTTCTGCCCCAGGTAACGCTGGGGCGGGCTGCTAGTTATCTGTAAAACAGTAATTATTTGCTAAGGGTCTGATGCACATCTTTGCAGATCATGTCCTGGTATGGCTTTTTCTGTTGTCTTCCCGCCCGACAGCTCAGTGTTCCACCTACCCTATTTAGATGTTGGTGATTGCATAGACAAAAGACTGCAGCAGTCCCACCGTCACCGTCAGGAAATTCCGACTCAGTTCACAGCAAGATAGGCAAATCGGCTGTCAGAGGCAGTACAGCCACTTTGTCCAGCAGGCCAATCAGGATGCGCCTTCCAGCCGACTCAACTGTGGCGGGGAAACTTACACACCTGAGTTGGTGGAATGGTATGCATGAAAGGCACAAACTCACCTTTACTCACCTTCCCACTTCCTGTACCACCATGAACCCGATCCTACATGTCTTGCCTCTGCTGCTGCTGGTTGATCCCTATGGCCATTGTGGACAGGACCGAAGGAAGCCTCCCTGTTAGCTTTTCACTTGTCTGTTCACGTTTGCTCAGGACTTGTGCATTTTTAAATTACTTACACAAGCAATATTATACCAATGTGAAATGCATATGTCTCGAATGATGACATTTAAAACATTCAAAGTATCACTCCTATATGACCACATTGTGCTCATATATTTGGTGCCCGTTTCCTTACAAAAAAGGATATCAAATAAAAAAAATCTCACCATACAGATGTTTATACAAAGTAAGAACATTGTCACAATAAAACATATGCATCACACAGCATTGAGATAAGTGCATGTAACATCATGTGGAAATGGCACTAGACAAGCTGTAGCCTTCACCTCATGGGTTACCTGGAAAATCAATGGCAGTCCCAAATTTGAAGCACTCCCCACAATCACCCATGTAACTTTTACCCTTGCCTAGTGCAAGGTCTGTATTGTATACAATTTCCGTTTGCACAATATATTACAAGGTGCAATGTTTATGTTTTCATAGGTATCAGAAAACAAAAGCACACGTAGTAAAATATCCCTAATAATTTCTCAATATCTATTTGTTGGTGCAAGTGTCCACTACTATGTTGAATGTCTGTACCTGAATTCCAATGACCATCACATCCTAGGTGAACCAGTGTATGAACTTAAACATAGTAGACATTTAAAAAGTATGCAGTAGTTCATGACATCAGGCTAAATGAAAATATGTACTATAAATCTTTCCATTTTAAACTGAAACGCTACTTAGAAATCAAACAATTGCAAAAGAACATTAATGCTAGGACAAACTTGGTGGAAAAAATGTGATTTATTCACAATTAGATTATCTAATTGTTAATAAATCACATTTTTTTTCTTAACTTGTTTTAAACAAGACAGATGCCAGTCCAAAACAGTGTCCAGAAAGTCCTGTGCACAGGTATTTGACAGGGCATTCACCTTGCCTCAAATTGCACTGGAAGGGGAACCTCCCCGAGAAGGGGCATCTGATGGGCAGAGCAGGCACCTCAAAGATGTTACTTACGAGGGGGATATGGGTTTGGGTTCGGGTTTGAGAGGGGTGGTCATGGGTTTGGAAGGCAGTGTGGGATTGGAGGGGTGGTCGGATATGGGGGTGGTTTTGGGAGGGGTCGTCTTGGTTTTGGGATGGGGGTCTTTGTCTTTTTTAGGGGTACCATTGGGGGTAGCAGGGTTGGTCTCTGTCTTTTGAGGGGTGGGTTGGGATGTTGAAGTGTTGGGTTAGGGTATGAAAGGGCTCGGGGAAAGGATAAACACATGAATCTCCTGGGGAAAATGGGTAGGATGGTTGGGAGGGAGTGAAGCTGTGAATTAGAGGGCGTGAAAGTGGAAGTGTTTGTTGTGAATTTGTCTGTTGAAGGTGCAGGTGTCTGTGGGTCTGATGTAGGTCACACACTTTTCGATGTGTGTTGCTTTGTTGGTGTGTGGGTGAGTGTGGGCATTTCTGTTTTGTGGGTATGTGTGATGTGGAGCTGCTGTGTGTGTTTGTGGTGCATGTGAGTGTTCTTGTGGGTGCGGTGTCTGGGGATGTGCTTGTGGTGGTGGATGAGGATGTGGTGGTGGGTGTGCTGTCTGGGGTGTACTTGTTGTATTAGATGTGGTTGTGGTGGTGGACAGATTATATGGGGGTGTGCTGGTGGCAATAGTTGTAGTGCATGTAAGTGTGGTGGTGGATGTGGTGTCTGAGGGTGTGCTTGTGATGGTGGATGTTGCTGTGGTGATAGATGCTGTGTCTGGGAGTGTGGTGGTGGTGGTAGTGCATGTGAGCGTGGTGGTGGCTGTGGTGTCTGTGGCTGTGCTGGTGGTGATGTCTGTCTGTTTGGATGTGCTGCTGTGTTTTATGTGTTGTTTGGGTTTATGTTGGGTGTTCTGATTGTATTTGCATGAATGTGTACTTGCAAAGGTGTGAGTGTGCTTGGGACCTGTTTGGGCGTTGGGGGAATTGGATGGGGACTGGGTGGGAGGTCGGTAAAAGGTTGGGAGGTTTGGGAGGCTGTTGTCAGTAAGGAGGCTAGCCCTTGAAAAGGCCTCTATTGGCCAGACATAGAACTGTGATTGCATTCCAGGTAGGTTACCATTTGTTGCAGTTGGGAGCCAAGCCCCTGGATGGCACTACATAGTGCGGTCTGGCCTACAGAGTTGTTCCTGAGGAGGTTAATAGCCTTCTCACTCATCATAGCCGGGGTTGGGACATGGGACGAGGTGCCTGGGGTGAAGGAGAAACCACCACTTTTAGAGGAGCGAATCGGCCAACGTCGAGGGAGCATGAAGGAGGGTGGAGGTGGTACTCCGGGTGGTGAGCAAGGATGCAGATGGAACATGTTCGAAAGTGGGTTATTGATAAGGGTAAGTATGTACTTACCTCTGGCAATAAGGCCTCCAAACCAGTATAGGTTCAGGTAAAGGAATCAGTAAATGATTCCCTTGCTCAATCCCTTAGTAGCTGACAAAGAGCAGTCAGGCCTAACTTAAGATTCAAGTATGTAAAGCATTTGAAAAAACGAATACATCAAACAAGTAAGACACAAATCATGATAATCATTGCACACCAATTTACCAAAATAGGAAATGTTTGTATCCTTTAATTACACCAAAACAAGAAAAATCCAATGTAGGGAACCAGAGATATTACTTTTGTACAGATTAATCACTTTAAAGTGCTTAAAAACATATAGCGCCACTCTGGGACATCTGGTCACATTGGCCATGTCAAAGTCAAAGTTTGAGGCCAACCAAAATGAAGCCCAGGTTCGATACACTAAGCGGGCAGCCCTAGTCAACATTCTACCTTCACACTCCATTGTTGATTGACCCTCCTGGCAGCAGGCTAGTTTCGGTGAGGGATCCCTGGCTTGACTTTCCATGAGGTCATCGTCAAGTCCTAGAAGTCTGGAGCTCCGGAGTTTTCAGTGGGGCATACCTGAAATCCAAGCTTGGTTTATGGTTGAAGGTAGTCGACTTGAATTTAAACGTTGGGTGGGTCACCTCATGAAGCGTGTTCGCAACTTTAGGAGGTGCTACCTAAAGGTATCCTTGTAGGTTACAAGTGCCCAAAACACCAATATAAAGGTCTGAAATCCCCTAGATGGTCTCTGAGATGTCTTGACTACAATTCCCGCAATCCCGCAATACACCTGGCGAAATCCTTAAAAGTCCACTGAATGCACTCCAGGATGGGGACTCTTGATGGAGATGATGCAGGTGGGCTCTGTCAACCTGTGGCTTACAATGAGTCCTCACAGCTGTAGTACTAGATTATGCAGCAGGTGCAGTCAGTCAGAGCCTAGGCCTTTCGGTGCAAATACAGATTTTAGCAGGGCAGTTCTTCTTCTTGCAGTTTCAGCAGCAGATCAGTGAGACCATGCAAATCTCACATATTTAATCAGGGTTCTGAGGCATGAAGCAGGTGACACCTCTGTCAGATAAGATGGTGGTTGCCACCCAAAAGCATGACATCTTCCTCCAAAGTGTGGCATCTTCATGTCCCATAAAGCACTGCACTTCCAAAATCCAACATGGATAATTTCTCTGCAGAGGAGAAGGAGCTGGTTAAACCAACCCACAGTGTTGCTCATTTCCATTAGTTCTCCTCCCCTAACCTCTGCAAATTCCTATCAGAAACCTTCCATCTTGTTGTGGGCACAGGATATGGGGTATGTATGCCTTGCATTCCTTACTTATCTGTTCTATCTTTGAGCTCAGTTTGATTTACCAAGCCTCCTCTTTATGACCAATCCTCCTCAGCTTCAGAGCTCTCTCCATCATGTACCCCCTGCTCTATGCGGCCACTTATCACCTCATCAAGGCACCCTGGCTAATCCTGTTAAAGCTGACCAATCAGCATGGACTACTTAAAGGCTGTATTTTGTCTCACAAAAAAGAAAGTTCTATAACTTCTATTCTGTACTATTTATGATACATTCAACAGTCTCAAGACGATTGATTTATCAATACCAATCTTGCATGCCTTTAAATGAAAAGTTTACTCCTTTCCTAGCAATACTTATACTTAAGTTAAATATTGAAATGTTAGCCTATAGAACCAAGTACCTACAATGAGGTAAAACAAAATGGTCAGTTTCCACTCAAGAGGGCATATAAATCATCTTTCATTAGGTCTCTGCCTATAGTTACGTGCTCATAAACCCCTGGGGGAGAACTTGGAGGTGTCTGATATGTAAATGTAAGGTAGATTATCACTTTTAAAGTGACCATACTACTAAAGTCAAATTTGCATACAATTTACTTTTAAAGATAGTCTGCAAAGCAAGGCTGCCTTTCAAATGTTAGCTCCCGCTCAGCAGTGTACACATGCAAGTGCAGAAAATCTGCTGGGACACTAGACGTCAATGTCCTAATTTATATGTGGGACTTATAGGTAGTTTGAACCCCCTAAACCTAATATATACCGGGGACTCATAGAGGCTGTCAATACCAATTGTGAAAATTAACTTTTAAAGACAGGCTGCAAAGCAGGGCTGCCTTTAGAACAACAAGAAGCACACCACAGTGCACACATGCAAGCACAGACAATCTGCTGGGCCTCTAAACCTCCATGCCCCATTATATACTAGGGTCCTATATGTAGATTGGACCCTCTGGCCCTATTATCTACTAGAGACGTGTAGGGTTTGTCATTACCAATTGTAAGTGTGCCCTATTGCATGTACCTTTTAAAACATATCACTGGCCCTAAGCCTGGTTAGCAGAGCCCAGGGTATAGACAGAGTCAGTTACCATTATAATCTTCCAGCAAAAAATGGGGATGAACAGGGCAAAAGGATGGAATCTAATATGCCCTCCAAACTAAAAGTGATGGGTAACTAGCATCCACCCTGGTAGTCCTCATCATCTAAGTGGAAAAACCTGGAAAACCCATCCACATTGACATGGAGACAACCCCTGAGCCACACACAGGAGAAGTGTGGCTCAGGGGTTAGAGGCGGCAGACCCGGAAGCTGAGATCGGTCCTGGACCAGGGTTCAATTCCCAGCCTCGGCGGGTCTTGGGCTAAAAAATTCCACGGACTCTATAATTCTCGTTCTGGTGCCTACTCGACTCACGGGTTCACACTCTGCGACTCTGGGCAATAGCTTGCTTAATCTCCACTATGGCCCCTCGCGGCGGGATGCCTGGCTTTCACCTTGTGGGTAACCTGCTGGGGTTATCTCACAGGGGAATACCAGGACGGGTTCCCAAGGTAAGCGCCTTGATGCCCTCGGGTGATACGTGCGCTATATAATTTGCAACACACATTTACATGGGCATTCCCACGTCTGTGTTCCACTGTGAAGTCCATCCCCTGTAGAAAAATGAACCACATCGATGGCTTGGGATTAGCATGACCCAACTGAGAGGTATGTGCTCACTTTGAACACAAAAATAAGTACCAAACAGGTATGGTCTCAGCTTTTCAGGGACAACACCACAGCAAAGACCTCCCCTTCAATGGCACTCCATCTTTGTTCTCTGGTAAAAGGTGCCTGCTAATAAAGGCAACTGCCTGATCAAGGCACTCCTCATTTACTTATGCGAACACTGCCCAAATCCCTTGTTCTTCAGCATCTGTCTGAACCACACATTCCTTTGTGTTGCCAGGGGCCCATAACACTGGTGCTGAACACATAGCCTTTTTCAGAGTGTCAAAGACCCTCTGACGTTCAGGGGTCCACATAACTTTCTATAGCCTCTTCTTAGAAGTAAGGTATTTTCAGGTGAGCCTCAGTGGTCCATAATTCTGAACAAATCTTCTATACTACTCAGTCAGACCATGGAAGGCCCTGACCTGTGTCTAGGTAGTTGGAGCTGTCTAATCTAAAATGGTTTGGATTATGGCCGGGAGAGGCAGTACAGGGCCCCCACCTAACAGGTGGCCCATGTACACCATAGAACTCTATCCTATTTGGCACTTCAGTTTAAAATACTTTATTGAGGTATTCAATTGTTCATTAAAGAGCAAAGATAAAAAAAATATGAAGAAGTATACAAGCATAAAAGTTTGTTTTAATATAAAATTTGCAGAGCAATCAATTCATGTAAAGCACAAGATGGAATCGACTCGTAGAGAGAATATCTTTAAGATTCAGGACGCTAGTGTCATAAAATGTTTGCATTTAGATTGTGATAAAAGCGAGTAATAGGCTATGCTTCTTTATTACATATGTATTTGCACCAGAGATTTTAACCGACTCATAAAAATTGTATGTCCAAAAATGGTCTAATCTTGTTTGCAGTAATTATCTAGGTTCTATTTACAAAGATTCCAAGCTTCTTGAATAAAAGCTAATGTCCCAACAGTGCCATTGATACATCTACCATGTTGACAAACAAATAACCCAGAGTTACAAGCTAAAGTGCTAGGGAATTATTATTATACTGTATTTTGATATATTAGATATATTGATATAATATTGATATATTATTTTGATATATTTGAACATCAATGTATTGCTAAACGTTCTGTACAAATTATGTCTTGAACTGAATAACAAAATTGGAAGGATAGGTAGAGGTTCTGATGAATCCAGAATATTATGACATGTTGCTCCCAATTAAAGTGTCTCTGATGACCTAGCAGCCTCCCTTTTATCCCCGTTCAGCTTTTGCTATACAACGAGTGAGGAGGGGAGCTGATAATGTTTATTCTGCTCTTTTAAAAGCCCCGGGGCAATCGCTATTAATGCTGCTTGAAAGACGAAGGGTTGTAGAGCCAAACAATAGAACATCTTTGCCAATAGTGTTCCTTTGCACTGGTGGGCAGTTTGTGTTGCTATTTTGAGTACAATGGGTAAACAGTTGGAATCCTTCTATGACAATAATGAGGGCAATGAAGTCCAATGTTGCTGCTTAGCTGTTTTTTCAGTGTCTGGGCAGTTTACAATTTGAGGGGCCTAGAACACAGGTTGACGGCCTGCATTTTTTGTCCGCTTTAAAAAAAAAAATTTGAGGCAAGCAATTGCTTGAGGATGAGCTTTGTTCAGCAGAAATTTAGCAGCTCCCAGTATTGACCTTGTTCCTTATTTGATTAATCGGAGGGGTAGCACTCTTCTGCCCTTTTCTAATAAGAGGGGGCAAATGCAGACCAGGTGAGCTAGTGATTCCTGGAGCAGGCAACATAGGCGGCATAAGTTGATATCCTGTTGACGTATCCAGGGAGTAAAAGATCTCAGAATGAAAAACAACCCATCTGAAGTTAGCAGAACTTCACTTTATAACAGAATGAAAATAATTCAGTGATATATTTTTGGACCCCTCTGTTGGCATAGCTTGCAATGACCCAATCGGTGTGCTTTCTTTTCATAAAAGATCGACAGTTGGTTATAAAGGATTCCATATGGACTGCTTTATTTAGGGCTACTTTAAACTACTAATGTAGCAGATTTAAATTTCACAAAGCTGCTACACATGTCAACTTCAAGGCCTCCTTAAGAGCTTTTGACCGGACAGATGAAGGCCTAAGGCTATTTGCAATTGACATTTCTAGCCAAATAAGGTTTTATAAGGATATTTTTTGGTGGCGGTGCTAAGTGTATGTATTTCAGAAAACTAGCTCTCTGCATAAGTAGTTGGTTGCTCAGCTTAAGTTCCATACTGATCTGGGCAGATGAGTTGTGCCGGAGTTTAAAGAGTGACCTAAAAACAGGACAGTGGGCATTGCTCAAACAGACGCCAAGCTTACCTGGACATTGACGGGCGCCACCCCCACCTAGGGGGCGTGGAGCCATTAGCAAAGGGTGGAACAGAGTAGGAATCCCTTCCGGGTCAAGAGCTATTGAGTCTTGTTTGTCAGCAAGGAAGGTGACGCTTCACCAATTGCAGGTCATGGTGGGGCAGCTGAACTTTGCGCTCCGAGTGATACCTATGGGCACGGTCTTTTCAAGAAATATTGCGAGGGCGATGTCTGGCTTGCATGCCAGGCATCATCACACCAGGCTCTTAGCGGAGGTAAGGGACGACTTAGCCATTTGGTAAGGATTTCTTGAAGAATTTAACGGGACGGTGGTCTGGCAACAGCCGAGCCTCCCCAATGCTGAGTTGGAATTGTACACAGATGCAGCGGGCAGCGGGGGTTTTGGGGCGGTCTTGAGTCCCAGGTGGTGCATGCAGCACTGGCCAGAAGAGTGGGTGTTAGCAGGTCTTACCCGCAATATTGCCTTCTTAGAGCTTTTCCCAATTATGGTGGCATTGCACCTGTGGGGCGACATGCTGACAAACAGGCATATTGTATTTTGGTCAGACAGCATGTCAGTGGTGATGGCGATTAACAACCAGCTGGCCAAATGTTCCTGGGTCCTACGCCTATTGAAGAATTAGTCTTACGATGCTTGCAGCGCAATGTACACTTTACTGCCAAACATGTACCTGGGGTGGACAACACAGTCGCTGACGCATTGTCCCATTTTAAGTTGGCAGAGTTTCGCACCCGATGGCCACAAGCAGACAAACAGATGACGAACTTCCCGGAGGGACTATGGAAGCTTGGTGCCCCACGGCCTCTGAGTTGATCACGGCGTCACTGGCCCCCAAGACCAAGAGTATGTATGAGAGGTCATGGCAATCATACCTGACTATCTTAAAGGAGTCAGGGTCAGTAGAGATGTTCTTATAATAAACTGTCCTGAAGTTCATAGTCCACCAGAAATGGAGCAGGAGATCAATGGTTATGGTGAGGAGACAACTTTCGGCATTATCATTTTATGCGAGTTTGGTGGGTGTGGCGGATCCCACAAAAGACCCAAGCGTGAAAAAAGCAATGAGGGGTTGGGAGCGCTTGGCACCCAGAGTGAAGGAGAGTAGGAGACCCATAGATGAAAGCATACTTACAAGACGCAGTTATTCAGATTGGCATACTCATTAGCGTTTTTGGGGCATTTAGAATTTGAGAATTGTTACCGACTTCAAAGTCAGAAAAGGAAGGGGGCATATGTAGGAAAGATGTAATCCTGACCACAGAACACCTTCAGGTCAGGGTGAAGAGATCAAAAATGGATCCGTTGGGTAGGGGAACCTGGGTACAGCTAGGATCAGTTGTGGGGGCCACCTGCTGCCCGGTGAGCTTGGCCAAGGATTTTTTTCCAGATTAGACCAGGGGAAGGTGACAGCAGCATATTATTACATGCTGATGGTATCCCTCTCACCAGGTTTCAGTTCACTAGGATATGTAAGCGTGCTCTAGACTGTTTAGGGGTGGAAATGACACATTTCACTTAACACTCATTCAGCATCGGTGCAGCCACGACGACAGCTGCCCTAGGCCTTCCTGAGGAAACCATTAAGAGGGTAGGGCACTGGAATTCAACATGTTTTGAGCGTTACGTAAGTCCCCAGTTAGCATGAGTTGTCAGTCAGTCCTGTTGCCTGCTGATTGTATCCATTTTCAACTTTGATCTAGGTGGACCGGGTCAGAGGGCCCAGATATGCTGGTGTGGCCATTCTTTTATTCACGGAGCAGGGCACCTATTCAAGAATTCGCGAGAGGAGAGAATACAGAGTGCGAAGGGAACTGACCACCATTGAATGGGGGTTGGCGGACAGCGATTAGCGGAGGTGCCAACCGATCTGCAGGGTGCCATGGCCAGGGGCATGCCGCTTCCCGATATACTGGTGATTCATTCAGGTGGCAATGATATGATCCTAGAGGGAAGGAGGGGGGTAAAGGAGGCTCTTTTTTCCATTTTGTCGGTAGCCAAGAACATGTTGCCTAAAACTAAAATACTATGGTCCGAGGTGATACCGCGTCAGGTATGGGCGAAGGGAGCGCTGCCTAAGGCAGTTAATAAATCAGTAAGGAGACTGAATCAGTCCGTGGCCGAGATCCTAAAGAAATCAAGCATTCGTACCATTAGGCACACGTTGATCCTAGTGTCAAGGGCAGAGTTGTATGCATCGGATGGGGTACACCTCTCCAGAGCAGGTTTGGAGTTGGTTACACAGACTGTTTTCGGAGCCCTGGCTGAAGAAGTAGAAGGCGCAGGGGGGGTCGAGTCCGCCAGTGAGCGCCTCGCCCTGTGGGCGGGGTCCTTGGCAATAGAAATGACAGGACCCTGTGGCGGGAGAGGGGGCTGACTTGCTGGTGGCTCTGGACTCTCTGGCTATACCCAGGAAGCCGGCGCTTGTCACAAGCAGGGGCAAATTATCTACCTGCTGCTCTGTTGGCCGGGGAGCGGTCAGCATAAAGAAAGCAGGGTGTATATTGGTTGTGGCCTGCAGGCACAGCCCGAAGGTAAAGCAAGAGGACCGGTGGAGAGACAATTGTAAATATAATGGAAACGTATAACCTTGATATCTTATTTGTGTGCTGTGTTGTTTAAATAAAGCAAGAATAAAGTGATGGTCACAGAAATTAATTGAAGTAAGGCCAATGGAGTAATTAGCCGTATTCAAAGTTAATAAAAGCTGACACTTTGAAGACCAAATACAGACTCAGGTGTTTATATACGAAGGGAAGAGGGGAAGGGGAAATGTGAAATGCACTTTGGCTACCAGCTATGACGGGCGCCACCCCCACCTAGGGGGCGTGGAGCCGTTAGGTGCAGCAAAGGGGGGAACAGAGTAGGAATCCCTTCCGGGTCAAGAGAACAGGAAGAGGAAGGCTAGGGCTTACCATTAGGGAATCAAGTAAACACCACCAACCGGATGCAAGTCACGCGGGGACCCCTTCAGACAGGAACTGGCGCAGGGTTTAAAGCCTGAGGGTCAGTAACTCCCCCCTCTTTGTCCACTTGCCTGCTGGAAGGCCAGAGGTCATCGCAAAAGAGTTTCCCACCCACCCATTCCCATGAATAGAGCTTGGTTAGGCGGGGTTCTGGGCAAGAGAAATGACAGGGACTCAGTTTGTCGGTGGCTGTTTGGCCACAGAACAGGGCTTGCAGTATATCAGAGGCTCTGGACTGGCGGGAGAGGGGGTTGACCTGCTGGTGGCTCTGGATTCTCTGGCTCTACCCAGGAAGCCGGCGCGTGTCACAAGCAGTGGCAAATTATCTACCTGCTGCTCTGTTGGCCGGGGGGCTGGCAGCATAAGGAGAGCAGGTGTATATTGGTTGTGGCTTGCTGGCACAGCCCGAAGGTAAAGCAAGAGGACCCGTGGAGAGACAATTTTAAATACAATGGGAACGTATAACCTTGATATCTTATTTGTGTACTGTGTTGTTTTAATAAAGCAAGAATAAAGTGATGGTCACAGAAATTAATAGAAGTAGGGCCAATGGAGTAATTGGCCGTATTCAAAGTTAATAAAAGCTGACACTGTGAAGACCAAATACCGACTCAGGTGTTTATATACGAAGGGAAGAGGGGAAAGTGAAATGTGAAATGCACTTTGTTTGACAGCTATTGTCCATGCCATTAGCCAGAGTTTGAATCAGTTTGACATTAATTATTTTCAGCAGCGATTAAAGGGTGGGCTGATTAATGCTTTTAAATATAGTTTGAAAGGCTGAAAGAAGTGAGGTAGATTCCGATTTTAATGAGTTAAGGTGCATTAAGTGACCTCCTTTATCGTCAATCCAGCATCCCAAGCATTCATATTTGTTTGAAACTGGAAGACAGTGTTTATTTACAAACCAGGCACCATTTTATTGTTTTTCGGGCCAAATAGCACAAAATTTGTTTTTTCATAATTTAATGTCAGTTTATTTAAGCTGCATCAGTTATATAAAACAGTGATCAGATTGTGTAGCCCCATCTGTGCTTGATTAAAGAGAACAAAATTGTCTGTGTAAATGAGAGAAGCGATATGCTAATTTGTCAACTTTGGCAAATTTCAAGTTACTGAGTTCAACACTGGTACTAGATCACAAATCAACAGATTAAAAAGACCTGGGCTAACACATAGCCTTGCTTAACTCCTTGTGCAGTATTCATCTGATCAGAGACTGCTGTAATATTACCCTGTTTTACTCTGGCCCATGTGTCTGACTGGAGCAGCTGGATGCCGCATAGTAGTGCCTCCAGGATTTGCTGGGCATTAAGCTTAGACCAAACGCATTGACGGTTAACGTGGTTGAAAGCCTTGCTATAATCTATGAAACAGCAGTATAAAGACTCATTCTTCCTTCTTTTTTTTAACCAGCATCCTTATAACTACAATTTTGTGAATGGTGCCTGAAAAGGGACTAAAGCTATGTGAAATATTTAGACTCAGCGTCAAAGAGGGCTAGGAGAAGATAGCTGTCTGGTAGTGCCACTGGGCCCTTTTTATAAATGGGATGCAAATCCGAGCCAGTTTACCAGAGAATTGGACAAAAATTCAGGATCTTATTTGTCAACTGATGCTGGTATCCTATTTGGCCCATGAGCTCCGTTAACTCTACTTGTTTGAATCAAGTGTGCTATTCTTGTAGCCATGAAAGTTGTGAAGTATTGTCTGAGTTGCTCTTCTGAGGCGTTGGTCATTCTTTGAGCAAGGTTTTGTCTGCTGGGACTGGGATCCTGATTATGGTGTTTAACCCCTTTGATGCTCATGACGAGTTGAGCTCGTCATGAGGCACGGTTGAGCTGTGCTGATGACAAGCTGAGCTCGTCATGAACAATGGGAATGAAGAATCTGCAGCACAGGAGGGGAATTGCTGCAGCAGCGATGGTGTTAATTGGTGCACTATACAATGAGTCAGTTTTCCGAGGTGACGATGTTCCTATTTAGGTTGACTATTTCTAGCCCTCCATTTACAGCCTTTCCTCATGCTTTTGTTGTCCATGCTGGATTTGTTTTTTATACTGATGGCGTATTGTAACTTCTTGCTGAGCAATCTTTTCTGGCACCTGAGTTCTTTTGTGAACCACGGCTGTGAGAAGATGGATCTGGGGAAACCTGTTGTTTGTTTGGCTTGATGGCTGTTGGCAAGAGCCAAATATGGGCTTTGCATAAAACTATTGCAGCCATTAATTGAACCAATTAAAGGCTTAGCCTGATTAGATCATTTTGCTTTCCAAGAGCAATATTTCACGGCCACTGCACAGCTCCACTTATCCTGTTTCCAACTATGGTGGATGCCATTGGATCCAATTGGACTTAAGGTGGTGTGTGGTGTGTCTAGGTTACGACCATATTGAGTCACTGGCAGGCAGATGCCCCATGGCCACCCTTGTCCGAGCCTTCCTGTTGGGTTCTGCTTTAGGACTTTGGGGCACATGCCACAGTGACAACGGTGAAATTGTAGTAGCGAGCTTCAGCAAGGCCCACCAGTGCAAGGTGTTCACCCTTCTCTGCACAAAGTCCTCAGACCATATAAGAAGAAGTTGGCACAGAAACTGGAATAGAAAAGATAACGTTTATTAAACTTCATGAGGTGGTGCTACGGTTCAGAAAGTACAGTTCGGTATTGCAAGAAGTAGCACACCGAACTAAAAGAGCATGGTCCTTTTATACCCACACAGGGGCTCAAAAGAAGGCGGTATACACACAGAAGCAAGTTTTATGTACATATAAGGTAATATAGAAAGGCACAATCAATAAGTGGGAAGAGCTAACGGTTTGGGGAACTAGTAAACACATTGCTGTCTGTTACTAATCACTAACAGCTGTAGAACCTACTGGGCATGTGCGAAAGTGGGGGATGGTAAATATAACTCGTTGCAGGGCAGATTTCAAGCGCAGTTAACAGGAAGATAGGACAAAGATCATGGTCAACACGTGGCAGCATGTGGCAAACAAAATGGCTGTGATGAAAACAAAATGGAGTCAGCCAAATGTCACGATAATAACTAAATATGAGATTTCTTCTGCTAATGCTTAATCTAATCGCTTTACAGCGATTAGATTAAGCATTAGCAGAATGGTCAGGCGGATTTGTCAGTTGTTCTACGCTGCCTGCTTCGACCGGTCCTGTACATGGAGTCTCAATAAAAGAAATCTATTCCTACCTGGATTGGCTGCCCTTATGATTCTTTAAGTGGTGATGATAGGATCTGAACCAGAGGACCGGCGGAGCAGGTGCTTCTCCACGGGCTTCTTGAAACCAGAACTGACAAAAATGGTTTCACAGTAGTGTTATGTTATGTTATGTTATGTTATATGTGGATTTATAAGGCGCTCCGATAGTCAAGACTGTCCTGGCGCGGGGACGAAACTGGATCAGAATGAAAAAAGGAGTCAGCTATTTATGAACTTGAAAGAGGTGAGTTTTAAGCAGTTTTTTAAAATTGGTCAGATTGGGAGCGTGTCTAAGAGCATCTGGCAGGGCGTTCCGCATTTGGGCTCCCTTTACCGTCAGAGATTGTCCACCCAGGCGAACTCTTCTAAATCTGGGGACGACCACCTGCTTTCTGGAGGTAGATCGCAACTGACGAGTCGGGAGGTAGAGAGTGAATCTTTTAGCTAGATAGGAAGGGCACGGTCCATTGAGGGCTTTATAGACGATGACCAAAGTTTTAAAGCACACTCTTTGGGCCACAGGAAGCCAGTGAAGCTCATTCAACTGTTTGCGAACGCTGAGTCTCCTAGGGATGTTAAAAATGAGTCTCACTGTAGCATTCTGGACTACCTGTAGCTTTCTGATCAGATAGTCAGGAGCCCCTATATAAAGGGCATTTGAGTAGTCCATATGGGAGAGCACCAGAGCTCTGGCTACCATTTCTTTGGCCGTTTGTGGAAGAAGGGGAAAGAATTTGCGAAGAGTGGTCAGGGTTCCAAAACACGTCCCCGCCAAGCGCGAGATCTGGTCGCGGAAACAGTGGGAGCAGTGATCTTCGTATACCACAGCACTTCGTTTTCCACTTTGCAGCCACGCTACTGTTCATCCAGATACAATCCTCCACGTATCTGGATTTTGGAATCAAGTGGGACCAACAGTAACGTCAGCTCCCTTATAACCGTTGCTGGACGGACGGCATACACTATGACGCCTGCACCCTGACAACCGGTACATCCAGCCACAAGTAGCATTTGGGTGTTCTGGTAACAGTATCCAAGCACCTCTATGTCTACTGTTGTCAGTGCTTTATGCAGTATTCCCACTGTCAGAGCATATTGGTGATACGCACACTTTCATCTTTTCGGTCGCAGGCCTCACAGTTGGATTCCTAGCATCATTGCTTAGGTGGTGTGTGTGTTGGTGACCACTCTACTTTTCTAGTTCTGCTATGCATAATTCTTCAGAGGCCGTATTGTATTATTTATCCATGCTACGTGCAGGCCGGTGATGTGCACACCAAGTACAGGGATACACCCTGGGGGATATACCCGTGGGTAGAGAATGTGGCCTAACGGCTAGGGCGGTCAACCTCGGAGCTGGAGCCTCAACATTCTGTGATTCTGGGCAAATCCCAGAATCCCCTCATGCCTAACAAAAAAAACGAATGGGTTTTTCTGTAATAACTGGTGTTCATGTAAAGCGTTCTGATATCTCCGGGTCTAGGTCACGCTATATAAAACAAAAACAAAACAAGTACTGCATTTTATAAAATTCCTTTTTCAAGTCTACTTTCATCTTTGGGTGACACACACACCATCACAGTAACTGGGCATGTTGCGTGCATTGTCAGTGACATGCACGCTTTGTTTGGTGTTTATTATTTCTGCATTTTATTAAACCCATTTTTCAAGTCTACTTTCTAATTCCGGTGACACGCACACCATCATAGGAATTAGGCATTTATTGTGCACTGTCAGTGACACACACACTTTGTTTGGCCTTAATTATTACTTGTTTTGTATCATTATTTTGCTATTTTCAGTTAATAATGTTGACTTCAAATTGTTTAGTTGATCCCTTTGTTTTATTTGTAGACATTCCAGCATTTAGTTGTGTGTTTTGGTAGAAGTTATTCTTTCTTCAAATCCTTTATTTCTTTCCAGGGGAAAAAAACTATCAATTTGCAGCAGTCAGTGCTACCCCCGTCTTCAATTCTATAGGCCCCAGGAAATCCCCCTGTGGGAGTAAGAATTATGGTTAGAAGGGTTTGAAGATCCTCTAGAAGCCATTAAAGATGAGGTTTTTGCCCAGAACGAAAGTAAGGAAGGTTTTATAGCATTTACCTGTAGCTGTTGCAGGAGTGGTATCCCCATTAGGGCTGAGGGGCTGCACCCCTATGAAATACCTACACATTTATATAAGTTCAAGTTCAAGCATTTGTATAGCGCACTACTCACCCAGAGGGTCTCAAGGCGCTGGGGGGAGGGGTTCATTAATTGTCGAAAAGCCAGGTCTTAAGTTCTTTTCTGAAGGAGATGTTGTTCTGCGTAAGGCGGAGGTGGGTGGGGAGTGAGTTCCAGGTCTTGGCAGCCAGGAAGGAGAAGGATCTGCCACCCATGGTGGATTTCCGGATGCACGGGACTGCGGCGAGGGCTTGATTGGATGATCTTAGTTGACGGGTCAGTTTGTAGAAGGACAGACGAGTGTTGAGACATTCGGGTCCTAGATTGTAGAGGGCCTTGTGTGCGTGGGTGAGAAGGCGGAAAGTAATTCTTTTCTTGACGGGAAGCCAGTGGAGGTCTTTTAGATGACCGGTGATGTGATCTTGGTGCGGGATGTCTAATATGAGTCCCGCTGACGCGTTTTGGATGCGCTGGAGTTTATTCTGTAGTTTTGTTGTGATTCCGGCGTAAAGTGTGTTACCATAATCCAGTCGGCTCGTGACCAATGCGTGGGTGACAGTCTTTCTTGTTTCGAGGGGGATCCAGCGGAAGATCTTTTTGAGAATACGAAGTATGTTGAAGCAGGAAGACGAGATGGCGTTGACTTGTCTGGACATCGAGAGAGAGGAGTCTAGGATGAAGCCAAGGTTGCGTGCATGGTCTGTGGGTGTGGGTGCTGTGCCCAGAGCGGAGGGCCACCAAGAGTCGTCCCAAGCTGAGGGGGAAGATCCTAGGATGAGCACCTCCGTTTTGTCTGAGTTGAGTTTTAGGCGGCTTTGTTTCATCCATTCCGCTACTTCTTTCATGCCTTCGTGAAGATTGGATTTGGCGGTGTTGGGGTCTTTGGTGAGGGAAAGGATGAGCTGGGTGTCGTCGGCGTAGGAGATGATGTTGAGGTTGTGTTGACGCGCGATGGAGGCGAGAGGACTCATGTAGACATTGAAGAGGGTGGGACTGAGTGAGGATCCTTGAGGTACGCCGCTGATGACTTCGGAGGCCTCTGAGTAGAATGGGGGAAGTCGGACTCTTTGAGTTCTCCCAGCGAGGAATGAGATGATCCAGTCCAAGGCTTTTCCTTGTAAGCCAATGTTGCTGAGGCGTTGTATAAGGGTGCTGTGGCAGACTGTGTCGAAAGCGGCGGAAAGGTCGAGTAGGATGAGGGCCGCTGTTTCTCCGTTGTCCAGGAGTGCTCGAATGTCGTCGGTCGCAGCAATGAGGGCGGTTTCGGTGCTGTGTTTGGCTCGAAACCCGGATTGAGATGGATCAAGGGAGTTGTTGGATTCAAGGAAGGCGTGAGCTGGCTGTTGACGGCTTTCTCAATGACTTTTGCCGGGAAAGGAAGGAGGGATATGGGTCGGTAGTTTTTCAGTTCTGAGGGGTCTGCTGTGGGTTTCTTCAGAAGGGCGCTGAGTTTGGCGTGTTTCCAGCTTTCTGGAAAGGTGGCAGATTTGAAAGAGCAGTTGATGACATCACGGAGTTGGGGTGCGATGATGGAGTCAGCTTTGTTGAAGATGTGGTGGGGACAGGGGTCAGAAGGCGAGCCAGAGTGGATTGAGTTCATGAGGCGAATGGTGTCTTCAGTGGTGATTGTCTTCCAGGCGTTGAGGTAGTTAGTTGGAGGAGTAGGATCTGAGAGAGGTGGGGCGGGTTGATCGCTGGGAGAATTCTCGAAGCTGTTGTGGATGTCGGCGACTTTGTTGTAGAAAAAGGAGGATAGCGCATCGCAGAGGTCTTGGGAGGGAGTGATGTCGTTAGATGCTGTGGAGGGAATGGTGAATTCTTTGACGATATTGAAGAGTTCCTTGCTGTTATGAGTGTTGTTGTCGAGACGATCCTTGAATGCTGATTTCTTGGCGGATCGGATCAGCTGGTGGTGTTTGCGGGTGACTGTCTTGAGGGAGGTCATGTTGTCTGAGGTTGGGTTTTTTCTCCAGGTCTTCTCCATGGTGCGGCATAGCTTCTTGGATTTTTTAAGTTCCTCATTGAACCAGGGAGCCTTTTTGTTGGCTGATTTCATCGGATGTTTTTTCAGGGGAGCTAATTCGTCTGCACTGTGGGTAATCCATTGCATGAGGTTGGTGGCTGCTTGGTCTGGGTCCATTGAGAGGGTGGGAGGGTTTTGGTTGAGTGATGTGAGGAGTTCAACATTAGTATTAAATAGATTGATTTAAATTTAGATATACAATAGTAAGTGTGGGCTGGGCTGTGTGTTTCAGGCTGCCGGCTCCACCTGATCTGAAGCAGGAGACGGAAGCCAGGCAGAAAATCAACTTTTGGAACTCTGGTGCAGGATGCTGGGCTTTCTGCTGTATAGCCCATCATTGCCATTGTGGTCTGAGGTTGTGTGCACTCTGATGGCCAGTGACAAAATCAACTCCACGTCACAGGTTTGGGCGTCAGAGACTTCATCCCTTTGTTGCTTCAGATGTCTGTCATTCAAAGACATAGTAAGTGTTTGCAAGCTAAAGTTGTGTTATGTATATTGTGCTGAGACCCCTCATCACGCAAACCCCCCTCCTCCCCCGACACCCCAGGCCCTGACTGCATGTAGCTGGCCCCATTAAAACAGAAGCTGCACCAATTGATCCACCACGAAATGGATCCAAATAACGAGCAGAGTTCCTTCTCTTCAGAAGTTGATCCAAATATCCGAGGCAAGAAACATATGCTTGCAATAGACAGTTAGCAACTGAAATCGAAAGATCTGCTTGTCAAACATAAACTTTGGAACTTTGCAGTGTCTATAACTAAATTGGTGCTGTAGTGACTGAAATTAGAAAGTTTGTGAAAGAACAAGTGTTTTACTAAATACAATCAGGGACCGGTTCAGATAATGTGACACTCCCCTGTTGGACGCCAAATCTTCTGTGAGCAGTAGTGACGAGCTGTACATCGTTCTAGCTCAGAGCTTCTGAGCTGACCCTGCAGGCCGAAAGGCAGCAGTTGCACTTGGAGCCAGAGTCAGAGACACCACTGTGTAAAACAACAATAAGAGAAGTAAAACTATTTTTATGACTGCCTGGATTCTGTGCACATTTTCAGAAAAGAGCTTTGACTCAGTCAAACGGAAACAAGTATCCTGTGACTTCAGTATTCACAAACCACATTTAAGGCCTGACTTCAAAGCTCAGTTGTCTGCATCACCTTTAATTACCATTTTTCCAAAAATGTGTTTTGACTCCACCTAGAAAAATATAACAATCTCCACCTTCGGGGCAGTGCTTCCACTGGAATGCATGAGGGGCTATTTCATATCTAAAAAGACCATTGATTTTTCACACTGTTTGTTTATCTCCTATATGCATCTTATACAGAAAATAACGCCTTTTGCTAATTTTTCCCCAGCAACAGCAGACCCAATGAGCCTGGCTTTAAAGATAAACAGCATTTATACATGCAAAGCATGTAAACAGCATTTGTGCATGCCTGTGAATGCATTGTTAGCAAATAAAATCCAGCCTTTTTTATTAGGCCAATTCTTGTTAATTTTACTGTGGAGATTTTGAGACTATTTTCTAAGTGTTGGTATTTATTATCTGTCAAGACCCTCTTCAACACAGCTGTTAATGTTGATGAGAACTACAGATCTACGCTTGTAGTGTAATCGTAAATTCATGCTGTGCTTATGTTTTATGTCCTAGTAACAGGATTCCTAGAGGACTACAAGCTTTGAAGAAGCAACTGCTCTTAATCGATTTTCTAAAGAGGGTCATGGCTGTAATGAAACCAACATTTCATTAGTTTTTTTACAACTATATCATCCTATATTACATTGATTCTGCAATCCCTGTATAAACGCATGTCTCTAATATTTTCATAATCACTGACTTGTGGGGCACTCCGTTACCGATCATATAGAAAAGAGGTTATGTTAGAACTCGACTGTAATAAGTTATTGCAGTTTAGTTCTGTCACAATACCTATTGCCAAAGTAAGCAGGAAAGCTAAAAGGTAGGTCAGGTCAAAAAGCAGCTGTTTAAAGCAACGACAATTAAATGCTGCTTTTCTTTCTTCTGCTCTATTTTTCTAGCTTACAGTGACGAGTAAAATGATCATGAATATTTGTTTTGCAATCCTTAGATAATTATAGACAAATTATAAATAACTGCATGTTTCTGCACTTTCTGAGTTACTGCAACTTTTTTGTTAAACTGATTGAATTGAACAATTTCGAATATTTTTTGCAACAAATTGTGTTGAACCGTTCAACTGTATTAAACGGTTTCTAATATATTCTAGCAGCATATATCTGTCATGTTTTAATGTATTTGATTTTGCACTACATGTTCTATTTTTATTCTTCATGTTTGCAAACAAACTCTCTTTCCTAAAGAGCTGTGCACCAAATTTTTAGGTGGTTGTTAGGAAAGGTGGTGGTGTGACCATGTATTATATGGGCTAAAGTACCCTTGCATGTACATGATAAGGATATTGCAAATCACCTCGGAGTTCCATAACTTTAGAAAGGAACTCATGGTTATGGAACTCCTCGGCGAGTTGCACTGCCCTTATAATGTAAGGCACTGGGTACTTTTCCTTAACATAAAACTTATCATGTTTTTTGTTATGATTTTACAACATTTGGAATTTGGCATTACCTTGTACTTAAACATTTAATTGCCCAGGTAAGGCCTCAGAAATAAATCTTGGGTTCTCAATTGCCTTTGCTGTACAAAGTCCTTCATAAAGTCATGATGCATCCTACCACAATATACTACAAAGCAATTACCTCAAAAGTACAGATGCTTTATCTACCCTCACTGCTTTTGCTTGGCCTTTTTGATATTTGGGCCAATTTACACTCAGACCTCCATAACATTTTCCAAAAAAGCTATCAACGACAAACTTGTACATTTTTCTAAAGTGGGAGGAAGCTTAAAAAATACTGTGCAAGAAACTGCATTTTTACAGACGAATTACTGTGCAAAGATTTTCCGCATTTCCACTTTTCAGGAAGAGGCAGATTAGTAAAAAAATTATATTGTTTTCATTGGAGTTTGAGCTTTTTTTCAGTTTCCAATTTTTGAACTTTTAACCTACTTGTAGTTTGTTGGCGAGTTATTCAAAACCCACTGATAAAGCCAGATAGCTGTATTATTATTTAAAAAATTAGACAAAATTCAAAATGCAGCAAGAGGTCACTGATATTGATCACTCATGATATCAAGTATGTAACTTTGGCTAAAATCACAGAAATTTTTTAAGTTTCTGTCAGGGTAAGTCCTAAAATCTGTGAGGATCAACAAAAGTTATAACACCCAGTGTTCTAACTCTAATTCAACTTAATAATACATTTCAATTGTATTTTATTCATGCATATTTAAATAAACTCTTTGCATGTCATTCAATACTAATTTGAAAAAAAATACCTTGTAAGGTTTTAAAACACAGAGGGGGATATATACAATGAAATGGCGGAGCCACTTTGGAAACGCAAGTCTGCCTCATATTTACTAGAATGTGGTGCAGCCTTGCGTTTCCCCCGGCAATGGCACTAAATTTAACAATTTAGCGCCAATGCAGGCACCCTTGCACCAGAGTTCAAGGGTGTCTGTGAGCAGGGGAGGATTCTTATGTGTAGGATGGTGTCCCTTCCTGCGCATAAGTCATCCTAAAATGCCATTTAGTAACTTTAATGTGTGCTGCTTCATGCAGCACACATGAAAGTTACAAAATGGCATTTCTTTAAAAGGTTTGTTTATGTACAGGAAGGGGCACCTTCCTGTACATAAACAAACCATGGCATTTAGCTTTTTCCATATGTGCTCCTTTTTTTCCCCAATTTAAGACCAGGAATTTCCAGGTCTTCATTTTGGCGCTGCCTCCTATGTATGCCACCCTTGTACATAAGGGGCAGCATCAAATACAATGGGTGTTGCTGCAGTACACCTACCATAACATCCACTGCACGCCCCTTTCATGTTAAATTTAACATGAAAGGGTGCCTAATTTAGAAGGCAGCGTTAAGCCACATTAAGGGGCTTAATGCTGCCTTGTAAATAAGTAATGGGAAGGGGTCCCAGTATTCAGGAAAACATTTAACCAAAAGAATGAAACATAATCAAACAAACATAAATTCAGTCCACATTGTTTAATTCACAATGGGATGATACAAATGATATGTAAACTTTGCACAATGATTAAACCGTAGTTATTGAAAGTGCCCCAAAGGGAAGGACAGGGGGGTATTGTGAAATAGTGCTGGGAATAGGTGAGGGAAAGTGCAAGGAATCGTACGTAATAGTAAAATCAGTAATTCACACTTAATTTACAGGGTTACAGCATCTGTACCATAGAGCATGACCACCTGGTTCATGTAACTTATTTTTAAACAAAAATCATACTCCAAATGTTCCATGAATGAAGGCAATGTGGTGTGGAGTTGACAATGAAGAACCGTAAGCCGTCGACGTTTCGACCCCCTTGTGTGCAGATATTAATGTTAATCTTGCGGTGGGGTCTTCATCAGGACCAGGGTGTAGGGGACACGTGACCACGGGTGTGGTATCTACAGGACCCGATAGAGTGAAGATTCAGGGTCACTTGGAGGAGAATCGTGGTGTAGTCGAGATGCTGTTAATCTGTTAGATGATCGGAGGGTTTACTGATACCAACGGCGTTATTGCAGTCGGTTAGGCGTCTGCAAGACACGTCCCGCGAGGATCGTGTTCTATGATGGTTGAGTAGGTCGGTTGTGGAATGAATCCGGTTCCCGACGCTGCTCTCGATGTAAATAAGGCAAGGCCCATATCGCCACTGGAACGTCACAAAAAGTGATACAGGCTTGCACATATGCCCCAGAGTACAACGTCTGCCCTGTTATAGTTCATGATCTTAATACTCTATAAAACAGGCCCTTCAGTGAATGAATTCAGACTTTTTTCTGTATGTGTCCAACACTTACTAAATGAGTAATGGGTACTTTTACAGTTTGCACATGTTGCTGGTTCTTTGCTTTGTCTATTTCAGTATGAATGCTAGTGTTGGAAGACCCCCCCCCCCAAAGTGGTATATCATAAATGTTTATTTTCGATATTTTGAATAGTCTATCTTGTGGTATGATTGAATGTGCAGAGCTTGAAAGTTTTTTAGAATCATCTAGACAAAAGGGGCTATTTTGCGAACAGTTTTGTTTTGGTAGCAAGATAGTTTCCTCATAATTACCCCCGAAGATCAAATAAAAAGTCTCGAGGTGTGGCTGGATCACAACCTGAATTTTAAGGAACCGGCGCGTAAGGTGGCAGGCACCTGTTATGGTATACTAAAAATGATTAGGAAAATTCTACCCTTTTGCCCTTTAATGCCCGCAATCTTCTGGTGCAAGCCTTGATCCTTTCGCAGCTTATTACGGCAATGTGCTCTACCTAGGTTCTCCTTGCTCTACCATTAAAAAATGGCAAATGATTCATAATTGTGCTGCACGTCTTCTTATGCAGCCCTCATAACTGGGAATCTGCTAAGCCCCACCTCATCTCTCTGACTGGCTGCCGGTGGTCGAAATAATCCAGTATAAGGCCTTGTGCATGGCCCATAAGTCGCTCTCGGCTAGGGCCCCACCGATTCTTCGATCTATCATCTCCCTATACCTCCTAAGAAGATCACTGCACTCTGAGAAGAAACATCTAGCTACCGTTCCCAGAGTAAACCGAGTCCAGAGTGGTGGTCCTCTATTTTCCTTCATCGCGGTGAAATGCTGGAATCAGCTACCCGATCATAATCGGCTTGAGGCCAACTATCTCCCATTCCGCAAACTTCTGAAGACTCTGCTTTTCCCTTGAATCTCCTGATACATCTCGGCTGAGGGCTTTGTCTCTAGAGCTGGGAGGCCTTTGGTAGCCATGCGCTTTATAAGTGTATATTCATTCACTCATTCATTTAATCATTATGTCCGCCTGTTTTTTGTGACTGGTGTATTCCACAGGTCTCATGTTTGAAGGTTGTTTATTGCCTTCTCCATAAAAAGTTGAGCGAGAATTTTCACAGGACAGTTGTTAATTTCTGCCTGGAAAGTTGATATAACTACTCTTTAGTTGACCTAAGCTTATAACAGAGATTTAGGAAAGCCCCTTGTCTTGCAGTGGCGTATATAGTTAATTCAAATTGCAGCGGATTTGTGCCTGTGATGCGAGTCTTGGGAGAAAAAACTGTCGTTTGTAGATATTGCAAATGATTAAATCCAGGAGTTTAAATGTTTTACCATGCAGTGCCTCACAGCCATACATAATAGTGAGTACAGGTTTTGAATTAATAATTTTCAAAAAAGCATCCACTGCAGGCCCCCATAACGTTTTCATAGTGTTATAAAAGCGTCCATTAAAGCACAGAATTTGGAAATGATTAGCCGCTTATGAAGTAGGAAGGAGCCTCCGGAAGTAACCATTACTCCCAGGTATTTATATTCATTTACCCTCTTAACTTACTGAACATTTAGGTACATTTTTCTTGATTATGTTTACCTGCAAACAAGATTTTCATGTATCTCTAATTTATTGATCTTAATGTAATCATATGGATTTTGAGGAGCCTTTGAAGGCCTATTTTTGTTTTGTTTGTCAGCACGACATTATCCACCTACAGTAAATTTGATATCAATCATCCATTGATCTTGGGTGGATGCATACTGAGTTTTTCTGAAACAGGTTCAACAGTTGCAGTGCAAGCAGGGCCGGACTGGGAACCAAAACCAGCCCTGGCAAAGTGCTCGGCCGGCCCTTCGGGGGGGGGTTGGGGGTGCAGCCTAGCTGTTTGCCAGGGCTGGTTTCCGCCTATTTTGTTTCAGGGCCGATATTGCAGCTAGGCTGCAAAAACCTCCCTGTAACAAAAACGGACCACTGGGGCTCCAAACCAGCCTCCACCCTGTTGTCCCACTGGGAAAATGCCCGGTGCCCGCTATGGCCAGTGTGCCCCTGAGTGCAAGCCCACACTTCTTACTCATACCAGTGGTAGTTAAGACTTTCCATGAGTCGTGGTATCCATTGCCGATCTTAACTCTCATCCAAATGTTTTTATGCACGAGTTCTATGCACCTAAGCAGCTTTGTTGGAATTGCCCAGAGGGCCAATTCTTTCAATAATTTATTTGCAGGAACGCAGTCAAATGTGGATGAGTATTTGGGCAACAAAGGATTCGACTCAAATTCTGTCAAACATAAACAAACAGACAGTGGCTCCAATAAAATAAAAAAATGCTGTTTTTCAAGTGACTTGTTATAATGACAGAACACAGAAAATAAAGAGTGGCCGGATATACTAAGAAATGTTCCATACACTTCCTCATACCTATTTTTGATATTCTGTTGCACTATTAGGGGCAATGTTAATGCATTTAGGGACTGCTGGTGGAATAGTACTTTAATGATTACTGCACAAGTCTGATTTTACAGTCTATCGCTATTCAAGTCTCAGTCCATGATAGAGTTAATTTTGCTCTATTTTTCAATAATTTTTTCATTTGTTTTCTGAACATGATAGCAAGTGTGTAAGTCATTTTTTTAAAGTATTTGTTGGAAATCAGGAACTGTTTGTGGTGTGCCCTGAGTTGTTGCCCCTTATGATACCACTGGAGGCTGGTTTTCTGACTCTGATAGTGCCCCGGACTCTGCTCTGGGCCAGCCGAGGGCCAGTGCTATGTTGAGAACACCCAGTAAAGAGACACTCTTGCATTAGGGTACACCATTTTGGGTACACCTATGATTGACATGACTCCCCTATAAGCCCATAGTACATTATAGGTCAGGGGGATTAAAACTGCCTTTAGTTCCCTGGTACCTAATAGGGCATGGCAGTTTCTGCACTTGCATGTGTGCACTGCTGAGACCCCGAGTTCATTTTAAAAGCAGTCCTGTTTTACAGCACAGCCTTTGGAAGTAGGGGCAGTTACAACGTGATCCACTACTTTGGCCTTTGACTTACCCCCAGGGTCACCCTTAGGTGTCCCAGCGTTGGGGGGGCATGTCATAATAAGGAAAGCCCTTATAAAAGATTAGAAATAGGATAGAGAAATTAAACATTTCACTTTCCCCAGTGTAGTAAAGTGCCTCCCAAAATTGATGTTGGTGCCAGGAGCACTGCGGAGTGAGGTTCTACACTATGTTTGCATATGTAGGACACCTAAAGTCTCCCCTGGGTGTCACAGGGGTGAGGGTTCATGTAGCTATAAGTAGTTCCCTAATGTTTTATAGGCCCTGGTTTTGGGGAAATTGCACATTTCACATAGGATAATATTGCAAAAGTTTATGAATGCATAACTATTGTTATGAATTCAAGAATCAAAGAAAATAGCATTCAAGGGCTTAGGACATTGACAAATCCAACAATATTCTATTGTGGACCTTATCCTAAAATATACAGATAAGAAGTTATGAGACTTTCTCGTCTGTAAGCCAAAAGTCAGCCTTCCTGTGGTCAGAGTTGACAAGACAAGTCAGTCTACTTTGATGACTTAATAAGTGGCTAACCCTGAAGAAAAGCTATATGCTGGAAAGGAGTGCCCTCCTGCTTGACCCCAGATAACGCTGAATAAATATGTGAGAGGCGTGGAACCTCTCAGTTCTATTGCTTAAAACTAAGTGAAGATGGAGAATTGCCAAGCTGGAAACTTGATTAGTACCGTCAGACCCTGCATTCTAACTGACTGTGCCTGCTGCATTATCTGGAACTACATCCCTTTGGATGTACCTTGCTTCAAGAGGAATACAAATTGGACTCCCTGCATGCTACAGGTTAAGAGAGCTCACCTGAATTAACTCCACCAAGAATCATCCAGTGGATTTTTGAGAGTTGTGGCCAGGTACATTGTGGGAATTGTGGTACCAAACTTTCCAAGTCCATCTTGGAGCATCCAGACCCTTGGATTGTGTTTTGGACCTTTTGCACCCTCAAGAGAAACTTCATGAAGAAATTCCAGAAGTTTGGAGCAACTTTGGGAAAAAATTCCATAAGGTGACAAAGTGTTTAGGCTTGAATTTTCTTTAAAAATTCATATCTCCAGTTCCCTACATTGGATGTTTGTCATTTTGGTGTCATTGTAAAGATAAAAAGATTCCCTATTTTATACATTGGTGTGTAAATTTCATTGTGTGTTGTGTCTTAAATATTTACTGAATTGTTTCTTTAAAATGCTTTAAAGACCTGTTTCCTAAGTTGAGCATGCTTGCTCGCAGCCAAGCTACCAAGGTTTGAGCATGGGTATAACTTTACTGAATAGCCTTATTACCAGTGGCAAATGCATACTTACCACTACTAGTAACCCACTATCCAACAATATGTGGTTGATGTCAGGCCCTGGGGATATTCTTCTCATTGATTTCCATATTGCACTACTGTTGTATTCATTCCTTTGTTCTGACGCTGGGGGGGAGGGGTGTGCAGATTGGTCAGTATGTCTTTTGGGATCTAATGTGTATATGTGTCCTTTATTGCAGGTTAAATGAGTGAGGTTAAGGGTTCTGGCCCGCGAATGGATCGCCTTAAATTACTGTCTTGAAACGTTAATGGATTTGGTGATAGAATTAAACAGGGGATTGTACTGCAATATTTAAAACAACAGGCACCTGATCTGGTTTTGTTGCAGGAAACGTACATCCAGGGTACCTCCTCCTGTGCCCTTAATAAATGGAGATATAAATTAGTTGCACATGCTGGGTTTACTAAGGGGACCATGGGAGTAGGTATCTTGATGCGAAAGTCACTCCCCTTTCAAATACAATCAGTTTCCTGTGACTCATTGGGCAGATTTTAGACCGTGACAGGGCAGTGGGAGGGGAGACCTATTAACGTAACACCCCGGCTACATTCCACTTCACTGGCCAATCTAGGGCCACATTTATTAAGTTTGCCAGATGGTGCTGTTTTGATGGGAGGCGATTGTAATGCTGTACTCTATGGGGAGGTGGATCGTCTGCCGCCCAGGGTGGGAGCGTCGGCATGGGAAGTTATTGGGAGACTTTCTAGAGGCAATGGGCCTTATAGATGTATGGAGAACCTGTAACCCCACCTCTTCGCAGTACACCTTTCACTCTGGGGTACAAGGGAGCCTGTCCCGTATTGATTACATCTTCTGTGGAGCCCCCCAGATTCCTATGTTTGGGGGTATATATTTCCTCCTTAGAGGTATCTCTGATCACTCCCCAATAGTGACATATTATGGCAGCGTACCCTCTACAAGGCATGAAATGGTGCTTACACTATGGTACCTCAGTATACCAACCAGTAGAGAACAATTGATTAAAATTACTCAGAAATGCTTTACCGAAAATGATGGGTCAGAGGCGTCCGACGTCACACTCTGGGTGGCTTATAAAGTAGTTGTCCAGGAGAGGTGGGGCAGCTGTGGCTGGTCACAGGAAGGAGAGGCGCAAACAGTTGGAGGAATTAGAAGCAGGGGTATCCGTGCTCGAAGCCGAATTAGTGGCCTCCCATACTCCAGAGACAGCCCATAAATTATCCACTAAGCAAAAAGGACACAGGGATGTTGCCAAACAGGATGATACGTCTCAGTATCGAGCAACCCAGCATCATATTTATGATGTGGGGGATAAAGCCAGTAAATTGTTGGCGTGGCTGTAAAATAATGCAAGTTACCCCCTGCTGGTATCCGGCTGCTTGGGTATGCTCTCCCAGCAGCCAGGATTCGATAAATGGGATTTGATAGGTATTTCGATTTGTGGGCGAGTGGTAAAGTGATCCCCTTTGCTGATCTGCAGAGAGACTATCAACTGCACGATAGAGAAACTTTCCGTTATCTGCAGGTCAGACAAGCATTGTATGAAGCCATTCCTAAGAGCTCAGAGGTACTGGTTTCCTTGCCTCTGGAGGACAGGTTGTTGGACGACTATCTCCTGGAGGAGGCTATCTTTCTGACTTACCAGAAAGTCCTGAATAAAACTCCAGATGCTCAGGATAAATTGCGGGCTAAGTGGGCTGACGATGTTGGAGATCTGGATGAGGACGATTGGAGAGAAGCACTGGCATCTCCTCGTGAGGTAGCGATCTGATCGTGATTCAGACTCATAAAACTTAAATTGATGCACCGGACGTACTACACCAGCTCTTTACTGGTTAAGATGGGGGTTCTGGGATCCCCCGCTTGCCCCCGTGGTTGTGGCATAGACGATACTTATATGCATCAATGGTGGCACTGCCCTGTCCTACGAAAGTATTGGGAAAAAGTCATTGCTAGTGACTCGCATGTGTAAGTCTAAAAAAGACGACTCCCCCCGGATGTGTCTCCTTAATATTTGGGATGCCACGGATTTTTCACGGACCGAGCAGTTGTGGGTTATGCTGGGTTGTATGGTGGTGAAGTGCAACATTTCAAGAGCATGGAGGGGTGAAGCTCAGCTGCGTTACGAAGATTGGGAGTTAGACATGGATTGGTGCATGCAGGCTGGGAGGGTAGTTTATGAAAGTAGGGTAGCCCACAAAAATGGTCCAGAACATGGGATCCATGGAACAAAAGTAGGGGTATGTTGTGCGCCCCTGTTGGTCTCACTCCCTCCCTAGTGGTAGATGATGAAGATATTTAAGATCTTAAATGTGGAATAACAAAGTATGCTCTTTTTGTAATGTTTCCCAACGCCTAAATGTATATATTTGCTGTGTCTTGTGACTCTGTACTGTGTGATTATAGTAATGTACTGATTTTTTGATTTGTATGATCTATGTTTTACAATTGAATAAAAAGATTTTTTTTTAAATATATATCCCATGAAGATGTTTGCTGATGAGTATCGTAGCTTGACCTAATGTCACCCATAGCAGCAGTGTGTGTATGGCCGATTCCTGTGTGATCTTTGACAGCCACAGGTAAGAGCAGGGATGGGGAATGGGGCCGCTCTCCCGAAACCTTGTGCCGCCGTAGGCGGACCACCCCTCGCCCCTCCTTTGGAATGTCACTGTTACTGATAGGAGTTGAGCCTAGATTCCACTCCAGGTTTTACATTTTGCTCTTGGCAAATTTGAAAATAACCGTTGTGCCACACGATTGGAGAATCAATCACTGACAAAGAACATATATAGTGGAGCACTGCTTGAAAAAACAGAGTCACAATTCTGCAATTGACCATGCAAACAACTGGTATATTATAATAAAAGGGGAATAGGATTGCACCCGAAAACTACCAAAGCTAGGGTATCGGATTTTTAAGGTGTAATGATTAACCCCTGGCGAAAGGGCAGAAATGCTCCATACTTACAAATATGTGGAGCATTTATGTTCTGTCCTTGCGCTGGTGCACAGACTGCAGCCTAGCACCAATGCAGGAGCCCTTGCACCAGAGTGCAAGGGTACCAGTGTTACAGGCAGGGTTGTTTTTGTGGAGGAATGCTGAATGCAGCACACATGGAAAGTGGAAATAAAGAGGAAAAATAAATATAATTCTCCTTGTTACGCCTCACTTGACAAGGTGTCACATTCTGGTCAACCCATGGAAATCCTCCCAAGTTGAAGTGTAATGGAACGCCCCTTAAGCATCTGTATCGCGTCATATTTTTTTACAATTCCACCCAAGGCCACGCAAATCAGGCATTGCGTCGCTTTGACAATACTATTGAAGCCTTTACTCTGTCCTTGCGTTGCCTTGCGTGACTTCAAAGATATTTCCCTTACTCTTTTATCGGTAGGTGCATGTGTCTCTATCAACCCCATCCTAACCCATTTTTAACTCCTCTCTTGTAACTCGCTAAACCTCTCTTATTTAGTAGTACGTATGTCCCTCTTTTTAGCCACTCCCCCTCATCCCTCACACATCTCCCCATAGAAAAGGAGTTGGAGATTTACACTCATAGGTTTCTGAATAGCATACTCCAGTAATACTAACCGTATTACAAAATGCAGTTTGTGAATAGGCCTCTCAAAACATGCTTTTCTCTTCATAAATCCCGCAGTGTATTGCTCTCAAACAGTAAGGATGCTGTACTTTATTGAAAATTCATATTAAAGAATTATAACGGTAGAGCCTTAATACATTTTCTGTTTACAAAGCAGGTGCCCTTATAGTAGCTGCTAAAGTACAGACAGAGTTTTATCACTAGGTACAGTTGTGCAGCGTGCTTTACATTTGTCACGAATCCCCAGAAAACAAGGGATGTGTGTCTTAATCCACCAGCTGGCATGGGGAGGCGTCGCTCGCAGCTGACATGATGGCCGCATGATGGCCGCACTTGCCTGAGCTCCGAGAATACAGCTCCAATTACTGCTTAGCCTGATGTCCCTTGGCCCCTGGGTGAGAAGGAACTACCAAAGGGCTGCACAAAGAGCAGGGCAGTGTTTCTGCCATGGTAGAAGGTGCAGCACACTTTGCCCCTGTAACACACGGTTTGCTTCCTCTCACATGTTTTTTACCTTTGAGACTTGCACAAGTGCTGCCTTTGCCTACGTAACGTTTGTTCTTGTGCCTGAGTGTCTAGCATATATTGCAGTATTATACCTCAAATTATACTTTGTTTTCTCTTGTAGCCTGCACACTTGTCACTTTTTCCTCCTGCGCACTTTTTACTACCTCATGTATTTTTGGTTGCTCACAATTTTTATTACCTCATGTATTTTTGTTTGCTCATAATTATCACTTTACCGAATGTAACGTAATGTTTGCTTTTGCAATCTTTTGGTCGTGTAATGTTCTCAGTTTGTATCATTTCTGTTCCTATTGTGAAGCGCTCTGACGCCTTCGGGTAAAGTCCGCACTATATAAAATTGCATAAATAAATAAATAAATAAATAAATAAATAAATATATAAATAAATAAGTGGTGAGGTGATCAGTAGGTGCAAGACCTTGCATAGACACAGCACCCCATGTGAGAGAGGAGACTGTGAGCCCATCGCTCATGGGAGGAGAGATCCCGCCCACCCAATGAATGCTGCAGGCACTGGAATGGCACGCGGCAGCTGAGGAATGTCTGCCCCTGTGGATGGAGTGCACAGAAAAGGAGTAGTGGCCACGGACAACAGGCTCTAAATTAGAGAGATCTACAGCCTTGTGACTCAGAACTGCTACGGCTCCAGTGGGCTGGTGTGCTGCACTAGGAGGACGAAGAGTTACCAGCTCTCCTTTCTCCAGCGATTCCTGAAGGGACTGGAATAAGCAGGTAAGGTAGTTATCTGCTTCCATGCTGGGGATGCTATTGCAGCTGTGTCATGAAGAGGTGGGCAGACCGCATCAGCTGGGCTTGCTTAAAGAGGTGGTTTGGGACTCTGGAATCCATACAGCCACACTACATGTGTGGAACTGACTGTGCTGAAGGACTACCTGCTGGTTCCATCCCTCATACTTAGAGACTCTAGGGGAACCCTGTGCTCAATGAACTAAGGTAGTATGGAAGGCTCTGTACCTTGTGACGTGGAAAGTCTGGGCGCATGGGTGGCATGTAGGCCTACTCTCTCTCCCCACTAGCTCGTATTACCCTGCAGAGTCTTATTGGACTATAGTAATTTATGTGAATATGCAACAACAACCTTGCTGAGTATACCTAGTGCTGTGATAGGCTGCTTCAAGTAAGTGGGGTGGGCGCTCAGGAGGGGGTGAGCTCTCAACTCCTGAGTTGAACACTTAAGTCAAAAGACAGGTACCTCCCAAAAAGACAGTTCTCTCCCCATAAGTTGGATCTCATTCTCAATGCTTTCTATATGACCAGGGTTGTGCTGGAGGGCAACAGCAACACGTTCTCCAGTGACTTGGACATCCACAACTGGAAATTGATGGATAAGTTATAAATTAATGTGGACACCATCAGTGAGGTCCAACCAGAGGTCAGCATTTTGCAAACTCAAGTACAGTACCTGGCCAAAAGAATGGAGACTTTGGACCATAGAACTGAATATGCAGAGGGTGTCAACTGATGCAGTAACATGAGAGCGGTGGAGCGTCCCAAAAATGTAGAGAGGAAGGACATCGTGGCCTACCTGAATAATTGGCTGCCAGCCTGTTTTGGTCCTTGCCCTGGAGAGGGCACATAGGGTACCAGCTAGGACCCCATACTGGGTGCAACACCAAGGCGCTTTGTGCCCCGTTTGCTACACAGGGAACTTATCATTCTTAGGGCATGCATGGATGGCAACATTGAACTAGAGAAAGCTTCAGTCACCAGCTTCCCCAACTACACATTGGGAGGGCAACAACAGAGATCTGGCTTCCTGCCTGTCAAAAAAGAGCAGCACAAGGCAGAGCTTCAATATGCTCTCCTTTTCCCAGACCGCCTGAAGGTGCTTGTTGGAGAAAGGGCACAGTCTGCCTGAAGGTGCTTGTTGGAGAAAGGGCACTGTTCTTTGACAAACCGACCAATTCATGGGACTGGCTCGAAAAACATAAAGCAGGTACAGATGCCAGAACCTGGAGAAGACCACCACTTCCGAAGCATTGCAGGCGGTGAAGACAGGGTTCAAACCCAGCTAAAGGACTCTCTATATCACAATCCACACAGACTAGAGAGCAGCTACCATTAATGTGTCAGCCACCCTTTATGCCTTGGCATGAAGGAGTAACACACAGACTCTGCATTGGTGTCCTCGAACTCTGCCTCCACTCAGTGAAGCATGCTCCTCGGTCCTCAGATAACTTCCCTGATGGACGATCTTTGAAGAAATTACCAATTGTTTGAGCATGGTAACTGCACGGCTGACACTTATGCTTGACCCCATAATCCATTATGATACTTCGCTGGGTCATGTCTTCTGAAGGGTCCAGGGGACAATTTGACTTTGACCGGTCAGTGGGGGCACATTGCAACGTTTGCTCTACAGTGGGGGTTTGGATTCAGAAACAAAGCATGACTTGGGGCCAAGGGAGCTGCCTCTTGTAAACTCTCACCATGGTTTTGGTTTTTTTTTTGGGGTACTTTTCACTGCACATGTTGTGCAGTTATACGGACAGAAGGCCAGTGTCAGTCCGACCTGGGGAGAGGAAGTAGGGTATTGTTGTGTTCTAAGTTCCCAGTATAGACTGAGGGGTCACCAACACACACAGGAGGAAGCAAGGGCACTCCAGTCATGAACCAGGGTCCATTGACAAAAGGGGCAATGAGTGGCAGGGTACACATGGATGGGTGACACGGTTCACTCACCAAACATGACTGGGACTATTTATTTATTTTATTTATAAAATTTTATATAGTGCGAACGTGACCCACGAGGGTATCATAGTGCTTTACAATAACAGAACATAAATGGTTGAGGTGGTATACACACATTCTCCACTGACTCGCTAAGAAGAGGTCGCTTCCCCACGCTCCCAAGGCATCATTGTGACTTGTGATACCAGAGCGCTTAGAAGCAGTTTTGCGGTATCGTAGCGCTTTGCAGCTGTCTGTCACCACCGCGTCTGCGCTCCGCTCGCTCTGCTGCCTCTCATCAACGCGATTTCACCCCCGCATTTCTGCCGCTGCCTGCATTGTATCATTGCCTTATATAGCGCTGCTCATTCCAATCTGCGCATTGTTGTGCTCACATTGTTTGCATTATAAGTATTTCTTCCTCGATTGTGCCTCTGATTGTGCCCCAGTCTCGCCCACTTTCGCTTTGTAACTGTTGCAGCCATTTTGTTGTTGTTGTGCTTCCTAGCCCGTAACTCCACCACCGCTCCCGCCTCCCAGCTGACCCTCCCTCGCCCCTCCCCTATTCATATATGACAGATGCATTCACGCGCAGCGATCGTGCCCCATGCGTGCCGAAGGTGCGCCAAAGGTAAGTCCGTCTACGCCCGTCCGTGCCTGGACCGCGCCCAGCTCCAGTCCCCCTGGTCCCCGCAAACCCCTCTCCACCCGCATAACATACGACGCCGATACCTTACTGGCCCTCAACCCCGGACGCACACCACAATGCTGTAAAGCTACCCCAGGACACACCCAGGGACCATTCACATGCCACTCATGCAAGTTTACCTGCATCAAGACATACACCAAATCCACTTCCTCCGAACACACCTCCGACTCTAACCACCTGAAGTGCATCCTGCTGAACACCCGCTCGATCCACAGACACGCCACCGAACTCTGGGATCTACTCGACACTACATCACTGGACGTCGCCTTCCTTACTGAAACATGGATGAACGCCTCAATAGCACCCGACATCGCCATAGCCATCCCGGACAATTACAAGATCATACGAAAAGACCACCCCATCCAAACAGGAGGAGGCATCGCCATCGTCCATAAGAACACCATCCGAATCACTACCAGCTCCGATGTCAACCTTGCGGCTGCCGAACACCTTCACTTCCAAATCCACACCGACCCCAGGACCACACTTAGAGGCACCCTCATCTACAGACCACCAGGAACCCGCACAAAATTCAACGAAGACATCACTGACTTCATGAGCCCACATGCCCTCTCTTCCGAGAACTACATCCTACTGGGAGACCTCAACTTCCACCTGGAAAAGAAAAACAACAGCAACACAACCACCCTTCTGGACAACCTGGCCAATCTCGGACTCAAACAACTTGTTAACACCCCCACTCACCAAGCCGGGCACACGCTCGACCCTATCTTCACCTCCAGCAAACACATCTCCTTCGATCACACCACAACTCTCCACTGGACGGACCACAGCTGCGTCCACTTCAGCTACAAAAAGACCTCGACCCACATCCCCCCACAACCTATTCCTCGAAGAAACTGGAACAAAATCACCACCGACCAAGTCTTCACATCACTCAACCAAAACCCTTCTGCCATATCATCAGACCCAAACCAAGCTGCCACCAAATTCACACAATGGATCTCCCACAGCGCCGACGAATTAGCACCCTTGAAAAACCACCAGATCAAACACGGTAGCAAAAATGCCCCCTGGTTCAACGATGACCTTAAGAAATCCAAAAAGTTATGCCGTACCCTCGAGAAAATCTGGAGAAAAAACCCAACCACTGACAACCTGACCACCTTCAAAGGCGCCACCCGCAAACACCACCAATTGATCCGATCCTCCAAGAAATCCGCATTCAAGGATCGACTCGACAACAACGCCCACAACAGCAAGGAACTATTCAACATCGTCAAAGAATTTACCGACCCCACCGCCGGCTCCAACGACATCACTCCCTCCCAAGACCTCTGCGATTCTTTATCTTCTTTCTTCCACAACAAAATCGTCGACATACACAACAGCTTCAAAAACCAGACCGACCAACAAACCACTCCACCCACCTCCGAACCAAAACAGAACTCCCACAACCTTTACGCCTGGAAAACAATCACTACAAAAGACACCATCCGCCTGATGAACTCCATCCACTCAGGCTCACCAACCGACCCATGTCCCCACCACATCTTCAACAAAGCAGACTCCATCATCGCCCCCTATCTCCGCGATGTCATCAACTGCTCCCTCAACTCCGCAACCTTCCCGGAAAGCTGGAAACATGCCGAACTCAGCGCCCTCCTGAAGAAACCCACAGCAGACCCCTCGGAACTTAAGAACTACCGCCCCATCTCACTCCTCCCTTTCCCGGCCAAAGTCATTGAGAAAGCCGTCAATAATCAGCTCGCCGCCTTCCTCGAATCCAACAAATCACTCGACCCATCACAATCCGGCTTCCGAGCCAAACACAGCACTAAAACCGCACTTATCGCAGCTACAGACGACATCCGAACACTACTGGACAACGGAGAAACAGTTGCCCTCATCTTACTTGACCTCTCAGCAGCCTTCGACACAGTCTGTCATAGCACCCTCATACAACGCCTCAGCAACGTCGGAATACAAGGAAAAGCTTTGGACTGGATCATCTCATTCCTCCAGGAAGAACCCAGAGAGTCCGCCTCCCCCATTCAAATCAGAGGCCACCGAAGTCATCTGCGGCGTACCACAAGGATCATCACTCAGTCCCACTCTCTTCAACGTATACATGAGCCCCCTCGCATCCATCGCGCGACAACACAACCTCAACATCATCTCCTACGCAGACGACACCCAGCTGATACTCTCCCTCACCAAAGACCTTAACACCGCCAAAACCAATCTACACGAAGGAATGAAAGAAGTAGCTGAGTGGATGAAGAACAGCCGTTTAAACTAAACTCGGACAAAACAGAAGTCCTCATCTTAGGATCATCCCCCTCTGCCTGGGACGACTCATGGTGGCCTCCAGCCCTGGGAACCGCACCCATACCTACTGATCACGCACGTAACCTGGGCTTCATCCTGGACTCCACCCTCTCGATGACCAGACAAGTCAACGCCGTCTCATCCTCATGCTTCAACATCCTACGCATGCTCAAAAAAATATTCTGTTGGATCCCCACCGAAACAAGAAAGACAGTCACCCACGCACTGGTCACTAGCCGACTGGACTATGGATATACCCTTTACGCCGGAACCACAGCCAAACTACAGAAAAAACTCCAACGCATCCAAAACGCTTCAGCCAGACTCATACTGGACATCCCCCGTCATTCCCACATTTCCGGGCACCTGAAAGACCTCCATTGGCTTCCCTTAAACAAGAGAATCACATTCCGTCTCCTCACCCACGCACACAAAGCCCTCTACGACCTAGGACCAGAATGCCTCAACAAACGACTATCCTTCTACACACCCACCCGCCAACTACGATCATCCAATCAAGCCCTCGCCGCAATTCCGCGCATCCATAGATCCACCATGGGAGGAAGATCCTTCTCCTACTTAGCAGCCAAGACTTGGAATTCTCTCCCCACTCGCCTCTGTTCCACACAGAACCACTTCTCTTTCAGAAAACAGCTAAAAACCTGGCTCTTCGATAAGTAATGCACCGTTCATCCCCTCAAGCGCCTTGAGACCCTCTGGGTGAGTAGTGCGCTATACAAATTCCTGAACTTGAACTATTCAAATTTGTCAATTTTTACAATAGAAATATAAATTATGCATAAAAAACATGGAGTACCGTGATTATTGTACAATAGACAGTTAATGAGCATTAGGTGATTGTGCTAGCAATCATACAGATGATAACTTCTAACAATTCGAAGTTGATATATAAAATGTATAGATGACCAGGAGGACACACAGCCAACTAAGCTTTAGACTGTATACAATTATTGAGCAATAAGGGCTGTGATATAAGTCTTACATACAGTAGACTCGACCAATCGATCTGAGATAGGCAATGGTAATAGGATCTTAAAGATGACTCGGTGACATCCTGTAATTAAAACTTAGGAAATGAATTTATTCATTAGTAGTCTTTTTACTTCCTTTTTGAATTAAGGAAGTAAAAAAAGTGATGCCACAAAACTAGTGGAGATAAAGAGTTCCAAATCTTTGGTGCAATCCCTGAGAAAGCTCTCCAGCCAGTTGTCCTCTCATGGAAGGATTGAGGTTTCAGTAGGAAAGTGCTTGCACTTCGTAGTTGTCTGCAGCCTCCAGACTTTTCCAGCTTCAGCGCCAAGTAACTGGGTGTATTGTTGTGAATTGCTTTGTGCATCATGCACGCCACTTTAAGGTGTATTCTTGCCTCGTAAGGCAACCAATTCAGTGCTTTCAAGGTTGGTGAGATGTGACTGTTTCTTTTGGTTCCTAATACCAGTCTAGTCTAATTTTTATTTGGGGAGATGACAGATGGTGGTGCTTCCATAGTCTAATCTTGGTAGCACTAGGGCTTGTACTGCAATTTTTAGATCTGCCTAAGGGAGGAAGGGTTTGAGTTTCCTTAATATACTCATCTTGTGATTAGCTCCCTTGGTGGCAATAGAGATGTGCGACTGCATATTCAAATGTTTGCCTATGGAGATTCCTAGGGATTTTGCTGAGTCAATGATGAGGGGGACACAGTGAAAGGAGGTTAGGTGTTTTAACCAGAGGTCTAGCTTTGGAGTGTGGCTTGGTGGCGAGATGACAATGAATTCCGTCTGAAAAGATTTGATGACATTGAATGAATTACATTATATAATGCTCTTTCTCTAATACATTTGGAACAAAAATTCTTTGGAAATGAAAAAATGGCCTGTGGACTGGACTATCTTTGACAAATTCAATAATTGATTGAAAACATTGAAAGAAGGGGATTCGCTCCTTTCCTATTGGTTACATTGTAGGAATTGTAGTTCCAACTCTCCTAGAAGCAACTCAGATCTTCTGGAACCTTGACTGGTGTTGTGGACACTCAAGAACACAAAAGGACCTTCTGGAAGAAGATCCAGAAGTTTGGAATCAATTGTAGAATTTTTTTACTAAGCTCCATAAGTTGACTGACCCCTGGTCGAGAGTCAAGCCGGCAACGTCAAATCGTGACTTGGCCTGAAATGCAGGTTTGCCCTGCTATAAAGTCCAGAGCTCTTCGCAGTTGACGATGAGAACCAAGACCCCCAGGAATCACAGATACTTTACATGGAAGCAAGCTAGCATCATCAAAGTGCAACCTGGCCTGCGCTCCTTGTATCCAATCCGCGCTTCATCCAGGTCAGCCTGAAACTTTAGACCTTATCGCAGTCAAGCATGACCAGCTGTCCGAAGTTGATTCTTTTGGCTTTTAGGCATTAGAAAGCACATTTCATCTTTAAAAATTCTCCTAATTTTAATGATAAAACATTTCCGATTTTTATAAACTGGTGTTGGATTTGCATTGTGTGTTTCTAGCTTACTTATTTGCTGTTATTGTTTTTTTAAATTCTTTAAACATCATTCTTGACTGGACTTTGTTAATGATTGTGGTGTATCACTAAGTATAGCTATCTACCTGCCCTTACTAACAGACCATCTTCCAGCATATTCCATTTGACCAACATAGGATATTTGGTAAGATGGATCATGATTTCCTACGGAACATTCTCGGAAAGAGAATTTGACTTTGAAATACTGTCTTTGAATGGTTTAAATTTTACTGTGCAAAGAGGTAATTGTATGTAAATGTAGGCAATTCCTTTTCCAGCCTCACCTCATTTCCTCAGGTTTCAATCTAGTCCCACTGCTCTTCAACATATATGTTGTAAGTATCATTTTAATAATGAAACATTGGGAATATTTTATGTTCAATATGCCAATGACACCTGTTGATACATGAAAAGAAAGAGAACATATAACATTCAGATTCTGTTGATATGTTTCACATTGTCTCAGGTGAAAATAAATGTGAAACAGCAGGCAAATGAATCACTTGTCCTCTTCCCAAACCAGAAGTATGAGTTCATCAATGGAGAGGTTGACATACTGAGTGATATAACTTTCACTCTATGAACGAAAGTGCTTCTATTTGCACAGTTAGTCCCATTTTGTGTGGATTGATAATGCAGTTTTTTGTTGACTGTGTACACTGGGATACTGTTAAACTAGAGCCAGTGCATATGGTCCGACTCCTAAAAATAGATTAATTTAATTTGCTAAACCCTAATTGCCATATTTAATTTTCCCATAAGGCCATAGTTCATGGTGTCCCAGAATACATACATGTTATTGAAAGTTAAAAGTTGCCTATAGACTGCAGCACTACTGTGCTATCCAACAGTGTGACAAGTCAAACATGACTCTAGACCTACCACTGTGGCCTGGATGCCGCAGTTTTAAAACTGCAACCCAACCTGTCAAAATAAACTCGTTTAACCTTTTAAAAACTTCCCTTTGAAGTATTAATAGGTCACCCCTGTGTAGGCCTTGTAATCCAATGGGCAGGGGATTCAAAAGTAGGACATGTAGACATATAAAGTTAACATGTTTTGGGGGGCGTGGCCACGAGCTGAGCATGGCGGACGTGTAGCGCGTTAGCTCCGTCCCATGCCCGCAACACTTGCTAAATATCCTGTGATCCTGGGGCCCCACTCGACCCATCGCGGCACGCCGACAACGAGGTGGAGGTAGCCGACCGGCACGGAACAACTGCGACCCCAACAGTGCGGAGGGAGAGATCGGCACCGGCGCGGCCTGAATGCGCATGGTGAACCGGCGGCCTCGATTGACAGCCGGGCCGGGCTGGGGTGGAACGACGGAAGCCGCACTGTGTGGGTGCTGGCGGACAGGAGCGATACTTGCAGGCGGATCCACACATTGGACTGCGGAGGTGAAGACGTCCCTACGCAGGGCACGAGTAGACGCCTGAGACCTGACGGAGGAGTGTGCGCGTGGAGCTTGGGCTCCCGATGCCCGACGGCCTGCACCACGGTGGCACAGCCGGGTGGCCGGTGAGAGAGTACAGCACGGTACCTGCCTATCCATACTGAAGGGCGAACGCACGACTGCGACGAGGAAGGGGCACTGGAACTACGCAGGAGGAGCAGTCTTTGCAGCCAGGCAGGCTAGGCGCCCGGCGCCATCTTGTTGCTCGGCGCCATCTCAGACTCGCTGCCCCCGCCTTCTTGGGGCCATTGGACTTCTGTGCCTGGAACGAGACTGCACCGGCGCTGCCCGCCAGGCCAACACCCGACCTCGGGACACGAAGTCACACCGAGGCACCGGTGGCATAAGGTGGCTGGGCTATACACACACAAACGCTCACATAACGGATGTACCCCTGCCGGGATTTGTCAGCGACGGCACTACATCGAGAGTAACTGCAACTCCGTCCAATATTGAGTGCGGCGTGGTCATCCCTTCGACTCACACAGCTGACCCCGGAATACAGTGGGTGCGCAAACTCTTCAGGCCGCTGTACCACTGTACAACTTACTGGGACAATAGGTGTGGAGCGTCGGCAATGGGCGCACATTGACTTGATTGCAACAATCGTGTCCATACCACCGCCACCCTGCAGACGAGAGCAATGGGGAAGCACAGGACCAAACTACAAGAGCAGGCTGCGAACGCTGACACCCACTCTACGGACTCGGAGGACCCCCTGGCCTCCTCCAACGCGGAGATCGTTCCTCCGACAAGGAAATGCACACAGGACGCGAAGCTAGACCTCATCCTAGCAGAAATAAAGGCCTCCCGGGAAGCACTTGAACTCCGCATGGACAACATGGCGACTGGTCTGTCGCTACTTCGGGCGGACCATAACAAACTGGCCGAAAAGGTAACAGAGCACAAACTTGCTCTAGACGACCTCATACCTCAACAAACAGAACATTCGACCAAGATAGAGACCATGGAGAAGCAGATTAAACTAATATGGGACAAACTGGATGCCGCGGAAGGGCGGGCTCGCCGCAATAACGTGTGCATTTTAGGTATTCCAGAGAGGAGTGAGGGGAGAAACCCAACGCAATTTGTCGAGGACTGGTTAAAAACGATTCTGGGCCCGCAAGACCTGACACCGCTGTATAGCGTGGAAAGGGCGCACAGGATGCCGACTCGGCCGCCCAAACCGGGAGCACCACCGAGACCGCTGATAGCACGCCTTCTGAACTATAGGGACAGAGATGCGGTCCTAAGAGTGGCAAGAGAAAAAGCGCCGATTAAATATGAGAATAAAACCATCTCTGTGTACCCAGACTTCACCCCAACGGTGCAAAGGGCTAGTTCGACGTTCCTGGGTGTGAAGCGCAAACTGAGGGACAGGAACTTAAAGTACGCATTGCTGTTCCCTGCACATCTCAAGATCATTCACGAGAACAAATCGTACTTCTTTGACTCCCCTGAAGACGCGGCGGAGTGGATGGAGGTGACTCTGACCCCCACGAACTCCCAAGAACCATTCAGGGAAGATGCTGGAGAGGGCTCCATGCACTCCGGGGGGGGGCGACAATGGCAGAGATCAGGAGGCAGCCATGCCGACGCACTGGCGGTAAATTGGAAGTCGAAAACAGGACACTCCGGGAAGACTACAGGGGTGATCCAACTGACGAAGAAAGCAGTGGCTGCACACAATGCAAGGGCCAGCTCAGACGTGGGCAGCAAATCAGGAACACAAACTGAAGTATCTGGATCTGCAGACAGCCTGCAGCTGTTCCCCAAAATCACGGCCAAGGAGGCTGCAGAATTCTGAGGACTCCACCGTAGCAATGGTCTGTAATGTATAACACTTAAGTGCGAGCCAAGATGGGTTGAGGGGCACGGTACTCACACCAGCTGAGGGCACGTTGTGGTTACACCGACAGGCTCTGAGCGTGTGAACGTGGGTCTCCACCCCCCAACGAATAGACATGTTTTGGTGTGACTTTTGCCCGCGTTGGGCAGTAATGTTCGGACTTCGGGGGTTGTTACTCGGGGACCTTGATGTTCAGGGGTTGCAAGTTAATGGGGCACTCAACACTGTACTTATTTTACACATGGCCTTCCTGGCACAAGGCGTATTGTCTACACTCTACGTGAGCACGGATGGGGACCCTTAATATCTATAAACTGTGCACCTGGAATGTGAGGAGCATGGGGTCCATACAAAAAGACACAGACTCTTGGCGCAACTCAGCAGACGGAAGGTGATGATAGCCTGCCTCCAAGAAACACATTTGAACAGTGCGGAGGGTGCCAAACTTCAGAAAAAGTGGAAAGGGCAATTGTTTGCTACCTCCTATTCAGCTTTCTCCAGGGGGGCAGCTGTGTGGTTCAGGAACTCAGTGCCTTTTAGGTTGGTGGAGAAAAGACCTGACCCTGAGGGTAGATATGTGTTTGTGAGGGGTGTACTAGATGGCCTCCCTATTGTTGTTGGCAGTGTGTACGCACCGAACTCAGGTCAATCCGATTTTCTGACAAGCATTAGTGGTATGCTGGCGGATTGGGTGGAATACACCTGGGTGTTGGGCGGGGATTTCAATGTGGTCCTGGATCTAGCACTGGATAGTTCGCACCCACCCCTCCAGGCCACTGAAAGTAGGCGACAGGCTGACGCACTGGCGCTCTGGGCAGAGGGCTGGGAACTGGCTGATGCGTGGCGTAGAAGCACACACTAGACAGGGAATAAACTGCACGCCAGGATTGTTCTGCACCAAATCCCTACTGGATGCAATTACACTGGCCGAACACATGGGGAAAATATTCTCAGACCACAATCCTGTAGAGGTCCCCCAACAATGGCGATAGGCCCCTTCACCTATACCGACTTGGCGACTTGACACGGAACTACTCGAAGACACTGTCTTCAAAGCGTCAATTGCTGAGGCGAACACGCATTACTTCACAATAAACACGAACACTGCCAGCTCACGTCAGATCGAGTGGGATGCCTTTAACGTGTCGATTAGAGGGGAAGCAATTGGATCGCGCGTGGGTTTAAGAAGGAATGTGTTGGAGAAGCTAAGGGAGGTGGAGGGGCGCCTCGCTATGCTAGAAAATGAAGCTGCAGGCACGAACTTGCCATTCACTCCACTACAGGAGGCGAATGTACAGCATGCGATACTACAAGAGGAACTGCGTGTACTAGATTACAGAGAATATACATGTAAACAACACACGCAAGCGGATAGGCCAGGCCCACTTCTGGCGCGTATAGTGAAGGATGCCCCGACGCACACGCCCATACTGGAGGTCACTGATCAAGGGGGGTCTCAGGCCACGACACAAACAACAATTAACACCGCCTTCAGGGAGTACTACGAAACACTCTACGGCCCGCACCCACCATTCTCGGACACGGCATTCGCAGAGTTTATGTCCGGGCTTGATCTACAGCGCCTGGAGGACAGGGAGGGGGAGATACTGGCACGGCCCATAACGATAGCGGAAGTTCGGCAGGCTATCCGCTCGCTACCATGGAACAAGGCTCCCGGAACGGATGGCCTCCCGGCTGAGTTCTACAAGACCTATATAGATTTGCTTGCCCCGCGCCTGAACGTTTTATATCAGGAGGCACTGTGTGCCCACACCCTACCACAGTCATCCCTGCAGGCTTTAATTGTCTCTCTACTGAAACCGGGGAGGGACGGAATGCACCTGGCCAATTATAGACCCCTATCCTTACTAAATACGCATTATAAAATACTAAGCAAGATCTTGGCTATGAGACTAGCTCACTACATACCGCAACTTATCCGTACTTACCAATGCGGCTTTGTGCCGGGCAGAAGTACGGCTCTCAATTTACGGCGCCTGAGTCAACTAATGCTAAGTGGTCAGCAACGGGTGAGAACGGAGGGGGGTATCTAACTAGATTTGAAACAGGCTTTTGATTCCCTCAGATGGGACTTCATGTTTGCGGTACTCCTCGCCTTCGGTATACCACCTACATATGTGGCGTGGGTGAAATTGTTATACACTCGGCCAACGGCTAGGGTGCGAACAAACAGGTGCATCTCTGACCCACTACCCATAGAGAAGGGAACCCGGCAGGGCTGCCCACTCTCCCCACTCCTCTTTATACAGGCCCTTGAACCATTACTATGTAAACTTCGCGCTCTGGCTCAACACCGGGGTATACAAAGGGCAGGAACAGTGCATGTGGTCTCTGCCAATGCAGATGATATCATTCTTTATCTGCGCGACCTGGGAGGTGACCTAGATCCTATTCCCAGCATTTTCGAGAACTTCCGCACACTTTCGGGCCTAACTGTCAGCGAACCTAAATCATATGGGTTCCACTTCAGTGACATGGATGCGAACACTCCACTGTTGTTCGCACCACACACCTTCCAAATGGCGGAGTCCACATTCCGGTATTTGGGAATACAGATATACAGAAAGGCGGAGGACATGATCGAAGGCAACCTTGGCAGGGCCATTGCTTCACTAACTTCGCAAGTGAAATTCTGGACCTCATTACCACTGTCAGTGGCGGGCAGGATTGCCATCTCTAAAATGGTAGTTCTACCGAGATTAATATACTACTTCACGGGATTACCATTTGTGATCCCAGCCATTGTCTTCCAAAAGTTGAACACAACACTAACGGACCTGGTCTGGGGGCCAGGGCGTAGACAAATTAGTCTGTCCAAACTGCAGCTGCGCACTGACTCGGGCGGAATGGGGGTACCTGATTATCAGGCATACAACTACGCCTGCCAGCTACAGTGGCTGGCCTACTGGCTGGCGGGCCGCAACCTACACAAACTCAACATGACGGAGGCGGAATGGTCTAGGGGGACCCTTCATGCCCTATTATTACCGGGGGCGGAGATCCCTAGACACACTCACCCACTGCTGCGACTAGCGCTTGCTTACTGGAAGAGGGCAGTGAAATACACATCCCCGGCGTCTTCCTATGCCCCCAAGATTCCACTTCTGGGTGTCCCACTGGGCACGGAAATACTGTCGAACCGGACACTTACTACATGGCAGGAAGCGGGGGTCATGCAAGCGCAAGTGGGTGACCTGTTTGCAGATGGTCAAGTTATGTCGTTTGACGACTTCCGCGAGACCCATCACGTGCCAGGGGGCACTTTTCTCTTACATGCTCAAGTGCGAAGATGCGTACTCAGGACATGGGCAGCCGAGGGAACGGAACCCCCCTCAAATCCCCTATTGACGATGCAATACCTAATGGGAGCGGGTAGCCTCTTAACGAATTGGATCACGAATGGAATTCGATCTGGGAGGGCGATCTCCTTACAACCCTTGCAGACCAAATGGGAGGAAGACGCGGGGAGGCCATTCAGAGACAAGGAATGGGAACGTGTAGTTAAATTCCCCAAGAAAGTTTCCAGGAACCCCAAATTTAAATTCATCCAACTCATGATCCTACACAGGGCTAATCTATCACCACACCGCTTACACGTAATGTTTCCTACCACACTCGATAGTTGCCCGCGCTGCAATGTAGATAACGCGCGCCTACTGCACATGTTGTGGGATTGCCCAAAACTGGGGTATTACTGGACCTCGGTGCATGAAGCCCTAACTAAACTAGCACCGCCCAAGCCCTACGCCACTATCGCTTACTCCATACTCGGGCTTGGCCCTTCAGAGCGCAAGAAAAGCGTCACCACCCGCTTCACAGACCTAGCCTTGCTCCTAGCGAAACATACAATCACCATGCGCTGGAAGTCAGCTAGACCCCCGAATCCAGATGTGTGGAGGGCAGAGGTACTACGGTGGGGGAAGGCGGAGAGTGAGGCACTGCAGAGAGAGGAGTGCAGAGGGTTGAGGAGGAACTTATCCTCCCTGGAATGGAACACAATGCTTGGGGCTTTTGAAGCGGATGGATCCCCAGAATCATACTCTGAGCTCTCAGTTGTGTAGAGAGAAAAGTCCGCTAGACCTCATGGGGGTAATAATGCAGAGTAACTAGATAATCCTGGCAGCCCGGGTGCACGGGCATTCAACACAGACTTCACACTAGCTGTACCATCCCCGAATGTGCCGTAACGCAATGAGCAGCGGAATGCCAGTGCCAATTGTGATCTGACAGAGTGCTAGGGAAGGGTGGGTGTGGGTGGGGGGAAGTTAGTTTATTTAACGGTTGGGATATAATGTAAAATCAAAACGACAATACTATGCGATGCTCTGACAATAGATATGAATATGTGTACATACCAAAAAAACTGCAAGGTATTTTGAACTGTTGTACCATGTATAGTGCACAATGACTATGCTATTAAAAAGAATTTCCCCCCCAAAAAAGTTAACATTTCTTCACAGTGACTAGCACCCAAAAGGTAATGTGACTGTACAAAGGCTGAATTTCCCATAAACACTGGAAGACAATATTCATTTTGCTCTCTCAGGATGGGCAGCTACCAGGTGTAAACAAGTCATTACTGTTTTAACTTCTATTAATTTATTACCTGAAAAACCAGCCTCTATTTTCTATAAAAATTACCCAAAATGTGAAAATCTCGGACAGAAATAGGACCCAAAGCACCTCATTAGCAGTGATGCAGGAACGTCACATCGTAACTTTCTGCACACAGAATTACCACTATTGTTGGGGTTGATGCACCTCACCATTAGGGGATTTCCTCTGTGCATTTAGTGCAGAAATAAATATTTCTGAACATATTTAATGAAAAATAAGGAAGAACTCCGACATCAGAAATGAACTCTTCTCTGCGAGGGACAATGATCAGTGTTATGACCTGACCAGTCTGCTGCATTGGGAGCCCCATATTCTTCTACCTGTAGATTACATTTCAGAGAGATTGTGTAATTTTCCAATACTTTCTCTCACATTGAATTCACCAGGAAAAACGTGACATTTTAAAAATGATCAAAATCACTCACGTTCCCTTGTTCCCTTCAACGCCTTCAGCTCCACTCCAGCATTTTTCAATAGCCAAGGTGAAGGCTACCAAATGTGTGCTGACAACATACAATTTCTTATTCGCATTCTAAAAGAATAAGAGCACAGAAATGAGGCGCATAAGCTCCTAAAACAACTAAGTAAATGAATGCCAGACAACAGACTCCACAAATGTGGCAAAACATTAGTTCTTATGCTTTAGCCATAGAAAACATGTACACTTTACTTTAAACAGGGCTGCTTACCTGGCGACTCCCTCCAATCTCACATTTATCTACAATATAGAACTACATAGATCTACGTAGGTTTCCTGCGTGTGGAAGCACATTGTCCTACATGACCACCTGTAACATATTACATGAAGATTTGGATCACTCGCAGCATGGATTTCGGAGAGAGCATAGTACGGACTCGGCCCTTACCATTGTGCTTGAAAACATCTGCACTAGAGTGGATAAGGGTCAGACTACCGTCCTTATCCTGCTAGATTTCACGGCTGCGTTTGATACCCTGTCTCCCTCAGTGTTAACATTTCGACTGAGGGAGATAGGGGTTGAGGGGCCCGCACTTAGTTTGCTGGCCTCCTTCCTCGGCCAGAGGGAACAGAGAGTCAAGCTGGGGGAGTTCCTATCTCCATCCCTTCCTGTGCATTGTGGGGTCCCTCAGGGGTCGGCATTAAGTCCGACCCTTTTTAACATCTATGTGACCCCACTTGCCAGGCTCATTAGATCATATGGGATGGAAGTAGTCTCCTATGCCGACGACACGCAGATATTGATGTCTCTCGCCCAACCTGTCATCTCCGCTGCCTCCAATTTTAGACACTGTATGGAGGCAGTAGCTCAATGGATGATTTGCAATTCATTGAAGCTTAATGGCGAGAAGACAGAAGTTCTGGTGTTCGGAGGAAAGGAGGACATTTGGTCGGCGGAATGGTGGCCTACATCCCTGGGCGTGTGTCCGACACCCACTGCCCTGGCCAGGAATTTAGGAGTCATGATTGACCCTACCCTGGGGATGGGTCAGCAAGTAAACAGGACTATTTCCACATGTTGGGGCATAATAAACATCTTGCGGAAGATTAAACATTACCTGTCCCCCACAGGCCAGAAAGCAAATTGTAATAGCATTAATAGGCTCAATACTTGAGTACTGTAATGCCCTATATTTAGGCATTAACAAGGGTCTGTTAATGCGACTTCAAATGGTGCAGAACGCCGCCGCCGCTAAGTTTGTACTGGATCTACCTAAGCGGGCCTCTGCCGCTGCTGCCAGAAAGACATTGCATTGGCTCCCGATTGAGGCCAGGATCTCTTTTAAGTCCCTATGTTTGATCTATGGTGCTTTGGCTACAAATAAATCGGGAGGCCTAAGGCACCTGTTGGTTCCTTATACCCCTTCCAGAACTCTACGCTCCGCCAATAAATCCCTGCTATCAGTCCCCCGTGTTGTAGAGCCAAGTGGGGTGGCAGAGCCTTTTCGTCTCTGGCTCCAAAGCTGTGGAACACTCTGCCGGCTGAGATTAAATCCCTTCCCTCAAAGCAAGCTTTTAGGAGGGCTCTCAAGACGCGGCTATTTGCCAAAGCCTACCCTTAGCTCTGGATTTGCCTTTTATGATCTTTTTTAGTTAGGCGCCTTGATGCCTTCGGGCTTAGTTGCGCGTTTATAAATTTCATTTCATTCATTCATTCAAGATAAACTAAGCCAAAGCCTCTGCCCACTACACAATACCTTCCCGATTTGTCAGTGGTCCAGGATGGATGTTTTACAGCCTTATTGGTAATTTTCTTGAAGGCAGTGACATTAAGATTAGATTACTAATTCTTGTCTTAATTTGGGTAGATCTAAATTTATACAAAAGCAAAATGGTTCTAGACAATATCTAATAAACAAGCTTTACCATCAAAATGGAGCCAAATGTAACCTGAAGAGATGAAAAATAAACCTGGAAAAGCACACTGCATAACTTTTTTCCACCTGATGGGCATTAAAATCAGACACAGTTTGAAAGAGAAAGTCTCTGAGGCCTGTTTTTCCTAAATGCATTTCACTCTACTATCAACTACATGCAAGCAAATGCCTCATATTCTTATTTCTAATAATGTCTTTAACTGCGATGCCATCATATCATGCCATCCTGGGACCTATTACTGCAAATAGCATTTCTGTAGAGCTGTAGGTACCGAATATAAAACTATTGAAACCCCCATGGGCAGCGTCAATTTTTACTTTGGAGGCAAATCTAGTTTCTCGTTAGTTTCATTTTCAAAGATTTTTCTGATTGAAAGACAATGTATCTTTTAGATTCAATTAATTGTAACCTTTTCAATAAAGGTTGCCTCCAGGGCGGAAGTCTGAAGTTAGAGCCCATGGATGTCAATTAGTGGTAGACGGAGCAGTACCTGCTCCTGCTGGCTAGCCACTTATTAAGTCTGGAATATTTTTGCAGATCCTTGTCCTGAGGGTTATGAAGGAGGTAGAAAGATAAGAAAGAAATTTCTGAGCCCCTTTGTAGTTTGCAGTTTGTCAATTAACAGGCAAGCAATGTGTGATAATGTAGAAGCAGTCTGTTAGTGGAATAGGAATCCCTTCCATGACGGTGGAGCCAGGTTTGGCTACGCCTTCAGGATTACTATGTCGGTTACTGAATGTCCATCCATGTTGACCTTTCTGACATGGATTGGCTGTTGCATATGGCCTTTCCCATATGGCCCCTCAACATCCCTTCACCGTCACAGTGCTTGCCACACGGTGCACAGATGTTTGCGAACTTCCTTTTTTCAATGGGAGCTTGTGATGTAGGTGTTTTCAGCCCGCTGCACAAGCTCCCATGGGAAAATTAATGTTTCCGACCACACTGTATGCGGTTGCATCTAAATTAGGGTGTAGGAACCGCCGACCTATGGTCAGGCGGTTCCTTCACACACAACTGTGTCGGGCAGATGCGTGTCCTCCCTACATCACAATGAGGGCCTAAGTGTTCTGTTGATTTTTTTGAAAAAATCTTAGATGTCTTTCCCAGTGACTTTTGAGGCAGGTAAAATAGAGCTCTGCTGAAAGGAAAAGGATATATTTCCAAGAGCAGTTATTTGGGATTTGCTGTATGTTAAGAAATGCACATTCCAAAATCGGTCTTCAACATTGTGAAAAACATTTGCACTAAGTAAAATTGAAAACATATTCAAACATAGTTTAGTGGAAAATTCACCTTCAAATAAAGTTCATTTTATTGCATTATTAATTATATGTTTTCCATTTTGTCTTTAAATTACAACTTTGAAACGTTTTAACGAGTTACCAAAAAGAAATGTAACTTTCAAACAAAATTACAATTGTTTTGTCTTTCTGTTAAAAGACAGGTGAAGAAATCTGTTAATTATGAGAGATTTTTATGAAAAAAGTTCCTATCAAATAATGATTTGACAACCTCAGCCTTCTTTCTCAGTATCTTTTACCAATTAGAGGTGCAGCCATGAAATCGGGACAGTAAAAAAAAAAATGTCACACCCTCCATGTAATAAAAACAACTTTCTAGAACTAAGGGCCAAATAAAAACAAAGCAATTCCAATTGCGATTCAGTAACACCTTACCACATCATGATTTGTGTTTGCAATACAGTATTTGAAAGGGGCATGTTTTGGGCATCCCTTCCAAATACTGAATCTGAATGGGAAGTATTAATGTTTTGCAACAGAATTCTGGCTGCAAAACATTAATACTTTACAGACTCCTTGACGAAGGTGTTAACCCAATCACAAATGTGAAGGGGTCACCATTCCCCTCTGAGATTGGAAATGAAATCCCATGTACCACTGCCTAATCTTAAAAAATTATACATCAACATTTCATATTATTTATTTAAACGTTTTCTTTTAAGGTAAATGGGCTGCATTTAAAAAAAGATTTCTTTATTTAAAAACCATCACAGACATGCTCACCATCCCTGTGATGCCTATCATCATTCAATGTCGCAAGTGTAAGACTCAATAGGCGAGATACTAGTCGTACAAGAGAGGGAACTACGGATTAGAATTTGAAACCATATGGAGGTTTGGAAAATAGAGGGGATCTAGTAGAAAAAGCATCTGCAAGACAGGATAGTCGGTCTGTCCAAGATGATTGGGTTAGGGGATCTATGGCTTTGCCGGTTATAGATCTTTTACCGGCAGCTTGCCCTTACACATTTGTTTTGACAGGGGTTCCCGCATTTGGTGGAACTAAAGAGGAAACTCCGCAAATGCTTATCAATAAGTCGGCCCATTGGTTGAATAGGAACATGCAATTTAATATCTCCAATCACTGGCACATTCTAATGGCGAGAGGGGTGTCCTGGATTGGTTGCACTAGGAAGTGCTTTCCAGGAGACACTGTGATTCTAATCTTCAGGTTCCATGGACTGGTACAAGGGTGCAGTCTAAATATCGATTCCGAATCTCCCACCTACCGTAATATCGAGTTGGAAATATCGAAGGTGAAGAATACCGAGGTCAAGAATATCGTTGGACAGAATATTGACAATAAGGTAAGTAATATCGAATTTTTTTATATCGATGTAAGTAATATCGAAGTTAGTATTATCAATATCAAATATATAGATGTTACTAATTTCGATGTTACTAATATCGATATTTGTTTATTGTTATATATTTTATTAAGTATTTTATATGTATTTGTTATATGTTTTTTGTTAAGTATTTTATTTGTTTTAAATTGTATGTGTACTATATGTTATATATTATTAATGTTATTTTTAAGTTAATGTTATGTTTTAGTACTGGAGCAGGTCGTGGGTTAATAGGGGAATAGGGTGGGAAGTAATTTAAATATAGTAAGTTAATTATTAATTTTTAGTAATTGTACAATAATTTTAATTAATTTTTGCGTTTAAGTTCTGTAGCGGGTTGTAAGTTTATAGGGGAATTGGGTGGGAAGTAATTTAATTGTAATTAAGTAATGATTTTTTTATTGGTATTGATAATTATTTTATGTTTAATTAATTAATAATTGGTAATTAATTATTTTATTTGGTAATTCATTTTTTATTTGGTAATTAATATTTGTAATTGCTAATTACATTTTTTATTAGGCAATTAAGATTTTTAATTGTTAATTACTTTTTATGAATTGGAAATTATTTTTTATTAATTGGTAATTATTGTTTCATTAAAAATATGTTTTGATTTTAACCCCTTCCATGCTGGGCCGTTTCCGCCGCTGTGCGGTAAACAAAAGAACAGGGCGGGGCCGTGACGAACCCCAGCCGTCATCAGCACACGAGCGCCGCAGAGCGTGACGGCTGGGGTTCGTCACCAGCATGGAAGGGGTTAAAGTAAATGTATTGTTTACTATATTTTAATCGTTAATTCGTTTTTAATTATTAATATGTTTTTTTGTTTTGAAAAATATTTTAGTGTTAATTATTTATTATTTGGTAACTAATATTTATTAATTAATATGTATTAGTATATATTGTTATTTTATTGTTAATTAACTATTACATTGTAATTATGTTTTTAGATTTGAAAAATATTTTTGTCTCACTGGAGTTGGAATAGTAATTTTTACCCCTATGCTATCCAACGCTTTCCCTACTGTTGCACTCTCTGGAGTGGGAATATTATTTTTTACCCCTGCGCTATCCAACGCTTTACCTACTGTTGCACTCACTGGAGTTGGAATAGTAATTTTTACCCCTACGCTAGCCAACGCTTTCCCTACTGTTGCACTCTCTGGTGTGGGAATAGTCATTTTTACCCCTACGCTATCCAACGCTTTCCCTACTGATGCACTCCCTGGAGTGGGAATTGTAATTGTTACCCCTACGCTATCCAATGCTTTCCCTTCTGTTGCACTTTCTGTCATGAAGGCCAGGAACCACAAGAGTCGACGTAGGTCCCAACGCCCCTCCGCCCCAAGGGTCACCCGAAAAGTATCTCAAGGTAACCTCTGAAGTAGGAACGAAAGGGGAAGTGGATAAAAAGAGAGAGACAGCCTACAGTAGACAGCGGGTGACAATCTTCAGTAAACTGCTGTCGTCATCACCTTGGGTTCTTGCTGGCGTATAGTTAACACCTGTAGGCAAACAGAGCATGTAACCACAATTCCACTATTCTCTTATTACACATAATCTTAATTAAGAAACTCTTACCCTCAGAATCTGGGCTAAGGCTTCTCTCTCGCAGTAGCTACTTGTTATGTTAATCCGCCTGAACCTGCATGACACAGTATCATTAACACACTACACAACAGTTTTATGACCTCAAATGACTACTTTGTATCTCTTGTTACCTTTTACTGGCAGGTGCTAACTGGAATGGTATTAAACTGTTTTAGAAACAAGATATCCTCTGTACTCCTGGACTCTGGGAATACCTAACTATGAGTAAACTAAAGGAAGCTATAATGAACCCTAGATAGTTCAGTCACTATCGAGTTCTGAAGGGAACAATAGTTTTCCTCTGAACGAGAAGTGCAAAGAGCACCCAAAAAGTAAAACAATAATTCTCAAAACCCGGTGTGTCTAGCAGCCGCTAAACAGTTTACACCAGGGTACCTTGTCTTTAACTGTCCCTCGTTGCGCATGCGATTATTTCTTCACCGGCAAGCGTTAGAACAGGAGATTTCAGCAAGATTTGAGCTGTCTGGAAAAACGTGGCAAACACTGGAGCTAGACAGTTGAAGTGCACAGTTCGTTAATTGAATGTGCGCTTTATTACGGTCACTGTCCGCGCGGCCAAAAAGATTAGACCAGCTTTTCGTCTTTAGCCGTGTCCATCTTTGACGGCCATTGTTCAATGTCAGACCGCTCATTTCGGACAAACATCGTTTAACAAACAACGATGTAACTCGATGATTCCTCCGCCACTGCGGATATTTGGACTTGATTTTGAAATGTCGATTCTTCTTGTTTTGCTTTCTGAATGAACTGACAATGGTGACAGAGGTCTTGACACTTTCCCTACTGTTGCACTCTTTCGAGTTTGAATAGTAATTTTTACCCCTACGCTATCTAACGTTTTCCCTACTGTTGCACTCTCTGGAGTGGGAATAGTACATTTTTACCCCTACACTATCTAACGCTTTCCCTACTGTTGCACTCTCTGGAGTTGGAATAGTATTGTTTACCCCCACGCTATCCAACGCTTTCCCTACTGTTGCACTCTCTGGAGTGGGAATAGTCATTTTTACCCCTACACTATCTAACGCTTTCCCTACTGTTGCACTCTCTGGAGTTGGAATAGTAATGTTTAAATCTACGCTATCCAATGGTTTCTCTACTGTTGCGCTCTCTGGAGTGGGAATGGTAATTTTAAGTTCAACATTTTTATTACTGTATGTTTTTTAGTTATGGGTTTTGAATAGTATTTTTATTTACCTAGCTATTTAATATGTTTTTTTTAATAATTTTAGATAATGAAATATATAATTAATTTAAAACATATTAAAAGTATATATATATTTTTAATTTATTAATATTAATGATTTACTTTTTATTTATGTTATTGTTTTATGTTTGTAATGTATTTGTAATTTATAATATGTGTTATTAATTTATAAATTATTAAAATAATTATTAAAACTTATTGTTAAGTATATATTATATATTATATATTGTCTGTATATGTTTAATTAATGTATTATTATATATGCATTATTTATTAATGTTAAACTATTAGATATTTTTAACTATGTTTATTTTATTTATTAGTGTTATTTACTTTATTTTACATTCATATTTTTACAGGATTTTTTTTTATTTTTAACATCGATATTTATAACATTTATATATTTTTATTTCGATATTTTTGTACTTACCATGTTGTAGATGGGATGTCGATATTCTTGCCTTCAATATTTCAGCATCGATGTTTCTGTAGGTCAATATTTTCTAGATCGATGTTTTGTCAGTGATTCGGTACAAGATCTCCTCACTCAGGGCAAGGGGCTCTTCCAACCAGAGGACGACTCGACTATTAAGATGTTACCATTACGGTTGTTTTATATAGATAGGAAGGGAATCATTTCCAGTGACAACCAGAGGACTGCCCAGGCAGGTTATGCCCGAGGGGCCACCCCGGTTCATTTATCCAATCGATACGGACTGCTTGCAAATGTTTCAGCCTTAGATGATATCAATTGACGCAAAAAGAGTATATTACCCGAGAAGGACGGAGTTTTGTATGCTGCATCCCTGAATATAGGCGGAGGAGGGACACCACGACCAGAGGCCGAGGGGCCTATGTTGCTGTTTACCACTGGAGATTCTCTGTGTTTTACAAGGAAAGGGAAAACTTTAGCAAATAATATCTCCCGTAGGTTCGCAATCTGGTCAACATCAGAATGCCCAGACACTCTTAGTTATGGCTCTCTTGAGATTATCTGATGGAATTTAGCTGGGCTTTCATCCAAAATATCTAACCCGGAATGGTTACTTTAGATAAACCGTTTCTTGGTCATCTGCCTCCAGGAAACATGGGAGACGGGCAGTAGCTCGTCCGACCTGGAGGGTTATAAAATGTACTTTGTCCCGGCATGTAAGGGAACTGTAGGAAGAGCGAAGGGAGGTTTAATCATGTATGTGGATGTAAGCCTCAGGGGGAGGAGGGATGACCTAGGATGTGACGCAGAATTTGTACAGGGGGTCAGATTGTGTATGAGGAGTCTGAAGCTAATTTTTATAAATTTTTATAATGCTGTATTATTTGGACAGTGAACACAGGGGTTTTGTCCTACGGGGCCAGGCTGGACACTATAAACTGGAAAAAAGACAATTGTGCCTGGTCTCGAATATAAGTGCTGTTTTTTTAATTATCAGCAACTAAGCTTTTAATTAAATTATAAAGCTTGTGTGTTTTTTCACATATTTACATTATTAGAATCATTTTTTTGGTTGAAAACGAGTTTTAAACATAACCTTTACACAAACATCATACACTTTTTGTGAAAACATGAAAAGGATATTTCTGAAATGTGAAACATTTGTTCAGTGCAAAAAAGAATTACATGCAAATTACATATATACAAAAACAATCAATAAATTCGTAGGTACACCAGTAATAATGAAGACAGTCCTATTGCCTATTTCTTTGGCGGTTTCGGACTGTGAGACACCATAGGCTTTGATTGATTTTAATAATGTCCAATGGTCTAGGACTATTGTTATGTGCCTTTGATGAAATGAAGTAAAGGGATGACTCCTTTAGGAAAGCCGACGCATTTCCAAACCCGGTCCTAAGTGTATCGGGTTAAAAAACAACTCTTTTTTAGACAAGGGGGAAGCCAGAGACAGGGTAAGGTTCAAACCACCAACAGCATGGGAAATGCGGACCCGCAGCAAGTTTTACAAAAGTTGAATGAGACATCCATAGTTAATCTGGAAACGCGTCGGCTTTCCTAAAGGAGTCATCCCTTTACTTCATTTCACCAAAGGCACATAACAATAGTCCTAGACCATTGGACAATATTAAAATCAAACAAAGCCTATGGTGTCTCACAGTCCGAAACCGCCAAAGAAATAGGCACATAGGACTGTCTTCATTATTACTGGTGTACCTACGAATTTATTGATTGTTTTTGTATATATGTAATTTGCATGTAATTCTTTTTTGCACTGAACAAATGTTTCACATTTCAGAAATATCCTTTTCATGTTTACACAAAAAGTGTATGATGTTTGTGTAAAGGTTATGTTTAAACCTCGTTTTAATCCAAAAAAATGATTCTAATAATGTAAATATGTGAAAAAACACACAAGCTTTATAATTTAATTAAAAGCTTAGTTGCTGATAATTAAAAAACAGCACTTAAATTCGAGACCAGGCACAATTGTATAATTGGGACAGTCATTAATAAGATTGAAGAAATTGGAGAGCAGGGTAAGTGTGATATATGATCAGGGGGACGGGCACCCCCAGTTGGCACTATTAGGTGACTTTAACTGTCACCTGTGCCCAAACATGGAATCTAGAACAGGGGAATGGTCTTCATGCCCATTAGAAGAGGAACCGCATTTAGAACATACAACAGAGGGAAAGGAATTAAATAAGCTGCTAGGATCCTTTGCCCTCACACATACCATGGACCTGATTAAAATAGAGAAAAATGGCCTGGTTCATCGAACTTTTAAAGTAAGATGCTGTGCCTCTTTTATTGACTTATATTTTTGTTTCTATTACATTTAAGACCAGGATCCTAGGGTTTGAGATACAACCAAGTATATTTAGTGATCACAACCCACTGGTTATCTCACTTAGGGACGCACATCTACCCAAGCCCCTTCCCTCAATGGGGAAGAAACTGCGTTTCATCAGCTACAGACCAAGGGAGGAGACTCAGATGGTCTCAGGCAGATGGTGATGCCCTCTATAGAGCTTTACTAGGGGACAAGTAACAATGTGTGTGGAAGTGTTTAAACCCACTGGTGGACGGGGCAGAGTTTTTTATAGCATATCAAGACGTCACTAAGCACATCAACAGTTTAATCAGGACCAAATCCGATAGGATGAGATAGGAGGAACTTAGGTGGTTCGATCATGATTGCTCTAGGGCTGCAAAAGAATTGAAGCGGGCCCTAAAAATAGTCCTTAGGGAAAAGAGTAGGGTGTCCACCTGTCGGGCACTCTATAAGCAGGCAGTTAAACGCTGTAAAATCTTTCTGCAACACCAGGCTTGGGGGAACATGAGGGAAGCAGTAGAGTCAAAGGACATGACTACCTTTTGGAGGGTTATCAATGACCCTTGCTTCCAAGAGGCTAATAACCCGAAGATAACAAATCACATCCTCATAGAATCCTGGTATGCTCATTTTAGTGGGTTATATAATTATGGTATGATAGAGGAACATATAGTGGCTGAGGAAGAGGGTGGAAATTCTCTCTGGGTGAAATACAGGCAGCCATAGAGGAGCTGAAAAGGAAAAAAGCTCCAGGGCCCGTTGAGGTACCCCCTGATCTTTTCCTGAGTGAGGTACAGTTGTGGGCACCAATTCTGACCAGAGTTATCAATGCTGCTTTAGAGTCAGGCATGTCTGCGTCCTGGTCTACAGCCACTATTGTACCTATATTTAAAAAGGAAGAATGGGATAGCCCACTGTGTTACCGCCCCATCTCCCTAATTGATGTCTTAGTGAAAGTTTTAGGCAGGGCAATCCTTAATCGTTTATTAGACTGGGCGGAGAAAACCATGTACTTACTGACACCCAGAATGGGTTCAGATCAGGACGCTCAACGGCCGACCAATGCCTCAATTTTTATCTATTGACAGCCAAGTACACCGTTGCGAGTCAGGAGACGGTGTACTTGGCTTTCATGGATTTGACGGCGGCTTTTGACCGCGTGAACCGAAAGAAATTATGGATAAATATGGGGGCTTTTGGCGTGGACCCGGGTATAGTGCACATTTTAAGAGCTATACATAAGGATATCTCTGCACAGGTCAGATACAATGAGGAGGGGAGCCTGACTGACCAATTTTCATGCACAAGGGTGGTAAGGCAGGGATGTATATTAGCCCCGTTCTTATTTACACTTTACATAAATGGCCTATAGCGGGCGCTGGTCTCTCTGGGGGTGGATTCACTAAGGATTGGAACAAGGGGGGTCCCCGTTCTGCTTTACGCAGATGATGCGGTTCTTCTTGCACGGACCCCCGGAGGTTTACAATGCCTAATAGATGGTTTTGTTTGATTTATGGAGAGTCTTGACTTGGCTGCTAATCTGTCTAAATCATAGGCAGGAAAGACGCCAAAAAGGAAATAACAATATACGATTGGCGCACACTCCCTGGAAAAAATGCAGACATTTTCTTGCTTGGGGATTTTGTTTGATAATCGCCTTAATTTTAAACCCCTTTTAGATGAGAAATGCCGGTCCTTATTGAGTTGTACCGGCACTATCATGAATTTTGCACGTAGAGTGGGTCGCTGGTCATCGGAACAAATTTTAAAATTGTATAACTCAAAGTGCTGTGCCAAAACACTTCACAGTAGTGAAGTTTGGGCTTTCATTAACTCACAAAGTGTCAAAACTGAAGAGAACAAATACTTAAGACAAGTGTTGAGAGTCCCGCAAAGTACACCATCATTTATTATTCATGAGGAATTGGATGTAACCTATGTGAGAGATAGGTTAGAATTAAAACCCATTAATTGTTGGATTAAGATTTGGACTAACCCCGAAGCATCATTCACCAAGGAGATTATAAGGGATTGGTTGGCACAAGATCAGATCAGTTGACTGGGGGTGAGTGCTTGCAATATTCAACACTCCGTCCATAAACCCTTATAGTTTTGCTTTGTTCGCTCTAAGTTGGCAGGGTATGCCCAGACGTGGATCCCTTGCTCACTTTGCCACTGGATTCAAGTTAGCCTGGCTGATGACGGCTAATTAGCCAGAAACCTGTACCCGGATGCTTTTTTCCGGTCCAGGGAAGACATGGCATGGCAGTTCGGGCTGGACTGTTCCCATGAGGCACAGGGTCAGACTGATTTGCATATGGCAATGTGTGAACTGGAATGGCGGAGTGAGCTAAAGAATGATGATGGATTCAACCCAGATCAGTTGACTTGGGGTATGTGCTTGCAATGTTCAACACTCTGTCCATCACCCCCTTTTTGATTTTGCTTTATCATTTCTAATGGGCTGCAAACTGCGGATGACTCCATTGATATTCATGAGGTATATCAATTTGCGACCCACTAGGAATCACTATTCGAAAGATGTATGTTTTCTTACATTAGGAATTGTGATTTTGTTATAATCTTAATTAGGAAATCGGAAGTCTTGATTTTTGTACATGTGATCCAAAAACTTTCCTCTGCAGTGCGTCCTATATAAAGGACGCACAATTATAATAAATTGAGTTTGTATTCCTTGTTTGTTGACTGATTTGTGATTGTGCAATCATACTTGAAGATATCAGCTCCTTCTATCACTTTTTCTTGCAGTGGTTAAATAGCATGAATAGAAAGTCAAGTTAAGGTTGAATCAATCAATCAATGCATTTGTAAAGCGGTTCCCAAGGCGCTGGGGGGGGGGCTGCTACTGATCGAAGAGCCAGGGGGCATATTACCAAGCAATAGCGATAATTATCGCTATTCCTTGGTTAGAGACAAAAATTTACAGCTGAGCTGAAGCGATTTTTATCGCAGATGAACCTTGGTATTACCAAGGTTTATCGCAAATGCGATAAAAATCGGCCGCAATGCATGAATATCTCTGAAAAGTCAGCGATATTCATGCATTACCGAGCTAAAGCTCTTAGCCATGTTATCCACCTCCCATTGGATAACATGACTAAGAACTGCTCAGGGCAGGTGTTAGCTTTTGGAGATATTCGCGCTTAGCGCGAATACCTCCAAAAGTTGGTAATAGGAGATAGCGATGTTAGCGACTGTTTCCAGTCGCTAACATCTTGGCACGCCCACTTTGCATGTCATTAGTGATAAATATCACTGACATGCAAAGTGGGGCCCAAGATGGTTGCTATCTCCTACTAGCTGTCGCTAACTGGTGTTAGCGACAGCTAGGTAATAGGGAGATCATTTTATCTCCCCTTTCTTGGCTTTTAAAGCCAAAAAAGCGGAGATAAACCCCCTCCATAATATGCCCCCAGGTCTTGAGAAGTCTTCTGAAGGCCAGTAGGTCCTGGGTCTGTTACAGGCTGGTAGGGAGAGCGTTCCAGGTCTTGGCGGCGAGGTAGGAGAAGGATCTGCCACCGGTGGTGGTTTTCCGGATACAAGGGACTGTGGCGAGGGCGAGGGTGGCAGAGCGGAGGGTGCGGGAGGGGGTGTGGAAGCTGAGCCGGTTGTTGAGGTATGTTGGTCTGGTGTTGTGGAGTGCTTTGTGTGCGTGGGTGAGGAGTTTGAAGGTGATTCTCTTGTTGACGGGGAGCCAGTGTAGGCTTCTCAGGTGGGGTGTGATGTGGCTGCGTCGGGGGACATCGAGGATCAGTCATGCCGAGGCGTTTTGGATTAGTTGTAGTCGTCTCAGGAGCTTGGTTGTTGCCCCTGAGTAGAGGGTGTTCCCGTAGTCGAGTCTGCCGGTGATGAGGGTATTGGTGACGTTTTTTCTCGTGTCAGGAGGGATCCATTTGAAGATCCTGCAGAGCATCTGTAGGGTGTTGAAACAGGACGTGGAGACGGCGATGACTTGCTTGGTCATGGAGAGGGTGGAGTTGAGGATGAACCCCAGGTTGCGTGCATGGTCGGTGGGTTCCGGGGCTGTGCCTAGCGATTTGGGCCACCAGGAGTCGTCCCAGGCTGATGGGGTGGGTCCGAGGATAGGCTTACCCATGCTGGGTTATTCATAGGCATGTCAGTTTCAATCCCTCTCTCCGCCTCTCTTCCTCCTTTAATCAAGCTTCCCCCATAGTATGGCCTGTATGGTAGCATACTCATGCTTATCTTCTCCTTTGTCTCGTCTGCTTAATGTACCTCATGGTCCAGTCCGTTTTCTGAGCATGATGAATGGAAAAGCAGAACAAGGACCTATATCATCGGAGTTTCATCTGTAAATGTTTCAGAAATGAAGCATTTGTGAGATGGTTACCCACACCTTCAAAGAAACGAGTGTACCTCTCCTCATGACCACCAGAGGTGGGGGGACAAATCTTCATCATGAAAACACAATTGAGAACGACTTCTTAGATGTTATTTGTGTATTCAGATCATAACCAATTTAAACCAGGTAGAAGACATTAAATCAACTAAAACACATTTAAACCTGACAAACAAATCTGCTCCACAGGGCCTCAAGAACTTATTGAACACATGGTCAGCTATAAGCATGTGATCATTGACTCCTACTGTGAAGCTTCTGGCAGATAATTTACAAATGCTGATAGAGATGTCACAGCCAATGCGTCACCACAATAAGAAATGGTATTATTGGAAGTAATTTGTGATGTTTTCAGAAGCAGAAATGGATAATGTAAAGTGCTGCTTTCATGGTGTTATCAATTTGCCCGCTGTAACCTGCCTGGGTAGGAGTTTGTGACACTTGTTATGGAATGATGCTTCGAAGTATACTTAATGTAATAACTTCCACACCTTCCAACAAATGAAACAATCTAACTGCATAAGGTGAGCGACGTTTTCAATTTTTAATCCTACTACTTTGAACATGAGATGTTAATAAAAATATACATTGGGTCGGAGGTTGGTAAAAAAAACTATTGCAATAAAAGGTACAATAAGGTTCCCCTCTTTTTAAAAGGTGACGAAAATCAACTAGGAGGTCGATATATATTTTTGTGAGTTTGCGTGTAATTGCAGAATATCACAGAAATAATTAAATATGGAAACAATGATACAGTACAATAAAAAGGGATTGTTTTCTGAACAGACTCAAGGCAATACATAAATGAATGACTGCACCAGGCTTCTTTCATTTTAGCTGGGAAGGCGGGAACACAGCATCTCCACTCCTCTGCATCAGGATGCTTCACATGAAATGAGCACTCTTCTTCTCTGCACGGTGGCTCCTTTCCTGCTCTGCACGGTGGCTCCTTTCCTGTTCTGCACGGTGGCTCCTTTCCTGTTCTGCCTTGTACCTGTATTCTAACAGCATTCTCGTTGGCGCTGTTTTGAGCCTGCTGCCAGACCACTGCCCCTGTGCAGTGCACCTGGTCACTCCATGTTACTGACAAGCATTGTACAGCCAATGGGTCTAGCTTGTAAATCACAATATGAATCCAGGCTATTGAATTTGACAATACCTGGTATTTGAGGTGCTGCCGTCAGATTTATTAAGCCTTTGTGTTGTTCACAACAAAGGCTTCGGTAAGATTTACAAAGCCACGTAAGGAGCTATCTGTGATGCCTTGCTTGACTTTGTGAAAAAAATGAAACACACCGCAGCAGCTTGCGCTGCTTTGCTACACATTTCGAGCTGGTATGCATTCCAAAAGTGGAGCATGGGCATTCCTGTGCACCCACCCATGAAAATGATACATTTACAGATTTCCAAAGAATTGTAAACCTGGGATTGTGTCAAATCAGTACGCCTATCAGAGGATGATGCAAAAAAGAGAAAACTCTGTTTTTTCTCCACGTTATTTCCTCTTTCTATGCTTGATGCATTCTGCCTCATGCATTGACTGAGGAAAATGCATATTTGGAATGTTTTTGTGAATGAAGGCATGCCTTCCTATGCACAAACTGATCTGGGGGTCTCTAGTTGGCAGAGGTAGGTACCACTGTCCAAATATAGGGACCCTTGCTTCTAGTCAGGGTAAGGGGGATACACTCTTTAGATAACCCTTGATCACCCCCTTGGTAGCTTGGCACAAGCAGACAGGCTTATCAAAGGCAATGTGTAAAGTATTTGTACCAACACTCACAGTAACACAGCGAAAACACCACAAATGGATTCCACACAACTGTTTAGAAAAATAGAAGTATCTTTATCTAAACTAAACAAGACCAAAACGACAAAAATCTAACATACACAGTTCAAGAATATGATTTTAAAAGAGTTCCAGGGTTTGTGTCAACATAATCCACTGTTGCGTCACGTTTAGCCAAAAGTACCTTTAGATTCGATAAAAATTCCGAAGCGATGCATCACTCCTGAGACCCTGGGGAGGCGATGCAATAGCCCCGCTGGACGCAGCGGGCGTTTTGCGACAAATCCGATCTGCATGGGGAGGGAGTCGATACCTTGCATGGATTCCAGTGCGCAGGTTCTGCAGGAAGCGTCTCGCAAAGGAACGATGCGACGATCTTGGGGACGGCGACGATCTCAGGTGCGGCGGCAATGCACGGCGCAGCATCGATCTCCTCTCACAGTCCCTCGATGCGATGGCTCTGCAACGACACTCGCAGCGACGTGATGCGGTCCGCAAGCAAGTGCCGCTTTCAAACACAGGATTTAAAAATCCTCCTTCCTAAAAGATGTGTTATTAAATTCTGAGTTCAGGGATACCAGACATTAATTCTTTTATCTTGCTCCTATGGGAAGATATGCAGGTAAACATTATACACAGCATTCCCCATTATAGTCTAGGGGCAAGATAGCCTTTCAATAGTGAAAAACTAAAATAGCTGTAATTCACTACCAGAGCATGTCACCCACACTAGTACACGCTCTACCTTTCACATACACTGCACCCTGCCCACGTGGGTACCTAGGGCCTTCCATAGGGGTGTCCAATGTGTACAGAAAGGGTAGGGTTAGGCCTGGCCAGTGTGGACACTGGTCAGGTCAGCATGGCAGTCAGCAACTGCACACAGGCACTGCAGTGGCAGGCCTGAGAGGCCATTTCAGGGCTACTCATGTGGGTGGCACAATCAGTGCTGCAGGCCCACTAGTAGCTTTTGCATCACCAGTCCTAGCACACTCAGTGCACTTTACCAGGGACCTACTGGTAAAACAAATATGCCAATCATGGATAACCAATCACAATAACAATTTATAAACAGAGCATATGCACTCTAGCACTGAACAGCAGTGGTAAAGTGTTCAAAGTCCAATTGCAACAAAAAACAGGTCAGGAAAAATAAAGGAGGAAGAATCAAAAGGTTTTGGGATAACCCTGCAAAAAGGGCCATTTCCAACACAACCCCCTTCAAGCATAAAGCCAGGGTAGACCAAGTGATACCTTGATGGGATTCCCTGCTTAGGGCGATAGAACACGGAAACTGGCCCAAACAGCAGGGCACTATTCCTGTTCTATGCCTCCCAGTTGGATCACCCCATACATACTCTCAGAATCCACCGAGCCACCCCATGTGGAACCCTTCTCCTTACCTGTTGACACCATCTGTGCAGTACCTACACTTAACTTGCTCACAGGTGTGTCCCAACAGACAGACAGCAAGCCACAGTGGCACAGTGGAATGAAGGCAATAAGCTCCTGGATGTCATCCAACTCTCTTAAACTAAATTCTGATAAGACAGAAGTGATGACATTCGGGAGATTGCAACCAACTTGGTCCCCGCAATGGTGGCCCCATCAGATGGGACAACCTCCTGAACCAGTAACCAAGGTACGAAACCTAGGTGTTATCTTCGATAACAAGATGTCCTTCCAGCAGCATGCTAACTCAGTGGTTTCCTCATTCTTCCACATATTAAAAAGGATCAAAAAGTTAATCCCGTACCTACCATCATCTGCAGGCAAAACCTTAGTCAGCACATTAGTCTTTTCCAAAACAGACTATTGTAATGCCTTGCTACTAAATGCACAACAAAAGGTCTTTAACAAATTACAGACAGTGCAAAATGCAGCAGCCAGGACTCTATTATCCATTCCTAAATTTGCATCTGTCTCCCCCTACATCCGACAGCTACATTGGCTGCCGGTGAGGAGCCGTAATAAATTCAAAGCTTTATGCATAGCATACAAAGCTATCCACAACCACGGACCTTTATTCCTAAGACAAGCCTTCCACCCGCTCGAACACCCAAGAACACTACGTTCATCCTCAGCTCACTTACTAAGAGTCCCTCGCACAAGAAGGGCTAACTGGGGCGACAAACGTTTTTCTGTTGCCACAGCCAAATTGTGGAACACTCTCCCCCTCCACATCAAATGTGCTCCGACTCTGCTTAATTTCAGACAAAAACTGAAAACTTGGTTGTTCCCAGCCTAATTCTCCCCTATCCACCTGAGAGTTCTGCAACTATAGCGCCAAGACACCCTTGGGTATTTACGCGCTCTAAAAATCGCCAAATAAATAAATAAAATAAATAAACAGATAGTGGTCAGGGATCACTGAAAAAATATCGGCGGACAGAATATCGACCTACAGAAATATCGACGTCGGAATATTGAAGGTAAGTATATCGACACCCTATCTATAACATTGTAAGTACAAAAACATCAAGAAAAAAAATATTGATTTAAAAAATGTTGTCCTTAAAAATATCTGGTTTTTTTCTGGAAAATAAAAAAGTATAATAAAGTGAATAATACTTATAAATAAAATAAACATATTTAAACATATTTAATAATGTTTAAAAATAATAAATAATACATATTTAATAATAAAACTTTAATTAAAAATATATTTACAATATATCATATTTACTTACATAATAATAATGTTTAATAATTATTGTAATTACTTATAGAATATAAAAATATACTATATATTACAAATACATCTACACACATAAAATACAACATAAATCAAAATAAATAATTATATATAATAAATTAAATATACTTTCAATATTTATAAAGTTAATTAAATACAACATTATCTAAAAAAATACAACAAATATTAAATACATAAATAAATAAAAGTACTATTTAAAGTCCAAAAAAACCTACAGTAATGAAAACATTGGATAGCGTAGAACATAAATTACTATTCCCACTCCAGAAAATTTAACAGTAGGAAAAGCGTTAAATAGCGTAGGGGTAAAAATAACTATTCCCACTCCAGTGAGTGCAACAGTAGGGAAAGCGTTGGATGGCGTAGGGGCAAAAATTACTATTCCCACTCCAGAGAGTGCAACAGTAGGGAAAGAGTTGGATAGCATAGGGGTAAAAATTACTATTCCCACTCCAGAGAGTGCAACAGTAGGGAAAGCGTTGTATAGCGCAGGGGTAAAAATTACTATTCCCATTCCATAGAGTGCAACAGTAGGGAAAGCGTTGGATAGCATAGGGGTAAAAATGACTATTTCCACTCCAGTGAGTGCAACAGTAGGGAAAGCATTGGATAGCGTAGTGGTAAAAATTACTATTCCCACTCCAGAGATTGCCACAGTAGGGAAAGCGTTGGATAGCGTAGGGGCAAAAATTACTATTCCCACTCCAGTGTGTGGAACAGTAGGGAAAGTAAATACTTCATATATGAATAAGAATAAATAAAACATTTTTTACCAATTACAAATTAAATAAAAGTAATTACCAATTTAATATAATATAATAATTAATCAATTAAAAATAAAAATTAAATATTTAAAATAATTACCTATTAATACAAAGTAATTACCAATTAACAATTAATTAATTAACAATTGGAAAATAATTAGCAATTAATTCAAAATAAAGACCAATGAATAAATAAAAAAAAATAATTAATTACAAGTAAATTATTTCCCACCCTATTTCCCTATAAACACACATCCCGCTACAGAAAATAAATTAATACAATTAACATAATTATCAATTAATCAATTAATAAAAATTAATTACCTATTATAATTAAATTAATTACCAATTAAAAATTAATTAGCAATTAATTCAAGATAAATACCAATAAATAAATTTAAACATTTAATTAATCATAATTAAATGAATTCCCACCCTATTCCCCTATAAACCCACAACCCACTACAGAAAATAAATTATTAATAATTAACATAATTATCAATTAATCAATTAATAAAAATTAATGACTAATTATATTTTAATTAATTTCCAATTAAAAATTAATTAACAATTAATTCAAAATAAATACCAATAAATAAATCAAATTATTTAAATAATTATAATTACATTACTTCCCACCCTATTCCCCTATAAACCCACAACCCGCTACAGAATTATATTACGCAAAAATTAAATACCATAAATTAATTACTTAATATAAAATAAATATACACTTTTCACACATATACTAACATAAAAACACTTTAAAAATGTAATATTATTAAAAAAGCGATATTAACTTACCTCGAATTTGATATTTTTGTTGACTATATTCTGACCATTCAATATTTTGTCGCATTCTATATTTTGATTTCAATATTACTGCAATTCAATTTGATATTTTTGTTGACTATATTCTGTCCATTCGATATTTTGACCATTCTATATTTTTTATTCAATAATACTGCAATTCTATATTTTTTACTCGATATTTTGAGTGTATACCAGTGGTCAGGGATGAGACCCAGGCCTTATGCATCTAATGGGCTCTCAAACCCAATGGCAAATAGATACTTAGCACACAAAGAATGAAAAAATCAGACAGCAACTGATTTGGTTTAAAAACAGTTTGCTGCAGGCTTATTTCAAAAGGGAAATGTGTCAATGCAGTAGGTTAACTTACGGGCAATCCAAGGACAGGCAGCAATGAGTAACCTAAGCTGCGCACCCCCCCTCATGAGACAAATGGCACCGGTAGACAATCAGTTTTCTCCCTTAAATCTGTGCCCACCAGTCCAGGATTTTTACTCTCACCTTTTTAGGGGTGGACCGCCCCCGGTTGTTTAGGCTTGCAACCCCCTGAAGGACTAACGGTGCACCAACACTTACATCTCAGGGTTCTGCCATAAAGACTCCTAGGGTTTGGCATCGAGCACCCCTGCTTTGCTTCCTCAGATGGTACCCCTCTATACCAAACTGCTTCCGGATTGTCCTGTAACTACACCTGCAACACAAAGAAACAATTAACAAGCTCAGAATAAGAAGAAACACATTGCTGCCAGCACAAAGGGTATGGGATAGGCTGGATGACGGGGTGTCAAGTGGAGGAACAAAGAGGGCGGCACCTGTGTACGGACAGGCATAAGTATCTAACCTCAGCCCCCCCAGGTGCTGCAGAGGACTCGGGAGAGCGCCAGAAGGGAGGGACAGCCACCGGGTTCTGACTGACAGAAGGAAGGGTGAAAGTGTCAACAGTGTGGCGCTAAGGTGCACCTCTCTTAGGAGGGCACATTGTGCTGCGGGCAGGTGAATAGTGCCAAAATAGGCAACCCTCCCACTGCAAACATGGTAAATGGCTACTTAGCACACTAAAATGGAACAAACCACACAATACATTAAATCCATGACCACCATTCCAGAATTACTGCTCACACCTTTGTAGGTGTGGAGCTTCAACCAGGCAAGCCCTCGGTTGCTCAGGCTTGCAACCGCCTGAAGGATTGACCGAGCATTGCCGCTTACATCCCAGGGTCATGCCATAAAGACTCCTGGGTTTGCTATCGAGAATCGCTGCTGTGCTCCCTCAGATGGCACTCCTCTTTACCAAATTGCCTTGTAACGCCACCAATGCCTTGGATTTTGCCACTGTCACATCCAGAACACCACCATGGAAGGCTCCATAATCTTCTTCACCCCATAGTTACCAGTCCTTCTTGCAGATCCAAGTCCATATCAACTTTTGACAGGTGTACCCCATCCCCATTGAAATACCCTGTGGTACTTGCATTAATGAGGCCATGCCTTATAAAACCAAAGGCCCTATGCTCAGTGAACTTGTGCATGATACTATTTACCCTTCTGCAGGAATGTTCAATGGCATCCCCCGACCTGGCACCATGCCATGGCACCGCTTGTAAGCTTCAGATAGTACCAGTGCCTTGCTCGAGCTGGCAAAGAAGACATAGTCCTCCCCAACCAAAGGCAATTTGGTAAACTGTGTCCAAAAATGGAAGGTGTGTCATGTCCTTTAAAGGACGCAAAGTATGCCTATCACACCTAAATCAAGGCATAGGTAGGTCTGACATAGAGGGCTTGGCCCAGAGTCCTCCATAAATGTACCCCTAGTATTCTGCTTCATTTTATGCACCTATTGCCTATAAACCCATCACATTTATACTGAGATCCTTTGAAACTATGTCACTGTGCTGATGACCCCAACTTAGTATAGATAGACCGGAGCCAACATTCTGATAAAGTTATTGCCAAAATGAAGGCAAGTGGAAAAGCTTTGTGATGGTGAAGTAAAGTAAGTGGAGTAAAACGTATGTACATTTTTTTCTGCGTTTCCTAAATCATAGAATTGCCAAATGTCTTCTTATAAGTTTGTCAGCATCTGTCCTCTGAACCAGTGTCCCCAAAATCGGGAGAACCATGACCAACTTTCCAGAATGACAACTTCCCCACCAACTAGCCATAATAGCCATGAGCCATACCATTTTTTAACCTAACCAAAGCATCCCATGGCATGACTGCAAAAATGAAGGGAGTCTGTACATACCAATCTGTGTTAAAATAAATAAATTAAGCAGGAATTTGTCTGCAGACCTAGCCTCACATTTGACCTCTGTCTCTGAGACGCATCAATCATGACAAGTCGAATTTAGAGTTTAAAGGCATATTTATTTACCTTGGGCATACTTTAACTGATCCTTTTACCAGAAAGGGTGAGGTGTCTCGCACAGCCAGTAACATGTGGGCAATCATGCATATGCCTCGTATTCCAATTGGTATGCACTAAGATATATATCTAATGGGGGGCGTGGCCAGCGCCCGATGGAGATGGCGGCTCCTTCCTAGCTCTCCCGGGAGGCGCGGACGGCGGCAAGCCCAGAGCGACTCCTACTCGCGCTAAAAGCTCCAATTTTGAATGAGGTGATGTCGGAAGCGGTGGTGCCCTAAAGGAAATCCTTCATGTGCCCTTTTGAAGCCTTTTCAAGAGTTTCTGCTGTCAAGTGAGTGTGCGCTGGTTCCCAGGGTCGCAACCACCATTTTGAAGCTCTGCTCATAGCGGTTCTTTCTGAAACGTGACTCTGTCTTGAAGACATAGCCGCTTTCCTCCTTTGCCTGCACCTTTATTTACTTATCTTGGCCATCGCTACAGTTGTGCAGCCTCCCAGTATTCAACGCTGCCTTGAACCTGGGTTACGGTTCTAAGATGATGCCATGTCTTACTTTTCCACAACAGCCCCCACAAAGCTAAGGATGCCTGGTCTCCACCTTGGGGGTGCCCAGGGGTGGGACGCCTCACAGGGAAAGCCAGGATGGGTTCCAGAGGTGATGTTAGGGTCCATTTATGCTCCTAATGTAGATCAGAATGCCTTTTTGTCATGAGTTTCCCTGGCACTTTTGGACTGGTCACAGTACCCATGGTTATTTGGTGGGTACATAAATGCGGTGTTTGATGTGTGTCTAGACCACTGCCATCCGCCCTTATTGAACACTGCTGCACACTCCCTAGCCGCTGCGTTAATGCCTTGGGCACAGGAATGGAATTCACTAGATGTTTGGACATCCTGGCTTGTTAACATGCAAGAGTATTCCTTTTACTCACACCCCACAAGCTACATACCCGCTTGGATCATTTCCTTTGCTCACCAGACTTGTCCCCAACCATTACACAATGTAGGCAAGACAATACGGACCAAAATCCCATAGAATAAATCCTCGATTGGGGCTGTTCCCCCACACCTATCCCAACTTGGCGAATGCAACCCCTACACTTAGAAGACCAAGTGTACCGTATCACATTGGCTACATCCATAACCACATATTTCACAGATAATGAAGGCAAAGCCACGACTAGCCGGCACACTGTTAGCACGATTGATTAAACCTCAAACAACCCCCACTCCTATATTAGTGATAAATAATGCTCAACATACGTTGACTAGATCCTTTGAATGGGAGGCATTAAAGGTGATGATCCGGGGAGTCTCCATGAACTCTTGGTAGGAATTCGGAGAGAAACGATTAGGGACATAACAGAACTGGAGGGGGTATTGCGGGCAAGAGAGGTGGCAGCTCAAGTGAGCGAAGATGGTACAGAACCCTTACAGGCAGCCTGTCAGGCAGCCAGGAACAGATATGCGGAACTGCTGGAACGTTTGAGAATGATTCACTTTAATGCATACACGCTTCGTATGCATTCTGAAGCAGACATTGATCTTCTACATACGAGGACATTTTTCAAACCGACAGCTAAAAACAGCTTGCTATCATCCTCTCCCTTTAAGAGAAAAACTTCCGTACAGCCAATTCCTCAGACTACGCAGGAATTGCAGCAAGACAGAGGACTACCAGTCACAATCAACCGACCTCTGTAAAAAATTCGCGGCAAGAGACTACCCGAAAAAGGTGATTAAAAAATGTAGGAAGAGAGACAGGAATCCGAATTGGGAAGGCCTGCTTGAAACAACCAATAAAGCCCAACAGGAAGACCTACTGACTTGCGTAACGACATATAGTCCAGCAACGAACAATGTGAAGAAAATCGTGAACAAAAACTGGTGCATATTGACATCTGCCAAAATATCATGGCCAAAACCCAGATTCGCCAATAAACGAACACGGAATTTAAAAGACATTTTGGTCCGCACAAAACTTCCACCCACGTTGTTACAAAAACAGACCACCCTTTGGAATCTTCCACCCATCACGGGTCATTTTACCTGTGGATCGTGCTCAGTGTGCTGTCTGACAGAACCTACAAAAGAAATACAACTTCTACCACACATGAAATGGACCTTGAGGACCCGTACAAATTGTAACACGAGCCATGTAGTGTATATGATCACATGTCCCTGTGACATGCGTTACATAGGCATGACTTGTCGTAAAACAAAACAAAGAATCTGCGAGCATCGCAGCAATGTGAAGTGTAAGAAATCCACAACAAAAATGGCAAGTCATTACCTGAAAAAGGGTCACACAGTCAATGAACTAAAATGGGTCATCCTAGAAACCCTCACTGTAAAGGACCACAATGCAGAGCGCATCCTGTTCGAGAAAGAACAGAGATGGGTACACAGACTGGGCACAGACCGAGTAGGGCTGAACGACAACATTCCATGGGTAAGCCTGAACAGATAATTATAACCAGAACATCATCCGACAGACACCATGAGTACAAGATGTATAGGTCTCCATTGTTGTGACTTTGAGTCACTTAACGACCTAGTGTGGTAGATATCCATGAATCTCCTGCGTTAGTCCTAAACAAGTAACCAGACACCACAAAACAGACACTGTGATCACTACGTGCACAGGTCTTCACTAACGGGACATTTATTAAAAAAAGACCAAATGCAGGATATGAATCAGATCCACCATAGCCAAGCCTGAACACGCAAGTACCCTAAATGCCATCTCTCAGACTGTATGCATGGGTATTCCCTGCCTAATTATACCCGTTAATTTCATAGCGCTATTCCTGACATGTATCCTAGCAACCACTGCATCATTTTGATTCTAAGTGCAACAAGCTTAGATCCTTGTTTGAGCTCATGACAATAGTTATTTCTATAATTGAGAGCTTTTGTAAGTGATAACCGTAATTGTATTTATCCTCCTAAAAAATAGAATCCCAGTTAATGACAGGCAGTCAATCCATTACACGGACCTGTCCATAGTCTTTCTACAGTCTCCATAGTTTGTGAGAGTGATGATAACGAAGTCCCGGAAGTGACTCCGACCTCCGGGACCAGGCAGAGCAGAGTCAGCACAAGTTGTGCAGGAGCACGTGAGCGACGAGGTAACCTGAGAGAAGGAGATCCGAGCTACAAACAACGCAGATAAGTACCATGATCATTTACTAACTTTAGTACCGTTTTGCTCTTAGAAGGCGCCCCCTCCCCCTGACTCCCTGGCACCTGATTTGACACGCAACCTGAGACGCGCTGAGGTATGTGTATTAAATCGCACAGCGTAGCGCTTTGGGGAGATGTTAATTTGCAGAAGGTCATAGTCCTGCCTTAATTTGATAAAGCATAACAACTTGGCAGGTTGATCAGGATGCCGCCAATGACAATAGATGTGCGGAACTATAAGAATGTGGTTGTTTGGTGTTTTATGGGAAAAGTGCCGAACATCACAGAGTAATTACGTGACAACAATAATAATATGCCAAACGCCCATAGGTTCACGAATTGACACTTATACTTGGCGCTCGACTTCAAAGCTGATAACAATAAGAAGCTACACATCGTTGCGCCATTATGAGCTGACCATTAGAGCATACATGAACTTTTACGATAAGAACTGGGCAATACCATTACCAATATTGCAATGATGCCCAAAGAGGCTGTACCCTTGCCTCTCTATAGGACGCAACATCTAGTCCTACTAATTTGAGCACGATAATGAGCAGGGAAATTTGCCATGAATATGTACATAACATGCCATTCAGAGCGTTGGGAAACCAGTATGAGTATGTGGCAGCTGACTGCATGGAGAGTGATCGATAAAGTATTGCCATTCTTGTAGTTGCACTTGTAGTTGCACTCTAAATTTTTGAATTTATATATCAATAACACTGTCCCATTACCCTTTCCCTAGTTACATACACTTTTTTATTCACAGGTACTAACCTGACCTCCATGAAGTAGAGGACTAATACGTCACTCTACCACACATACCCTACACAGTCCTGAAGAAAGCCCGACCGACCTATCTAGGCAATACGAGGCTGAAACATGTCGACCATTTTAAAACAAGAGAATTGAATACGTAAGAATCCTAATTATTCAACCTACGTTTCCTCAGAATATTCTCACCCCTAACTCGAATCCAGGAAAATAAATTGGACTATCTGGCTGTACGAGTTATTTTAATATCTCACACTCACCACCAATCACTGATCACTACTGCTTTTAACCTAGGGCATATACCTCCTGGTGGAGGTTGCATACCAACTAACCCAATGATTATGCAGTCACGTGAATAAAGGAGCGGATAATCAAGATATACCGCTAATGCCAACAAGTTTAAACGTGCATGAGGGTTTTTTACCTTGGGACATACAATCTACCTGTATACCCAGGTTATGCAGGACAAGTGATCCCCCTCCTTAACTGATTTATGAGAATAGATTAGCATTAGCCAAGATGCAGCTTCCCAGTGCTGTAGGCAGGATGGGGGCACCTGATTTTAAAGCATACTATATAGATGGGCAGCTAGAGTGGCTGGCATATTGGCTAGCAGGCCATAATTTATTTGAAATAGGATATTCTCCTGAAAGTTTCAGGCGTGGAACCTAACCGGCACTATTATGTCCTTGGGCGGATAAGATGCAAAATCCGCCTTTTCTCCTACACATAGCGAAATACTATTGGAAGCAAGCTCACAAATCTGCACAATTACCCTGTCCATGCGCCCCAAATGTCCCATTATGTGGCCTACCCACGAGATGAGGAATAGTATCAATGGCGCAGATAAGAGGGTGGACACAGGTGGGTATAGAGACGGTTGGTGATTTCTTCTTAGATTGTAACCTGATGCGCCACAAAGAATTTGTACACACTAATGCATCACCAGGCACCCTATTTCTCACACATGCAGCAATAAACCAATTCATTCCGAAATATTGATTGGTAGCTCAGAGCGAACGTCCCACCTTTCGATTACTGAAGACCATCCACATAATGGGACATGGCCGTCATCTTGATCGGTGGTTGTATTGAAGGTTGAGAGAAATCTGAATACCCCATTTAGGCATCTTTGACAAAAATGGAAAACAGTACTAGTGCAAGAATTGGAAGTTAGAGAATGGGCCCTAATGTTAGAACACCCAAGAGGAGTTTCTCGAAATTGCAGACTGAAATTAATACAATTATTTATATTACACAGGGCTTATCTCACCTCAAAAGCACTACAGAAAATGTACCCTACGGCCTCTTCGAGCTGCCCGAGATGTCAGGATGTCAGGATGTAAGTATAGGCATTTATATAGCGCACTACTTACCCGTAGGGTCCCAAGGCGCTTCGACCGCTGCGAAACCCTTCCTGGCTTCCCTGAGAGATGGTCCCTTAATGGGTATCTCCAGGGTGAGACCAGGCATCCCCGGCGGTTGGTGGGGCCGTTAGTGAAGATGAGGCAAGCTAATGCCCAGAGTTGCCGAGTGTGATCGCTGATCAGAGTGGGCACCGAGGCGAGAGAATTATCGAGTCCGCTGACCCTTGGTCCAGAAACCTGCCGCGCCGGGAATCGAACCCTGGTCCCGGGCCGTCCTCTGCTCTCGGGTCTGCCACCTCTAACCAGTGAGCCACACTACAAGGATGCTGATTTTATTCATATGTTATGGTCCTGTCCAGTGTTGGGTGGGTTCTGGTAGGAGGTTATCCAGAGACTATCATCACTAACTGAACGCACACCTTGGGACACTATAGAGGCCTGTCTCCTGGGCCTTTTTCCTCTCCCCAAGAAGACAAAGTTGCTCCACCGATTTGCGGGATTAGCCCTGATGCTTGCAAAGAGATTGATTACACAGCACTAGAAATCCCGCACGGCACCACGTGAAGGCAAATGGAGGGAGGAAGTTCTTCGGTGGGCTGTAGCAGAGAGGGAAGCGCTGCAACAGGAAGATTGGGGATTGAGGAAACATCCAATATCTCTGGAATGGGCACAGTTGATAGAGCAGTTTAAGGCAGAAACAGAGATGTCAGAGGGCTCTGAGAGTGGACAAGAAGATTGTGATGAGGCTCTTTGATTCCCACTCACACAGTGACTTAGATCATTGTGGGTGTCCCCCTCCCGCCTTCCTCCTTTTCCTCGCTTCTCATCCTTTCCTCGCTCATTTGCCTTGTCTTCCCTGTGTTATCAGGCATTACTATCACATGGTACTATGCACCTGGCAAGGTGTAATTCAACCACAGCGGCAATGGTTTCTTTGTTGAATGGTTTGTTAAGGGGTGGGTATATGGTGGGAGTGGGGTTTTGGGTACTAAGAAATATGACACTTAGCACAATACTGTAATTTGCTACCTTTCAATCGGACTATGCTCATATTGCAAACGTGAATGCAAAAATGTATACTATTGGATCTGCAAAATCAGAAACACGTATGAAATCAGATACAGATCTACCCACTATGTCATTAGAAAAAATCCAAAATGTATAACTGAAGATTTGATTACACATGATGTATCCGTAGTAATCAATAGAATTTGTTTTAATAAAAGGCCTAAACCACATCACTCAACACCAAATTGTACCTAAATTAACAGATGGTGGCAAATCTACGGCTTCGTGGAAACCTGTGTTATTCATGTGGCATTGAACCACAGTTCAAAGTGTCTGTGTCTTTAATTTGCACAGCGCCGTGTTGTGTTTAAGGAATCCAAGCTTTGCACAAGGTCAAAGTAATTACACAATTGAGGTGTTGTTGACAATTATAGGAAGGGGAGTAGGCCAAACACTACAGGTCAAATCAGACCGTTACTGTAAGATGAAGTTAAGACTCAGGCAAAAGAAGCACTCCAGTTGAAGTGCTACTTTAGCTCCTATCAAAACACGCAGTAGTGAGCCTGAAGCATGAAAACAGGCAGTGTCATTTCTGGGGCAGAGGATGACCAAGTGAAGGCTACCAAGGAATCGAACAGTGCATCCTCCAAATAATTAATAAACTCTTCACACCTAAATGTGCTCTGAAGCTCTTGCAAAAGCTGGATCCAATGGCTGAATGTGATCAGGGGCCTGCGAGTGTCCCCTGGGTCCTTTATTGTCCTTACTTAGAAATGTGGACCCCTTGAAGATTGGTGCCACAATCTCAATAAGGCTGCAGGGGCCTGCATTACCCTCATGAGTGATGCACTTGATTGCAACAAAAACACTGTGAAGCTTAAACATGCCCCCTTGTGCTGATGGTCAGAACTTTAAAACCTGGGACTCCACCTTCAACAGAAATTCCTTCCAGTAGAGTTAGCTGTTAAAAGGAAACTGAAAAGGTCAGAAATAATCAGCATTGACTGCACATGTAATGCAATGTATATGAGTCTTCCGTGAAATATGCCCAAGGAAATGCCAGACCCCTGAAAGGAAAGTTGTTACAATGAGGACAGTCAGTACAGGAAACTTAATACTGCAGTTGTTAATGTCGGACCTTTTCTTGTAGACCCCAAGTGAGACTCCCTCCCATCATTTTGGCCTTGCGAGCGTAAGCTCTGACACTGCAGCATATCTCACTAATTGTGACAGTAGAATAAACAAACCAGTTTAAAAAAATGAGCTTTTCATTTAGAATCTGGAGAGATGCATAAAAAGAGCTACTTGATAACTTTCTCACGGTATTCTAACATTCTTCCTACGTGCTCCTTGTTTGATGCTGCAAACGTCTTTCATTACAGTAATAATCTTCCCGATAATTGATTCAATGCCTATTTCCAATACCAATGACCACTATCAGCCAGATTCATCAATGTCAAATTCTGCGATTTCTAAATAGCGAGAAAATGCGAATCGCAATTTAGAAATCGCAGAATGGCATTTATGAAGATTTGCGATAAAAAAATGCGATTCGCAACCGGCCGTAATCGCTGATTGCGAGACCCCAGAAATCTTTAAAAAATCGCAGAATCCGCCGATACCCATGTTTAAATTGCGATTTCGCAATTACCGAAATCGCAAATAGCGATCTCGCTAACTGCGAGATCGCAAAAATGGGAAGTCGCATCCTTAGCACAGTGATGACATCACAACCAGGAAGTAGGCAGGTTCCACACCCATTCGGCAGTGAGAGGCTGAAGTACAGGCATCAGTTGCAGAGCTCCACTCCAGTGTTCCCACAGGAGTACAGCAGGAGACACCACAGTGGCAAAGCATGTCACAGGATGCAGCAGGAGGTTCCACCAGTGGGAGAAAGCGCAAAATTAAGTTTTCAGAGCAGGAGCTCGAACACCTCATCGAAGGAGTTTCTAAGGACCGCAACCGCCTATTTGGCAAAGACTCCCGAAGCGTTCCAGAGGCCGACAAAAGGCACATATGGCTGCGCATCCGCGCCAAAGTGAACGCCGTGGGGGTGACCCAGCGCTCGGTGGACGAGCTGAAAAAGCACTGGTATGACGTAAGAGGGCAGGCAAAGGAAATGATTGCTGAGAGGCTGGGGGAGCAAGTGGCGACAGGTGGAGGGGAGCCCACTGTCCCACCGAACACTCCACTGGAGGACCAAGTGGAGGAGACCATCAATCCACAGGCCTGCGTGGATGTGACCCGGCTTGACTCCTCCCGACTCACCCAAGACACACCAGGTAAGTGCCATGCGACTGCAACCCCCTGTCCCCTAACAATGTCCATGACTCCAGTGCATCCCATAACAAACCCCAATCATGAAGCCAAAGTAGAGCACCATTGCGCAATTGCATTGTGGGACATGTAGTCTGGCCACAATTACCATCCTGTACCATTAAGCCTGACATGTCCAGTGAGAGTCAATCCTGCAGCGAGTCAGGGAATGGTAGTCTGTATGCATGTAGCAAGCCTAACTGTGTACGGAACATGTCACTAATCAACGTCCACTTTACATCACAGTTGGCGCTGATGTCCCCAGCACAGACAGCGAGGCCCTGGTGATTGAGGAGAACATGGAGGACACGGAGGGGGATACACATCATACCCCACAGCCCGGACCATCAGGGCAAGCTGCCACAACAGCGGTCATCCCACCACCCGCCCCTGTGGCCCGTGCAATCCCCGTGACAACAGGCGCCGCTGTACCACCACGCTGCACACAGCCCCCAGTGGGCCCTGCAACACCAGCAGCAGGTCGCCAACCAACCCGCCGACCTGCGACTGTGAGGAGCCAGACAAGCGGTCTGGTCAGGGAGCAGCGCACCAACACATCCCGCGCTGGCAGGGGCAGAATCGTGCGTGCAGGTGGGCTCTCCATTGAGCGCAGAATGCTAAGTGTGCACCAGACCCAGGCCCGACATCTAGCCGCCATCCACCTCCAACTGGACAAGACCGCCCGTAACGTGGCACTTATGACAGCAGCTGTGGAGGCCAAAACACAGGCAATGTCCAGGCAGCGGCATCTCAATCGCCGCAGACACCGCCAACTGTTGACCCGCCTGTCGGCGTACACGCGGTCCAACCATATTATTGGGAACGCCACCTCCCAACTCATGCGACGCTCCCTGACCATGCAGGTCCAAATGGTCCAGTGCTGCCAGGACGTCGCGACAGCCCTGAGAACATATCAACAGCCATGCAGGGCATGCAGGCTACTGGCCATGGCCAGGCGGGTGGGGCAGACGACACCAGTGAGGCAACATCAAGCCATAGCAGCCAGTCCCTACCACCGGTCGTAGCACCCCGCCGCAGCAGCAGGCCCTCTGCTGCCGCTCGGCAGAATCAGGAGGAGGACGTTGAGAGGAGGTCAGGGGCAACTACCCGGAGGCGCCACTGAACTGTTGTGCATTACCATGAGGCCACATGCTGACGCAACAAGCATGCCATACAGACTAATATTGACATATGACGCAATATGTCATAATTTTCCCAGTTTTCAGAATGCCCAGTTTATTGTGCAGTAACAATTACTAAAATTCTGAATAACGTAAAGTGACTCATGTCATTATTTATGTTGTCATGCATGAGTTGAGTAATGGGTGTGGGGAGTGGCTGCACTAGAAATAGTTCATGCAGATTTGGTTGCGGCGCCTGTGTCCTTCTGTTGGATTCTCGCCGTGTGCGCGACGCACATGTGCAGGTGGTCGATTGTCCCCTTCTGACTCACTGCCAGAGATGTCTACAGGTATCCTGCGCTTGGTAGCAATGTTGTGTAGGATTGCACACACTGCCACGATGCGGCAGCAGACTCAGGCTCGTATTTGAGGGCCCCACCAGTCTTGTGCAGTATGCGGAATCTTCTCTTCAAAAGGCCAAATATCCTCTCAATGCAATTTCATGTGCGTATGTGTGCTGCATTGTAACGGCGTTGCTGTGGTGTTGCAGGGTTGAGGTATGGGGTGAGGAGGTACTCACGGAGAGCGTAGCCGCTGTCACCTGCATGATAGGAGCAGAGGGTGAGTGCCTGTGCCGCGAAGCGTCATTATCACATTGTACTGTTGTGTGGCATGTGTACTTACCCAGTAGATGTCCTTCACCAAAGTCTCCCCTGGCCAGTCGTGTGTGAATGCCACTGTGCCGGAATATGAAGGAGTCATGTGTGCTCCCCGGGTACTGTGCCACTATGTCCGTGATGATTGTCTTTGCATTGCATACCATCTGTATATTGAGGGAGTAGTAGGACTTGCAGTTACGATACATGTATTCCGTTTGTGCTGGTGGGCAGATGTGGATGTGGGTACAGTCAATGCATCCTATGATGTGTTGAAATTGTGCTACATTGTAAAATTGCAGCTTGGTGTCGTTCAAGTCCTGTTGGCTTGTGGGAAATGATATGTAGTGGTGTAGGCGGGTCAGCAGGAAACTCCTTAGGCAGCAGGACATGGTGGGCTGGGATATTCCCCCTGCAACAGCAACTATACCCTGAAAGCTTCCGGAGGCCAGTAGGTGCAGGCTGCACAATACCTGCACATGGGTGGGAACGGCATTGGTCCTCCTTGTTGGGTGCTGCAGGAGGGGGTCTAGGTCCCAGATCAGCTTGATAATCATTGCCTCATTTAGCCGGTACTTGGCGTAGATTTGCTCCTTGGTTTGGCCCAGTAGGGTGACCCGCTGACGGAATTTCCGCTCCTGGATACGTCGTCTGTTCCATGCTGCTCGCTGTAGCCTTCGCCGCCTGACCACCATGTAGAGTCCTGGCATTTTGTGAGTCCTCAGGCTCCAGCTGCATGTTCTTAAGTGTGTTTGGTCAAGCCAGCACCTGTTGGTAGTTTGCAAGAGTTTTTTTCTGATTTGCGATTTTTAATGAATTGCGATAGCGATTTCTTTGTGATATCGCAATTTTATTCACAGAATCCATGGTTTCTCGCTATTACAGATTCACTAATGGACTTCTTCCTGGATTCTGCGATTTTAATAGCGATTTCGCAAAAAAAGGTTGTGATTTCGCTATTTACTTTCTTGAATCCCTTTACATCAAATTGCGATCGCAATTGCTTTTTCGCAGCTATGTATCTATTCATGTGACATGATATCTGTGCAATTAAAGCAATAGAAAATATATAAACAGAAAAAGTTAAGGGGTACTCTTCTGAGACATTATGATCACCACTTTTAGTGTCCAATTAAACCTAAGCAGTCTTAAAAAGATTACCTCGTCCTAATATGTCAGCTTCACTGCAAGTATATAAGCCAAACATGTCTTATCATGAGGGCCAGATTGGCCTGTCAGAGTCTAGACATGAGTGTAGTTCATTGTTTTTCACCTACAACCTGTTCTATAATGAGCCAGTATTTGTCTGTTCTTGTGTTGCACATTTAGGACATATCTACAAGAACACTGTAACCTTCTTAAATTCAATTGACGTTCCTCCTACATATAAAACAGTTTTAATAAGCGTTGATTACTACAATTCATTTCTTCGTCATAGGATGCTTCAAGAAAAGCCAGCAGCACATCATCTCCAGCTGCTGCATTGGCAGAGATGCAGGCACTTAGAGCTGTAATGTACTGGAACAATACCAACCTCATACAAGGAGGCCCGCAGCAAGGCTTCCGGTTTTAAATATTGGACATATCCCCGAGCGTGCACTAACCTATCGAATTACAATTCATTTTGGTGTGACACCTCAAACTGCTTCAATGTGCTATGCTTTACACCTTTGATTTCAATTCCAAAGAATACATCAGGAGAAAGCAGATCACCTCAGTACTTACCCACGTTCTTCATAAGTGCAAGCTATAGAAAGAATTGCCAGATTTGCCCCACTGCCTGCATTGCCAACTAAGGTGTCTTGCTGGTTACACATATGTACAATCAAGGTAAGTTTATTTAAATGAATCTATATTGCAAACGGGTCAGCAAGATAAGGAATATTCTTTTAAAGTGTTTGCTGTGACTAAAAAGTTATAGCAATTGCAAAAGCTGTAACTTTGGAATCCCTGGGTGTCTTTGGTAAGTTTTTGTTCTAACTTTTCAGCACTCAAAAAGTCAGCAGCTATAAACAGTGAATTAGTGTCAGTAACAGAATGCCCATCTTCTACAATAGCATGTTTTCGTCAATCACTAATGCTATTGCTAACCCATGTTGTTGGTATCAAAAATTAACTTTTTGCTATTGACAGGTGTGTGAACATCAGGGTCAATGCAGAAAAATGTTCACACATCAGTCATCAAAATGTTGTGTGCTATCAGGCATATTTTGTCAACAAGATAATCAAACATTGCAGCAGAAAGAGGGATGGGAGATTTCATCTTTGAAGCCGATTTAGCAGAGGTCATCTCGGACTGGGGTCGCACAGACCGTTGTCATAAGAGTCGCCGGGGATCAGAAAAACCAGTTTGGGCTGCTTTAGTGCGCCCAACAACAGAGGGGGGTTAAAACCCTCCCCGGGAAAGAGCATGCGCCAAAGGTGGCACAAAAACACCTGGCCAATAGGTGGCCAGGTGAAGTTTTGAAACCCCCCCAATTGGGGGAAGCCACTGCATACCAGGAGGGGACAATGTGGTGGTATAAGCGCACAGCCATCCCATCACAGGTTCCTTTCGGAAGCTGGGCGGCGGTGCGCTGAAGAACGTACGAGACCTACCCACCCACACCGAACAATAGCATTGTTGCAGTGCTGGACGGCAGGCAAAGCAGCTAAGAAGGGGTACATTTGTTGGTAAGGAGGCACAGCGGCAGGTCGGTGTGCAGGAGGAAGGCCACTTACCTTAGGATGCCGTATGGCAGGGTGAGTAGGCTAGAAGGGGGGAGCAAGCAAAGACCTCACTCCCAGCCCAGACCCGCAGAATGGCAGGGCACAAAATAGACAAACAAGGTAGTATGTTGGGGCCTAACTCCAGGGAGAGGCATGAAAACTAACAGGGAACATTATGACCCCCTAAAACGGCATGTATGATGCCCTGAACAAACTATGAGGTGTCATAAGTATGGTAGTCAGATAATAGAACGTGATTATGATATGTCAGAAATTAATTATGACCTGTGAGCTATTGTGAGTTATGATATGTCACATGATGTACAAGCCTATCAACATGATTTATGACTTCTAAATGGATGTATTAATAAACTGTCATGTCTGTGAGTTATGAGCTTGTCAAAATGATTTATGACATCCTGTGATGTTGGTTCATGGCCTAGTTATAGCGGGTTATGACCATGGTACTGTAATGCGAAAGTAATTTGTACATGTTATGCAAAATAAACTGGAGCCACCATATACCACAAGAAACAAGACTCACAAGTGTTGGCAAATATTGGAAAATATGTGTGAAGAACAACACGTATGACAGTTGGGAGTGGGCCCAGTGCGGAGGTTATGCAACTACCTTTTTTCCCTTTTTGGAGTTTTATATAGAGCAAACTCGACCCAAAGGCATAAGAGCCCTTTACATTAGCATACTTTGCTTTACAGACGGACACATTCATTTTGTTAGGCACCTTAGAGTATTAATGCAGTTGTTGTTAATCATAGAAAAAAAGGGCAATCTTTGCTACGGTCAACAAGCAGGAGGGGCACGAACGAACATCGTCAGGCACACATACAGTGTGCTCCCACAGCAGAGATTCAAATCATATACATAGTTTAAGCTGGGCTACCTCTCATTTGTCCCTAGTAAAGAATCTGTGTGACGAAGAGCCAGGAGGGCACAGAAGGAGGAACACCGAATGCATCAAAGTCCTCCCCATGACCAGCACAACCCGGTCACTCATGATGGCTGCTCCACCACAAGCGGCCAGGACAGTACACCCTACATAAACTCCTGTCTGGCCACTGGTCAGTAGAATCTGAAAGGGAATCTCTCATAGGCCACAGAGCAGCAATTGATTGGAGCACCTCCTTCCTCCCAACAGTAACAAAGACAAAATGCTTTCCATCCTTCAGGACCCATAAGCAGCTACTGTTGGAGAATATCCACATGTTTGCAAAGAAGGGCTTGAAGAACCATAGTCAATGCACAGTTAGAGTGGTGTGAGCGACATGAAGGAGGCACACTGATATAAGGCACAGATCAGCACTGGGTCCAACAACCACTGGATGGCCGCGGCAAGCTGGGAAACATGGACACCAGAGGGGATAAGAATTACAGGATCTGCAAGGGCTGCATCCTGGGAACCGGGTGTGGCCTGGGGACAAGAAAGACAGGATAACTAAAGGATCCCCTTCCAGCAGAAGAAGAGTCCGATCCTAAAGCCCTCAATACATGTATTAACACGAAAAATAGATACTTATGTCTTGGCAAGGAACCTACAGACGAACGCTGTTCAGCGTTGCAATAGTCCAGGCCTTCCAGGTAAGATACCGGAGAATGGGAACATCCATCAGCATCCATGGGAGCCCTGGATGATCCCTGAATGTTTAGATATACAGATTAAGAAAAAGATTTGTCAAGTCATAGGCACCTGGTTGTATCTGCCACCTTCTCCCCCATTCTTGTCGCAGATTTACCCCAGCCCCACCAAGAACCACAAACTGAGACTGTTCCATCCAAAGGCCGACCCCACTCCAGTACCTAAAGTTAGTGCATATACTGTACCTTCCTGTACACTCCAGGATAGGAGTCATTACCCTATACTGGTCCAGTTGAGGTACCTTTCATCAAACAGGACGGCAGCACAGACCAACCCGCCACTCTCAGCACAGAAGAACTGCAGCACGGAGGTGTAGTGGGTGTCAACTGACAATCTGAATGTTTGAGGACCATGGTGGTTTCCCTAGCTGTAGCAGGTGGGATGGTCCCCCACAATCAATCCTGAATGGGCACTTATATTGATGACAGAAGTTTTAAAAAAAGGATTGTGAAATCGTTGCCTGACACTTTCATCATTAAATGCTTATCCTCTGGAGTGTGCCAAAAAGTGGCACCTAAAACATATCAATCACTAAAGAGTGCTGACCCAAAAGTAATTGCTGTACATATGCTGTAGCACTGTTTATGGGTATATTGATTTTGTTGTATTTATAAAGGTTCTGGAAAACTGACTGGTATAGCTGCATTTTTCAGATCTATTGAAATTGGTGGTATATCACAGGGCTGCCATCTTTAGTGAAGATGGCATCAAGAGTTCTGCCTTATTAGTGTGTGGCATGGCAGGCAAGGGCAAAAGAAGATCATCACAGACCAGCAAAATCAATGTATCTATCATACACAGAGTGATACACCCTGCGTGTAAGAACCATTATATTTTTGTCTCTCGGAAACAAACCCAGAAATTAATTTCCAATTCAACAACTTCTGTTGTTTCAACCAGGAATCCGTGACAGAATATCAACGTAAAAAATCTCGACGTCAAAAATATCAGAGCCGAAATCTTGACATTAAGAATATCGAAGTCCTATCTACATTATGGTAAGTACAACAATATTGTCAAAAATATCGGTGTTGAATTCCTTTCGGCGATAGACCTTCCTTGCCTCTCGGAGGAAGACAGGGCAGACATGGACCGAGACATCACTGCGGACGAGATTGCTCTGGCGATCCGCGCTCTGCGTGCGGGCAAGGCAACCGGACCCAATGGCATACCGGTTGAACTGTACAAGATTCGGCCGGATGTGATCTCCCCTTATTTGAGAGGTATGTTCCTCCGTGCCCGTGAAGAGGGTGTCCTTCCCTTGGACCAGCGACTGGCCACCATAGTAGTTATCCATAAAGAAGGCAAGCCGCGGGATGTTTGCAGGTCCTATCGCCCCATTTCTCTCCTCAACGTTGAGCCCAAGATTCTGGCCAAACTGCTGGCCAACCGGTTGGTCGGGGTTATAAGCGACTTGGTGCACCCGGACCAGTCTGGTTTTATTCCTCGCCGCAATACTGCCCTCAACCTGAGACGCCTGCACGGGGTTATGGCCAGAGCCCACACCCTTACGGAACCAGCGGTACTGGCCTCCCTCGATGCCACGATGGCCTTTGATTCTCTGGAATGGAACTATCTATGGGCGGTGCTGACAAGACTCGGGTTCGGACCGGGTTTCCTGGGCTGGGTGCAACTTCTTTATGCTAGCCCACTGGCTGCTGTTACGGTTAACGGCCGCATGTCTGCTCCCTTTGCGCTCCAACGCGGCACCAGACAGGGCTGCCCCTTGTCTCCGCTCCTGTTTGCGCTGGCTCTGGAGCCTCTCGCGGCTCTGCTACGCTCGCACCCTGACTTGCATGGGATCTCCTGGTCCCCGGGCTTTGAGGATAGGGTCTCCCTATACGCAGACGACATCCTGCTCTACCTCACCTCCCCTTGCAAGTCGCTTATTGTGGCGTGTGATGTGCTCAGGTTGTTTGGGCGCTACTCCGGCCTGATTATTAACTGGGCCAAATCCTCCCTTTACATCCTCAAGGGTGACACGCCGCGCCTCCCCAGGGGTTGCAACATACAACTGGCCGGGCAGGGCTTCAAGTACTTGAGGATTTACATTTCGAACAGCCCTAAGGCGAGGTATGACCACAACTTACTCCCCCCGCTCCACCGGCTGCGGAGGGATGTGGAGAGTTGGCGTAAGCTCCCTCTCTCTCTCCTGGGCCGGGCGGCATTATTTAAAATGATGTCCCTGCCCAGGTTCCTGTATGCCTTGCAGAATACTCAGGACCTTGTTCCGGCCCGCTACTTCAGGGAGGTTGAGAGCCTGCAGCGTGCCCTGCTTTGGGATGGTCGGCCTCGTGTCGCTGTCCAGAAGCTTACCATGCCATGGTACGACGGGGGCATTGCGTTACCAGACGTGCGGAGGTACTACTGGGCCTCTCAACTCACCGCTATCAACCATGGTTTTTACGGTCCTGTTGACAGCCCGGGCTATGCTATGGATCGATGGCTCTTGCAAGGTGGGAATTACTACCGCGCTCTCTATTCTAGATCCTTTGATCGGAGCCTCACGGGTCCGACCAAGGCGGCGGTCCACACGTGGCGAACGGTTAATAAGATACAGGGTTGGCAGGGCAGACTGACGAAATTCACCCCTCTGTTCGATTCCGACATTTTAGGCAAGCTCTGGCATACCAAGGGCTTCGACAAGTGGGACCTCATAGGGATTTCAAGGGTTGAAGACATGCTGGCCAGGGGGGAAGTTAAGACTTTCCCGCAGCTGCAGGCTGAATACCAACTGAGTGGAACGGAGTTCTTCCGGTATGCCCAACTTAAGCACACAATAGCCGCCGCCAGACCGGAGGAGGGTGACATCCCCGAGAGCTCTCCCTTGGAGGACAGAGTACTGGACGGGCATATGCCGGATAGCGCCATCTCTCTGTCCTACAAGAAGCTGATTAATGTTCAGGTCGACCTCCTCCAGCGCTTGCGGGAGCAGTGGGTGGCCGATGGGCTGGAACTGGACGACGAGGACTGGCAGAGTGCTGTGTCCTCCCCTAAGGAGGTCGCCATCTCCTCGCGTCTGCGGCTAGTCCAGTTCAAAATCCTTCACCGGGTTTACGTCACCGGCCCCCGGCTTGTGCGTATGGGCTTCTCGCCGGATGGCCTTTGTCGTCGTGGCTGCGGAGCCCCTGCTACTTTTCTGCATATACTGTGGGAGTGTCCCGTTATTGCCCCTTACTGGGAGAGGGTACATCGAGTGATGAGGGAGGTGACTGGAGTGGGGTTGGCTGCGGAGGCGCGTAGGTGCCTCCTTAATGTCTGGGAGCTGAATGATTATAACACGGCACAGACCCGGTGGGCTACACTGGGCAACATGGTCGCTAAACGGGACATAGCGCAGAAATGGGGATCCAACGTGGCCCCCCTGGTGGTACAATGGAAGGCCAACATGGATTGGTGTATGTTGCGTGAAAAGACTGTGTACACTGCCAGGGGGCGGCCTCAGACATGGAATAAGGTGTGGGGTGCTTGGAATGCTTACAGAGGTGATTTGTGTCTGCCACCTGAACCGATGCCCCGCGATGAACGCCTATCACCGTAGACGTTGACAACGGCTATGCTACTCACGTTCTGATTCTCCTGTTCTTCCTTCTCCCCCCCCCCTTATTTCTACATCCTACTTGAGTTCTTTCTGAATCTTCTCTAGCCTCTGACGCCTCCTACTGACTCATAGTCATTTTTCCTTCCATTGCCTTTTCCGCGCCCTCGGGCGCTTCTGTTCATGTTTCTGTTTTGTAAATAAAATAAAAAACAACCTGCATTGTTCTGACATGAATCGCTTGGCACTATGACCATTCTGAGATTTTGCTGCCTTGCCTCCGGGATGTTAGGCTGAATAGCTGTGTGCTTTACTACAATAAAGGTTTTAAAAATTTAAAAAAAAAAATAAAAATATCGGTGTTAAAAATATAGTGTTTTTTAATGTTTAAAAATAATGTAAAATAAAGTAAATAATACATCTATGATATAAACATAGTTAAAATATGTTTAAAATTATAAGTAATACATGTAATGTAAAAAAATAAATAAACATATACAATATTTAATATTTACACTAAATTATTGTAAAAACTTACACATTGTTAAAAACATTTAATACATTATAAATACATACATACACATACAACAATAATATATATAAATATATAAAAAATATATATAAGAAATTTTAAAACAAGTTTTTAAAATACATTTTACACTACATACACTAAAACAGTACATATAGAATAGCGTAGGTGTAAAAACTAACTATTCACACTCCAGAGAGTGCAAAAGTAGGAAAAATGGGGGATAGTGTAGGGGTTAAAATTACTATTCCTACTCCAGAGAGTGCAACAGCAGCAAAAGTGTTGTATAGCGTAGGGGTAAAAATAACTGGTCCCACTCCAGATAGTGCAACAGTGTTGGATAGCGTAGGGGTTAAAATTACTATTCCCACTTCAGAGAGTGCAACAGTAGGGAAAGTGTTGGATAGCGTAGAGGCAAAAATTACTATTCCAACGCCAGAGAGAGCAACACTAGGCAAAGTGTTGGGTAGCGAAGGGGTTGACATTACTATTCCCACTTCAGAGAGTGCAACAGCAGCGAAAGTGTTGGATAGTGTAAGGGTAAAAAAAACGTACTGATAATTAAAGTAATTTTTTAAAATAAATAATAATTTAATTATTAAATAACAATACATTAATTAACAATACCAATAAAAAATTACTTAAAAATAATTACCAATTAAAAATTAATTACCAACTAAATGTACGATAAATTCAATTAATTAAGTTATTAAACATTCATAACCAAACAATATTTACAGAACAATTAATTTCCAATGTCAAAAACATTCGATATTAAAACATATCGAACAATTGTTAATTAATTACAAAATTTGATACATACTAATAAATAATAATAAACCAAAGTTAATAGCTAATTATTCATTCATGAGCAATAAAATAATTCCCAAAACAAAACAAAAAATGAATGATTAAAAAGTTATTACCAATTATTAATTAATTAACAATACATTAATTATCAATACTCAGGAATAAAATATATAATGACTTAATTACAATTAAATTACTTCCCACCCTTTTGCCCTATAAACTCACAACACACTTCAATATTAAATAAATACACTTAATATAATTTCCAATTAATCGATTAATACAAATTAATTACCAAATATTAAGAATCTGTTAACAATTCATAAAAATTCATTACCAATTAATAATTATTTAACATAAAATGAATTATCAATAGCAATAAATTAACATAAAAAATTACTTAATTACACAATTACATTACTTCCCACCCTATTCCCCTATAAACCCACAACTTGCTAAAGAACTAAAACACAAAATGTACTTTAAAATAATTACTAATTACTAAATTTCTTTAATTAATGTACTATCATCAAATAACTTCCCACCCTATTCCCCTATAAACCTAGAACCCGCTACGGTACTAAAACTAATAATTTACTTAGAAAACAAAATGATTAACTTCTAAAAATGTTATACATATATTTTAAAATCAGTACAATAATTAACCAAAAATATAAACATAAACATATAAAATGCAAAATAAAATACATAACACTAATATAAATATCGATATCAGTAACATCAATATTTTTGCTACCGATATTACAAACTTCAATATTAACAAAAACAATATTTCTTACCTTCAAGTCGATATTCTGGTCGTCGATATTCTTGATTTCGATATTGTGTCCCTGCGATATTTCCAACTCCATAATATTGCATGTCGAAATTAAAACTCATCATTTAGACTGTTCACTGTCAAGAAGACACTTTCATCATAAATAAATCACTAGAGGGGTGTTCTTTCTATATAAATCAGGTACTCTCCCAGGGCCTGAGTGGTGGGCCATCTGGTAGGTTATAAATGACCACCAGGAGGGTGATCTCAATTGCTTTTCTATGACCACTGGATATTGACTATCCCCAGAATTATCCCACAGTCCACTAAATAATAGCTTTTATCACTACTAAAAATAACTAAGTATATGATCTATTATTTAGTGTACAATTTTCCCTTAACTGGGAACCAGATACTCCATTGTAGCACTTGACTCCCATGGGGTAGGGAAGCAGAACAGTTCAAGCTCCACTCAGCAGAGATAGTGTGAGCTTTTCCTCCAGCTTGCTGGCACACAACAAACCGGTCCTAGGATGCTTTTTTCCGGTCCAGGGAGAACATGGCTTGGCAGTTCAGGTAGGACTGTTCCCATGAGGCACAGGGTCAAGACCGATTTGCATATGGTCAGGTGCAAACTGGGGTGGCATGGTGAGCAAACAAATGATGGATTTAACCCAGATCTCTTGACTGGGGTGAATGTTTTGATTTACTCTGCATTCCGTCAATCAATAGTGTGTCTTTTGCGCATAAATCCAAAAACACTCAATAAATCTTTTTCTTGTCAGTGCTTTTCCTTATGACAAGGAAAATGGCTTCATTACACATGCTGTTCAATGATACACATCCACGAACAAATGTCTGCAAACAGGACAATGGCAATACCTATGGAGAAACCCTCATAACATGCTACATGATTCCGGAACCATATTGCCGCAACACCTATGCTTATACCAGACACAATACGGGATGCCATTATTGAAAAGGCGGGACTACTTGCTTTATTAATACAAGTAGAAATATGGCATAGTAAACCATTACAACACCATTGAAATCTATAGGAATTGTACCATCCTCCAATGACATTCATTAAAGACAGCCATCAGTCACTGTTGACCTTGGGTTTATCAAAAGAGTATTTCAATACATGTCAGTGACTATCATTAAAACATGTAATTATCGACTATTATCATTCTACTTCTCAATAAAGTCTTGTCATAATGTTGATTAAACTGGTGTCAATTTTAGTAAAGCCTAATCAATTCAATTCAATGTGTATTCGAGTTATGCTTCTACTTAGACTATGCTACCACTGCATCTTTAGGATCAATAAACAGGAAATCCAACACCACAGACCCCTTTCTGCTATAGCACCAACTCCAGGTGTATTCAAAAACATTGGAAAACCCTCTCGGGGTCATAATTATAACCCCCTGAAGACTTGGGTAGACTCTGCTAAAAACTTTTTTGATCTCCAGTGGCAGCTGCTACACTCCTGGTAGCCCCAGAACACTTCTCAAAACTGTGATGATACCCGTACCCTTCATGGGGCACCACAAAAGCAGAGGAGGCATTTTTTGGCCTTACTTAAGTGCTTATGAGGCTCTTCTTTGGTTTCAGGCATGAATATTTGATTGAAAGCCATAACGTTTTTGTACAAAAATGGCTTTGTGCCACACTTTTAATGCAGAGTGTTCCGCCCCTTTAGTGGGGCGCCTGGATAGTGCTTTATCTGGAGAGTGCATGGAACCCATCCCAACCTGCCTGGTGGGCTCCCCACCCAACTTTCACTGATCTGTGCTGGCACGGGAGCTGGATGTTTCTTTTTTACATGGGCAGGAATGGCACTGGGTATGCCCACCCTGCCCCGGGCAAATTCACAGAGGGGTGGCATAAGCACTCACCTAGAACTTCGGTTCCATGTCCTGCCCCTGTACAATCTTGAAATGCATCAGGTCCTGGTGGATGTGGGGCCAGTGGGTAAAAGTGATCTGAGTGATCACCTATGTGACAGCAGTTACGTTGTTAGACCTCTTAGTCGTGCACTGGTCTTCCCTCAAACTTTACACTTTGCACATCTATTTTTATTCATTTGTTTTAAGAATCTGTGTATTTTACCACTACTAACCAGTGATGAAGTGCTTACACATGATTGACATATTTAATTTACTTATAAGTCCCTACAAAAGTGGTATACCATATACCCATGGCCTGTACATGATATGCTACTAGTGGGCCTGCAGCACGTATCTTGCCACCCACTTAAGTAGCCCCTAAAACAGGTCCCAGGACTGCTAATGCAACCCGTATGCAGTTGTTAACTGGCAATTTGACTTTTCAATATAAATGTGTTACCAAGCCTTAAACTCCCCCTTTACTGGATCAAGGTCTCCCCTAAGGTAGTAAGGTGGGCCCTAGATAGCCTATTGGGCAGGCTGTGTTGTAATTAATAGGTTGGACATTTACTTTTATGTTTTACATGTCCTGATTGTGAATAACTCCTAAATTCCTTTTTTACTATTGTGAGGCCTACCTCTACTTCTACATTTATTAAGTGCTACTTCTTAATTGGTAACAAATAATACATTCAGTTTTTGGTGTCTAAAAATTGTAATTTAAAAATCTCTTTATTTTTTTTACCTACCTGCAGTCTGTTTCTGGATCGCATAAGTGGGCATAGTTGGCAGCTGGACTTTGTTTATTCTTCCTAGACAGCCACACAATAGAGGTATTAGGTATGCCTGGATGTTGCATTACTGATAGGATGGAGGGCAGAGCTGGGTACAGCACCACAAGTAAATTGGAAGTGGCCTGCATTTACACAAAGGACTTAACACTACCTCATTTTTCAAGTAGACAATCTGAGGCATGGGCTGGGAAGGCAGGAATCTCTAAGCACTTCAAAGGGAATTCTCTAGAAACTTCTAGTTCAAAGAAGGCACCAGGTATAAAAATAGAACCCTCAGACCCACTCTTCAGTTCACTTTCTGAAACTGAGGAAGGACTCTCAGAGGGCAGCCTGCTGCTGTGGCCTGCTGTGTACTTCAGGAGACTGCTTTGCTGTACCTGGAAGGACTTTTCTGCTGCTTGAAGCCTGGCTTCAATCCTCAGAGGCATTCCCTGCTGCTTGAGCCCTGTTCCACTACTTGAACTCAGAACTACCTGAGTGACTCCAAGGGCTGGCCTCCTGATCAGAGCCTAAGGGACAGAAAAGGCTCCAACCATCTTGAACCGGCAGTGAAACACAGCTTAAATTAGGCCTGACCCTCCAAGTAGTGCCCTGGACTCTTGAAAGTCATGACAAAGGTGTCCAGACAGTAAAAATCCCAAACTTGGAACATAGAACATTTTTGGCTGAGAACTGAGAGGATGCCGGGACCAAACTACTTGTCTATCCAATCAAGATGCATCGCTGGCCTGCTTGACTTTACATCAGCTCCTGCTTCATTCATCTCCACATCTGCAAATCCTGTTGAGCAGCCCTCAACAAAAGGGGTAACTAGCCTCAAGGAGTCTTCGCCAGCTGCAACCTCTAGCCTCTTTCTGTCAGAAATGTTTTACTTCTGAAAAAGAGATTGAGGCCCTGATTTAGATATTATTGGGCGGGATGCTCTGTCACAACGGTGATGGATATCCTTTATCCAATATATAAATACCATAGGATATAATGGGATTTATATTTCAGCACACAGGATATCGTTCACCATTGTTACTGCAGCCTCGCCCCACTGAACTACTACCTTCGAAGAGACTTTTTGTTGAAATTTCTTTAAAGTCTCAACCTAAGTGCCGACTAGGCCCGATCCACTACTTGTTTTTGACTCACACTCCATCGTGCCATATTTTTTTACTTCGACCGGGCCTTGCATGACTAGATGTCCACAGTTTACACTTTGACATTTAAAGCACTAGAATTATTCTTAATGTTTCAAAATTCATAAAATGAGTTATACTCATTGGATTATTGCAATATTCAGTCTATTGTTCTAAAGTGGTGTGGGATTTTTCTTATCTTTTGTTTACACTTCATTACTATTTGTGTGCTGCATAAATACTTTACACATTGCCTCTAAGTTAAGCCTGACTGCTTTTTTGCAAAGCTACCAGTGGGTTAAGCACATGTTAATTCAGTGACTTTTGTGGTTCACCCTTTAAGGGTATTGTAGCTGTTGCTTGAGCAGGATTAACACCCCACTCAACCAACAACACAATTTCTCATAGGAGTCAGATGGCTTTTCTCCTGATTGGTGGTCACTCACCGAGTGTAAGAGTCAACAGCAGATCCTAGAAAACCCTCCACAGTACCCCCTAAGAAGGTCCATCCCTCTACTGTCCCTTTGCTGGCCGTGGAAAAACACATCTAATCCCTGCTTGCCAGCTGCAGTCAAAGTCTTTATCTCCATCTTCTCAGTTGGGCCAGGTTGCTTTTCTTTCCCGATGAGCATATTTTTGTATTCAGCACTACCAGGTCCAATGACTTTTACAGTATGTCTGCAATTTACATGGCCTTTTAAGTGGGGGTAGAAAGTTCTTGAAACTGAGCAACTCTGCACACTTTGAGGATGCCAAATTATCACCCCCCCCCAATTTCCCCTGCCTTCCTGAAGATCATCTTGGGAGATTGAAAGATGGCTATATGAAGAGGTCTATAGAAAGGCCTTCCCTGGGAGCCTAAATCCCACCGCTAACTGCCATAACTAGCTGATCCTTCCCCACCAAACCTCAAAGGGGACTGCCTCCTGTTATGTTATGTTATGCTATTAAGTCACTTATAAAGCGCGCTAACACTGATTAGTTTCTTGGCGCTAAAATTGACAGTAACACAACCTAAGGTGGAGGAGGAGGTGGATTAAAAAGCTTGTCTAAAGAGCCAGGTCTTCAGAGCTTTCCGAAAAGGTAGAAGGTCTTGGCAAGATCGGATCTCCAGGGGAAAGGTGTTCCATAGACAGGGGGCAAGGGTGGCAAATCTACGACCACCAGAGCGTTTGAGTTTAAAGGGGAGGTCTGGAGCAGGGCTAGATGGAGTGAGCGGAGGTTACGGGAGGGGACGTGTCTGGTGATCAGTTGATTGATAAATTTAGGGCTTTTGCCATGTAATGACTTGAAGACCATACAGCCTGCTTTAAAATAGCAGCGTTGTATGACTGGAAGCCAATGCAGCTTGATGAGAAGAGGGGTCGCAGCCTGCCATCTAGGTTGCTTTAGAATCAGCCTAGCAGCGTAGTTCTGCACCATCTGGAGGCGCTTAAGTAAATAGTTGGGGAGACCTAGGTAAATGGCATTTGCGTAATCCAGGTGGGACAGGACAGTGGCGATCACGACCTGGGTAATCGCTTCAGGCGTTAATAAACGCCTGACCTTCCTGATTTTTTTTAGTTGGTAGAAGCATTTGGAGACCACTTGTCCCACTTCTGTTTTTAGTGAAAGATCACTGTCCACAATGACTCCGAGCGTTTTAGCCGAAGATGATGGTTGTGGAGCTTGACCCAGGTCTGCAGGCCAATAGTGAGGGCCCCAGTACTTAGCACTATCCCCGGTCAGTACTAGTTCAGTTTTACCTGGATTTAATTTCAATTGATTTTGATCCATCCAGGATTTAATAAACCTCCTGGTTGACTGGAAATGACTCATAGAGTCTTCGGAGTTATCAATGGTGAAGAGTAGCTGCAGGTCATCTGCGTAGTTAAAAACTCTCACCTGTTTGTCCCTCAAGGTTTGTATAAGGGGGAGTATGTATATGTTAAAAAGGTGAGGTGACAGGGAGGAGCCCTGTGGCACTCCACATGGGATGGCTTGTTTAACACCGGTCAAGTCCCCCAGGCGCACTGCTTGGGATCGGTCCTCCAAAAAGGATCTCAGCCAGCAGGCCGCCACACCCTGTATGCCGGTCTGTCCGACACGGTCGATCAAGATGTTGTGGTCGACCGTGTCGAACGCGGCCGACAAGTCCAGTAGTACCAGGGCCTGGGGAGAACGTCTGTCTGCGCAGTCTCGGAGTGTGTCCAAGACTGCGGTGATCACTGCCTCCGTAGAGTGTGCTGGCCGGAATCCGGCCTGGTGAGGGTCAAAGCAGGAGGACTCCTCCAAGAAGTTGGAGAGATTTTTCGCCACGTGTGCCTCTAGAATTTTCGCCAAGTGAGGCAGTAGGGAGATGGGCCTGAAGTTTGCCTTGCATCCAGGATCCGCCCCGGGTTTTTTTAATAGGGGTATAACCGTTGCTTCTTTAAAGGTAGACGGGACAATGCCCGAGGAAAGGGAGTTATTTAAGAGGGCAAGAATAGGGGTTGGGAAAGTGGAGAAACATTCTTTCAAGATGCGAGGGGGACAGATGTCTAATGGGGAGCCAGATTTGACTCTTGTCGTTAGTTCAAGGAGCTGATCGTAGGTTATAGGTTGAAAGTTGGTAAGGGTGGCAGATCCTGTCCTTATTGCCATACCAGTAGTGAGAGGGGTCTTTGGTTGAGGAATGCTAGTTTTTATGTCTTTGATTTTGTCACTAAAGTAGGAGTTGAGTGAATCACACAGACTCTGGGTGGGGATTACTTTAGGACGAACATTCTCCAGATTGGTCAGTTCGTTGAAGACAGAAAAGATGTCTTTGGATTTATTTGATGAGTCCAGAATACGAGAAGAAAAGTACTCCACCTTTGCAGCAGAGATGGCATTCATGTATTCTTTCCTCGCCCTGGTATATTTGATTTTTTCCTCAGTGTCATAGTCACGACGCCAAAGGCGCTCGAGCTGTCGGAGAGCCAGTTTCCTGTTTTTTAACTCGGCAGAAAACCATCTGTTGGCATCTGTGCGCCGAGCAATTTTAATTTTTTTATACGGGGCATGGAGATTGCTGGCCGTTTGTAGCCAATCGGTTAGAGAAGCAACTGACAGATTTATGTCACTGTCCAAAGAAGGGACATCGTTAGCTAAAGACTGTAAAAAAGCAGTCCTATCCAAGGCATTCCAATTCCTAGCTAGTCTGCCAGTGGTTGGCACAGTGGTTCTGTTTTGAGTGGCATGAATCTCAAATTTAAGGATCGTATGGTCTGACCACAGACAAGGCAGGGTAAGTGGGGGGGTCACGCAGGTAGTGTTGGACCACACGTGATCCAATATATGTCCTTTTTCGTGAGTAGGGGAGAGTACCAATTGTTTGAAGTTGAGGTTGGACAGGAGGTCAGTCAGTTCTGTTGATTGAGGGCCCTCTAAGGGATCCTTGTGCCAGTAGTTGAAGTCGCCTACTAACAAGACCCTGGTGTAGTCCAGGGCTAGGTTGGCAACCTGCTCGCTAAATGCCATGGGGAACAATGGCATTGAGGTAGGTGGTCTGTACAGCAGAACGCATGCTAAAGTCATGTGAGAAGTGACAATTTTTAGTACAAGGTTGTCCGTGTTGGCTAGTGTCAGACAGGTAAGACTGGTGACTTCCAAGCTGGAATGGATAATGGCCGCAACTCCACCTCCTACTTTTGCACTTGCGCGATCTGCCTGGATAATGTAGTAGTCAGATGGAAGAGCTGCTATGATATCCGGTGCCGAGGTAGGAGATAGCCATGTTTCTGCAAGCAGGAGGATGTCAGGTTTTTCCGTAGCGAGTAGCAGAAAAATATCCAGTTGATGTTTAACAAGGGAACGGGTGTTAAGGTACAGGATAGAGAGCGTATTAAGGGGTGGATTGGGCGTAGCTGAACATGCTGCAAGGGTGGTAAGGTGACAGCCTTGGCGCAGGATACCATGCTTACAAAGCAGATGGAGTGTGTCTTTAGATAGGAGTAGATGATCATTGTTCTTATTGCGCTCCAGGAGGTCGGCCCTGGAATAATGGAAGGTTTGGGTATTATGGGGTGCCCCTAGTCCCTGTTCTGCTGTGTTCTGCTCCAGATATCTACCCTTGTTTCCATTGACTTTGGCGTGTCCAGATCGAATGAAGAATTAACAAATGCATATTTTCTCCCCATCCTACCTTTCCCAGGATCTCAACCAAGCAATCTCAAATGGCTTTAAGGTGTGGGGAGGACTTTGATCATTCTGGTGGCCTACAGAGTAATTAACCCCCAGTAGTGGGAACAAAGGCCTGGAGTCTCATTATTGCTGATCCAGGAAAATATGACAATTCTTAAAGTTCAATAAGAAGTACATATACCACAAAAGTGACAATAGATCTGTAATCTCTGTGTACCTCTCCAGGAATAAGTATGGCAACATCGCACAGATTTCACTCATAATGTATAATGCAGTGAGCATACAGCATTTTCAGTGAAGCCGTACAGACCTAAACTATGAATTCCCACTCACATTATAAGGACTACATATTATCAGCACCAATCCATGAAAGGTCCCTTTTGAGACAGGTTATCAGTGAAGAAATACCATGCTTAGCTAGATGGTAATCTCAAATGAACAGCCCACACATGTACCCATATGTGCTCCTGTGTTTGCATGTAACAATACCGGAGCCTCTTACTGTATCTGCACAGTAGTCTCCTTATCCTTAACCCTGGACGGAGCTGGCCGAGAGGGACTACGCAGAGGTCCACAGAGTTTGGAGCCAACTCTGTGGACCTCCGCTCTGCGGCCCGCCTCCACCCCCCTAGTAAGAAATGAAATTAAAAGACATTAAAGGGAAAATAATAAAGACTTACCTTGAGTGTGGCATCGCCGGGCTGCGAGAAATGTGCATGTGCCGGCACGGGTGCGTGTGCATGAGCATGCGCAGATCATCGTGAAATGCGAGGAAGGGGAGGAAGGCAGCCCGGGGACGCCGCAGTCAAGGTAAGTCTTTACTATTTTCCATTTCAGGGCTTTTTATTGAATTCTTACTAGTGGGTTTGGAGGTGGGGGCTGGTCAACTCTACTCTGCCCCAGATTGTGTAGAGGGTTGCATACTCCATGTTCTCCTTTGAACGAGGAGTAGGCAAATATCTGCATTCTCTGCACACGGAACGGAGATTACTAATCTTAAAAGTAGGATACTGTTGGTTAGCCATGTCACTTTAGGGTTAATGAGATGCATTTAAGTGAAAGTCCAAAACCATATGAATAAAAAGTATGGATTACAATCACCCTTCATCAGTCTTCCTATCATCTTTCTCCACCGCTCACTGATTTTACCTCTGTTTGAAGTGCATGAAAACCGTAGCACATTACAGTCATCTGAGATACAGAGACAATTTAAATTAATCCCATACCTAAACTTTTCATTGGACAATCTGAAGATATAACAGTAAGACTGCTTCCCATCACAAATGCACATGCCGAGGCTAAGATTTTTGTTAAAGTTTATTATTTTGAGACATAATATGCATTTTAACAGCAAGGTCTAGAAAATAATTAGTTTCTCTTAAATAAACAGCATATGCTTATATATACATATATACATACATTCACTGAAAAAACCATAGGATTTACAGACGTTATAGTTAGGAATTAGCATTTAAAATACCTTAGAAATTCCATGAAAAAAACAAAGGTTTCAGGGACGTTAATAGTTAGTTGGACATGTCACTCGTACTAAACCATCGAAATTCACCCGTTATAGTTATTTCAGTGAACTATAACACGAGCCCTTGCAATGTACTGCCCATGACGACACATATTGCTTCATTCATGGCACGGTCAGTGACATCACTGATGACATCATTGATGACATCATCTAGTGACTGTGTGTTTCTGTGAAGTTTAAATATGTTTTATATATATGCAAAGATGTATTGAAGAATGAGTAGGTGTATAAGTGTCTGCATGTAGGATTTAGGAGGTGTGTGACTGATTGTATAAGTGACTGATTAAACGTGTCTTACTGAATGCATGGGTTAGTGACTAAACTGTGTGAATGTCTGTATCAGTCTGTCTGTTGTTGTGTAATCTGGTACATGGGTTGGTCAGTAGCTACATGAGTGCCTATATGGGTTATTGATTGTTTGCTTGTGTATTTGTATGGGTGCCTAAGTGTGTGTGGGTGGGTTGGGGGTGTGTGACTCTGTGTATAGATGTGTGAGTAGTTGATTCACTGGGTGTATGGGTTCAAGAGTGCGTGTGGAAATAGCTCTATGTGTGGGTGAGTGTGTGTATGGGTATATTGGTGAGTGAATGGATGGCTCAGTGGTACATGTCAGTAACTACATATGTAAAAGGCAGTTATGTGAGCGATTATGGGGTATATAAATAACTATATGTGAAAGTGAGGGATTGTGATAGTGGCTGTATGGATGAGTGTGTACTTGTATCAGTGATTATATAAGAGAATACGTTTATCTCACTATCTGTATGAATTAGTGAGGTGGTGTGTGTCTAACTGTATAGGTGAGTAAATAGGAGTGTGATTGATCCTTTGCATAATGGACTAGGTGTCTGAATAACTCCATGGATGAGGGATGGTGTGTGAGTGTATGAATAGGTGTTTGAGTGCATAGGATAGTGTTGTATTGATGAGTGACTGCATGTATAAGTGATTGTATGGGTTAATGAGGGGATGGGTGTGTAGACCTAGGAATCAGTTAGTGCATATGTAGTAACTGTATTGGTGTCTTGATGGTTTTGAAAATGGTAGTCTGGATTTTACAGTGGGTGTATCAAAGTATATATTAGACTGTGAGGAGGTGCATCTGATTTTCACGTGGATGATGTCATCAGTGATGTCATCAGTGATGTCACTGACCATGACATGAATAATGTAATATGTGACGTCATGAGCAGTGCATTGCGGGGGCGCGAGTTGTAGTTAGCCGAACTAACTATAACAGGGGAATTTCTATGGTTTTGTACGAGTTAAATGTCCACCTAATTATAACATCCCTGGAACATGTGTTTTTTTCAGTGAATTTCAAAGGTTTTTTAAATTGATACTTGTATAGCGCACTACTCACCCACAAGGGTCTCAAGGCGCTTGTACGAATACCGCTGTGGAACCCATCCTGGCTTTCCCTGTGAGGCGTCCACTCCTGGGCACCCTCAAGGTGGAGGCCAGGCATCCTTAGCGTTGTGGGGGCCGTTGTGGAAATTAAGCAAGCTATTGCCCTGAGTTCCAGAGTGGGACTCCATGATTGGAATAGGCACTGAGGCGAGAATTATCAGGTCCATGGAATTTTGAGCCCAAGACCCGCCGAGGGGGGGAATTGAACCCTAGTCCCGGGCTAGACCTCTGTATCAGGGTCTGCCACTCTAATCATTGAGCCACACTTCTCAATGCTACTTCCTAACTATAACGTCTGTAAAACCTATGGTTTTTTCAGAGAATTTCAAAGGTTTTATAAATGCTAATTTCTAACTATAATGTCCCTGAAACCTATATTGCTTTTAAGTGAATTTTAAAAAGACGTACATACTTTTAGTAGTGAAACACTAACTGTAACAGTAGTCTGTTATAAGTTATAATTTAACAATGTTTAATACTTAATTAGCAGTAATTAACATAAGTGTAGAAAAAGTGTGACGCAGCAGCTATCCAACCTGAGTTCGAACAACAGCGTTCAAAGTTCCAGCACTTTACCCCACTACTATATTACTGTGAGCAACACCTTGCTTAATCCTCCCAACGCCCCCAGGCACTGGCACACGGATCACTGAAACAATATCGATGTTAAAAATATCAAGATACCAAAATATTGAGTAAAAAATATAGAATGCCAAAATATCGACTTCCTATCTCCAAACAGGTAAGTACAAAAATATCGAATCAAAAATATCAAAGTTAAAAATATAGACAGTCAAAATATTGAATTTTTTAAATAGTTAAAAATAATTTAAAATTAATAAAATAATAAATGTAACTAACTTAAAAATACTTAAAATACTTAAATAACATCAAAACTAATAGATAATTAATATAATTAAACATTTTTTAAACATGTATATATATATATATATAAACATAGTATTAATAAAAAAAATACAATACATTTACCATAGGATAGCGAGAGGGTTAAATTTACTATTACCACTCCAGTGAGTGCAACAGTAGAAAAAAACATTGGATAGCGTAGCAGTAAATATTACTATTCCCACTCCAGTGAGTGCAACAGTATGGAAAACGTTGGATAGCGGGAGAGTAAGAATTACTATTCCCACTTCAGTTAGTGCAACAGTAGGGAAAGCGTTGGATAGCGTAGGGGTAAAAATTTGTATTACCACTCCAGAGTGTGCAACAGTAGGGAAAACGTTGGATATCGTAGGGGTAAAAATTACTATTCCCACTCCAGTGAGTGCAACAGTAGGGAAAGAGTTGGTTAGCGAAGGGGAACAAAGTAATATTCCCACTCCAGAGAGTGCAACAGTAGGGAAAGGGCTGGATAGCATAGGAGTAAACATTACTATTCCCACTCCAGTGAGTGCAACAGTAGGGAAAGCGTTGGATAGCGGGAGGGTAGAAATTACTATTATGACTCCAGAGAGTGCAACAGTAGGCAAAGTGTTGGATACAGTAGGGGTAAAAATTACTATTTCCTCTCCAGTGAGTGCAATAGTAGGGATCGTGTTGACAGCGTAAGGATGTAAATTACTATTCCCACTCCAGGGAGTGCAACAGGAGGGAAAGCGTTGGATAGTGTAGGGGTAAAAATTACTATTCCCACTCCAGGGAGTGCAACAGTAGGGAAAGCGTTGGATAGCGTAGAGGTGGAAATTACTATTCCCACTCCAGTGAGTGCAACAGTAGGGAACGCGTTGCATAGCAGGAGGGTAGAAATTACCATTCCCACTCCAGAGAGTGCAACAGTAGGGAAAGCGTTGGCTAGCGTAGGGGTAAAAATTACTATTTCCACTCCAGTGAGTGCAACAGTAGAGAAAGCGTTGGATAGTGCAGAGGTTTAAATTACTATTCCCACTCCAGTGAGTGCAACAGTAGGGAAAGCGTTGGATAGCGGGAGGGTAAAAATTACTATTCCCACTCCAGAGAGTGCAACAATAGGGAAAGCGTTGTATAGCGTAGTGGTAAAAATTACTATTCCCACTCCACTGAGTACAACAGTAATGAAAGTGTTGGATAGCGTAGGGGCAGAAATGACTATTCCCACTCCAGAGAGTGCAACAGTAGGGAAAGTGTTGGATAGCGTAGGGATAAAAATTACTATTCTCACTCACGTAAGTGCAACAGTAGGGAAACCATTGGATAGTGGGAGGGTAAAAATGTACTATTACCACTCCAGTGAGTGCAACAGTAGAAAAAAACATTGGATAGCGTAGCAGCAAACATTACTATTCCCACTCCAGTAACTGCGACAATAGGGAACACGTTGGATAGCGTAGGGGTAAAAGTTACTATTCCCACTCCACTAAGTACAACAGTAGGGAAAGCGTTGGATAGCGTAGGGGTAAAATATTACTATTCCCATTCCAGAGAGTGCAACAATAGGGAACGCGTTGGATAGCGTAGAGGTAAAAATTACTATTCCTACTCTAGAGAGTGCAACAGTAGGGAAAGCGTTGGATAGCGTAGAGGTAAAAATTACTATTCCAACTCCAGTGAGTGCAACAGTAGGGAAAGCGTTGGATAGCGTAGGGGTAAAAATTACTATTCCCACTCCAGAGAGTGCAACAGTAGGGAAAGCGCTGGATAGCGTAGGGGTAAAAATTGCTATTCCCACTCCAGTGAGAGCAACAGTAGGGAAAGTGTTGGATAGCGGGAGGGTAGAAATTACTATTCCCACTCCAGAGAGTTCATCAGTAGGGAAAGTGTTGGATAGCTTAGGGGTAAAAATTACTATTTCAACTCCAGTGAGTGCAACAGTAGGGAAAGTGTTGGATAGTGTAGGGGTGTAAATTACTATTCCCACTGCAGTGAGTGCAACAGTAGGAAAAGCGTTGGATAGCGTGGGAGTAAAAATTACTATTCCCACTCCAGAGAGTGCAACAGTAGGTAGAGCGTTGGATAGCATAGAGGTAAAAATTACTATTCCCACTCCAGTGAGTGCAACAGTAGGGAAAGCGTTGGATAGCGGGAGGGTAAAAATTACTTTTCCAAGTCCAGAGAGTGCAACAGTAGGGAAAGCGTTGTATAGCGTAGGGGTAATTATCACTAATCCCACTCCAGTTAGTGCAACAGTAGGGAAAGCGTTGGATAGAGTAGGGGTAAAAATGACTATTCCCACTCCAGAGAGTGCAACAGTAGGGAAAACGTTGGGTAGCGTAGGGGTAAAAATTACTATTCCCACTCCAGTTTGTGCAACAGTAGGGAAAGCGTTGGATAGCGTAGGGGTAAAAATTACTATTCCCACTCCAGAGAGGGCAACAGTAGGGAAATCGCTGGATAGCGTAGTGGTAAAAATTACTATTCCCACTCCAGTGACTGCAACAGTAAGGAAAGCGTTGGATAGCCGGAGGGTAGAAATTACTATTCCCTCTCCAGAGAGTCCAATAGTAGGGAAAGTGTTGGCTAGCGTAGGGGTGAAAATTTCTATTTCCACTCCATTGAGTGCATTAGTAGAGAAAGTGTTGGATAGCGTAGGGGTGTAAATTACTATTCCCACTCCAGTGAATGCAACAGTAGGGAAAGCGTTGGATAGCGTAGGGATTACTATTCCCGCTCCAAAGAGTGCAACAGTAGGGAAAGCGTTGGATAGCATAGAGGTACAAATTACTATTCCCACTCCAGTGAGTGCAACAGCAGTGAAAGCGTTGGATAGCGGAAGGATAGAAATTACCATTCCCACACCAGAGAGTGCAACAGTAGGGAAAGAGTTGGATAGTGGGAGGGTTAACATTACTATTCCCACTCCACCGAGTGCAACAGTAGGGAAAGCGTTGGATAGCGGGAGGGTAAAAATTACTATTCCAACTACAGAGAGTGCAACAGTAGGTAAAACGTTGGATAGCGTAGGGGTAAAAACTTACTATTTCCACTCCAGTGAGTGCAACAGTAGGGAAAGCGTTGGATAGCGTAGGGGTAAAAATTACTATTCCCATTCCAGAGACTGCAACAGTAGAGAAAGCGTTGGATAGCGTAGGGGTTAAAATTACTATTCCCACTCCAGTGAGTGCAACAGTAAGGAAAGCGTTGGATAGTGGGAGGGTAAAAATTATTATTCCTACTCCAAACAGTGCAACAGTAGGGAAAGCGTTGGATAGCGTAGTGGTGAAAATCACTATTCCCACTCCACTGAGTGCAACAGTAGGGTAAGTGTTGGATAGCGTAGGGGTAGAAATTACTATTCCCACTCCAGAAAGTGCAACAGTAGGGAAAGCATTGGATAGCGTGGAGGTAAAAATTACTATTCCCACTCCAATGAGTGCAACCGTAGGGAAAGCATTGGATAGTGGGAGGGTAGAAATTACCATTCCCACTCCAGAGAGTGCAACAGTAGGGAAAGCGTTGGCTAGCGTAGGGGTAAAAATTACTATTTCCACTCCAGTGAGTGTAACAGTAGGGAAAGCATTGGATAGCGTAGAGGTTTAAATTACTATTCCCACTCCAGTGAGTGCAACAGTAGGGAAAGCGTTGGATAGCGGGAGGGTAAAAATTACTATTCCAACTCCAGAGATTGCAACAGTAGATGACACATTGGATAGCGTAGGGGTAAAAATTACTAGTCCAACTCCAGTGAGTGCAACAGTAGGGAAAGCGTTGGATAGCGTATGGGTAAAATTACTATTCCCACTCCAGAGACTGCAACAGTAGGGAAAGCGTTGGATAGCGTAGGGGTTAAAATTACTATTCCCACTCCAGCGAGTGCAGCAGTAGAGAAAGCGTTGGATATGGGAGGGTAAAAATTACTATTTCCACTCCAGAGAGTGCAACAGTAGGGAAAGCGTTGGATAGCGTAGGGGTAAAAATTACTATTCCCACTCCACTGAGTGCAACAGTAGGGAAAGCGTTGGATAGCGTAGGGGTAGAAATTACTATTCCCACTCCAGTCAGAGCAACAGTAGGGAAACTTAATACTTCATATATATATAAAAATAACATAAATATTAATACCAATTACAAATTAATTTAAATAATTAACAATTTTATATAATATATTAATTAATCAATTAAAAAACCAAATACAAATTAATTACCAATTAACAATAAATAAAGTAACAATTTAAAATTAATAAAAAATTAGATAAAAAAATAAAAAAAATAAAAATGTAATTACTTACAAATAAATTACTTCCCACCCTATTCCCCTATAACCCACAACCCACTACAGAAAATAAATTAATAAAAGTAACCTAATTATCAATTAATCAATTATTTAAAATTACTGATTAATAATTAATTAACAATTAATTCAAAATAAATATCAATAAATAAATTAAAATATTTAACTAATTATAATTAAATTAAAGTCCAATTGGTTGCACACTTTCTCTACTGATGAGGGAAACTATCCCGAAACCCGGGTCATGCCTCGGGTCTAGAGATCTTGGGAACAATAAGTACTTACTTACACCAACCTTGATGTACCACTTACGAACTTTGTGTCAACTCTTTATACTTCACGCACGACGAATACCAGAGTGCATAGGGGCGATCCGAAGGAGGGGCTAGCGGTGTGCGATTCATCGTTGTTTTCTACTTAAGGGCTCCCATGAGCCTCCAAGCTGATGAGCTTTTGGAGACGCACCTGCGTGCCGGAAAAGGCAACAAGGCCTGTGACGGTTACCTGGCGGCCTTCTCATCCACCCCAAATACTTTCTCTACTGATGAGGGAAACTATCCCGAAACCCGGGAAATGCCTCAGGTCTAGAGATCTTGGGCACAATAAGTACTTACTTACACCAACCTTGGTGTAACACTTACGTACTTCGTGTCAACTCTTCATACTTCACGCACTACGAATACCAGAGTGCATAGGGGCAATCCGGAGGAGGGGCTAGCGGTGTGCGATCCATCGTTGTTTTCTTTTTTAATTAAATTACTTCCCACCCTATTCCTCTCTTAACCCACAATGCTACAGAAAATAAATGACTACAATTAACATATTTATCAAACAATCAATTAAAATAAATTACCAATTATATTTTAATTAATTACCAATTAATTCATAATAAATACCAATAAATAAATTAACATATTTAATTAATTATAATTAAATTACTTCCCACCCTATTCCCCTATAAACCCACAACCCGCTACAGAAAATAAATTACAAAAATTAACATATTCATCAATTAATTAATTAAAATTCATTACCAAATATATTTTAATTAATTACTAATTAATTACCAATTAATTCAAAATAAATACCAATAAATAAATGAACATATTTAATTAATTATAATTACATTACTTCCCACCCTATTCCCCTATAAACCCACCACCCGCTACAGAAAATAAATTACTAAAATTAACATATTTATCGATTAAAAATAATTACCAATTATATTTTAATTGATTACCAATTAATAATTCATTAACAATTAATTCAAAATAAATACCAATAAAGAAAATAACATATTTAATTAATTATAGTTAAATTACTTCCCACCCTATTCCCCTATAAACCCACAACCCACTACAGAATTATGAAAAAAGTAATATTAACTTACTTACCTCAAATTCGATATTTTTGTTGTCTATATTCTGTCCCTTCGATATTTTTGTATTCTATATTCTGTCCATCCAATATTTTGTCCATTCTATATTTTTGATTCGATATTAATGCTATTCTATTCGATAATATTACTATTCCATTCAATATTTTGGTAGTGTATATTCTGTCTATTCGATATTATGTCTATTCTATATTTTTTACTCAATATTATTGCTACTCAATATTAAAAACTCAATACTTTGACAGTACACACTGACACACCTTTCTGGGGGTACCTGTACGCTTTACAAATGCTGTTTTTTTTTCAGTTTAAAACCATAGTGATTTTTTTTTATATCTTCTATTTACAGTTTTTAGTCACGAGAAAGGAAACAACACGGTTTGCCCGGTAACAGTTTTTAAGCTCTACAAACGTATGTATTTATACTTCTGAGGATCGAAAGAGAAACCTTTACCGCTTCACATTTTGTAACTTTTCCCAACACGTGCACAAGTGAATCAGTGAAAACGGGAGCATGTGTCAACTGTAAAACGTGACATCTAAATGGGTAGAGCCGGATATTACTTTCATGGACTACTCAATGACCAAAAAGTATATATACCACACCCGTTGTTCGATAAGTTTTGTTTTTGCAAGTTTTTTTCCTTTGTCCATTCTGTGATGCAGGTTCCCTTTTCTAGCATCGGATTCCTCTTTTGCGACAACAAAACATATATTAAGGAGTTGTAAATTGTTTTATTATGGTATAGTAGCTATTTATAATAGGTAGCTATTTGTGAATATTTAAAGATTTGTATTACCAAAAAGTGTTATTGGTTATTTTTGCCATTTATATGTTAATGTCAGCAGCTGGTATTGAGAAACACCCAGAATAGAGGAAACGCTGTTCCTTTTCTGGCTCCCTTTAGGTTATATACTGTGACTATGTACATTGTAATAATCAGAGTATAGCAAACTTCAGAGGTGTTGGTGACCCGTCGACAGGATGACTAAAGATTCATGTGAATAGCTTCTCCTTCTTACTCTGTTTCCCCCCTTTGATCATATACTGTGAATTTGTATATTATAAGATTCACAGTCATTATGATCTGAGAGGAATTTATGAGCCGTCAGCGTGAAGACGAAAGTTTTAAGTGTGCACTCGCAAAATTCACGTGTGATTCACAATATGACAAAAGTAGAAATTTGTATTTGTCCCAGGGTTAAACTAAAGCTGCCTGTGATATTCATAATTTAATGGATTTGCACATTTGATACCCAAGGATTTGTGCACAATTTTATGCATAATGAGCAACAGCTGATGTCCACAATTACAAAATAGGTCACTGTAGGGCAGGATTAAACTGCGCTATTTACAAACTGGTTGTGGGATTACCACTATATAGAATATGAGAGCGCAAAACCATTGATCAGATATTTAACTTTAAAACTAATATTCGCTAAGAGCCGAAGAAATGTAGATTAAACTGCGCTATTTAAAAACTGACCTGCCTGGGATCAAATAATGGTATAAGTTGTATTTTCACACTACTGTTATAACTAATTCAATTAATTCACACATTTTATTCACACACTTTTTCGCAGACATTTAGAATCCACATATTGGGTTGTTTTTTCATTATACACACTACAATCACCACAATGGCATGAGCACGCTGAGGAGAATGTGATGTAATGAATTCTGTGTGATATTTAACATGAATTGAATTGCGGCGCTTCGTAGAACCCGTGATCAAGGTCCTGGACAGACCAAAACATGTAGGGCTGCTGGGTTTGTCTTGAAAATGCGGCTGACAATGAATGAAAGGAATTGAAAGTAAACTTTACCCACGAGTGTAAGTGGATTTGTTTCTTAAAGGAAATAACAGGTTGATATTGTAAACAGCTGGGCTCTGCTATTTCCACGTTCCAAGAGAGCGCAGAGAGTGTAAAAAAAATCAAGCGTGGCAATATATATATATATATATATATATTTCGTGTTTAGCGGCTCGCTCGGCCGCGGGGAGCCGGGACGCCAGGAGGCATTTCCTGAGTGCTGGAAATCACGAGCACTCCTTGGACCCGTGGAGCCTCACTCGTGGTGACATTGGTGAAGCTGAGCAGCGGGGTACGACCAGCAATCCTGCGTACAAGGAACTTTATTTTAATGAGTGGCAGGACAGAGACCACTTGGTTAAAAGAACTTTGAGAGTCATGGGGAATGATTTTGGACTACTATAACCAGCATGCCCTGGAACACGCCCACTGTGGGCGGGACTCTAATTATCTAAATAAATCTTGTTCTATACAAACCTGTTTCCTGCTTCCTCATGCCAGTGATCAAGAGCCTTTGCTCGAAACGCGTATGGCAATTAGGAACGCGTTGTGCTTGCTGATGGCTCTGCCACCTGCGAGAATGGTGTGTATTCTATGGGGTGTGGCTCCCCACTTGGGCAACCTTGATGTTTTTCGTGTTTAGCGGCTAGCTCGGCCGCGGGGAGCCCCGACGCCGGGAGGCGTTTCCTGAGTGCTGGATATGACGAGCACTCCTTGGACCCGTGGAGTCTCACTCGTGGTGACATTGGTGAAGCTGAGCAGCGGGGTACGACCAGCATTCATCCGTACAAGGAACTTTATTTTAATGAGTGGCAGGACAGAGACCACTTGGTTAAAAGAACTTTGAGAGTCATGGGGAATGATTTTGGACTACTATAACCAGCATGCCCTGGAACACGCCCACTGTGGGCGGGACTCTAATTATCTAAATAAATCGTGTTCTATGCAAACCTGTTTCCTGCTTCCTCATGCCAGTGATCAAGAGCCTTTGCTCGAAACACGTATGGCAATTAGGAACGCGTTGTGCTTGCTGACGGCTCTGCCACCTGCGAGAATGGTGTGTATTCTATGGGGTGTGGCTCCCCACTTGGGCAACCTTGATGTTTTTAGTGTTTAGCGGCTCGCTCGGCCGCGGGGAGCCCTGAATCCGGGAGGCGTTTCCTGAGTGCTGGAAATCACGAGAACTCCTTGGACCGGTGGAGCCTCACTCGTGGTGATATTGGTGAAGCTGAGCAGCGGGGTACGACCAGTATTCCTCCGAACAAGGAACTGTCATATGGATACTTCATTACATATATTGCGTTAAGTTAGCATGAGTGTATTACATGTTTAAACAGCCGTTTTGCCTTCAGGCTTCAGTTTTGCACACGACACGTACTTGTTGTTGTAGCTTTCAGCCTAGAAGTGGTGAGGTGTTTTATTTGAGAATAATATGTTATTCCTATGCTATCAGCTTTGCCTTGTACACTTGGTACAACTGTCTGCACACTGAGAGCTGCACACTCTAAGATTAACCTAACACAAGGTTGCTGGGAAGTCTGATCCTCGCACCACATTAGACATTAGACATAACACAAATAATGTTGATGCCAACATTTTGGGCTCTACGCGGGATTAAGATAGAGTTACACGGAATGAACGCAGACACTTGGTGCTGCGCATGAAGAGAGCTGGTAGCTGCTGATGTGAACTGCTCCTACTGACATTGAGAGGTATGGGGTCGCCCTGCTAAAGCCCGAATGAGACCTTCTTAGATATAATATAATATGCTAGATAGGGTGCGCGAAATATAGGTGATATAGATTTCTATAGAAACTGCATTATAACATGCTAGCACCTTTTGCTTACTATGGATTAGTGACTATGCTGCTGACTCTGATTTTTATAATCTGCATTTTGGTATTATACAAGATACTGCGTTTGAGAACTTTGCATTGAATAATAAATATTTCAAACTTGCACTTGTGTTCTTTGACTCTCAGTTTTGGTTTGAAATGATTATATAACGAAAGAGTGTTCATGTGTTCCACGACTCCTGAGGTATTCTAAAGATCATGTTCTGGTTTGTCTAATACATGTATCATCCCATAATGATCCATGAGACACTGTAGCTAGCTAGGTAACGAGATTTCTGACACTGAGATGAGTTTTTGGATCATCCTAACTCACTAAGGTTCTAGATCTCTATGCACAGTTCTGTGGGAGAACGGAAACCCTGCTACATGGCGCCCAACGGATTGGTTGGCCGTATTTCATGACACTCGTGTAGTATATCATTCGAACCTTAACACCTTCATACCCGTTTCCGGTAAACGGTGGTGTCGGAAAAACCTACCTATTTTTGAAATAGGTCTTTTCAAGCTTGAATTCTTCTATAAACGGTTTCTTTGAATTACTACCCAGTTGTGCTATAAACTGTTCTTTGTCTCTTTTCACTTCCTTTGCCACCATGGCCGTGGAAATTGCGCAGCATAGCCGCATCGCGGTTCGCGACCACTTGCGGACATAAGATGTCCCTGTGGACGGCTTGGCTGTGGTTCTAGTGGTGAGTGCGGAACATGCGTACCCGTACGAATTATTTTATTCCTGGGTAACATTTCCGGCTGTGGACGCTAATTCGGGCGTCTTCCATTCATACACTCCCTCGGCAGTACCGGCGGCTTATGCTCCGTACAGGGCACTGGAAGTACCTATTGACGCTTGGCAGCACGGTGTTTGGTTTGGTGGCGCCCTACCCCATTCTTTGAACGCTACGAGGTTAGGTCCTTTGTCCATTCCGGGCACAAATTGGCCCGCCTTGGGTGGATTTACTCCTCATCCTAATCGCGCCACGTGTAACGTGGCCGACCTGAGACGTCTTCATGAGGTCTCGGTTGGAGTGATTAGAGCTCTTGTTCATTACATTAGTCGTAATATTCAAGGCGCAGCCCCCGCAGGTGCGCAGCTTCGAGCAGAACATGCTGGTTTGAAAATCAGTCCTGTCTTGGTGAATTCCGTTATGGGCAGAAAGCCAGATAGTACGGATGAATTTCCTTACTGGCTTGCCGAGAAATTCGACCAGTTAGAGGCTGTGTTTCCTAATACGACTCCGAGTGAAAAACACCGGATTCTTACGCTTAGTTTACCGAAGGAAATAGCCCCGGAACTTGCTGACTGTGAGACGTGGGGTAAGACATTTGCAGCGGTTTACTCGAGGTGCTTTGGCACACCTTCAGTTTCGAACCTGTCTGCAATCCTTAAACGTGTTCAGGATGATCACGGACCTGAGTCGGCGGTTGAGTTTGGTATGCGCCTGAACGGTTCATTTGAGACAGTTTGCGGTATTATCCTTGCCAATGTAAAAGGGGATGCAGTGAACTTTCAGGTGGCCAATGGTCTGGCGTTAGTACCCGATGCCGAGAAACCCCGTCAGCTGGCAAGAATTATTGTGGCGGCTTATAAAATGGTTGGCCGCAATTCTAGGGGTGCGAAGGTTTTTCTTGAAAAAGAAAAGAAGCAACCCCAGGGGCAGTCTTCGGAAACAGGTGGACAGCCCGAGTCCAAAAAACAAACTTGGCCAAAAAAGCAGAATCAGGGTAAGCAACAGCAACAACAGACAAAGGTCTCTAGTCCGGCGCCTTCACAACCTGCGCAGTCGGAGCGAGTTTATGAATTGCGCGATCGCGCTACGATTAAATCGCCTGACAGATATCAGTCTTCTGACCAACGCTCTCCTCGTTCCTTTCAGGACTCATCGGCTACGTCAACCGGTGGTGGAGGGGGCGGCAGGGGCAGGGGTGGTCAGCAAGGACGTGGCCAGCCCCGCACGCGAAGTGAAGGGGACCAACGGGACGACTCTACGCCAAAGAGACCGCAGTTTGCCAAGAAGAAAGTCGCTGCCTTAATGGCGCATCGATATGCCCCAGATAGTGAGAACGCGGCTTCGGAATCTGACGTGGGCTCTGACCTTGCTGGACAGCGCGGCGGAGATTACCATAGTGAGAGAGGCCCTCCGTCCACTGTTGAAGGTGACAGCGACTGACACTTATGTTGTAATCGAAACAGCTGATACACATGTTGCTCCCCCTGAAAGACTTTTTGAAATTGTCCTGTTAATTGAAGGTGACATGCAGCGAACTGTAAAAGGGGTATTCTGGGAAAACCTTTCAGATACGTATGACATTTTGCTTTCGGAGGCTGACTGGCCCCCACCTTTTGTTCTCGCAGCTCCGCGAGGGGAGGAGGTAATCCTCCCCAGTTTCGCGCACACTGTACCGAGAGTGGAAGCGCTGCATTTTGCAGAAGAGTGGGCTCTGGCGCTTGCGCCGGCTGTGTACCGAAATCAGTGTGGCTGGGATAAATTGTCCCCTAGCCATGAGATTCCTTTACGGTCACAGCCTCAGCCACAACCCCAGTACCCCATACGGCGTGAAGCTAAAGCTTCGGTCGCGGCTATCCTTGAACAATTGGAATATCAAGGTGTAATTGAAACATGTGTGTCACCAATGAATAATCCCCTTTTTACTGTTAACAAGCCGGACGGCTCATATCGTCTGGTTTTGGATTACCGGCATTTGAACTCGCATTGCCGTAACTGTGCAGTACAGAATACTCATGGCTCTGCCCTAGTGAATAGTCTTGAGCGTAAACGGTTCAAAACCACGCTTGACATTTCCAATGGTTTTTATGCACATAGATTAGATGGTCTCAGTTCCCAATGGACCAGTTTTACATGCGGCGGCGTACAAAAAAAGTTTAAACGACTCCCAATGGGATATAAAAATAGTCCTGGAGTGTTTTCCGCCCGCATTGTCTCTCTTTTGGAGAGTTTCGATCCAGTTGCATGTTCGTATGTGGATGACATTTATCTCACAGACGACGAGCTTTGGGTGCATCTGTGTCGAGTAAACAGCATAATTTGTAACTTTGCAGACATGGGTTACAAGTTTAACTTTGCAAAATCACACATTGCGGAGTACACAGTGTTGTTTCTAGGTTATGAACTTAACCATGAAGGAAAGGGATTGGCTCCTCACTTCCTGGAGAAGTGCGCGCAGTTGCGCTCTCCGACAACACTGAAAAAATTACAGTCTTTACTGGGTTTTTTAAATTTCGGGAGGACATACATTCCGGAATATGCCCAGCGTATCAAGCCTTTATATGCCTTGGTACAACCATCTTTTTCCAAATCATGCTGGCTGCCTGAGCATTCAGCCATTCTGCAGTCTTTGCAGGCTAATTTGCTCACTTCTGACTACTTACAGACCCGTGATAACCAGACCAACCTGGTGATAAGAATAATCCCTGGGACGGTGGGTTTCACGTACCTGACTTTTAATGAGGGGGATACTGTACCTATTGCTTACAAGTCACACTTGTACACTTCGGCTGAACTGCGTTTTTCCACTGTGGAGAAAGTGTTAACGGCTGTGCAGATGGCTATTCTTAAAGAACGTGCCCTGTCGCAGGGAAAGCGCATGTTAGTTGTTACCCCGTGTCCTGCATTGGAGGCGGTCACGAAAGCCAGTGTACCGAATTCTAAAGCTTTGCACCCTCGGTGGATTCAGTGGGCTACATCCTTGACATCTCAGGATGTCACGTTTATTTTTGACGCCGCTTTACGGTCACAGGAGTATTTACAGTATGAATTTGTTCATCCTGCTCCTTTAGCAATGCGGCCGTTGGAGGATTTCCACTGTATCATTTACACGGATGGTTCGGCGCAGGTTGCGCATGGCTCTAAACATGCCTACGTTTCCGCTTGCGCCATTGTGGTCGGTGCCATGGTGAACGATGAGTTCAAGTCCAGTGTCGTGCACACGCAGACACTTGGAGACTGCACCGCACAATTAGCAGAGCTCCGTGCTCTTATGCTCGCATTGGAGTACGCAGATCCTAGTGTGACAACTTTAATCGTAAGTGATTCTTACTACTGTGTCCAGTCTTACAATGAGAACTTGTTCTTTTGGATTCAGAATGATTTTCATGATTCCAAAGGTAGCACAATAAAACATAAAATGATCTGGGTCCGAGTGGCGGAACTTAAAGAAAAGCTGCCGCTCGTGTTTGTGATTCATACTCTCGGCCACCAGCGCGTGGGAGTCCACGCTGTTGGCAATTCGCTTGCTGATGAGGCAGCGAAGTCTGCGGTATCAAAATACTTAGTTGCAGCGGTCACGAGGTCCAAGAGCAAAATAGATGACGACATCTTGGCGGCTGTTGCTGCCACGGCGAAGGGAGGTAAATATCCTGCGGGGTTCCCTTCGAAATACACATACCACTTAAGTCCCGATAAGGTTCCTTATGTGAAAATTCCTGAAGTTGGAGAGCGTCTGATTCCCAACTCGGATCGCAGAGCTTCTCTGATTACAGCGGCTCATGAAGGTGTGGCGTCTGCGCATGCGGGCGTCTCAGCCACTGTATCACAGCTACAACAGAGGTTCTGGTGGCGGGGACTGTACAAACAGACGCGCGATTATGTCCTTATGTGTGACATTTGTCAGCAGATTAAGCCTTCTACTGCTGCGCGTCCGCCTCAGACAAGGTTGTTCATTTCTAATAAACCGCTTGGTTGTGTTTATTTGGATCACTGCGGTCCTTTCTCTTCTGATACTGCGTATAAATACATCTTAGTAGCAGTTGACTCATGCACACGCTTTGTGTGGTTATGGCCGCATCGCAGCGCTGATTCACGGACTGTCATTAAGGATTTGCGTGTCTTTGTGGGAATCTTTGCTTGTGGTGCTTTCCATTCGGACCAGGGTCCGGCTTTCGCCTCTAAGGCGTATAAGGATGCTATGGTTTCGTTGGGAGTACAGGTGAAGTTTTCAAGCCCCTACAGGCCTGAGGGCAATTCTGTGGTAGAAAGAATGAACCGCGACTTAAAGCAATCTTTGACAGCCCGAGTTATAGGCACTGGTAGAAACTGGCTGACCCACCTCTATGGCGTGCAGCGTGCGCTTAATAATCTCCCTAGAAGGTCTCTGGGTGGGCGGACCCCATACGAAATGCTCTTTGGTATCAAGATGTACGTCCCTGACCTTGATGGTGCAGACTGCCAGGCCCAGGCTGCGGCCTTTGACGTAGATGAACATTGCAATGTTTTACAGGATCTACAAAAGACCAGAGACAGTCTTGCCAAGGAACACTTGCCCTCCACGTCGGATGATGCGTTGCAGATCCCGGTAGTTGGCTGGCTACCCCAAGTTGGAGAACTGGTTCGAGAGAAGATCGATAACAAAAAGGAGTTTGGTCCCTCATATCGAGCGCCAGTTCGGGTCCTTGGAGTGAAGGGCACAAGAACAGTCATTTTACCACCACTTCCAGGTCGTAAAGAAAACAGATTTATTTCTATTGAAAATGTCAAGACACACAGGGTGGCCGATTCTTCATAGCATGACACCGGCTGTATCCTGTCCTTCCATGGTGAGGCACTCTGTGCTGGCTATTACATCTGGTGCAGATCAGGAGGTGTCCCTCGAGATGCCTGCCATATCAAGTCCTTTATTAAATACTATTCCTGTTACTAACATTGATGAGGTGACCTATGCAGATCCTGCTGATTTATCCATGTCCGATTTACATGCACGTTTGGCTAACCAGTCCAGATTCTCTTTTGACTCTGTTTCGGAACTTTCAAAGAAACCATCAACTATTGCAAAATATGCCACGTTGTTTAAAAAACATTTTTTAATTCCGCCTTGGACATACGTTTGGCTGATACTATTTTCGTTTTATCTTTTTATGTCAATTGGTTTTGTGTTTTATTTTTTCCGCCTGATTGATGGCCATTATGTGAAAGAAAGAACAGGAATTCGGTACCTTAATGGAACATTGGCCCCTCACTCCTCCTCGCATTCAGCACACAGACTAAAGAGAGACTTACATTCAGTACAAATTACTGCTTGGCCTGTCCTTGATGGGATTGTGTGGGATGCGGTTAGGTTTCAGATACATGGCCCCACAGAAGTTATTAATGTTCCTAATGTGCTTAGAGTAAACATGGGAGATGTGATTAAGCAAAATATTCGTTCTGATGATTGGGATCTTCAGGCAGTAGAAGCATTGTTCTCTGATTTGAAATATTATGCGGCCTTTGATGATGAGGATTTGTATTTAGATTCTGTCAATTATGGTGATTTATTTTGTTACCAACATTATGGAAATCATTTCTTGCACAAGACAAGTTCCAGGCGGGTTCCTGTGAATTACACTCAGTGGGAACATTGCCCTGCTCCTTTACAGGGGAGCTCAAGTACTTTTTTGGGAAAATACTCTTACTTTACAGATTTTAATCAATCAAATCCTGAGTCTTTTTACTTCAAGGTGAAACAGAAATCAATGCCAAAAGTTAGACTGACTGACACAAAATTGTTGTATTCAAAGTCCTTTCTAGAAAGGTTATCTGTGGATGGCTATGAGTTATGGAAGGATGTTATTGACCTTAAATCGGTTTGGGGTACCAAAGATTGGCAGGTACAAGGCACTGAGGCTTTGCATCGTGCATGTCTCATCCCGAATCACATGTTGTTTTTAAATTCGACTATTTCCCAAACAACATGTTTTGGATTGGCTACATCTAAAAAATTAAATACCCCTACTATCCCTGATTTAGAAGAATATTCAGGTTGGAATAATTTCACTACATTGCCCATAAGTGAGATACAAGCACTTTTGCAGAATTCCTCCTTTAATATTTCCAGTTTTGATCCGGATGGGTGGCTTTTATGGCAAAGAAGCTCTGATTCTTGCCAAAGTCGTTTTTTGGGTTTGTCTGAGGGTTTTACACGCATCAGGCCAGATCCCAGGTTTGACCAAGATCACACTGTTACAACTTATTCAGTAGGCAAATTGTGTCAGAACTGGTTACAACATTCCACTTTAGCTGCAGTTAAACTGCATCTGTCCCAGTTGAATGAGAACATAGAGTTAAATGATTTTATAAAAGGCCCAACTATGGGTAGGTCTAAACGCTTTATTTATGCTATTTACAATGAAAATTGGAAATTTTCAAGAGTCGAAGCAGCTAAACGCCTGAGGGCTATTGATCAAGCCAATTTGGAAAAAGTGCTTGCAGTGGTCGATAATAGTATTAACACGCTTTCTTCCAGAAGTTACACATTGGATAATATTGTTTCTTCTGTTGTTGATATTGTACATGATGAAGTGTCAACGTTATACCATGGTCAAAATCAATTACGTTCTGTAATGCAGTTTGCCTGGACTCTACAGACAATTAAGGCTGGTCGAGTTCCCTGGACCTCATTGAACGTTTCATCACTTTTTGCCCCTTTTAATCTTACTGATAAACAGCGCATGCTTTCAATGCGTGATGCATCGTTTTCTATGTTACATATTGAGAAGCTAGAATCCTTACAATTCTCTGTTGCTGAAACAACCACTGCCACGTGGCTTATTCATGGTTTAATTACATTACCATTTCCTTTATATAAATTTACTAACTGTATGCGATATATTGCTATAGGACGATATGAGCCACTAGGCAATGCATTCCTACATGAGGCATGGTCCTTACCATACACATACAGATGTCTGAAAGATGGTAAAGAAGTGAATCTTAATGGTGAGGAATGCACACAGTCACCTGACCATACATTAATATGCAGACACATTCAGTTACACGGTTCTTGTAATCAGGACCGCCCAAATTTAGCATGTGTTTTAAAAGGCACGCCAGTTCCAGCAGTAGTGCCCACATTTACATTATTAGCTAATGGTAGTTATTTGCTTTTAAACAACGAATTATGTTGTGGTTTATTAATTGGTGTGGCTTATATAGTTACTGTATCAGAGCGTGTAGTGTGCTGCAAGAATGTTCTATACCCACCCACGCATGGCTCTTCAGATGTCTCCATCTGGCCACGGATCCCAACCTTGGAAGCGAAATTCAATGGTTTAAGCAGAATAAGGGCTCTTTTGTCTCAAAAACAAGTGACCCTGAGTTCGGCCCGGGAAACTTATGTCCTTCACATAGCTAACACCCGCACAGAGGTGCAGGCGCTTTTAAACACTGATTTGCCATTTCATTTCTGCGAGCTGGTACACCAGATTTTTAATGCTTCTTCAACGACTGGGCTGGCACATTTTTTTAAACTAGTAAGCAGTGGCCTCGTGACTACGTTTGAAAAAGTTTTTGGTATCATTCCCACGTTTTTCCACACTATTTTTGGGAGTTTGTTTGGTGGAATACCTGTATTGCTGGCTGTGGCCGCAGGCTTTCTGTTGGTGTTTTTCTTCATAAAACATGGATGCCCATCCTGCGCAAGACGCCGTTCAACGCCTCCTGACCATGTGTCGTAATCGGATGCTCAATTACTATGGAACATTGCCGCTTGCAGCATTAAGCACGGCCTATAGATTGTCATTTCGGTTCACCGACTTCACGTGTGTCCAACCTGTGTTTCACTGCCTGAGCTGCGAGTTCGATTGGGCGATTGATTTATGCCTATGCTTGAGGACTGCTCCTGACGTCGATTTTGATCAGCTAATGCGTCCCGTTGTGGCTCACGAGCTGATCTGTTCTGGCGAGAGAGTTATGGCCTTGGCAGCGATAAATGGAGTTCTGGGCCAATGGGAGATCTCTGCAGCGGCGAATGCCTTTCTGACACACAGCCTTCTGGTGAACCCACCGAGTTGTCCTCTGACGTTGCAGGAGGATCCGATGCTGGAGGAGCACGTATGTTCTTTCCCATTGCTAAATTGGATGGCTGAACTATTTTCGGATGATGGCAGTGATTTCATACTGGAGGCTGTTGCAACTTTCTTTGCATATACTTTCCAATCGTGAGATGCCTGGAAGGAATGCTTTGTTGTGAAATATAACTTTCCCCTCGCTGAATTGGAGGGATGGACTATGTTCAGCTGATGGAGAGTTCGCTCACGTGATGTTGCTGGAGATAACGTCTAAGTGGCACATGACTTTGGATATCGGATAAGTGCCTTGGTTTTTTCTCTTACAAAAATTTGAAAGGATGCGACCTGGTCATACATTTCATAATTTTTGAACCGGGCGGAAGACTTTTGGTTCAAGACTTTTGTTTTTTTTAGATTTGAGGCCACTGTAGGCATTCATACATATTCATTCATACATATTCATTCATACATATTTTTAGCTTATTTTAGCTCAAAACTATTGAATTTTGCTTTCAAATTGTGTATCTGATTTAGTATTGCCTTTTCCCTTATGATTGGCGGTGCTCGGACCAATGGGGGGGTGTCATATGGATACTTCATTACATATATTGCGTTAAGTTAGCATGAGTGTATTACATGTTTAAACAGCCGTTTTGCCTTCAGGCTTCAGTTTTGCACACGACACGTACTTGTTGTTGTAGCTTTCAGCCTAGAAGTGGTGAGGTGTTTTATTTGAGAATAATATGTTATTCCTATGCTATCAGCTTTGCCTTGTACACTTGGTACAACTGTCTGCACACTGAGAGCTGCACACTCTAAGATTAACCTAACACAAGGTTGCTGGGAAGTCTGATCCTCGCACCACATTAGACATTAGACATAACACAAATAATGTTGATGCCAACATTTTGGGCTCTACGCGGGTTTAAGATAGAGTTACACGGAATGAACGCAGACACTTGGTGCTGCGCATGAAGAGAGCTGGTAGCTGCTGATGTGAACTGCTCCTACTGACATTGAGAGGTATGGGGTCGCCCTGCTAAAGCCCGAATGAGACCTTCTTAGATATAATATAATATGCTAGATAGGGTGCGCGAAATATAGGTGATATAGATTTCTATAGAAACTGCATTATAACATGCTAGCACCTTTTGCTTACTATGGATTAGTGACTATGCTGCTGACTCTGATTTTTATAATCTGCATTTTGGTATTATACAAGATACTGCGTTTGAGAACTTTGCATTGAATAATAAATATTTCAAACTTGCACTTGTGTTCTTTGACTCTCAGTTTTGGTTTGAAATGATTATATAACGAAAGAGTGTTCATGTGTTCCACGACTCCTGAGGTATTCTAAAGATCATGTTCTGGTTTGTCTAATACATGTATCATCCCATAATGATCCATGAGACACTGTAGCTAGCTAGGTAACGAGATTTCTGACACTGAGATGAGTTTTTGGATCATCCTAACTCACTAAGGTTCTAGATCTCTATGCACAGTTCTGTGGGAGAACGGAAACCCTGCTACAGAACTTTATTTTAATGAGTGGCAGGACAGAGACCACTTGGTTAAAAGAACTTTGAGAGTCATGGGGAATGATTTTGGACTACTATAACCAGCATGCCCTGGAACACGCCCCCTGTGGGCGGGACTCTAATTATCTAAATAAATCTTATTCAATGCAAACCTGTTTCCTGCTTCCTCATGCCAGTGATCAAGAGCCTATGCTCGAAACGCGCATGGCAATTAGGAACGCGTTGTGCTTGCTGATGGCTCTGCCACCTGCGAGAATGGTGTGTATTCTATGGGGTGCGGCTCCCCACTTGGGCAACCTTGATGTTTTTCATATATATATATATATATATATATATATATATATATATATATATATATATATATATATATATATATATATATATAACCTACTGGCGGTCGCCAGTAGGTAGTTATAGTTAGGATTTTTTTCAATGTTAAATCTCAAAATTCTATTTGGAATAACTTTGGCGCCGAAAGACGAATCTGCCTGAAAATTTCCTCTAAATGGCCTCGCGGCGTTCCAGTCCTTCCTTGAAAGTTTGGGGGGGATTAGTCAAGCAGGGGCCGAGATAAAAGGGGGGTCCCAAAACGCGTTTTCCCCATGTTAATTTCCATAGGGCGGTCGATTTCACTTTTAGCCCGAACGGCTGAATGGGTCTACACCAAACTTGGCAAAATTGTAGGGACTGGTAGCCCGATGTGCCTTTGCTATGTCTCAAGATATGTGCTCCAGTGGATTTTGAGTAATTTAGGTTCAAATAAATATATATATCTAGAGCCGCGCCCCGGTGTGCGCACCGGGGAGCGCTCCGGGCGCGCCACGTGACTTGCGCACGGAAAGCTGATTGGCTCTCGGGTGTATGTAAACATTCCAAACGGTCCGAAACGGCCGCCATCTTGTGTCTCGGTAGGATTGAGACACAAGAGGTGGCCAAAACAAAGGGGGAAAAGGCCATTAGGGGGCAGAGTAGAACCCCATGACCCTCTAGGTTTCATGTAGGGGCTATAAAAGGGCCCCGCGGGGCAAAAAAATAAATATTTTTTTTTTCGATTTGCGCGGGGGGAGCGCCCGGTACGCGCACCGGGGAGCGCACCGGGGAGAAAAGAGAATGGCAGAGTTTAAAAATGTAAGTCATTTTATATAAATTGGAGGTAGTTCTGAAAAGAACTGGTTTTTTTCTTTTTTTTTTTTTTTTTTTGTTTTGTTTTTTGAACATTTTTTACTTTTTATGGCTTTTCTGAACAGTTTATATTTTTTTTGTATTTTCTTGGGGGAGCAACAAAAAACAGGGAATTGTAAATGGCTCAACTGGAGCAAAAAAAATTGTGCAAAAAATTAGGGTTTTTTCGGGCACTTATGGTTCTCCCCAGCACAGATGATAAGTTTAACACTTTGCTCACCATAGCAAATTAACTTTCCACAATATTTGCACATGATTTTAAAGTCGTTAAATTTGGGTTGTATGATAGGCATTGTCTCTGTTGCCTCTGAACCCGATGGAGTTGGTTCTTTCGATGTTGAGGGTCTTGATGTTGATGGGGGTAACTTACTGCAGAGGTCCCTTACCTCTGCAGCAGAATAGTTGATTGGGTGCCAACGGATCATGTGCCGAATCATGGTATGATTCCCGAAGGAATACTTTTTGTTAGGGTTCCCCCTGGACAGCTCTCCATCACAAATCAAACAAATCACCTTTGCAGCGTTGACTTTTTTGAAACCCCTTGGGATTTTGTAGAACTGCCATATGAAGTGCTCTTTTGGTTTGTAGGGCTGATGAACTTCTTGCAGGAACTGCCTTGGGCGTTCCTCCTCTTCCTCCTCCTCCTCCTCCTCCTCTTCTTCTTGACCACCAATGTGATCTTCTGGTGGTCTTTTTGATGGTGGTGGTGGTGGGGCAGATGCTCCAGCTGCTGCTGCTACTGTAGCCATAATCAAGTAGAATATATTAGAGACAGCTCTCCAAACAGGTCTTCCTCAGTCAAAGAACAAAGGCAGAATAAAGAAAAAAGGAGGGGGCTTTCATCATTTGGAAAAAAAAACTGTTCTGGACCAATGAGAAGTGTTATTTGCAAGTCACATGACCAGGGCTTTCATCATTTGGAAACCAAAAGTGTTGTGAACCAATGAAAAGTGTTATTTTCAAGTCACATGAGCAGGGCTTTCATCATATTGAAACCAAAAGTGTTGTGAACCAATGAAAAGTGTTATTTTCAGGTCACATGACCCGACGCGCTTATGCTACGCGCCCCGGGGCCCGCCCCGGGGCGTGTAGCGTAAGCGCGTCAGAACGTTTTGCGATCGTATGCGCATGTGTGCTTCCCGGGGGCGCTTACGCTGTGCGAAATATGACGCATCACGCGGCTACGCGATACATCACGATCATGTTTTTGTTCGCGATATTGGCGCTTACGGGACGCTCCCCGGGGCGCGCCCCGGGGCGCTTCAAGCGAGTACGCTCTCCGGGGCGCTCTCCGGGGCGCTCACCAGGGCGCGCTCCGGGAGCGCTCCTAGGAAAAAATACATTTAATTTTTTTTTTTTTTTAAATGGGAAAAATTGAAGGGACAGGTAACCCGATGTGCCTTTGCTATACTTTGCTATACTCAAGTGTTTTTTACGAAAAAAAAAACTTAAAAAAAATATATATTGTGCTACATTGGGCTATATATATGTTACAGCCCAAATGTAGCCCAAGTGTAGCCCAAATGTAGCCCAAATGTAGCCCAAAGATGGCCACCAGAGACAAAAAAATACTATCAGTGATGTCATGAGTGATGTCACTGACCATGTCATGAGTGATGTAATATATGATGTCATCAGCAGTGCATTACACGCGCAAGTTATAGTGAGTCCAACTAACTATAACGTGGAATTTCAATGGTTTTATGTCAGTAAAATTTCCAGGTAACTATAACTGGTATGTTGGTATTCAGTATGTTGGTATTCAGTGAATATATATACATATATATATATATATATATATATATATATATATATATATATATATATATATATATATATATATATATATATATATATATATATATATATATATATATACATACATATATATATATATATATATATATATATATATATATATATATATATATATATATATATATATATATATATATATATATATATATATATATATATATTACCTACTGGCGGTCGCCAGTAGGTATATATAGTTAGGATTTTTTCCCTATGGGATTTCTGAAAATGCTATGCCTAATAACTTTTGCGTTCGTGGACGGAATCGGCTGAAATTTTCAGGAAAATGGCACATTTTGTTTCTGAGCAGACCTTGAAAATTTGGGGGGGTTTTGTGGAGGGGGGGCCGAGAAAAAAGGGGGGTCCCAAAACGCCTTTTTCCCATGTTAATTTCCATAGGGCGGTTGGACTCACTTTTAGCCCGAACGGCTGAATGGATTTTCACGAAACTTGGCAAAATTGTAGGGACTGTTAGCCTGATGTGCCTTTGCTAGGTCTCAATATATGTGCTTCAGTGGATTTTGAGAAATTAACGTTTAAATCAAGATATATATCTGTAACAGCGCTCCGGGCAGCTATCCGGTTAGCGAACCTTTCGCGTAACGGAACTTTGCGATGAGAAGCTGATTGGCCCTCCGGTGTCTGTCAACATTCTAAACAGTCCGGAGCGGCCGCCATCTTGTCTCTCGGTAGGATCGAGAGACAAGAGGAGGCCAAAACAAAGGGGGAAATTACCATAAGGGGGCATAGTAGATCCTCGTTGACCCCCTAGGTTTTATGTGGAGGTTTTAAAAGGGCCTAGGAGGGTCCAAAAAAAAAAATTTTTTTTTGCGTGGTAAGCGCCAAGTTCGCGAACCGGATAGCTTTCTGGGCAGCGAACTTTATGGATAAAAGAATGAAAGACTTTTCTAATACTGTATGTTAATTGTTTGTTGTTTTTCTTGGTTTTTTTTGTTTTCTTTATTTATTTTTTTTTTTTATTATGATTGTGTTTCATACTTTATTAAATTTTCTAACATTTCATTGTCAGAAATGTCATAATTTATTATAGGGTGTAATTGTTTTTCATTTTGAAGCAAGTTGTCTACTGCTTCAACACATTGTAGAAGTTCGTGGTCTCTACTGTCATCCATAAAGTCATCAAGTTTGTCTTGGCTGCTCTCCTTCAGTTCAATCGAAAATGAAACTTGCTGCTCGCCTTCCATTTTGCCTGAAATTTGGATTAAAAAAATATATATTAGTAGAGATAGGGCACTGTTGGGATTAATTTTAGATAGGCAGTTTTTATCAGTGAATTTATCTTTTGGCAGTGTATAGTATGAGAGTGGAAATAGGACTAAAAAAAAGTGTATGTGATTTAACCAAGACAAGCCTTACTCCATTGATAACTATAACAGAGAAGTCTATCTAAATACATTACTACTACAGAGGGATAGTGTATATGTAGCAGAAAAAGTCTACTATATTAAGTCATAGTGCACAATATATTAAATTATAACTTACCTTCACAAAGAAGTTGAAGTTTTTTGAAGCTTTTGAAATAGGAGGTACAACAAGAAGTAGTAGTCAAAATGGCTGTGTTTCCTTCTCTCCCTTTATATATATACAGGTATATAACCAATTAAATGTCAGGTAATAAAAGTAGAAAATGAAAGTAACATTTTCATTGGTTGTCAATTCCAACAATTCAGATGTGTTTTGTGAAGTAATTTACCTCACGGTACTTGGAGAGGTCTACAGGCTAAATGGCTAAATGGAATTTCAATGAAATTTGTGAGAATGGAAGGGATTGTTATGTAGTATGAGCTAATCTATATTTGGTGAGAGTGTCTCTAGTCGTTATTCTGTAAATTACTTTCCCGCCTTTTTTTAGGACCGCTTTCCGGGAAGCTGCCCGGTTAGCGAACCTTAAGCGTCACGGGAGTCCACCATTTTGTGTTTCGTTCGCATTAAGATACAAGATGGAGGGCAAATAATGTTTAGAATGGGTAGAAGGGGTTATGGTAGACTTATCTTGACCCCCTAGGTTTTCTGAGCGTGGCTGAGGAGGCTTATATGTGCGGAAAAATTTTTTTTTTAAAAAAAATTCCGCGAGGTTAGCTTTCGGTTAGCGAACCGGGTAGCGCTCCGGGGAGCGAAATTTGTGGAAAATTAGTGAAAAAAGTTAGAGAAAAATAATAATTGTGAGTGATCAGATGTAGGGTAGCTCTGAGAAGAGCTTTTGGGTTTATGGTACATTTAGGTACTTATAAGTAGGTACCAATGCACAGTCTTAAATTCAGAATGAAAATTCTGTTGCCCTCATCTGAGAAGTGAACTCCATCTCCTCTGTAGATATCTTGCATGTAGTAACGCAAGTTATTGTTGTACAGAGAGCCCATTCCATGGTCTCTCATGTAAGCTGAAACAGATTTGTTTACATGCTTCCTCGCTTTCTCAATTTGTGGACAAAATTGGTTGGACCACCTCCATTTCTGTCTTTGGCATATATTGGAATATACCAAGGCAGTTTGAGGAAAAAGTGCCATTAATTGCTCCAAGGTGTCCTTTAAAAGCATTTCCAGACCTACCCCTGTCAAAGTGCCCAAATCATTACCTCCACAGTGCACTATTAACAGGTCAGGTTTTGGCAAATGCATAAAGGTTTTCACCAATGGTATCAATTGGTGACATTTTAATCCTCTTTGGCCCAACCACTTAATTTCCACATCTTGTAAATTGAGGTTGTGTAAATTTCTGCTCTCAGCATACCTTTGAGCCCAGTGGATGTAACTATGTCCAACAATCCAGACGTTAAACATGGTGGAAGAAGGTTGTTCTGCAGTCAGATGAAGTGTGGTAATGAAAGGGCAGTTGAAACAGTAGGAGTTTCTAAAGAAAAAAAACTGTGGATTTACAATGCTAATGATTCATTAGCAGTGATTGGTGCATTTCCATTTCTGAAAACAGAAAGTTAGGGTGCATGGATGTGTTCTTTGAAAGATGTAATTTGAATGGTCAAGGAAGAAACATTTAATGAAAGATTGCACTGGATACGCAGGTGCACTGAGAGTTCAGAGTTCAATTGAAACATTGTTGTGTGAATTTGCAAACATGAGAGGTCTTCCAGGAGGTGGTTGCTATGGAAACAAGGCAGACAGGGCAGAGGGGGGAAGGGTTTTGATTTGAAAAAAGTGAGGGAAGAGGTATGATTGGCTAATATGAGAGATATGTGAAAAGAATATCTGTATTTCTGTGCTTTCAATAGCTGCAGCCTTTGGAGTGCATCCTTTTTCTTCTGCTGAAGACAATTTGGTGTATTTCTGAGACTGTTTTCAAAACTCAAAAAATATTTGCTAAGGTGAGAAAAGATTTATTTAATTTAGATAGAGAATAGTATGATTTAAGGAGAAAATGATGAAGAAAGCTGTGTTTTTAAAATGTGGTTTTGTCTCTAGTGATATACTAATAGAATTAGTTTCAAAGAGAAATTATAATTGCATATTTGGTGTAACATTCTGGCATGCAGTTACACAAGATATTGTAATACATGGAGGCCATTTCATGGTCTGTTATGTAAGCTGAAACAGATATGTTGCTTTTAAAAACGATTTAAGAAATCAATTACATTTCTAGATATGTACTGCTAGAGCTTCATAGGTTGTTTTGGGCCATATTTATAAGGTATTTGAGTGTCTAAGATGTTGTGTTCGCCTTTTAAAATGTAAAGTGTTCCTCATGGGACAAGTGTCTTGTAAATACGCTCCCACTTGTGCTTGGCAAATTTAGATTTTGATTATGGGAGTTACCTAGCCATGTTAATAGTGTCCCAAAAATGGTGCTAGGGCATTCCAGAAAACACTTTCATGTGTCTCAAGGACATTTTTAGTCATTTCTTCATGAATGCAGGTATACAATTGATTTATATGCTGTGTTTAAAAACGAATTTTGAAATGAATTAAATTTCAGGATATGTACTGTTAGAGCTTCATAGGTTGTTTGGGGTCATATTTAGAAGGCATTTTAGTGTCTTTGAAGTTATTTTTCCCTTTTTAAATGGAAAGCGTTCCTCATGGGGCCCTGAGCAGTTCTTAGCCATGTTATTTAATAGGAAGTGGATAACATGGCTAAGAGCATTTGCTGGGAAATGCATGAATATCGTTGATTTTTCTGCTATATTCATGCATTGTGGCCGTTTTTTTTCACATTGCTTCATAGGTTGTTTGGGTTCATATTTAGAAGGCATTTTAGTGTCTTTGATGTTATTTTTCCCTTTTTAAATGGAAAGCGTTCATCATGGGGCCCTGAGCAGTTCTTAGCCATGTTATTTAATAGGAAGTGGATAACATGGCTAAGAGCATTTGCTGGGAAATGCATGAATATCGCTGATTTTTTTGCTATATTCATGCATTGTGGCCGTTTTTTTTCACATTGCTTCATAGGTTGTTTGGGTTCATATTTAGAAGGCATTTTAGTGTCTTTGATGTTATTTTTCCCTTTTTAAATGGAAAGCGTTCCTCATGGGACAAGTGTCTTGTAAATACGCTCCCACTTGTGCTTGGCAAATTTAGATTTTGATTATGGGAGTTACCTAGCCATGTTAATAGTGTCCCAAAAATGGTGCTAGGGCATTCCAGAAAACACTTTCATGTGTCTCAAGGACATTTTTAGTCATTTCTTCATGAATGCAGGTATACAATTGATTTATATGCTGTGTTTAAAAACGAATTTTGAAATGAATTAAATTTCAGGATATGTACTGTTAGAGCTTCATAGGTTGTTTGGGGTCATATTTAGAAGGCATTTTAGTGTCTTTGAAGTTATTTTTCCCTTTTTAAATGGAAAGCGTTCCTCATGGGGCCCTGAGCAGTTCTTAGCCATGTTATTTAATAGGAAGTGGATAACATGGCTAAGAGCATTTGCTGGGAAATGCATGAATATCGTTGATTTTTCTGCTATATTCATGCATTGTGGCCGTTTTTTTTCACATTGCTTCATAGGTTGTTTGGGTTCATATTTAGAAGGCATTTTAGTGTCTTTGATGTTATTTTTCCCTTTTTAAATGGAAAGCGTTCATCATGGGGCCCTGAGCAGTTCTTAGCCATGTTATTTAATAGGAAGTGGATAACATGGCTAAGAGCATTTGCTGGGAAATGCATGAATATCGCTGATTTTTTTGCTATATTCATGCATTGTGGCCGTTTTTTTTCACATTGCTTCATAGGTTGTTTGGGTTCATATTTAGAAGGCATTTTAGTGTCTTTGATGTTATTTTTCCCTTTTTAAATGGAAAGCGTTCCTCATGGGGCCCTGAGCAGTTCTTAGCCATGTTATTTAATAGGAAGTGGATCACATGGCTAAGAGCATTTGCTGGAAAATGCATGAATATCGCTGATTTTTCTGCTATATTCATGCATTGTGGCCGTTTTTTTCACATTGCTTCATAGGTTGTTTGGGTTCATATTTAGAAGGCATTTTAGTGTCTTTGATGTTATTTTTCCCTTTTTAAATGGAAAGCGTTCCTCATGGGGCCCTGAGCAGTTCTTAGCCATGTTATTTAATTGGAAGTGGATAACATGGCTAAGAGCATTTGCTGGGAAATGCATGAATATCGCTGATTTTTCTGCTATATTCATGCATTGCGGCAGTTTTTTTTCACATTGCTTCATAGGTTGTTTGGGTTCATATTTAGAAGGCATTTTAGTGTCTTTGATGTTATTTTTCCCTTTTTAAATGGAAAGCGTTCCTCATGGTGCCCTGAGCAGTTCTTAGCCATGTTATTTAATAGGAAGTGGATAACATGGCTAAGAGCATTTGTTGGAAAATGCATGAATATCGCTGATTTTTCTGCGTTATTCATGCATTGCAGGCCTTTTTTTATCACATTTGCAAGCACTTCTTAGCCATGTTATCCAATGGGAGGTGGATAACATGGCTAAGAGCATTTGCTTCAAAGGTTGTTTGGGGTTATATACCATTTTTGGGAAATTATTAACATGCCTATCTAACTCCCATAATCAAAATCTAAATTTGCCAACCGCAGGTGGGAGCGTATTTACAATAAATTTGCACCATGAAGAATGTAAAATAGCATACTAGATACTCAAATAACTTATAAATATGATCCAAAACATCTTATGAAGCACTAGTAGTGCATATTTCCAGAAATGTATTGGTTTTCATTTAATGATTTACTTCATTGGTAGGCCTTCACATGTTTTTTTACCTTGGTTTTTTTTCAGTGAAAATCTTATCTGCAACCATGTGTTGGCCTCACCTCAAATAAACAAAACAGGTGATGGACTGAATGTGGATCAATGACACACATTCACCCCAGTCCAAAGATCTGGGCCTAAACAAACCTTTAGATAGGCTACATCTTATCGTCATCCTGAATTAATGATTTAAAATATTAGGGAGTGATTTATGAGTGTTGTATGCCTGTTTTGTACCATTGAGTGTCATTTTTGTGATGCAGTGCTGGTGGAAAATATTTGCTATGTTAAATAATTAGTACGGCATTAAGTTTTAGATGACTGTTATTTATTTACTGTTTGGTAATAGTGGTTAATAACATTTTATATTATATTTTTTCACAGATTTAACTGCAGATTCTTTCATAGTTTGGAAAATGCCTTCCAGAAGTCGAATACGAAAGGCTAGAAAACGTCAAAGACAGCAGGATGATGTTTTATTGCAGCAGTCCTCTTCCCCAAATACTTGTCAAAACACCAAGAAAGGTCCGGGTAAGAGCATGAAATCATTCTTAAGAAATATTTGTAGTAAAAAAAATTTTGCTCAAAAAAATGTGTCTCTTAACAAAAAGAGAAGTAATTTAAATGGAAAGGAGAGACCCATCACAAATGTTACTGGTAGAGGAAGAGATAACTCTGTGCATGATAGTAGAAGGAAACAACAGTTTAGGGACATTCGACAACGAATGTTCCGTAATAGGATATTAGTTAATTTATTGAAAAATATTAAAAAGAAAGGCCAACAGAAAGCGGCATTTTATAGGAAGAAGAAAAATGTAGAGAAAATTATTGATCATGCTTTTGAAATCAAGCGAAAGTTGTTTATTTTGGTAATCAATAGAATTAGGAAACTAAGCAAGGTAATTTCTGATTTCAAAACAAAAAGTAGATGGAAGAGAGTAGTAAATCGTACTAACTTTTGTGAAGTTTTTTCTGGAGAATGGATGCATAGTTCAAGTTCTGAGGCATTTTTTAATGAGGAGACTTATTTTCAGGATAATGATTTGGTGCATGCAGTTGACATCAGTGGTCGAGCTTATGAAGTGAAGGATGGTTGTCCAGTTGAAAAAGAACAACTTGTGACAACAGAGACAGAAGAGGCGCTAAGTGATGAGGTTTTAGGAAGACGTCCTAAGGGTCCTGTGTACATTTGGAAGTGTAGTTCTATTTGCAGTGTGCGACAGGTTTCCATCAATTTGCTATGTGATTTTATACGGACATTTAATAAGAAAAGTTTGAAGCAGAAAATGAAGTTGTTGCAAGATTTAGATCCTTGCAGAGTGAGACAAATGACAGGTTTGCGTGGTCATTCACTGGCTTGTCTTTCCAGGAGAGTATGCCAGAGTGTTTTTCATCATTTCAGGATGCTAGCAGTGCATCATAATAAAGTGAGAAAATTAGTGAGAATGTTGTATTATGCTAAGAGTCCAGCAATTATGCTTAAACAGTTATGTGCTGCTCTTTTGCATGGTTCTGAAATAGATGTGAAGAATCTTTGTGAAGAAATTGAGTTTTGTTACTTTGGTAGTAAAGATGAGAATGTTCAAATTGACCCTGAAGTAGAGGGTAATGTGGAAGATAATGTACAGGTTTCCAGTACAGATACTTTTCAGAAGGAAATTGCCACGTTTCAGATGAAATCAAGTGAGAGGCCTAATTTCACTTGTGTATGTTGTCGACGCACTTATTATAAGAATCAGACTAAGGTAGTGGATTTATATGCAAAAAGTGAAAGGGAAAATAATAGTGAATGGAAGGATTTAGCCACATACTTGATGGTAGAAAATTATTTTGATTTGGGATCGGATCAACGTGTGTGTACTTATTGTTGTAATAAATTAAACCAAAACCAGATGCCTGCTAGGGCAGTTCATAATAATCTGGAATTGGTTGAGATTCCTTCTGAATTGAAGGATTTAAATACTTATGAATCTATTTTGATTCAAAGTATCCATCCCTTTCAGGCTATTGTAAGAATGGAGCCAAAGACAGGGAAATTGCCTCCAGCAGATTTACAGAGAGGATTAAAGGGAAGAGTTGTTTATTTGCCTCTAGATTTGAACAAAAACATTAACACAATTGGAATAGAAAAAGTGGAAGAGGAACCTCTGGTTATCTTGGTTAATGGGGTTCCGACAAAGAATAAGAAAATATGGCAAGATTTAGTGGATGTTAGGAAAGTCAAAAAGGCAACAGTGTATTTGAAGAAAAATAATAAGTACTATAAGAATGTATATGTTGCAGAAGAGGAAGTAAGTGATGAAGAGGATAGCGATTTGTGTGCTGGCCAAATTGAGAAAGTAGAGGCCTCTAAAAGTGAAGAAATATATGAACATTATAGTGTTCATCCTTTGCATTCCAAGGAAGTGATGGGGAATGCTATTGAGTTGTTTCAAATGAAACAAGCCAAAGGGAGTCCCATTAGTGTTTGGGAGGAAAGTTTGGAAGCTCGGTGTTTCCCACAGCTATTTCCCACAGGTCAAGGAGGAAGATATGATGAGCGACCTCGTGAAATTCCTGCGTCTGAATACCGGACTTTACGATTGTATGCAGAAGATCCTAGGTTTCGGCAATGCATTCCCTATTTGTTTCATCTCCTGTTTGAAAGCGATCTGTCTGGACTGTCATATGCAGTGAACCACATCTTAAAAAGTGGTATACAGATGCGAAACATCTCGGCAAGTGACTTTATGCATAAAGTCAATGTCCAAGACAGTATTTTGGATTCTCACTTAATTAATCTCATGGCGTGTCAGCGTGGTACTAATGAGTACTGGTACCGTCGTCATGGTGACTTAAAATGTATGCTGAGGAACTTAGGAACTCCGACATGGTTCCTCACTCTGAGCTGTGCCGAGTATGGCTGGGATGACTTACTTGAATTTCTACGAGAGGCAAATGGAAATATTGAAAACATTGAATTCAAGACACCTGGAGAACTGTGTTCTTTGGATCCTGTGAATGTATGCAGGTACTTCAATCATAGATTTGAAGCTATGATGTCTTTCATCACAAATAAAAAGAATCCACCTCTTGGAGAGGTGTTGGATTTCTTCTGGAGAAAGGAGTACCAAGCAAGAGGTGCCCCTCATATACATATGTTGCTGTGGATCAAGGATGCACCTAAATTTGGAACAGATCCGGATGACTTAGTGATGAATTTCATCGAACAGTATTCTACGTGTGCTGTTCCAAACGCAACGGAGAAGAAAAGTCTAAGAGAACAAGTTCTACGTTTCCAAAGCCATCGTTGTGGAAAGTACTGTCGTCGTAAATTCAGAAACAAGGACAAGTTCTACACCAAATGTCGTTTCAACTTTCCACGACCGGTGATTTCTAAAGGAAGAGTGAACAGTTTGATGTCTTCGCTGCGACATAATGTGACGAGGAAATCACCCAAGAATACATACAATTTGAAAAGGAACGAAGAGTCCAAGTACATCAATGACTACAACCCAGTGATTTTGTCCATGTGGAATGCCAACATGGATATACAGTTTGTGGCTGACAACTGTATGGCTGTGGCTCGGTATGTGACATCTTACATCACCAAAAAAGAAAAGACCGAACTGAAGGATATGTGGGAGGACATTTCCCATGAAAAGAGCCTCAGCAAGAAGTTGTACAGTTTCAGTCTGAAGATGTTGTCGCATCGAGAAATCGGAGCTTACGAATGTTCTGATCGATTGTCTTCAGCAAGTCTCTATGCCAAATCCAGGAGTCTCGTTTGGGCGAGTCTTGGTCTTGCTGCAACGCGAAATCGAGTTCTAAAACCTGTTCGGGAAATTGAGTATTTGGCAGAAAAGGAACCAAACAGTACCGACATTTTGAAGACCAACATGTTGGATACATATTATCCAAATCGAAGCAGTCACCTTGAGAATGTTTGTCTATATGAGGTTCTCCAAAATTATATATTCAAGAGGAACATCAAAGAAGATATTGAGAAAGGAGTGTATGCTGTAATTGGAAGTGAGGGATGCCTGGTCAAGCAAAGAAAATGCCAATTAGTAAACCATCGAAAATTAAGTGGCGAATCTCCAGAAAAAAAGGAGTTTTTCTATTTAGCACTTTTGCAACTTTTCAAGCCTTGGCGTGCAGAAGAGGAACTGCTTGGAGATTTCCTCTGTTACGAAGACTCTTTCAATGCAGCCAAGGAGTCCATAGAATGTCCTGCTTTTTCTAAATATCAAGAAATGCTAACTTTGGAAATTGAGCAGGAAGCAACGATTGCAGCCGAGATTGCCAGAGACAGTTCTCAGGACAGTCAGAGTTCTGTTTCATTGAGTGAAGATCCACTTGGAGGACCTATTATCGAAAATGAAGCTGCCACTGCTATGAATGAAGTAGAAAGAGCCATGGCACATGCTCAGGAGGATTCAGTTAACTTACAAGACTTGGAAAAACAACTCAACGTTGAGCAGAGGAAAATATATGATGAAGTTACCAAGGAAATTGAGCACGGATTAAGTCATGAGAAGAAAGAGTGCTCGTGTACGTCGTTGAAGCCTGTCCGACTGTACGTGAGTGGAGAAGCGGGAACTGGAAAAAGTTTCCTCATTAAAGCAATCTCTTGTTATTTGCAGGAAAGGACTGAGTCATCGCTGTCTTGTGTTGTCACCGCTCCTACTGGACTGGCAGCACATAATATTAAAGGTATTACTTTGCATCGTCTATTGATGCTGCCGGTGGAGCATGACAACAAATTACAATACAACAAGTTATCTGGAGATGCTTGCTGTGAAGTTTCAAGAGTTTTGAGGAAAATGAAACTACTTATCATTGACGAAGTAAGCATGGTTTCCAATGTCATGCTTGCCTTTGTGCATTTGAGAATGCAAGAAGTACTTAAAACTGAATATGATGTCTTATTTGGTGGGAAACACATTATTGTTTTCGGAGATCTTCTACAGCTGACACCAGTAAAAGGTCAACCTGTGTTCAAAATACTCACGCATGAAGATACCAGGAAGTGCCTAGGGAGCATTGGCAACGTCAATATATGGTTAAACTTCAATTATGCAGAACTGCATCAAAATATGCGTCAGGCAAAGGATGAAGATTACAAGAATATTCTACAAGATATTAGAATTGGAAAAGTGACCGAGCATGGGAAAGAAGCTTTAAATGCACGGTTACTGTCAAATTTGTATCCCAAACAAGATATTGTGCCTGAGAATATTTTTCAGAAAATTACTGAGAAGAAATCCGGGATATGTCTCATGCCAACTCTTGCAGAATGTGCCATCTTCAACAACAAAATGTTGAATTTAGAAAAGCAAGAGATTGTGAAACTTGAAGCTATCGACAAATTAGAGCATATGGGATCAACAATTATTTTGTCAGACAATTTGAAATCAAAATTGGATTCATTAGAGAAGAATATATCTAAAACAGCGGGTTTTGAAAAGACTTTGAATGTGTGTTTAAATTGCCGAATTATTTTGAGAAGGAATTTACATGTAGAAAGAGGTCTGGTAAATGGATCAATGGGTAATGTTGTTGATTTTGAGAAATACAGAAATAGAGATGGAATAGAATTTTTAAAAATTAAATTTGATGGCATTGAGGAAGTACAGCAAATTGGTCGTTGTTCTGCTAGGTTTTTGCTTGTTAAAGATTTATATGTTCGCCGTAAACAGTTTCCTGTTTGCTTGGCATATGCGGTGACAATCCATAAATCGCAAGGTTTAAGTGTAGACTGTGCATTGGTGAATATTGGCAGTTCTGTGTTCAAGGAGGGTATGGCATATGTGGCATTGTCACGAGTTAGAACTTTATCGGGATTGTACTTGATTGACTGTGATGTCACAAACATTTGTGCGGATCTAGATTGTGTTAAGGAATACAATAGGTTAAGAAGAGAGTATGCGCCACATTTGCCTCAATATCCTTTGTTTGAGAAACGTGTGGTAGGCCGCAAACGTAGAAATAGCAGTAATAGTAGGGAGGTTGTTGCAAAAAGACTAAAAGTCAATGAACCGAAAATTGTTAGCAGAAAGAAAGTGGATTCTGTTGAAGATGTTGTCGGTTTTCAATTTGAAAACAGTTCTGGTGTCAACTGCTATGCAAATGTAGTGGTTAATGTTCTCTTTTCACTAGAGAGTTTAAAAGAACAGATTCTGTTGAATTCTGAACAAATTTTATGCTGTTTGTTGAATTCTGTTTTCGAGAAATGTAGCACTGATCGAACAAAAGTAGAAAGTGTGTCTGAAGTTCGTTATCTGTTAGATGAATGTTCAGGTCAAACAGACTTCTCTGAAAATAATCAGCAAGATTGTCAGGAGTTTTTAATGTATATGCTTGATATATTGCAAGTTGAGGGTGTAGATGTAGATCACCTGTTTGGGCTTTCTTATCAATGGCAGCATGACTGCGAGAACTGTATGGTATCAAGTACTACTAGTGTAGACTCAGAAAGATTTATATATTTAACTTTGCCAGACAGTAAATCAGTCTCCTTTAATAAGCTAGTAAATGCAGCGGATCACAACATGGAGTGTAGCCAATGTAAATGTGATATGATGTCAACATTATTTATACGTAGATATGGCCAGTATGTCATTTTAATGATGCAACGATGTAGGCCTGATGGAACAAAATTGTCAACTTTAATAAAAAATTTTGTGGCTTCTCAGCTGTCAATATCAGGGAGGACTTTTGTTACTGTAGCAATTATCTATCACGATGGTCCATCAACAACATCAGGACATTATACAGCTTACTTAAAGTCTGGAAACGGCTGGTCATTCTGTAATGATTCTGTTGTAACGTTCAAAAAAAAATTGCCGTTTGACCTTAAAAATTCTTACCTGGTGTTTTTAAAACCAAAATTTTAAGTAGAGGGAATGTAAGTCTGCAATGCTGTCTCGATTAAAAATTCAACTATATAAACCTAATGCAAGTAAGTCTGCTTCATAGTAAGCAGTATCAGTGTCATAGGAAAAGGAGAACATGACTGACAAAGAAGAGTAAGATATTAGTAGTCCAGGATTGTGAAAATAATCTCAAATATTTTATTTTTGAAAGTTGCGAAAATAGAAAATGTCGGGATTTGATTGGAAGAATTACAAGATTTGCGAATCGCGGCAACATGATTTGGCCTAGTGGAAACATGTGATATAATGAGAGAAGTTTTTTTTCTATGTAACATATTTCACGTATCGATGGAGGTTTTCTTTCAGAAAGTGGCGGGCTGAAAATATTTAAAGCACAACAGAGTGGATGCTGTTTATAGGAGATCCTTCGACGTCATTGAAAGTAAGTTAATTTTAAGAAGTTTTGAAATCAGATTTCTTAGGTTGTATGGGTTTTTTAAACACAGTCATTTTGATTGTGTTTTTTTTTCCCCGCTGTTACATGATGAATACCTTCAAGTCACTGATTTAAGTGAAATTTGATACATTCTGAGAACAGCAAAAATAAACCATTTAACATGTATAATTAATGTTATGCTTTTTGTCCTTATGATATACATTTAGAAATGTGTGGTACATATGGGTAAGGTGAGTTCTGTAAATATCAATTTTAATGCTTAGAGTGCTGTACTTCTGGGTAGTGTTTTTTTTTTATAAAAAAAAGAGGCCTCACCTCAAAGAAAGCTCTTGAAAGCACACATCTTATTTGCATCCTAAAACAATCATTTACAATGTTAGACACAATTTTATTATGACTTTACATCTTTTTTGCGCTGCTATTGCATCACTATTGTGAGACATTAGCAGTGCAAGAAAAACATCATGCTCCAAAATAGGCCTCAGTTCAGCAATATCAAGATACAGTTTCTTTCGAATATATATCTTTAGGATTGTGTAGGGGACGTAGAGAAGCAGAGACTTCTGTAAATGTCAAAGTTGTTGAAAAACTGTTTGTTTTTGAACCTTTTCCCTTGTCTTTTCTAATTTTTAAATACATGTTTTAATATTTTTTGAAATGTTTGTTCTTTGTTTTACAGATTGAAAGTATGAAAAAATATTTAAAAAAGGTAACAAGAATTATAAGGTAAATGTTTTCCACTCTTTTTACCCGCAATGCACTGCTGATGATGTCATTGACAGTATCTCTCATTTACTCTCTCTAGCTGTCTTTCTTTTTACATTATTCTCTGTTTACTTCCCTTATACTAACTCTTCTTTTTTTTTAAAAAATATTTTTTTAGTTCGCTTAAAGTTCGCGAACCGGTCAGCGAACTTGAAGCGAACCAAAAGAAATAGAGCTTGCCAGAGTGATAAACATTCTAGCAATTTTGTTTGAAAGGGGAGGTAGTTCTGAAAAGAACTGTTTTTTTTTGTTTTTGTTGTTTTATATTTTTTTTTTATTTTTTGAACATTTTTTGATTTTTTTGTATTTTTAGAACTGTTTTATGTTTTTTTTGTGTTTTTTATGGAGGGGAGACAACAAAAAACAGGCTTTCAAAACGGCTCAACTGGAGCAAAAAAAAAGAAAATTACTTTTTGGGTGCATTAGGGCACTTATGATTTTCATATGCAATGTTCATGAGGTTGACACTCATGTTGCCATATGACAGCATAGCACCACAGTAAATACAAGACAACTTCATGTGCTGGAAGTTAGGTTGGATGTTTGGCACAGTCTCTTGTGCCTCTCTTCCCGTCAAAGACAATGTGGATGTAGATCTTGCCACAGGAGTTGCCGTCGGATTGTCTTCAAGATCCCTCAACTCAGCCCGGCTGTAGTTCAAGGGATGCCACCTGCTCATGTGACGATGCATTGTATAGTTCCCCATACTGTACTTCTTTTCTGTGCCTCTCGATAATCTGTAGTCACAGATGAGGCAGGTGGCATATTTTGCATTCACTTTCTTGGTTCCAGGAGGGATGGTGAAAAACTGCCAGATGAAACTGGTTTTTCGTTTAGAAACCCGGGGCAACTCATCAACAAATTGTTGTCCCTCTCTCTCCTCTTCTTCTTCTTCCTCATCTTCCTCCTCTCTGTTAGTCATAATTTGACTGGGTGGTCCTCTCTTCTTATGGGGAGGTGGAGGTGGTGGTGGGGGTGCACCAGCTGCAGCAAGAATGGAAGCCATTGTGGAACTTCTGAATAATGGTCTTTCTCTCACCAAGATGAAAGTCAGAGTGAGGAAATAAGGAGGAGTTTACTTGATTTGGGGAAAACAAAAGTTCTGAGCCAATGAAAAGTGTTATTTTTAGGTCACATGACCTAGTCATACATCATTTGGAAACCAAAAGTGAAATGAACCAATGAGAAGTTTGATAAACAAGTCACATGACCTGTTCCGCTTACGTTACGCGGCGCGCGCCGCGTCCCAGATCGCTTCCGGTTCGCTGTCCGGAGCACTTCCGGGAGCGCTAACGCGACGCGTCATTAGACGCATTACGCGATAACGTGATACATCGCGCTTCCGCGGCGCGTCACTGTTCCGCTAACGTAACGTTGACCGGTTCGCGTACTAGATCGCGGCATCAAGATGAGCTAACGGAAAGCTTCCCGGTTCGCGAACTAGAAGCGAAGAAAAAAATATTAAAAAAAAATTATCAATTAATATCTATATATATTTTGGGATTTAAAGAATAATACATTTTACAGCTACAGATGTTAGCTTTTAAAAAACCAATGAAATTCACTGAAAAAACCATAGGTTATAGACCATATATAGTTAGAAATTTGCATTTAAAAAACCATTGATATTCAATGAAAAAACCATAGGTTATAGACCATATATAGTTAGGAATTTGCATTTACAAAACCTTATTTTACTCGCATAAAACCATTGAAATTCCATATATAGTTAGTTGCGCTAACTATATATCGCGCACCCGCAATCCACTGCTGATGATGTCACATATTACATCATTCATGACATGGTCAGTGACATCACTGATGACATCACTGATGACATCTCAAATGACATCACTGATGACAACATCCAGTGACTGTATGTTTCTGTGAAGTTAAAATATGTCTTACATATTGAAGAATGAGTGGATGTATAAGTGTCTGGATGAAGGATTTAGTAGGTGCATGACTGACTGTATGAGTGAGTGATTAAATGTGTCTCACTGAGTGCATGGGTTAGTGACTAAACTGTCTTAATTTGTGCATCATTATGTCTGTTGTTCTGTAAACTGCTGCATGTGTTGATCAGTAGCTATATGAGTAACTATATGGATTATTGATTGGTTGCCCAAGTATTTGTATGGGAGACTGAGTGTGTGTGTGGGTGGCTGGGAGGTGTATGACTCTGTGCATAGATGTGTGAGCAGTTGATACACTAGATGTATGATTTCAAAAGTGCATGTGGAAACAGCTGTATGGGCGGTTGACTGTGTGCATGAGTGTATTGGTGAGTGAATGGATATCTCAGTGCTACATGTCAAAGTAAGTACATATTTAAAACACAGTACATGTGAGAGTTGACATATATAAATAACTGTGCATAAGAGCCAGTGAATGTGTGAGTGGCTGTATGGATCATTGTGAACTTGTATCAGGGATTGTATAAGAGAGTAAATATGTGTTAGTATATGTTTGAATAAGTAAGGTGTGTATAACTGTATAGTTGAGGAATTGGAGGTGTGATTGATTCTTTGCATGACTGTCTAGGTGTATGAGTAACTCCATGGATGAGTGACAATCTGTGAGTGTCTGTTTTCACTGAGTGTATCTAAGGTTATATCAGAGTCTGTAGAGGTTCATCGTATTAACACATGAATGATGTCATCTGTGATGTTGTCAGGGATGTCATTTGAGTTGTCATCAGTGATGTCATCAGTGATGTCATTTGAGATGTCATCAGTGATGTCATTTGAGATGTCATCAGTGATGTCATCAGTGATGTCACTGACCATGTCATGAATGATGTAATATGTGACATCATCAGCAGTGGATTGCGGGTGCGCGATATATAGTTAGCGCAACTAACTATATATGGAATTTCAATGGTTTTATGCGAGTAAAATAAGGTTTTGTAAATGCAAATTCCTAACTATATATGGTCTATAACCTATGGTTTTTTCATTGAATATATATATATATATATATATATATTACCTACTGGCGGTCGCCAGTAGGTATATATAGTTAGGATTTTTTCTCTATGGGATCTTTGAAAATTCTATGTCTAATAACTTTGGCGTTTGTGGACGGATTTGGCTGAAATTTTCAGGAAAATGGAACATTTTGTTTCTGAGCAGCCCCTGACAATTTTGGGGGGTTTCATCAAGGGGGGGCCGAGAAAAAAGGGGGGTCCCAAAACGCGTTTTTCCCATGTTAATTTCCATAGGGCGGTTGGCCTCACTTTTAGCTCGAACGGCTGAATGGATTTGCACGAAACTTGGCAAAATTGTAGGGACTGTTAGCCCGATGTGCCTTTGCTAGGTCTCAATATATGTGCTCCAGTGGATTTTGAGTAATTTAGGTTCAAAAAAATATATATATCTGGGCGGAGCCTAACCACACATCTGATCTGATTGGCTGTCAGCACTTCATCCAAGAAGTGTTGGCAGCCATCTTGGGACCAATATACATGATAGCACCTCATTAAAAAGCATTGTAGTTAATAGAGGGTTTTAGGACTTTAGTTACATTATAAATCATTTGTTGATGGTACCATACTCGTTTTAGGAATTGTGGTGGGTTCTAAGGTGATTTTACCATGTGAAAAAACCTTCTGCTGTGATATCATGAATATTGTTTGAAAGAAAACCAATATCTCATGATTTTCCCACAGTGGTTTGGAAGGGGATCTATAAGCTAAACTGAAAGCATATTTTCTTTAAATTCACATTATCTTTCTCAGTCATGTGAAAATGAAGTCTGACATTCTCAGTAAAACATGTACATCCAACAAGGACAGAGACTGTCAGTTGATTCCTTTGTGTTCTACTGCAGCCTCCTAGAGTGTTCTAAAGAACAACTAGAGCGCTAACAGTCCTACTTATTACAAAGGTATGGCACACCTGAAGCCATCTTGATTGGAATAAAGTGGTAACTCTTAAAAAATTTAATTTAAAAAGAAACAACATGAGGGGGTATATTTTGCCATAGAAAGTATGATTAGTGCTGCAGAATGAAAAATTAGGGCACATTTTGAGTGACTTCTCAAATCCTTTTCTATTTCATTAAAACATTCTGACATGCAGTCTCCCAAAATGGCCACCAGAGACAAAAGAGCCCAAATGTAGCGCAAATATCACCCAGATGTAGCCCAAGTATAGCCCAATGACAGAATGTCCCAGAGTGTTCTAAAGAACAACTAGAGCGCTAACAGTCCTACTTATTACAAAGGTATGGCACACCTGAAGCCATTTTGATTGGAATAAAGTGGTAACTCTTAAAACATTTAATTTAAAAAGAAACAACATGAGGGGGTATATTTTGCCATAGAAAGTATGATTAGTGCTGCAGAATGAAAAATTAGGGCACATTTTGAGTGACTTCTCAAATCCTTTTCTATTTCATTAAAACATTCTGACATGCAGTCTCCCAAAATGGCCACCAGAGACAAAAGAGCCCAAATGTAGCCCAAATATCACCCAGATGTAGCCCAAGTATAGCCCAATGACAGAATGTCCCAGAGTGTTCTAAAGAACAACTAGAGCGCTAACAGTCCTACTTATTACAAAGGTATAGCACACCTGGAGCCATTGTGATGGGAATAAAGTGGTAACTCTTAAAACATTTAATTTAAAAAGGAACAAAATGAGGGGGTATATTATGCAATAGAAGGTATTATTAGTGCTGCAGAAAGAAAAATTAGGGCACATTTTGAGTGACTTTTCAAATCCTCTTCTATTTCATTAAAAAATTCTGACATGCAGTCTCCCAAAATGGCCACCAGAGACAAAAGAGCCCAAATGTAGCCCAAATATCACCCAGATGTAGCCCAAGTATAGCCCAATGACAGAATGTCCCAGAGTGTTCTAAAGAACAACTAGAGCGCTAACAGTCCTACTTATTACAAAGGTATGGCACACCTGAAGCCATCTTGATTGGAATAAAGTGGTAACTCTTAAAACATTTAATTTAAAAAGGAACAAAATGAGGGGGTATATTTTGCCATATGAATTATGATTAGTGCTGCAGAAAGAAAAATTAGGGCACATTTTGAGTGACTTCTCAAACCCTCTTCAATTTCATTAAAAAATTCTGACATACAGTCTCCCAAGATGGCCACCAGAGACAAAAGAGCCTAAATGTAGCCCAAATATTACCCAGATGTACCCCAAGTATAGCCCAATGACAGAATGTCCCAGAGTGTTCTAAAGAACAACTAGTGCGCTAACAGTCTTACTTATGACAAAAGTATTGCACACCAGAAGCCATCTTGATTGGAATGAAGTGGTAAGTCTGAAAACACTCAATTTAAAAAGGAACAACATGAGGGGGTTAATTTTGCCATAGAAAGTATGATTAGTGCTTCAGAAATTAAAATTAGGGATCATTTTGAGTGACTTCTCAAATCCTCTTCTATTTCATTAAAAAAATTCTGACATGCAGACTGAAACATGCACTTTGAATACCAGCAGCAGACGTCCCTGGTGAGCAGTAGCTTTACTACAGTGATCTAATGTGCAACTAGAGTGCTAACATTCAGAATTTATGGCAAATGTGTGACACATCTGAATGCCTTCTTGATGGAACCAAAGTAAACAAGCATTGAAAATGCAATAGATCTCGCCCTCGTTTAAGTTAAAGCCATTCTGTTTGTAATGAGGTGGCTTTTTAGCTTTGCTTCTATTCGTGTTTTTTCAACTTTCATGTAAATAACATGCATCTGTATGCATATAAGTATATGTATGCATGCATTTATGTTTGTATTTATATAGATATACAGATGATATATGTTTATATATGTGTATATATATATATATTCACTGAAAAAACCATAGGTTATAGACCATATATAGTTAGGAATTAGCATTTACAAAACCTTGAAAATTCACTGAAAAAACCATAGGTTATAGACCATATATAGTTAGGAATTAGCATTTACAAAACCTTGAAAATTCACTGAAAAAACCATAGGTTATAGACCATATATAGTTAGGAATTCGCATTTACAAAACCTTATTTTACTCACACAAAACCATTGAAATTCCATATATAGTTAGTTGCACTAACTATATATCGCGCACCCGCAATCCACTGCTGATGATGTCACATATTACATCATTCATGACATGGTCAGTGACATCACTGATGACATCACTGATGACATCTCAAATGACATCACTGATGACAACATCCAGTGACTGTATGTTTCTGTAAAGTTAAAATATGTCTTACATATTGAAGAATGAGTGGATGTATAAGTGTCTGGATGAAGGATTTAGTAGGTGCATGACTGACTGTATGAGTGAGTGATTAAATGTGTCTCACTGAGTGCATGGGTTAGTGACTAAACTGTCTTATTTGTGCATCATTATGTCTGTTGTTCTGTAAACTGTTGCATGTGTTGATAAGTAGCTATATGAGTAACTATATGGGTTATTGATTGGGTGCCCAAGTATTTGTATGAGAGACTGAGTGTGTGTGTGGGTGGCTGGGAGGTGTATGACTCTGTGCATAGATGTGTGAGCAGTTGATTCACTAGATGTATGGTTTCAAAAGTGCATGTGGAAACAGCTGTATGGGCGGTTGACTGTGTGCATGAGTGTATTGGTGAGTGAATGGATATCTCAGTGCTACATGTCAAAGTAAGTACGTATGTAAAACACAGTACATGTGAGAGTTGACATATATAAATAACTGTGCATAAGAGCCAGTGAATGTGTGAGTGGCTGTATGGATCATTGTGAACTTGTATCAGGGATTGTATAAGAGAGTAAATATGTGTTAGTATATGTTTGAATAAGTAAAGTTTGTATAACTGTATAGTTGAGGAAATGGAGGTGTGATTGATTCTTTGCATGACTGACTAGGTGTGTGAGTAACTCCATGGATGAGTGACAGTCTGTGAGTGTCTGTTTACACTGATTGTATCTAAGGTTATATTAGAGTCTGAAGAGGTTCATCGTATTATCACATGAATGATATCATCAGTGATGTGATCAGTAATGTCAAATGAGATGTCATCAGTGATGTCATCAGTGATGTCATTTGAGATGTCATCAGTGATGTCATTTGAGATGTCATCAGTGATGTCATCAGTGATGTCATCAGTGATGTCACTGACCATGTCATGAATGATGTAATATGTGACATCATCAGCAGTGGATTGCGGGTGCGCGATATATAGTTAGTGCAACTAACTATATATGGGATTTCAATGGTTTTGTGTGAGTAAAATAAGGTTTTGTAAATGCGAATTCCTAACTATATATGGTCTATAACCTATGGTTTTTTCAGTGAATATATATATATATATAAATCCTTTCCAGGGAACGGTGTGAACAAGACAGCTCTTGCTGTCGAAACGCGTAACTTTTGCGGGATCCGCTCGGTTTTACGCTCGCCATCTGCTATTGGGCTCCGGACTTCAGTAACGGATCGTTGTTGTGGATATATATATATATATATATATATATATATATATATATACATATAGCGAGAAATCTTCAAACCTCCACACAAGCGGCAAAAGAAGAGGCGGACCTCACGATATCCAGGAAAGTTATCTTTATTCACGAGCCTTCAAAATGTAACGTTTCGAGTACTCTTGTTCACACACCACATTCTTGTTTGGAATTTTCTTTTATGTTTGCGGTTCTGACCCCACCTATGGGCCACACCTACCACACGTGCATCACATGGTTCAGCCTACGGCCCGTATTCAACAATTTTAAGCAACAGTACATTATTGTGTACACATTTAGCATCACAGATGTTGGATATAGTTGCATGAAACACATTTAAATTCAAATAGCAAAAATAATGCCTCTGATGTTAATTTCATCATAATGATCACCAATGCATGTAAATTATTATATATTACTGTACAAATACATTAAAAGACTATTTATCTTTACTGCACAAATGCATGAAAGTTGTCCATAAACTGAATCTTAAATGATATGCTTAAATGCATAACTCATAACTTGATCAGTTAAAAATCAAAATGGAACAATCAAGTATATACATGGCATTATAAAAAGATTTAAATATTGAGCCTAACCACAGTACTGTTGAAAACTGATCCTGAGCTTGGCTGGAACTTGTGAAAGAAAAAGGGACATGCCACCAAAATGCACCTCAGTGGACAACCGTGATATTGAGCTACAGTCCTGTATATTTATTTAAAATTTATACATAATAAATTTCATATTTCATAAATATTGGGAACTATTTACAAAAAATGATATATGCAAAAGTGAAAAGAGTGCTCAAATGTATTCACAGTGTAAATAAACCACCTAAAATTTTTTTTTTAAACCAATGATTATTTAAAAGACTGCATTGTTCAAAAACATAAACAACCAATCTGAAAACAGTAGTAGGACTGCAGATCACTAAAATTGAGTGCATTATTGTATATTACATAATGTTCGAATCATATGTACTTCAATATCCTGTACATTATGAAATGATAGCTGGAACCTTCATTAATGAGTTTGAATGACCTGATTACAGTGTGTGTGTGAGTGATCAACAATTCTACAAAGAATTATGCAGATCCTCTGTCGCATTCAACCCATTGGGTTGTTTGCTGTCGAGCTTAATGATGTAACACGTTTCCATTCGGCGTAGTAATTTGTCGCAGTCGCCACAGCGTCTAAGTGGGGCAACAGCGTCAATTACATAATATGTAAGACAAGACAGATCCCTGTTGTGTCTGATGTTGAAATGACGCGCCACTGGATGAGCCCCATCGTGGTTAACAATGGCACGAAGGTGCTGCAGTATCCTGACATGCACCTGAGCACCGGTACTGCCCACATAGCGCAGACCGCAGGTGCACGTCAGGACGTAAACCGCAAACTCCGTTCGGCAGTTGTAGTTGCCACAAATAGGTGTTTCTATATTCGAGAATGGAGTGCTGTAATGGGGGATGTTCTGCCCAAATTTACATGCTCGACATGAGAAACATGTGTGGAAGCCTTTACCTCCAAACCATTCATGAGAAATGAATGGTGCAGATGGTTGTAATTGATTGTGTCAATCTAGGTGTGCGGGGTGGCAATAGAGAATTATCACTTCGTAAACTGGAATCACGTTATATAATTGACTTTGACTGTTGAACACCTAAGGGCCTCAATGTAAGTGAGGAGCTATCAATTTGTCTGTATGAGTAACTGCACTTGATGACTGTTCAACTTTTATTTTCATTGTTCTAGTCTGCTTGTTTTTAACATACATGTTTTTAATCATTTTCAGAATTTGGTCACTTCTTTCTTTTGTTGACGGACATTTTAGTGTGATGCCGAGAAATTGATCATTTGCCCACTGGGGCATGGACTCTGAAAACCAACCACGATCAAATCATTGATATTTGTATATGGACTGATATCTTGTTTAAAAGCCCACTTGGGCATGGACTAAAATCGGAATGAAATTATTGAAATTACACTTGGGATCAAGCCCACTTGGGCGTAGAAGTAACGATAATATTGGAAAGGGGCGACCATTCGGTCCCCCCGAACGTATGGTGGAGTACCACGATCCCCCCGGGAAGCCATCTTGGGCGGGAGGCGAGTCTCGGCTGGTATGCCCGAAGTGGCGTAGCCGGGGCGCGCCTTTTTCCCGCCCTAGAGTGGGCTGGCCTAGACACTGACGCGGCCGGCCACGCCCTCGGGGCAGGCCGGGGCGGGTGTACGCCCGCCCTGAAGACGGATAAAAGGAGCAACAAGCCAAGGAAGCATCCTCTTGTTCCTGTGCTCTGAAGCTGCACCACCTCGCTGCACGTGAGCTCGAGACGGAACGAAGAGCCAATTTTGAGCGTTATAATCTTCTTGTTTGTTTTGCAGATACTCTGTCGGAGAATGCCTAAGAAGGCGGGAAAACGAATGACTACCGAGCAGATGCTGCGAGTTCTCATGAAAGAGGTAACCGACCTAAAGAAGCGAATGGCGGAAAAAGACGAGGAAGGGGGGCCGAAACGTCCTCTGGCGGGGACAGCTCCAGGGGGAAAAGGCAAGAGGCCCAGGAGGGGAACAGCTGGGGGAGACGTCCCAGTTCCCTGTACTCCGCTCGAAGCACCCACTCCGGTCCCGGAGGAAGGAAATCCGATTCCCGTAGTGGTCACCCCCGTGTCCGGGGAAGATATGCCGCCCGAGCTGGCAGCACAATTAGCAGCGTGGTTGGGTAAAGGTAGCAAGGGCGCCACGGCTGATGACGCGCAGGTGTTGATGAAGCAGCTGCGGGAAACAAGGGAAGCGACGAAGGCACCATCGCCGGCTGCGGCGGTTGAGAAACTATCTGGGTCAGGTCCAGTCGCAGATACAGCTTCCGGTTCAGGTAAGCGGCCATTGCCGATTGCGAGGGATGAGTCGGCACCCTCTCGAAGGGAAAAGTTGGGTCAACATGTCCCTCTGGCTATCAAAGAGAAGATATGGGCAGGGGAGTATATAAACATCTTCTCGTTGCTTACCGATCATTATGAGATGGAGCATGTTAAGAGTCAAAAGGAGCTCATGCATCCGAGTGTTTGGCGCGCAAAGATGGCCGCCTTTAAGGTAAATGAAAACATTGGTAATTGGGGCAAAGCATGGGGGGTTTTTACATCCATCTTAGGTGAACGTAGGCCCGAATTGCTGCCCGAATTGCCGATTTATCAGTCACGGATCATGGGGTATTCAGTGTCTCACGAGGGCAACCATTGGTTTTGTTACGACAATGTTTTCAGGAAAGCAAAAGAGCACGATAAAAACTTAACTTGGGATTGTTATGATTCTGTGTCCTGGTCCAAAATGGAGGATTCTGGTATGTTGAAGGTGCCATTGGTAGGGAGTTACGTGGGTGAATCCTCCCGCCAATATGCGGGGACGCCCTTTCGATCAGGTACGAGTAACGACAATCACTCGAGGCCGACCGGCAACGCAGGTAAAAGGGGGGTTTGTTGGAACTTTAACAGGGGGAAATGTACTAGGCCCCAGGGGTCATGCAAATTTAGGCACGAATGTGGGGGGTGCGGGCAATCATCCCATCCTGAGTCCATGTGCAGAGCCAAAACGGGTGATAACGGGGGTAGAGGAGGCGCCAAACAGGTCTGACATAGTCCGAGGGGTGCCTTTACCTACTCCGATTGATACCATGGCAATGATTCCCTGGCTCAGTGAATACCCGGATCACGCTTCCGCTAGGGTGTTACGGGACGGATTTTCGTATGGTTTCCGCATCCCAGTGAGGGAGTTCCAGGGTATAGCAAAATGTAAAAAACAGATATCGGTCTTACAGCATACGACCGTGGTACAGGTAAAGATCGGGAAAGAGGTGGCTCGAGGTCGAGTCGCCGGCCCATTTAATGTGCCACCAGTTGCTAACTTTGTTTGTTCCCCTTTAGGGGTGGTCCCCAAGAAGGACCCGGGTGAGTTTCGGCTGATACATAACTTATCAGCCCCACGTGGTCTTTCCGTAAACGAGGCAATAGACCCGGAAGTGTGTTCGGTGCGGTACGCATCCTTCGATGAGGCCGTAGCCATATTGAATCGCCTGGGGCCCGGAGCGCTGATGGCAAAATGTGATATCGAGTCAGCGTTCCGGTTGCTCCCGGTACATCCAGACGATCAGCGTCTCCTGGGTTTCATGTTTCAGGGTCACTACTACATGGATAGGTGCATGCCGATGGGGTGCTCTATATCGTGTGCCTATTTCGAAAAGTTCAGTTGTTTCCTGCAATGGGTCTTCACAAGGAAGACGGGGTTTAAACATGTTATGCATTATCTCGATGACTTTTTGTTTCTGGGGGCAGCCGGGGATCCAGAATGTGGACAGGCTTTGACTGCATTTTGTGTCTTGATGAATCAGTTTGGCGTGCCATTGGCACCAGGTAAGACTGTGGGTCCCTCGACTTGCCTTGAGTTTCTGGGGATCGAGCTCGACTCCAAAGAAGGTTGTTTTCGTTTACCAGATGACAAAGTGTTAAGATTCAGGGCATCGTTACAGAGGTGTATAAGTGAGTCTAAGGTGAAGCTACATCAATTACAGCAATTGGTGGGACAGTTGAATTTTGCCCTGAGAGTTATACCGATGGCCCGCCCCTTTTCACGCTCGATCGCTCAAGCCATGGTCGGCCTGAGGGAGGGTCATCATCGCACAAGGCTCTCGGCAGAGGTTCGCCAGGACATGCGCATTTGGTTGGCATTTCTGGCGGATTTCAATGGTCGAATTGTCTGGAACAAACCGGCCGTGTCCTCTGAGGAGCTAGGGCTGTGGACAGATTCGGCAGGGAGCATTGGTTTTGGTGCCATATTCGGCACACAGTGGTCGGCACAAAAATGGCCGTCATGGTGGCATGATAGTGGTCTGACGAGCAACATTGCTTTCCTAGAACTTTTTCCCATACTGGTGGCCCTGAGAACTTGGCCTGAGGGGTTCAGAGATCACTCGGTGGTATTCTGGTCTGATAACATGACCGTTGTTGAGTGTATCAATAGCCAGGCAGCACGATGCAAATGGATTCTGAGATTGCTCAAGGAGATTGTGTTATTGTGTATGCAATTGAATGTACTATTTAGGGCACGACATGTCCCGGGGGTGATGAACCAAGCGGCTGATGCGCTTTCTCGTTTTCATATGCAGGCCTTCTGGGGTTTTCTGCCCACAGCGGACCCGGTGGCAGCACCCTTTCCCGAAGCTCTCTGGTCTCTCGGTGCCCAGAACTACAGGACCTCGTGGGAGAGAGTTTAGCACCCAGGACGAGGAAGGCATATGAAGGGGCGTTCCGTTCCTATAGGGCCTTTTTGGGGGCGGCTAGAGGGGAGCTTTGGGGTCAGGAGGAGTTGGTAGTGAAATTCCTGCTGTCGTTACGTCACGCAGGCAAATCAGTGGCTACGGCCCAGAGGCATCGGGCCGCCATTTCCTTTGTGGCTAGGGCTCATGGGATCCAGGACCCGACAGCGTCTTTCGTTGTACAAAAAGCGCTACGTGGGTGGCAACGCCTTGAGGGTCGCAGAGTAGATGAAAGGCGCCCGATAGGTTTGGATAGGTTGGCCCTGTTATTATCTAAACTCCCTGCAACATGCTCATCCCAGTATGAAACGGTGTTATTTCGAGCCGCTTTTACGCTGGCATTCCATGGGGCTATGCGAGTAAGCGAACTGGTGGCGAGGAACAAGCAGGATGTGATGGGGGGACTGTGCCGAGAGCACGTTCAGATCAGAGGAGAGACGATGACTCTCTCGTTCGTCAGGTCCAAGACCGATCAGGGTGCAAGGGGTGATTGCATAAGAATACAAAGGATACCCGGGTCCTCCATGTGCCCGGTGAGTTGTGTAGAGGAATATTTGGCACACAGAGTGGCATCATGGGGGGACACCTTGTTGAGACACGCTGACACCACCCCACTGACGAGGTTTCAGTTTCAGCGGGTGCTTGCGATGTCGATTACTGCTGCGGGCTTGAACCCGGGCGAGTTTGGGACCCATTCCTTTCGGATAGGGGCTGCAACAGAGGCTACAGCCAGGGGTCTGAATGTCGAACAAGTTAAACGTGTGGGGCGTTGGTCCTCCAATTGTTATAAGAGGTATGTGCGGTTGCACATGTTGTGAAGCTGTAATGATGTACTCACGCTTCTTGTTTTTGTTTGGTTTCAGTTGCGCAAGCCTACGAGGCGGGGCGGACTATGCAGTCGACCCAACACCGGGCCAGCGGTCAGACATCACCGGCTGTGAAAGAGGAGGTGTGGGTCGTGGGCCACTCATACGTGAGGCGTGCCGCGGACGTATTCAAAGCAGGTGATATGATTCACGTGGCTGGGGAATACGGGTACAGGGTGTCCTTCTACGGAAGGGGCGGACTCTGTGTTGACCAGTTTCAACCATTTTTCGAGGGTTTGCTAGGGCGGACGAGGTCACCGCCGTCTATAGTCATAGTACATCTTGGGGGCAATGATTTGGTCACCACTGGTAGACGACTTCTTCTTGAGGCGATGCTTTCCACTGTAAGTTGGTTGGCGAGGAGAGTTCCAGGGTGCACGATTGCATGGTCCCATATGATCCCACGAAAAGTATGGCGGGGGGCTATTTCTGTTTCGGCTCTGAATCATTCAGTAAGAAAAATCAATAACAAAGTGAGTAGATTGTTCCGTTCCAATACACTGCATTCGATTTCGCATGGTTGTATTACTGGTGACAGTATGTATTTGGGGGATGGGGTTCACTTGTCCCGGGTGGGGAACGAGTTACTCATAGGAGACTTGATGGCTTGGCTAAAGACTTTAAGACATGACCTTTAGGTAGGAGTTTTGTGGGGGGTCCGGATAGCCGGTCAACTATCCGGCCTGTGGCGGTAAGGTCATGATCGGTGAGCACTAATTGGAAGGTCCCTATGAGTGGGCGTCACCCATTACGGAGGGGAGCGCTCGAGGGAGTTGGCCATTGGCCCCTCAACGGGGTAGGCGGTCCCTTCTAAGGATGGGCCGCCGAAAGGAAAGGAAAGGTGGTCAAGGCCCCTTCCTGGGTAGGAGGGGCTACAGCCCCCTCCTGGAGAATTTCCCGGGGCCAGGTCATCTGCGACGGCAGATGTGGTAAGTTGTGTGGGGTTTGGGGGGGGGTCTACGCTACCTTCTAGATACCTCACACGAGTCCTCGGACGACCTTTAAGTGGCGTCGAGTTTATTGGGGCCCCCGTCAAGTCAAGGGAAATTGGTAGTTGCACTCGAGGTACTCCTCTGTGCGGTCGCCCCTCACAAGTGAGGGGGATATTTCTGGGTTAGGGATCTTGACACCGGTTACGACCTTGCCGTTGGCCCTTAAACGTTAGGATGTACAATTTCAAAATTTCAAGTTAAATGTTTTGTAGGATGTTAGTTCGGCTAGGAGAACCTTTGTATTAGAGAATATGTTAAGGTTAGCCAAAACATCGCAATGTGGTAATGAAATTGTACATAATATGAAACTGTTATTTTAATGTTTTAATTTTGTTTCATATTTTAATAAATACGGCCGGGAGGGTCACTCCCTCCCGTCTTCCAAAAGTTCAGAACTGTTTCTGGTTTCCCATCCTTGGGGATTGTGTTGAGAGGGGGTGGCGGGTATCTCGGCCATATGGAAAGGGGCGACCATTCGGTCCCCCCGAACGTATGGTGGAGTACCACGATCCCCCCGGGAAGCCATCTTGGGCGGGAGGCGAGTCTCGGCTGGTATGCCCGAAGTGGCGTAGCCGGGGCGCGCCTTTTTCCCGCCCTAGAGTGGGCTGGCCTAGACACTGACGCGGCCTGCCACGCCCTCGGGGCAGGCCGGGGCGGGTGTACGCCCGCCCTGAAGACGGATAAAAGGAGCAACAAGCCAAGGAAGCATCCTCTTGTTCCTGTGCTCTGAAGCTGCACCACCTCGCTGCACGTGAGCTCGAGACGGAACGAAGAGCCAATTTTGACCCACCCACCAGCCCCTGAGGACAGCAAGTGGTTTTGAATAAAGTTTGATGTGGTAACTCTAATTTTGTTTACAGGTTCGGATTATTATCGTGATGACTTGGAATATGCAATAAAGAAAGGTCAATTTGTGGTATATTTTGCAAATAAAGTTATCCTGCTCTAGTGTTGATCAGTAGCATGTTATTAATAAAGTGTGGTTTTACTGTCTTTAGTAAATTAGTCTTTTAGTTTAGAACTGTCGTATTTATTTTGGTCGGGTGGTAAGGTCATGATCGGTGAGCACTAATTGGAAGATCCCTATGAGTGGGCGTCACCCATTACGGATGGGAGCGCTCGAGGGAGGTGGCCATTGGCCCCTCAATGGGGTAGGCGGTCCCTTCTAAGGATGGGCCGCCGAAAGTAAAGGAAAGGCGGTCAAGGCCCCTTCCTGGGTAGGAGGGGCTACAGCCCCCTCCTGGAGAATTTCCCGGGGCCAGGTCATCTGCGACGGCAGATGTGGTAAGTTGTGTGGGGTTTGGGGGGGGGGTCTACGCTACCTTCTAGATACCTCACACGAGTCCTCGGACGACCTTTAAGTGGCATCGAGTTTATTGGGGCCCCCGTCAAGTCAAGGGAAATTGGTAGTTGCACTCGAGGTACTCCTCTGTGCGGTCGCCCCTCACAAGTGAGGGGGATATTTCTGGGTTAGGGATCTTGACACCGGTTACGACCTTGCCGTTGGCCCTTAAACGTTAGGATGTACAATTTCAAAATTTCAAGTTAAATGTTTTGTAGGATGTTAGTTCGGCTAGGAGAACCTTTGTATTAGAGAATATGTTAAGGTTAGCCAAAACATCGCAATGTGGTAATGAAATTGTACATAATATGAAACTGTTATTTTAATGTTTTAATTTTGTTTCATATTTTAATAAATACGGCCGGGAGGGTCACTCCCTCCCGTCTTCCAAAAGTTCAGAACTGTTTCCGGTTTCCCATCCTTGGGGATTGTGTTGAGAGGGGGTGGCGGGTATCTCGGCCATAATGTGTTTATATATTATTTGATACTATGGTAACAGATGATGTGTTATCAACAAATGAATTGCCATGAAACTAAGTGATTGCGATAACAACCAATGAAATTACTGTTTACTTATTTGTGTGCAATCACGTGATATATAATTTCGTGTCACCCACAGTCCTGGTATTTTATCAAGAATTATTGATCTCCCATGTCTGAAATTTTACCCGGGTACCTGGAACTAAACTGTTGCCATCATGTCGTATCTTCTACGAATTGTAAATATTTTGGTACAAATCGATTTTGTGGCTAATATTGAAACACACATTGAATTACTTGATGTTACACATGAGAATGAATTATGATCTGATGTAACAATGTGATTGGAATATACATCTGATACACGGAACAACTGTTTATATTCCATGCCAAAATGTCCACCACAGTTTCCACTATGCACATTGGTGTTTCTTAGATCACGTATTTAAGATGGCGTCTAGACTAATTCGGTGAGCGTGAACAAGCTGTAATGGCGAAATGCGTCGTTTTTCTATCTGCCAAATAAAATTTCAATTGCAAGGCAACCCGGGTGTCCGAGTATCATCCTTACTGGGAAGTGCTTTTGGAAATAATTTGTTGGGATACCGGTTACCCAACTCGGACCGCCCCATGACAGCAATTGATCTTTTGTACCGGTAATGGTGGAGGAATATATATATACTATTCTTCATGCGGCAAGCCAACATCCCCCCCACCTAATACGCAGCATCCCTTTTGGGGATATGCTGCGTATTAGAAGAATCTGTTGTTCAGATGATGAATGTTTGAAAGCTCAGGAGGCCTGTAAATCTCGCTTCCTGGCCAGGGGTTATTCTGTGAAAACTGTGGATAAGGCTATTACTCATTCGAACAACTTGACGAGAACTCAGGCGCTGATTCCTAGAGCTAAAACTATTGTTTCCAGCACTCAAAACAAAGCTGAGTCATCCAGGGTCATAATCTCTTACAACAAACAACATAAGGAAATTCGGACAATTTTCAGCCGTAATTGGAACCTGATAACCGGGGATCCGGTGATTGGGGAACTAGTCGGCAGAAAACCCGAATTTTCCTTTAGAAAATCTATTTCAATGGCCGACAAACTGGTCAAAAATCATTTAGACCAACCACCATCAAAGACCTTTATGGCACTCAGTAAACGTTTTAAGAAATGTTCGGTCTGTAAGGCCTGCAAACATGGCTGTAGTAAGAAACAATACATGACCCCTTTCAAAACAGAACCTCAGCTTATTAACAAACAGCTCACCTGCAAGACAGAATTTGCAGTTTATGTGTTGCAATGCCCCTGTGAGCTACGGTTGTGGGTAGTACCCGCCTGCCGGCTCACAGGAGGATTTTGCAGCACATACGAGCTATTAGCATGAGGGACCAATCTTATCCCGTAGCTCGCCATTTTGAAAGCACGCATGATAGTGACCCTAGACATTTAACATACTATGTCATAGATAGTGTATTGCCCCTGAAACGGGGTGGAAATAGGCATGCACTACTGAGGGTCCTGGAGACAAGATATATTCTTGAACTAGACAGTCGTGCTCCAGCGGGGCTGAATGCGAGTGAAGATCTGTATACCTGTTTATGATTTGTATATTCATATACAATTCCATCTTCATATATATAGACTATATAAAACAACTACATATGAATATTTTTGGGATGTCTATAGCCAATGATGAATTGTTTACAGTAATTATATTCGATTTCCTTTTTTGGATTCAAATCCCATGACGAATACATGTATCGTTTTTGAGAAGTCTATATCTACCTGGTATATAAATCATTCTTAGGATTTCTATTTCTCACTTTAGTGGGGGCTCCCACAATAAGTTTCTGTGCATCGAATATGACTTTCTGGGATTTTGTTACATGTTTTTAATTACTGAATTACTGAATATTTTGCACTGGAAAATAGCATTTACACTTTATCTAATTAATTGCACTATGCTGTGATTGCTGCTCTTAACCTTATTTGCTTTGGATTTTAGCTTTTCATAAATCTATCAAAATTGGAATGTTATGCATTAGCACTAAGCACTTTAATATAACCCCACTGTGGGGTATATTCCTCCTTTTCTTGAGCTTTTTCTAGAAGGAAAATTGTGAAAATATTCTATGGACTTAAAAGATCAATTTATAGTAAGCACAATGGATATATTTATTTATTTATTTATTCATTGTAAATGTGTAAATATGTATATATATGATACTTTGCATAATGTATTATAGTTGTACAGTTGTATATACTCACTATGAGTTTAATTGTATTTTAACTGTATAGACTTTGGGGCGTAAATATGTAGTCCCTTGTTTGTTCTCTTAGAAAAATCTCATGATACTGTTCTAGGGGGAGCGATAACATTTGTACGCCCTCTATTTTGATTATAAAATCCATTGCTTGGTAATGTGACCTTACCATGTGATCAAGACTGTAGGAACAGTCGAAACGCGTTATGGCGGACAGGCTCAGCAAGACACTTAAATAAAAACACCCTGTTACTGCACAGAAGCTGGGTTCAACTCTTCGTTCTTTCCTTGCTGATTGAAATAATTGGCGGCACAGGCTTGTGCCGGAACGAGTTCTGTCTCATATATATATATATATATATATATATATATATATATATATATATATATATATATATATATATATATATATATATATATATATATATATATATCAAATGAAGTCTCCCCACTTCCCCAAACTGACAGGTGAACAGAGACAACACAAATCCTCCAGGTATAGGCACTGATGTAATTTATTGGACGGATATGTCCTTGCTCACAGATATATATATACATATATATATCTATAAAATAGAGCCTTTTCTATCTCAATCTCATTCTTAAGTTAGAATTTCTTTGTGTATGTAGTATTAAAGGCACACAGGATGTTAAGAGACAATAATATTGTGACTACATGAGTATCGTATGTATACCAGATTACTTTTCCAATTGATTTCTTATTCTCTTAATGTCTTTCATGAGACACAGTTGAAAGTTACTATATGAATTATTTGCCCACCTCGGCGATATCATTTCAGGTTATTCGTATTACTGTACCTACATAAGGGTTCATGTATTTCTGAACGCATTTACCTATTTATTTATTTCTTGTTACATGCTCAGTTATTTATATTGTCATATATTATGAACTCCTATGCAATGTATTAACGTAAATAAAATATGCATGAGGAATCAGTGATTTTAAACATATCTTTATGCTAATATAGAATTCTGCAAGACGGCCAAAACACTCATCAGCCTCACTACTAACCTGGTTCTGATTGTCCATTGTTTATGTTTTTGTATGTCTTCACGTATTGTTTTAATTTGTGCTGGGAAACACAATGGGTTTCTCGGCTATGCTAACAAATAATGTATCAAAGTAAATTACTAGCTGTTATCATCTGTGGAGGCGAGGGCACCTATTTGAGCCTTTGGCACCTCTAAATTTATTGATTCATTTCTTAATCCTCTAGCTTCACAACTGCCGTCATATATTCTTGATACAGGGGATTTCTTGAAATCTATCTATGACATACCCTGGGAGGAGGACTTGATTTTGGTAACGATTGATGTCACCGCACTATACACGAGCATTAAGCACAGTGATGGACTGAATGCCATAAGACACTTCCTAGGGACAAGACCAATCAAATTGTGGGCTCATACGTAAATGTTGTTTTCAATGGTTTCAACCTGCTTAAAGAATAATTTTTTCATCTTTAATGATGAATTGTTCCATCAAACCTGTGGCACTGCGATGGGCACCTGCTTCGCCCCCAGCTATGCGAATTTGCATATGGGCTGGTGGGAGGAGCAGGTGATCCGGAAGCAGTGCCAAACTGAATGGGAGAACAACATCCTCCATTGGAGTCGTTTTATTGACGACTTGTTTGTTGTCTGGAAAGGCTTTATGTTAGATCTAAACCTCTTTCTGGCAAAAATACAAAAGAATAGCTTGAATTTGAAGTTCACCAGTACCGTCAGCAATGAATCTGTTAACTTTTTGGACCTTACTGTTTACATAAAAGATAATAAAGTACAAACTAAGATATTTAGGAAAGAGACCTCTGGAAACACTGTGCTACATGCCAGTAGTTTCCATCCTACATGTCTAGTAAACAGTATTCCTTATGGGGAGGGTCTAAGAGTCCATAGAAATTGTAGTGACCCTAAAGACAGAGAATGTGCTTTAGCTGATCTCCAACTACGCTTCAAACAAAAAGGGTACAGTGATAATTGTCTCAAATCATCTTTTAACAAAGTCAATCAAAAGACCAGAGAGGAAGTTCTTTTTAAAGACAAGAAGATGAAAAAACAGGAAGGGAATGAATGCAGGGTGATCACAAACTACAACAAATTGCATGGATCTGTGAGGAAGATTTTAAGCAGGCATTGGCATGTCTTTAAAAATGACCCAATTATTGGTCCTGCTTTAACCACCAGACCTCTGATTACCTTCCGAAAGGCTAGATCCTTTAAACAAATGCTAGTCAAAACCACACTGACTAAGGTAAAGAAAAAAGAAAAAAACAAAATGAGCAATTGGTTGTCCAGAAAGGATGGGTTCCTGAAGTGTAGCAAATGTAAGGCTTGTGAACATGGGAGAAACACGAGTGCATACAAACCAGGCCTCTCTAACAGAATGAAAAAAATCAAAGGACAATTTGACTGTAAAACGGAGTTTTCGATCTATGTTTTATGCTGTGGATGTAATCTACAGTATGTTGGTAGTACAATCAAACCCGTTCATCAACGGGTACTACAACATTTGAGGGCAATTAAAAATGCGGATAGGTCTTATCCAGTCGCCCGACATTTCGAAAAATTCCATGAAAAAAATGTGAGCAGTCTATCCTACTTTGTAATTGATTCCTTGCCCTTGAATGAAAGAGGGGGGGATAGGGTGAAAGAACTACGCAAACTGGAGTCATGGTACATAGTTGAATTAAATACAAAAAGTCTGTATGGATTGAACATTGAAGAAGATCTATACACCCACCTATGAATTGTCTTGAGTTCAATGTCATTGTTATGTGGTATATTTAGCTTCCTGCAATGCAAAGTTCACTTTCTCTAGGTGAAAGTTTGTAGAAATATGTGTTAATGTTTTTAGATATGTGTCTCCAGAGATAACAAATAGAACTGATTGAATTCGCCCACTGGGGCTTTATTCTTTGAAAAATTCTTTTGATTCTTTTATGTGCATTAGTGTTATCATCCGGGATATATTGGACTTGGATGTTAATCATTGAATATAATTTGCCGTTATTGTAGTATCGGTAACTCAATTGCCCACTTGGGCTGGACGCCTTTTTTAAAAAAATTGTAAGAAGACCCTTAATCAGGATCGAGGTTTGAACAAATGAGCACGAGAAACTTATTGCTTTCTTGTTCATATGACACCATTTTGACTACTTAAATTTGAGGTTTCATTTATATTGTGATTGATACTTTTGTTTAAATAGTCCCGTAAAGAAATTTCTTGTTTGAATAATATGCACGAAAAGAATCTATGTAAATACCTTTTCCAGTTCTATGGTTTTGTTAGTCACGTGATGTATCACGTGAGTATTGAGCACTTTAAATGTGTGTATGTGTTTGACAAACCTTATCGTGACCAAGCCTGCTGGGTCAGGCGAAACGCGTTGACAGCGACTAGAAAATAAAAGAAAGGTTTTTCCACCACGTTGTGTCGTCTCTTCGAAGATTGTTTCGAGGTTCTGAGCGCTTTATATATATATATATATATATATATATATATATATATATATATATATATATATATATATATATATATATATATATATATATATATATATATATATATATATTCCTTTTCACAGTTTGCCCAAACGAGTGCACTCCTCACCGGGTTTCTAAGAAAAGCTCAGCATGTGCAGAAGATCAGCATGTTCCTTCAGTTATATTCAAATTGCCCAACGCGTTTCAAAATTGACTTCCTTGTTCACTGGCAGCAGCAGATTCTGAAATCACAAGAGACCGCAAAGCACTGTGTGTTAATCTCCTTTAATACTGTTCAAGTGAATATCACGTGTCATACAGTGCATGCTGGTAGATAAAGTTCCAATCGTTTAATCACACTGAATTGCTGCTCAATGTCATTCATATTTCATAAATACCCTTGATATGGTAGAAGAAGCAGTGTCTTTGCCATGCCAAATAAGAGCGTCCCAGGAGCCCGCATGGCTTCACACTCCCAAAACCACAGAACCGCCCAGTATGTTTGGCGGCGGTGCACTCAGCGGCCGGACCAGCCGCATCTATTCCTTTTCACAGTTTGCCCAAACGAGTGCACTCCTCACCGGGTTTCTAAGTAAAGCTCAGCATGTGCAAAAGATCAGCATGTTCCTTCGCACTCCCAAAACCACAGAACCGCCCAGTATGTTTGGCGGCGGTGCACTCAGCGGCCGGACCAGCCGCATCTATTCCTTTTCACAGTTTGCCCAAACGAGTGCACTCCTCACCGGGTTTCTAAGTAAAGCTCAGCATGTGCAAAAGATCAGCATGTTCCTTCATTTATATTCAAATTGCCCAACGCGTTTCAAAATTGACTTCCTTGTTCACGGGCAGCAGCAGATTCTGAAATCACAAGAGACCGCAAAGCACTGTGTGTTAATCTCCTTTAATACTGTTCAAGTGAATATCACGTGTCATACAGTGCATGCTGGTAGATAAAGTCCCAATTGTTTAATCACACTGAATTGCTGCTCAATGTCATTCATATTTCATAAATACCCTTGATACGGTAGAAGAAGCACAGTGTCTTTGCCATGCCAAATAAGAGCGTCCCAGGAGCCCGCATGGCTTCGCACTCCCAAAACCACAGAACCGCCCAGTATGTTTGGCGGCGGTGAACTCAGCAGCCGGACCAGCCGCATCTATTCCTTTTCACAGTTTGCCCAAACGAGTGCACTCCTCACCGGGTTTCTAAGTAAAGCTCAGCATGTGCAAAAGATAAGCACATGCGGCACGTCAGACCAAACTTCAATTCAGCTTGTACTTTATTCAGCTGAAACACAGCATTCAAGTCCTTACGCGTTTCAGCTATATACAATAGCCTTGTTCACAGGTGAGCTGCGTTCTGGATTTGCGGTGGAACTTCCTGTTTTATCCGCCTTTGGTGGGACTACAATGGTGCTTCGTGGCCCTCACATACCACAAATCCCAACATGCACCGTGAAAGCAAAAAGTCTTGTTATTATTTGCATCACTGTCGATCCTTCTCTCTTTGCGTTTCTTTCTGGGTTATCAACAGTAACAGTGAAGGGTACAGAGTCTATAGATATATATATATTTATATATATATTCACTGAATAAACCATAGGTTTCAGCCACGTTATAATTAGGAATTATCATTTAAAAAACCTTAGAAATTCACTGAAAAAACCATAGATTTCAGCCACGTTATAGTTAGGAATTAGCATTTAAAAACCTTTGAAATTCACTGAAAAAAACATAGATTTCACACATGTTATAGTTAGCTGGACATTTCACTCATAAAAAACCATTGAAATTCCCCGTTATAGTTAGTTCAGTTAACTTTAACTCGCGCGCCCGCAATCCACTGCTGCTGACGTCTTATATTACATCACTCATGACACGTTCAGTGACATCACTCATGACATTATTGATGACATCCCAAATGGTTAGTCAGAGTCAGTTAGCACCAGTACCCGGCACTAAAAAGTTGGGGGCACAAGAGGAATTTCTGCTCCTCTGTTGGTTCCTTCTGCACATCTCTTGCTTCTTCCTGCACTTTTCTTCGTCTTTCTGGACTTCTGTTTGCTCTTTCTGCATTTGTCTAGCTTCTTGGTGCAATTTTCTTCCTCTTTCTTTGCATGTCCTAACTTTGGAGGCATAGCTAGGAATTAGCACATTTGGACCTGGGAGGAACATGGCGGCCACCAGCTAAACTGCCGCAGTCGTACCTCACCTCTGTGCCGATAGAATGGTGATCCGAGGCCCGACATGGTGATTTTTTCGTTTCCACTTGAAGTTTACAGTTTCATGCCCATATCCGATTCGGAGGATTATGCAGGACTATGCGGGAGATTGTCGTCGGGGACACTGACGGTTTCCATTGGAGGTGGGAGGAGACGCCGGGACGCCGCCTGCTTCTGTTTTCGGCTCGCCGCGGTTACAGGCATCACAAAAGCCGTTTATGTTGAGTCCGTTTCAGGGGGAAAGCTCCTGAGACTGAATTAAGTGCTGAACTATGAGCTGAATAGTGAGGAAAGGAGGCAAGAGGCACCAGAGGTCAGTGTGTCCATTTCTGAGCAAGTGGGAGTCTCAGTTGTTGGCTTTTCCATCGGTGGGAGCCCTAGAGGGGGGAGTTTCTCTGTATATGGGTGTTGGGAGCCTGGTATATTTTCACCCTGCTGTCTGGAGGTAGGAGGAAGGGATCTAGAAGACAAAAAAGGGGGGCTGAGGAGATAAAAGGGTGTCTTTCTCTTTCTCCTCCCAAACCAGGTTGCTACACCCTTAGGGCCAGGGCAGCTCATTTAGTTCAGAACTCGGATATTATTCTACCCATAGTAACCCCCAAAAATCCCCCCCTATTTTGGAGACCAACAAGCGTAGTGTCACGACGGGGGAAGTGGAGATAAAAGTAAGAGAGCCCCCAAAGAATAGGGGGAAAGAAAGGGGTTAGAAGAGAATCGTTCTAAAAGCTAAGATAACTCCCTCTTTAAAAACCTACCAAAGAGTCATGTCGTCCACAGCTAGCCTGAGTGATGCGACTGAAACAAACACTCAAAAAGAGCAGGAAGAAGGGGTGCCTAAGTCTAGGACACCAGATGGCGACAATGAACCCCCTCTTCTTGTGACTCCGTTCCAGCAATGCAAGCAGAGGGGGCTTAAACAACCTAGTAAAATTCCATCTTTCACTTCACCTGAATCCTTACCCCACCCAGAGGTTACATTGTCTAACAGATTTAAGGCCTTAGAAGTTCAAGACTCACAGGACTCGCACACCCTACTTGATCCCCCTCTCGATTCTTGTGTTTTATGGGAGGGGGTAAAGGAGGCACAAATATTAGGGGAGACTTCTGGCAGCATAACTATGGCCACTGAAACCGGGGAAGCTGAGCCAGAAAATGCCGGAAACACCGGATTAGTGGCACATTCTTTGTCTGACATCCTGATTGCCATGAAGGAGGAAATGATAAATGGCTTCAAGGTGTCAGAAATGAACCAGGCAGATTTGGAAAGTAGGTTTTCTGTCTCAGAAGCAAATCAGGCGGCAATTAAATCCTCTTGCAAGGTATTGGCCTAGAAACTGGAGGAGGGGGTAGCAACAACGGATCAAATTGAGGCAGAAGAAGGCAATAAAATCAGTGGCAACGGATATGGCAAAGTTGGCTACTCAGAACAAGGTGCTAAGAGACGATCTGAAAAGGTTGGAAAATCCTTCCCGAAAAAATAATTTAAGGCTTCTGAATATTCCGGAGAATCTCGAAGGGACCGATTTTAAAGGATTTACTATTCTATTGCTACAGGGGACAGTCCTTAAAAGCTTTCCAGACATAAACTTGGCTCAGGAGATCCAAAGGGTCCATCGTGAACCGTTTAGAATTAAGTCCGGTCAACAGAAACCTAGGAAGATCTTGGTTAATTTTCTTTCCTACTGTGTCAAAGAGCAAATATTGTCTGCAGGCCTAAAAGAGGGCTTAGTCTTATTTTCACTTACAGGGCAAGAGCCAATTAACTTTCAGATAAGATCTGATGTACCCCATACAACAGCCACCAGGCAATGGGAGCTGGGGAGTCGGCTAGAGGAACTAAAGAGCCTAGGAGTCAAGGCTGAGTTGAAGTTTCCAGCTCAGTTACGAGCTATGTTTAACAATCAAATGCATCTATTCTGCACTACTGAAGAGGTAGATGAGTTTGTGGCAAAAATTAGAGGAGGGAATCAGGGAAATAAACATGAGAAGGTGTTAATATGGGGGGTATGACAATAGCACAAATACCAGCATAAAAAGCCTTTCACCACGGGGGCTTAGATTTGCCATTAATTTTTTCTTTTTGTCAAATATTTTTTTGATAAGAGGTGGGTGCGACTAAATAGGCTTAGCCTATTGGAAGGAAGGGTTCCTCATGGGAGTAAAGGGACACAGGAGGGTGGGTGGGTGGAAGGAGGCCACTGGGTGGGGAGCATAGGGATAAAATAGAAAAAAACTTGTCTCACCTTAGGAATTCAACTTATGGGGCGATGGTTCTGGGTTAGGGTAAAGGATCTTTAGGAGGATGGCTGCAGCAGTATCTCAACATAGTAAGATTAACTTTGTCTGCTGGAATGTCAATGGAATGAGATGCCAAAGGAGACAAAGACTGATAATGAAATATTTAGAGCATTCTGAGGCACAGGTCTGCCTCCTACAAGAAACACACTAAACCGCTGAGGAATCCAAAAAATTGTTCTCCAAAATGCCCTGGGTTGATTGTTTTTGTAATTCTAGTCAAACAATAAATAGCTGCGGAGTTGTAATTTTGATAAAGCGGGGGTTAGTGTGTTCTATAAGATCAACTTAGACAGATCAAACTGGGAGGTGGATCATCGCGCATTTGGATCTTGGGGGCACTGACTTAATCTGTGCTTCTTTTTATGGCCCCAACTTAGGTGATTTGTCATATATCTCTAAACTCTACTCAAAGCTTATTTTGGAGAATACTCCAATGATAGTGGGAGGAGACTTTAATGTCCTCCTAGACCCCCTTAAGGATAGGTCAAATCAAGGCCACTATATAGGGGCTCCTCGCATTCAGCGTGTAATGAAGAACCTGATACACAATTTAGAGCTGGTAGATGCTTGGAGGGGCAAGAAGGAAGATGCAGCTGGGTTTACGTTTTATAGTAAAAGATACCACCATTTTTCCAGGATTGATGATATTTTAGTGAGTAGGGATCTCCTGGCTAAATGTCCACCATTTTTATTCTCCCTAGCTATCTTTCTGACCATGCCCCTGTCTTGTTTTCATATAAAAAAATAATAAATTCCACTCAAACTAGATGGACACTCAATAGGGGAAAGTTGAACGACTCAGATACTATTCAGCATGCGTTGCCTGTACACAATGCAGGGGTCCTTTTATGAGTTACCGCATTGGATATTTCTACAACATGCTATTGCATGGTTGGATATGGACCCCTCCAGGGAACGGTCCTTGCTGGCAGGGGCATATGGGAGTGGACAACTGGGAGCGCTGCTTTGGCAGGAGGGGGGACGGGGAGATCACATTCCCCCGCTGGTACGGTTAGGGGCCACAATCTGGGAGCGTGTAACGCGACGCCACATCTGCAGCACCCTGTTCGCCCCTGACATGGATATGTGGCTGATGCCGCCCTTTGCCCGGATTGCACGGGTCATGTCCACAGACAAATAGGTGGAGGGTGGTTGCCCAATGTTAGTCGATCTGTACCCAAATGATAAATTCATCACTTATCAAGAGGCGGTCACTACCTTCAAGCTTGGTCCAGGGCAATTCCTTCATTACGCTAAATTAGTGGCGACTGCATGGCAGTTATGGCCCTCATTCCCGGAGGCCCCGGCGCATACCCATACCTTAGTTACTATGCTCCCGCAATGGCGGGAGGCCGAAAGTTTGTGACTCACCTCTACAGGGCTTTGTGGGAGGATAAAAGGTTACGGCCCTTGGCGATAGAAGACAAATGGCAGCAGGCGTGTCTGCAGGAAATCACCCCCAGATAATGGGAAAATATACACAAGAGTTTGCAGAAGGTGTCGGTGAGCAACCGCTTTAAACAAATTCAATATAATATTATACACATGACCTACCTCTCCCCTAAACGACTCCAGGTTTTTGATAATACCAGAGATTCCCGATGCCCGAGATGCCGTAGTCCCATGGCGGATTTTGTCCATATGATGTGGACGTGCCCAATCCTCCAATCCTATTGGAAATTGGTTCTAGAGGACTTGGCAAGGGTATCGGGGTGGGTAATAGACCTGGACCTGCGCCCTTGCCTCCTGAGCTTGATCCCTAGAGACCCTAAACGGAAAGTGAGCAGACGGTTCCTCATACTAGGCCTGGTTACAGCTCAACGTCGTATTGCAATCCACTATTTTTCCCCGCATGGCCCGATGTTGCTGAAATGGAGGGCGGATCTAAGGGAGTGGGCATTGGGAGATGAGGCGCACATGAGGCATACAAGGAGAGATGGAAAGCTACCTGAGGTCCTACAGGCTTGGGGGGGGTAATGTTTCAGGAATTAGTGGGACTAGATGCCCCATTGACGCAAAACAGCTCAGACCCCACAAACATTTGACAGGGGGAGACCCAGACTCAGGGCAGCGTGACACATGATGACCCACCATAGAGAAGGGGGGGCATAGACCAAATCTTTTGTTCATACCTCTTCCTTTTTCCTGGACCCGGCAGCAGAGGGGGGGAGCTTGGGGAGGGGTTGGGGGGTAGGGGGGGTAATGAGGAGTTCCTATGTTGTCCAATAGTGCTGTTGAGGACAAGGTAACCGGACAAGTGGCGAACAAAGTGCACTTCATTATCCTAAGAGACTAGCCGACTACTGGACTTGATATGCGGATTTTCATGCATAAGACGAATATGATGTATGTTGTCGGATACAATTGTATGCATATCCATTGTGCTCTGAATCGCTATAAGTATGTAACCTTGCTATGCAATTTTGATTAATAAAGGTTTTTGAAAATAAAAAAAATAAAAATCAAAGCATCTTCTTTGGAGTGTTTTGATATTAATATAGGCTCAACGACTATGGAGGTTGTCTGGGATACCTTTAAGGCTAATCTTAGGGGTAGGATCCATGGCCTTATATGCTCTAAAAATTGTGCTGAAGATCGGGAGCTAAAATTAAGTGAGGAGAAAGTTCAGAAGTTCTATCACATACAGGAGGGCCATCTGAAAAGTTGGGTAGAGCACAGGAGGATCTAGAGCTAGCTACGCAAGAATTTAGAGGGAATCTAGATGAGAAATGTAAGGCTCAATGGCTGAATAAGAACATGGAGAACTATGAGTATGGCGAGAAGGCTAGTGCCCTGCTAGCTTGGAAAGCTAGAACTGACAGCTCAAAAAATCAGCGAGTTAGTAATAAATAACAGTGGAGGTAAATCCACTGATATAGAAGACATACATGAGTGCCTCCTCTCCCTATTCACTGATCTGAACATGAGTGGAGAAGGGACTATGAGCATGAGAAAAAAATGTGTTATCTTGACACCATCAAGCAATACCATAAAGCCATTTGTAATGCGCGGGCTGATTACTTTGCGCGCCAAATTAAGCTGAGTCCTAACCCAGCAAAATGTATCTTCAAAATTCTTAAAGACCTCAGGTCTAAGAAGGCCTCGATGCCTGCTATATCATTGGCACAGCAGTGTGATGATTTAGTCATCTTTTTTGTAGAAAAGGTGCCTGCCATTTATCACGCTTTCCCTCCAGCCTCTCGCTGTCCTATCTCTGTGCCCTCTGACACCGGACCGCGGCAGACGCTGCCAGCCATTCCCGATCTATCTTTGGAGGAGCTTACCCGGCTGAGTGGTAAAATTAAAACTGGATCAGCTGCTGACCCTCTTAGGCCCTCTCAATTTAGAGAGTTCTTTTCTATCTTTCAGGCCCCCCTTCATAATATAATCAATGCCTCTTTCTCCACTGCTACTGTACCTGCTCTTTGGAAACAGGCCTGTGTGTCCCCCATCCTTAAAAAACCCACATTGGACCCGTCCAAGCTGGAACATTTCAGGGCCATCTCCCTGCTTCCTTGGGCGGCGAAGGTTGCAGAGGCGCATGTCAACAATGTGTTCACTCAACTTCTTCAATCCAATGATATTCTGGATGTTTCTCAAAACTGGTTTCATGCGGGTCACAGTACGGAAACCGCCCTTCTGGCCACCTCTGAGCATTTGCGGTCCATTCTTGATGACGGTTAAAGTGCGGCACTTATTTTGTTAGACCTTAGGGCAGCCGTTGACACAGTCTCACATAACATTTTATTACAGCGGCTTGAGGAAGCTGGAGTGATTGGGTCAGCCCTGGCATGGTTCAGATCTTTTTTTATCCGAGAGATCCTTTAGAGTGTCTGCTCCTCTGTTTCTTTCCCAAGTCCATCCTATTGATCAGAGCTCTGCGTTGAGCCCGGTGTTGTTCAACCTTTACGTTTACGTCCAACCCCTGGCTGCAGTCGCCAGGCAATGGGACCTTGCCATGGTCTCATATGCCGATGATACGCAGCTGGTTGTCTACCTGGCAGATGGCTCTGCTCCTAATGCCTCTAGGTTTAGAGATGGGATGGTGGCTGTGGCTCACTGGATGGCTTCCAATTGCTTGCAAATCAATGCCAACAAAACCGAGGTTCTGTTGGTTGGAAAGAACGTCAATCTTTGGAATGAGCAATGGTGCCCAACCACTCTGGGTATAGCTCCCACGCCAACAACCTTGGTCAAAAATCTTGGAGTCTGGATGGATGCCTTCTTTAACTTCCAGGATCATACCAGGAAAGTCGCTGGTACATGTCTTGGCCTGCTGCGGGGTTTCAAGCCCCTTTTGAAATTCTTTGATCCCACTACACGTAAGTTGGTTATACAGGCTACTATTCTTTCACGGCTTGACTATGCCAGCTCGCTCTTACTCGGGGGTAATCAGGCTGAAATATGTTGGCTACAACGCGTTCAAAATGCTGCCGCAAGAGCGCTGGTATGCCTTCCACGATTCTGCCCTGCCTCTGACACTATTCGACACACTGCACTGGCTCCCGATGAAGAGTATGATTCAATTTAAGGTATTGTGCCTTTCTTTCAAAATTGTGAAAATTGATCAGCCCACCCCAGTCTGTTGAGGAATTTGCTCTCTCTGTGTGTTCTCAAATGTTGGCTACAATCGGCAGGTCGGCAGTTGGTCGTTGTCCCCCGGGTCAAGCGCAGCCGGGCGGGAGGGCGTTCCTTCCGCTACCTGGCTGCCAGGCTGTGGAACTCTCTGCCGGATCAGATCCGTAGTTTGGGCTGCTTACTTGCTTTTAGAAAAGCTGTCAAAACGTTTCTATTTCCATCAGTTTAACGCTCTTTAACTCTGCTGTCATTTTTCTGTTCTCTGATCATTGTGCGTCTCTCACTCTGTAGCTGAAAGCGCCGGGACGCCCATTTGCTGGAGCAGCTGCGCGCTATACAAGCCACTCTAACATAACATATCATAATATAACATAACTGATCTCTATAAGGAGAACCTGAGCCCTTCAAAACATCAAATACGGGCATGGATGGCTTAGCACTAAATCAGTACCTTCCCTAACGCAGGCTGGTAAGGACCTTCTGGTCTCACCGGTCTCGTTGGTGGAGATAAAAACCCAAATAAAGATATCTAAGAATAAGAAAGCAACTGGTTTAGATGCCCTCCCAAACGAGGTGTATAAACTTCTGTCAGATGAGGTAACTCCAGTATTGGGGACTCTATTTTAGTCAATCTATAATGCAAAAGGGCAAATCCCCAGTTCATGGAGGGAAGCAACTATTGTTTTAATACTCAAACCTGGGAAAGACCCCCTGAGAGGAGACTCCTATCGTCCAATCTCCCTGCTAAATGCCAACTATAAAATCTTCATGGGCATATTGGCCGGGAGACTGGCTAAACTGTCCCCTGGTTTGGTTAATCCCTATCAAAAGGGGTTCATCAATGGACGTTATCTTCAGGACAGATGCAGCTACTCATTGGTTATATAGACCTGGCCATAGCGAGATCAGAGCCCTTGGTGGTAATCGCTTTAGATGCCACCAAGGCATTCAAAAGGGTCTGCTGGGCCTATCTCTGGGAGGCATTGGAAGTAATGGGCTTTGGCCCTGTGTTTATTCATACTATAAGACAATGCTACCAGGGGGCCTCAGCAAAAATTCTGATCAATGGGTCGCTTACTTCTAGTTTTGAAATTCAGAGGGGAACTAGGCAGGGGTGACCTATTTCCCCCCTGTTGTTTGACCTATATATAAAGCGGTTGGCCCAGGCTATAAGGTTAGATGAACTAATCCCTCCTTTTAAATCTCAGCTGTACTCATCGAAAATAGCATTATATGCCGACGACATTATCCTCTATACTATTAATCCAGATGTAACAATGCCACAGGTCAAGATCCTCCTGCGGGAATTTGGCTCAATTTCCGGGTATTTAGCCAACTCGTCTAAGACGGAGGCAATGTGCTGGAATATTGGGCAGTGAAGGGGGCAGATCAATATAGAGTGTAAATACCTCAGTATTACCATTTAAAAACTCGATCTTTGTTGTCTGTCAAACGCACTAAAACAGCGCCTGAAAGGGGAAGACCTCTGTCCCTTTCAGCGTCGCTGCATCACGTGACACGAGGCCACGCCCACCCTCGTTAGCCACGCCCACTCCAGGAAGCTTTAAAGCGCTGTGCTTACCGAAGCCGGTGTTGACCAGCTAGGACCCTGAGGCGGAAGCCGGGGTGTCTAGTCTGCTGCTGAAACTCTGCTGTCTTTTAAAACTTGCTCATTTGCACATTAGAATTGTTTTTAAAAACTCGATCTTTGTTGTCTGTCAAACGCACTAAAACAGCGCCTGAAAGGGGAAGACCTCTGTCCCTTTCAGCGTCGCTGCATCACGTGACACGAGGCCACGCCCACCCTCGTTAGCCACGCCCACTCCAGGAAGCTTTAAAGCGCTGTGCTTACCGAAGCCGGTGTTGACCAGCTAGGACCCTGAGGCGGAAGCCGGGGTGTCTAGTCTGCTGCTGAAACTCTGCTGTCTTTTAAAACTTGCTCATTTGCAAATTAGAATTGTTTTTAAAAACTCGATCTTTGTTGTCTGTCAAACGCACTAAAACAGCGCCTGAAAGGGGAAGACCTCTGTCCCTTTCAGCGTCGCTGCATCACGTGACACGAGGCCACGCCCACCCTCGTTAGCCACGCCCACTCCAGGAAGCTTTAAAGCGCTGTGCTTACCGAAGCCGGTGTTGACCAGCTAGGACCCTGAGGCGGAAGCCGGGGTGTCTAGTCTGCTGCTGAAACTCTGCTGTCTTTTAAAACTTGCTCATTTGCACATTAGAATTGTTTTTAAAAACTCGATCTTTGTTGTCTGTCAAACGCACTAAAACAGCGCCTGAAAGGGGAAGACCTCTGTCCCTTTCAGCGTCGCTGCATCACGTGACACGAGGCCACGCCCACCCTCGTTAGCCACGCCCACTCCAGGAAGCTTTAAAGCGCTGTGCTTACCGAAGCCGGTGTTGACCAGCTAGGACCCTGAGGCGGAAGCCGGGGTGTCTAGTCTGCTGCTGAAACTCTGCTGTCTTTTAAAACTTGCTCATTTGCACATTAGAATTGTTTTTAAAAACTCGATCTTTGTTGTCTGTCAAACGCACTAAAACAGCGCCTGAAAGGGGAAGACCTCTGTCCCTTTCAGCGTCGCTGCATCACGTGACACGAGGCCACGCCCACCCTCGTTAGCCACGCCCACTCCTCTCTTCTCCTTTTATTATGCTCAGGACCCGACAGCGCAGCGGTCGAGCGCAGCGGGCACACCTTCAGCACGCCGAAGACACGCCAAAGACTAGCCCGTCTGTGCCCGTCCGTGTCAGGACGGGGCACGAGGTCGAGGCTCTCTCTCCAACCCCACCCCTCAGATTGGTAAGAACGTCCTCCGCTTTGAGAGCGCTGCGCCCTACCCCTAAACCGAACTGCTCTCTGTCCAACCTTCACATAGTCGGAACCCATGTTTGCTCCGAGTGTAAACTATCTACTGACGTCCGCAAACCCTACTCTGACCCACCTAGGAGACGCAGGAAATGTAAAACTCCACGTAATAATGTACAGCCTACATACGTATTTTACAGTACAAACTGCAGATCATTGCCCAAGCACAAGCATGAAATTTTCAATCTCCTCACTGAAGAATGTCCTAGCGCCATCTTCCTAACCGAAACATGGTTACATGACAGCGCTGGCCCAGACGTTGCTATTGCCCTCCCTGACAATTACGCCATTGCCAGACTCGATAGGGAAAAACAGGTTGGGGGCGGGATAGCTATCATTTTTAACAGAGAACACAAATGTACTTTGGAATCTGTTCTAATCCCAGATTGTGAAGCGGGTCTGTTTAAAATTACCTTGAACCCCAATTTCACTATGTCAGGCCTTCTGATCTATCGTCCACCAGGCAACCCCTCTCAATGGGTATCAAACTTCGCAAATCTTATTACCCCCTACTATATGTCATCCAGCAATTTCTCTCTGCTGGGTGATCTAAATCTACACCTGGAAGATTCCACCATCCCCTCATGTTATAATTTTCTGGAAGATCTAGCTGCACTGAATTTATCTATTATCAATTCCGGCCCTACTCATACAGCTGGCCATTTGTTGGACCCCATAATAACTAACGTCAGTGAACTCACGTACATCGCCACCGTACCTTCGGGCTGGTCCGACCATCACCTCATCAGCTTTAGCATCTCTTTTCCACCCTCCCCTAGAGCGAAACAAAATACTATTGCCACTAATCGAAGGAACTGGAAGTCAGTCGACATTGATGCCTTAAATGCGGCACTCAAACAAAACCCTCCTAGCCCAAACTCCAACATGGACCACGTAGCAATTGAGACTCAAAATTGGCTAACAAATGCCGCTAATAGCTGTCTGCCTTCTACTCAAACCAAAGGGAGTAGACATCGTCCCCCGGCTCCATGGTTTAACGACAGCCTTAAAACTGAAAAGTCAAGATGCAAAGTATTAGAACGTAAATGGCGTAAAAAGTACGACCCTTATGCCAAAAAATGTTATCATGAAGCCAGAAACCATTATCACGCGGCGTGTACAAAGGCAAGAGCGGCCTTCGTCTCAAAAACAATCACCGAAGCAACTAACATGCCCAAAACCCTTTTTGCTAAAGTTAAGGAATTGGCGGGCGCACATACTACAGCCACTGCACCCCCCTTAAGCGCTAAACAATGTCAGGCATTAGCTTGCTTCTTTACTGAGAAAATTGACAAAATTATCTCAGACATCAATACTAAAATATCCAACGCTGATCCTCCCCCTCCATCTAACCCCAGCCTACCTCAACCCACTGCTGTTGACAAAAACTTCTTGGAAGCCTGGCCGAATCTCTCATTAGAGAACCTCAAAGGAATCCTAAAAACTGTCAAATCCGGTTCCCCTAGGGACCCCATCCCTATTAAAATTATAAAACAATTGGATGACCAGTCCCTGAATATCATTACCAACCTCTTAAACTTGTCCCTCGACCTCGCCACTGTCCCGGCCTTATGGAAGTATGCCATGGTGACACCCCTCTTGAAAAAGCCAAACGCTAACCCTGAAATACTGGCCAACTATAGGCCTATATCTCTGCTTCCTGCTTTTTCTAAGTGCCTCGAGAGACACGTACACTCCACGCTAGCCACTTTTGCAGAAGAAAACCTCTTACTCCACCCTTCGCAATCTGGTTTCAGGGCTGGTTTCTCGACGGAGACCGCCCTGTTAGGTGTCACTGAAAATATCCGACAACGTCTTGACCAAGGCCAAACGGTAGCACTTGTGCTGTTGGATCTAAGTGCGGCGTTCGATACCATCTCCCACGAAACGCTCCTTAGAGAACTACACACTAATGGCATAAGAGGAAAGGCTCTGGAATGGATCAAATCCTTTCTGGCGAACAGAACCTTTCAGATCGCATCAGAACAGGCCGAGTCAGACACCTTACCCGCAGCTCATGGAGTGCCACAGGGGTCCATCCTGAGCCCTCTGTTTTTTAATATCTATCTCAAACCGCTGGTAGAACTTGTTGAGAAGCTTGGGCTCACGCTCATGAACTACGCTGACGACACCCAAATCATTTTTTCCTTGTCCAATTCTTGTCCCCACTCCCCGTCACTACTCAAGGAAGGTTTACTAAAAATACTGAACTGGATGACAGCTAACCAGTTAAAACTGAACGGGGACAAGACGGAAATTCTGATTCTGGGAAAAGACAAAGATCTCTGGAACCCCGCGCATTGGCCAGAACAGATGGGCATCCTTCCTACCCCGGTGTCCCATGCTCGAAATCTGGGTTTTGTACTAGACAACGCCTTATCCATGGATAAGCAGGCCAGCAAAGTTACTGGTTTGTGTCTCACCATAACCAGATGGTTGAGGAAAATCCTGTGGATGTTGCCTATGTCAACTCAGAAGACCGTAGTCAATGCCCTTATCACATCTAGGCTTGACTACGGCAACATCCTATATTTAGGCGCAAATAAATCTGTCATTGGACGACTACAAGTGGCGCACAACGCTGCGGTCAGACTCCTGTGTAAGATTCCTAGGAACGCTGGAGTCTCGAACCATCGCCGGGACCTTCACTGGCTCAGGATAGAGAACAGAGTCCGCTTCAAGGCTTTGAACTACATGTTCAAAATAAAAACAGGAGGAGCCCCAAAATACCTCCAATCCCTTGCTTGCCTTTACACACCTAAGAGAAACCTCCGGTCCCAGACAGCAGCATGGTTCTGTATACCAAGGTTCAAACGTGCAAGATCAGGGGGCAGATCTTTTCCCTATCTTGGACCCTCCCTATGGAACACGCTTCCTCCAAGTATTCGGAAGGAAGATAACTACCATAGCTTCAGAAAGCTTGTGAAGACCTGGTTGTACGAACAGTAATCCCCCATAATCTCCCTCCGTTTTTGTCTTTTCGTCTCTAGCTGTGTCTAGGCGCCGGGAAACCCTTCTTGGGTAGCTGTTGCGCCCTACAAATTGACAAAATAAATAAAATAATAGTTCAAGAGCTTGAGAAGATTGTCCTTCTAAATCTGAATAAAGTCACTAAAGTGCTAGACTGTCTGTTCGCTAGGTGGAAAAATCTCCCCCTTACTATATATGGGTAGGTACACTTAGTGAAAATGACTATCCTCCCTAAGTTGACCTATATTTTTAATGCTGTTCCCCTAATGTTTCCCCAACAGGGCATTTCAAAAATACAAAGTAAGATAGGGAGCTTTGTATGGGGGGATAAGGGAGTGAGACTATCATGGAGGAAACTGAGGTGGAGGTTAGCAAAAGGCGGGTTAGCCTTCCCAGATATGAGTTGGTATCTGGTAGCATTTAAATTTAAAGCTACCCGGATGCTTTTGACAAACCCTGAGGCTTCAGCTTGGGGGTTACTGCTTAGTGAACTGGCAAAGAATGAAAATGGGGGTAGTGCAGAGGGGTATCTCTTTAAGTTTGGGTCACCAAAATTTTTCTAACTAGTGCGCATGAAGGCCCTCAAAAACACATTAGAAATCTGGTTTAAAGTAAGGGCTAGGTGTGGGATAGGTTATTATTCTGACCATGCCCCTGTCTGGGACTCTCTGGGGACTCACCTTTGCCTTAGAGACATTGGCTGCTCCCATTAAGAGAGCTGGAGTCTCTACTTGGTCAGATTTGGGGGATGTGAACGGTATCCACTTGTGGGAAATTTTGAGAGCTAGGATAGGTCCTGGCATATCTAAATTTAAGTTTCTACAATTCATGGTTCGAGTTGGATAGCAGGGGTTTAAGGGGAGACTGGAATACAGAGGTTCTATTTGTATCGGCTCTACAGCTGAAGAAAGAAGTTTCGATGTGGTACAGAAAGCTGGTTGAAGCTGATGATCAGGATATCCCAACACAGGCTTCTGTTTTGAATCAATCCCCCTTTGAATCTGCTATAGGGGATTTTTTAGAACCTTCCTTAAAACTTCTCTATAAATTTACAAAATCAGCTAGCTTAAAGAAGAACCACTTTTTTGTGACTAACCGCATTTATTATACCCCAGCTAAAATAGCAAAATTTGCCCCAATACCCGAGCAGAAGTGCGACAGATGCATGACCCCTAAAGCTAATGATATTCATATCTTTTTTGAGTGCCCTGAACTTTGTCCGTTCTGGGAAGGGATCGGGGGCTATCTGTGCAGGATTTTTGATATTAAAATCACGGTTAATGGATCTTTAGTCTTTTTTGCTAACTATGGTTCCTCAACAATTTACCTCGCAGCGACCGATAGAGGATTATTGCTATACCTTATCCTGCTGGCACGCAGAGAAATATGTATGAAATGGAAAGACCCAAGCCCCCCAAGAACAAAAGACAGGCTTAAATCAGCATTCGCGATGGCGCGCCTTGACTTTGTGGACTTCAGCAACACCTCAACTAGCCTCTGGCAACTTTGACATCTATTATGATTACATCTTAACTCCAGTACAAGGAGTTGGTCGGGAGACCTAATCAAGTGCAGTTGGCTGGAGGGCGCCCAGGTCCATAACAATGGCTGTAAAATTCTGCAATTAGCATTTAAAAAACAATTGAAATTCACTCAAAAAAACATAGGTTTCAGACACATTATAGTTAGAAATTAGCATTTAAAAAACCTTTGAAATTACCTTAAAAAACCATAGGTTTCAGGCATTTTATGGTTAGAAATTAGCATTTAAAAATACTTTGAAATTCACTGAAAAAAACCATAGGTTTCAGGCATATTATAGTTAAAAATGAGCATTTAAAAAACCTTAAAAATTCTTCTTGAGAGAGTTTTTCAAAATTGTCACCAATAAAATGCCCAACTTAAAAATAATGATAGAAGATAATCTTTTGTATTAGAATTGTAGTGATGTGTGGTGTATTTTCAATTTTGCTTGAAGGAAAATAGGGGGGCATACCTGGCACCTAAAACATGTGTAATGTTTTTTCTAGCAGCACTGAACACCATTGCCAGGGCCAGAGATGGCAGGGGCGCCAGCCAGGAAGCAGATGCAGCAGCTGGAGGGGGTGAGCCAGCTGCAGTGGCAGGCGGTGGTAAATCATATTCCTTGCTATTGACAATTAATGATATACCGCCCATTTCATGAACCTAAATTGCGCTCGCAAGGGGCCGGATTCTGAGAATCCGGCCCATTGCGAGAGCGATTTTTGCATTTGGGATTCAGCATCCCAAATGCAAAAATCGCTAATTGCGATGTCGCAAATGTGCGAGGAATTACATTTAAGGAATCTCTATTAGGAATCGCATTTTATTATGCGATTCCTACATGATTACCGTTTTGCGAGTCCTTAATAGCGAATCGCTATGATTCGCTATTAGGGGCTCGCAAAACGGCCCGTTGATGAATCAGGTTGATAGTCACTGCAAGGGTGTACAATGTACTGTTGAAACTTGTGAACAGTTGAACACACCCCTCTTTACTTCGCATATACAGCGGGAGTTGGGTAACTAATGACCTCTTCTATCTTCACTCAGCAGAGAAATTTTCATGAAGAGTCACTACTTGATGGGTTGATGGAAAAGGGAAACAAGGATGGAAGGAGGAAGGGAGGTGAAATGTAATATGACTGAAAGAGAAGGCTGCATGGGTGAAAGGATGCAGATATTATAGGTGGCTGATAGGATGCGTAAGTGGGGGAAAGATGCCTGCCTGGGTGGGAAAAAGTGTATGTGTGAAAGGAATCCTCTGGTGGGGTTGATGGGTGGTTAAATGACAAATGTATGTTGGTAAAAATGATAGCGATTTTTTATGAATGGATTTATGGATGATGGAAGGTTGGTGTTCAGAGGTGAGGACTGGATGGAGAACATATAAAACTTAAATGGTGACTGAGCAGCAAAGCCAAGGGTGAAGAATAAAAATAGAAGAACAATGCAATTATGAATGTAAATATCCCTGGGAAGAAGAGTAAACAAGAAATGTTTTATAGCCAGGTTTTTGATTCAAAGGGTTGAGGTGGTATTTCCAACTATTCCCTTGACTCACAGTAGTTTTCAAGTGCAACATATCTTATGTAACCTTCCTAGTACCCACCCATCATCATCAATCACCTCCCTCCGAGTCCTTACCCATGGCATTTCACCAATGACAGACATGGGTGACCCATCGGCTGCATGTTTACATCAGTGCTGTGGCATTGTTGGCTGTGCATTGTGTGTCTGCCTCAGTTAAAGTGTAGGCCACTTTACAAATATCATGGCAATGCAAAAAATATATAGTTGTAATTCCCTTCACTCACAGTGCCCACTCATTCACTTCCTAGTACAAAAGCAACTCCTTTATAAACTTTCTTGTTCTGTCCCAGCCTTCCGTAACATTTAGCAAAAGTATTCTTTGCATATGCCACTTTCCTATGGCCAGGTGATATATTTTAATATTGCTTCCATATCGGCTTACCTCCGTTCAAATTTTTCCTTTCAACAATTGCCGAACAAAGTGACTCATTACTAGCAAAAACGTATGCACTTGATGATGATGATGATCAGTGAAACGTTTAACTATTCGGCCTATTCCCTCTAACATACCTGCAGTGACAAAGTTAATAAATATTTTCCTTACTGCCAAGCATATCTATTTTGTTGGAAACAAGTAATTTCAAATGTGGTGATGGAGGATGAGCCAAGAACAAAAAGGAGCACTCTTTTCAAGAGAATTTTGTCAAGATTGCATCAATATGCACATGTCCATTATGATGAGTGTGGATTAAAATACATTTTATTCCCTCCTCGCACCCGGGTGGAAGGGGCTTAGTGGAAAGTACTGTTGCATTCCCTCAGGTCTAGACTAAAATAGCATCAATGGGTGAACACAGAGCAACCAATTAACAATGGTATGTATCAAATATCAAAGAAATGCATAGTAATACATTTCATAAAAGGCCATTCTATTTGTTAAAAAAAGACATGAGACAAGTCTTATCACAAAATTCACAATTCAATGCTTCACAATAAAATATTTATCATTCCTCCAGAAACAGCAGCATAGAAGCATTACTATATAATAAAAATAAATAAAAATGGTACATTCATGAAAATGCTGTTATTGCATAATTATAGTGTTCCACATATCAAATTCATAATTGCATAGGTACAAATAATGTTCATCAAAGTATAAGCACTTATGCAAGAACTTAAATTTCTATTAAAAAATGTGTATATTTAATTTAGTCACACCTAAATAAATTGTACAGCCTGGGGGAAGAGAGTTAGGGGGTTCAATGGATGGATGGGAATGGGGATTTGAGGGAAAGGTTTGACAAAGACAAACACTACACAGGGACAACATTCATCTTGGCAGCTGACCATCAAAAATCTTTTATGGGAGTTAAAGGAAATGGAGGAATTATGATGAGTAGTTCAGGTAAACCAAATCAAATTGTCTGTCTGCCCCGAGAGACACCCATGTTACTCTATATTCTGTGGTACAAAGATTTGAAACATAGCAAATAAAATTAAATATATGTAGGAGTCAAGTAAACATAAATATCAAACACAGATCTAATGATTAAAGAGAAAAAAACAATATTGTATTACCAAATTGGGAGTTGCATCTGCATTCCTCTTGAACTGTCCATTAATGAAGGAGAAAAATGTTAAACTGCTTAAGGAGTGCACCGAGAAGACTCTGTTTCCAGTTACCTTCAAAACAGGCCCCCCGCCTACCCACCACTTTGCTTCAAATTGGGTCAGACAACACTAAGCACACACGCACACACATACCCAGTAACTTAGCATTTTCCCAATCAAGCTGTCACTTACCACCACTACAAAGAGCTGTGTTGTTATGTTGTTTACCATTAGGCCACTTCAAAGTCATCACCAAATGAGTTGGTTTCAGTGTATTTGAAAACTTCTATATTCTTCTAGTAGCCGTCCTTGAAGTAGTCATGCCCACGCCCTGAGTCATTCCATCATTTCTAACCCTCCTCCTGAGTCTGACTCCGAGTACGCTGTCCAACCCCGTACCAACTGTGTCCCGACTCAAATGCAATAGATCGGCTGTTGTACAATTTTGTATTTGCACAAAAAGAAAAGAAAGATTGAGTCATTTTTTGTGTAGACTACATTTGTATTTGCGTTATCTAAGGGAGTGGTCGGGTCTGAATCTTTGAGGAGCATAAAGGAGAAACCAATACAAAAAAGCAGTGTGGATAGTGGAATGGACCCGGTTAAGGAATCCTGCTATCTCTCAAAGGGGAAGTAAAAAAAATAACCTTCAGAGGAAAATTGATCAGCTGCTGGTAAATCATCAGAAACCCATTTGAAGCATAATTACAGGTAAACAAACACCCAATGTCACACTTGCTGCCACCACATGAATCATCTCTCAAAACACCTCACAAGAGCACATTAAACAACAATCACACAGCGTGCATTGCATGGCCTTTACATGTTCTTCCGGCAGGCTCACCGCAACCTATTCATAGTACATAGCAGAATGCAGATCCATTTGTTCAGTAAGCAGAGAATGGCCAGATTAATTCTAATTAAATGTGGGGCAGTCCCTCTAGGGTAGTAAAAGAAAGAAAGGCACTGCCCTGGATTGGAGGTAGGCACACATTTGTTTGTTTTCTCCATCCAATGCCCTTGAGCGAAGTGGATGTGTGTGGGGGGAGCAGGTCATCTAACTGTTATATGTGAGTCCAACCACCCACCTGAAAACCAGGTCCATCTGCAGGGGTGATGACAGTTCTGCAACCCCCCCTGAACACCTCTCAGTGCTGCTGACCAAAAACGGAAGTCCTGGCAGGGCCCAAAGAGGGAAGTGGGTTTGGGATGAGAGACAAGAAAGAGAGACTGCTACTTGCCAAGAAGAAGATGTGCCGTCTGGGCCAGCCAGGTTCTCGAATTTGACACAGCGAGCCACGCGTAACTTTACCTAAAATACACATGTGTAGATAAGCACAGAACGCCCTAAAAGCTCTTTAAACTACTAGCAATACTTACATTATGTCTTCTACTACTTCTGATTACCTTTTAGGTGTGATGGTGCATCAAACAGTTTGTCTCTCAGTAAGCATTAAGAAATGTATATACAGGTTTCTTTAAACATAAAACAGGAATTTGTATTAGACTGTGTATTCTATGTTATGAATTCACGTAGAATATTTGTTTATTTGTAATACCTTATGATCTCACCTGATTGTGCATAAGACTTTTCCAAAGACGTTTCCAAATATATTTCCAGAGTTTAAGACAAGCCTGTTTTAAAACACACTAAGTAACTGTGCCTTAAAATGCTGCTCAAAATATCCAGCAACTTAAGATTGGCTTGTCAAAACATGCCCAGAAAACGTGTGCATCAATCATCAGAAAGCTTAAAAAATACCAGGAAGAATTGTTGCCCATTTTACAATCAAATACATGTGCAACAATATCAGGCAGCTTCCAAGTTGCATTAAGAATTGTTGCCCATTTTACAATCAAACACATGTGCAACAATATCAGGAAGTTTTCCAAATCGCAATCAAACGTAACACCTTTAATGTAAAAGCGCAGTTCAACAATATCAGGCAGTTTTCAAAATTGCATTCAAAAGTAACACCACTAATGTAAAAGCAAAGTTCTTCACTTAAATAGCACTCACAATCATTTACAATAACAAAAAACTACATGCAAAGCTTCAACAGAACACTTAGCTCTGAAGTGCTTTTAAACTAGTCGTGAAATGTCCTTATCTCAGTCCTGAGCCGGCTAAAAGACAGGAAGAATTTCTGCTAGGAGCGGTTACGTGATTTCTGATGAGATGGAATCCTTCTCTTCAGCTGAAGCTCTGATGATGCAAGGTTCAAGGGAATTCCTGTGGCAGGAAACAGAAAGCCAAGCAACAGGTGTCTGCAGTTTGAGGCTATTTATAGCCAAGACCCTGGGCATGTTCAATCCATGTGTTCAGTACAGTTAAAAACGCTGTGAACAGCTACGTCTGTGCACCCTGATCCTCAGATATCTAACAAGCATTGGTAAGGTACATACAAAAAGAAAAAACATTGGCAAAAGCAAATACATTAAAGAAAAAACAAACATTGGTCAAAGTACTTATTGTAGGAACACTGCAATATGATTGATATTCCCACCATATGGGTGTTAACAAACAATGCAGGGCGCTCTCTGGATTGCATCACGGGGATTCCTTACACTAACACACTACTTCCATTCCATGACATCCTCCTGTGGTTCTTCAGGTATGTAGCAATGCTGTGGCATGAAATGCTGATTCATTTTGATTATGGTTAATCTGTCTACTTTTTGGGGCCAGAGACTGGTCCTTCTTACTTTGACAACAGCGCCAGCAGCACTGAAAACATGTTCAGCGGAGACACTGGCCACCGGGCAAGCCAGATAGTGTATTGTCAGACTTCTGAGCACTGGCCATTGGCGCCTCTTCCCATACCAATACACCAATGGGTTTTGATCAAAGAAGACCTATGTTGCGTCATCAAAAGAGACCTGGACCATTTGCTGAATGGTCATTGCTGGTGCCCTATCTTGCTCAATCTCTTTTTTCTTCATATCTGCATTGGACGTAAGCTCTGCCAGTAGAAACCACTCACTTACAGATTTTAGGGCTAATGCTCCTAGTCTTGTAGTTGACAATATTCCTGTTGTTGGTTTTGGATTCTGTGAGTAAAAAGAACTGCCCTAATGTTTTAAACTTGAAGGCTACCCCTCAGTACTTGTGCCCTGGAGAAGTGGGCCTCTATAATTCCCAGCTGTTCTTTTCTTATCTCACTGCCTTGCTAAACTATCCTTTTTTTCAAACACCCCCATCTGAAAAAGGGATGAAAGTGGTCAGTAAAAGTTTGTACCATTTATCAAGAATTGTGGCTCAGATGTAATGTTTGGATGACATAATTTCTCTTTGCACCCTTGTATTAGCAGACAAGGGAAGGATTATGCTCTCCACCATGTCATATGTGTCTTTTTTCCCTTCACACCTGTGTACATTGCAGACACCTCTTTTAGCTGTTAACGTAGCATGTGCAACAATGGAATAGCTTGGCCCATTGCACTGTCCACTTTGCTGACTTAGTGTGTGAACATCTCAAAAAGAAGCAGCATCTCTGTCAGGCATTAGACTAGGTTAATTTCGTCCAGCTCAATGATCATGCATTTCACAGTGGCATTCCCTCTTTGCATGCCACATTCATTGATAGTCTGTACTGCTTAAACAGGCGTTCAGGCAGTTCAATAAGCTTTTTGGCACCGCTTGTATGAGTGCTTTAACAGGCATTCTATATCATGATGAATGACCTTCAGCTGTTTCTGGGCTTTAAATGAATGGCTGACTTGAGTGCAGATTCTTCTACAGGTGGAAAGGAAGTTGCTTACTTGGTCTTCTTTTCTGAGAAAGTCCTGTTAAATGATGTTGAAGCAGTGCACCAAACACAGGACCCTGAAGTAGCCACCATCAACCATAACCTTAACTATATTACTGCCATTGTCCATGACAGCAAATCCAATCTAAAGCTCTCTTGTTCACAGCCATTCAAAGTTGGTAAAGTCTGTTGTTTACAGCTGTATGGAATTTCTCTGTGGCGAACATATCTACTGTTGCATGCTTCCAAACAGCATTAAACATCTCAGCAGTGTCAACACCTGCAGATATTATTTCTCTAGACCCACAAAAGAAATCCAGTGTGCAGTGATGCACATGTAATCAGTGTAAGTAAGTCATAATTTATTGTTTATAATTAATTAAAACCATTACAAAAATGCACTCTGATAAAACATGTTTGATTGATTACCCTTTCCGGTCAATGCTCTTATAAAATTCTTATCTATAATAAAAAGTGCAGGAATGTTGGAGTAGGACAGAGTTCCTGGTGTGGCAATTTTCCTCTAAAGCGTCAGAGTCTTTGCATAGATTACAGAAAGATTTCAGTTTTTGTGAAATTTAGTTTCACACAGGATTACACCAGGCCTTGCTTAGATGCCACTAGTTTCAAGAACTTGACTAACTTCCTATTTAGCTGCGGGTCACTTGGATTGAAGCAAGTAAGCACTGCTTGTCTTCGAGTCAGTATGCCGCGCTCATTAAAGTGGGTTTTTAGAAGGTCTGCCCTTTCCTCTTTTAGATTATTGCAATAGCCTAATACATGTTTGACTTCTTTGTTTCCGTCTCAGCATAGCCTGCATAATTTCCTACAGTTCACTTTCAGCCACAGTGAAAGGTGTGGGATAGCAGGAAGGATTCCTAACCTGTATTTTAAAAAGGATTCTTTTGACTTCCTGGAGAACCCCAGGTCGAAGTATGCCTGTGGTCCAAATAATTTGTAGCTGCTTAGAGTCATCCATGCATGGCTCCTGTGTGATAGGGTGGTCTTATCCTATATGAAGGAAAGTTTCTTGATAACCTTATTTATAACAACCTTAAAGTGCAAGTGCATTGCTGGAACTTCCCGTAGTTCAACTAAACCTGTAATGGCCAGTGATTCCTCCAAATAGGCTTTGGACGGTGAGATGGATGTGTTTCTCAGTTCCTGCCAGAGCCAGTGGTTTAGTGTGTGCCATGGTGAGTTCTTGATTTTATGCCAGCACTTAATGTACGAGCCTCGCCTTCCAAGGAGTTGCTTTGCTAGCTCAAACTCAAGATGGATCTGTGCAGGCGAGGTGTATGACGGGAGGCCTAGCATAACTCTGTATGCCTTTGCCAAGTTGGTGGCCAGCAATAAGGCAGCCCTGCCTCTCAGCACTTCGCTGCTGTAGGTGATTGACGGTGGAATTTTTGCTTGTGCAACACATAGCAGCGATGAAAAGGTTGGTCCAGTCAATCTTGTTTTGAGTTGTCTTAACATTGTCGTGATCATCCCTCCTTTCCTTTTTATGGCCTCAAGCTGTTTCACGAATTGGCCACCCTTTTCAATATCAACACCTATATATTTGTACTTGGTGGTGTTCACAATCTGAGTTTTACCCAAGAACCATGCTTGAGATTGTTTCTTCCTGTTGATTGTCAAGGTATTGGTTTTGTTGATGTTGACTTCCAGACAGGTTGTGGTTGCATAGTCAAGTAGTGCGTTAAGTAGCCGTTGCAATCCAGCTTGAGTGTGGCTTGCTAAAACATTGTTGTCCGCGTATGACATACTCGCAGTAGCTTCTCCCCTTAATCAAGGGGCATGGACATTGCAGTCATTTAGTACCGATGTCATGTCTGCTGTATAAAGATTAAAAAGAGTTGGTGCAAGCACACAACCCTGTTTTGGACCCTTTGTTGTAGGTATGCGCTTTGAAATGTTGGAGCCATTGCCTAGCTTAACTTAGAGCCAAGTATTGGAATGTAGTTGTATCAGACGGTTCAGAAGGGGCAAAGGGATCCCCCAGAGAGCCAATTTCATCAACAGGTTAGCTCATTCAATGTTGTCAAAGGCCGCCTTAAAATCCACAAAGCAGAAATGCAAGGTTTGTTTCGTTAATTTTGCCTTGTCGATAAGTAATTACATCGCTAAAAGACTTATTGTGGTGCTGGTCTCCCTGGAAAAACCTGTCTGACAAGGGAGAATTATGTTGTACTCTGATGGCCATTCTAGCAGTTCTGATAACAGTGCGATCAGGCTATAGTTCTTTGGTTGGGTTTTGTCTCCCAAACACCCAAACAGTCTGAGAGAGTTGAAGAGAGGAGTAGGAATTTCTGACCAGTGTTCTGGATCTTGTTTAAATAGGAGCTGGTGGATTCCATTTGGCCCGGGTGCTCCGTCTCTCCTCCCTTTAGAGATTTGTTCCCTGACCTTGACGGCATCAATTTAATTTGCCTCTACCATGGCAGTTGTCACAGTATGTGTTAGAGATGCTGGCTGATTGTCCTAGGAAGCCGAAAATACAGATGTCTGTTGTGAAAAGTGAGATTGTAAGTACAGTGTCCAATTGTTTTCTGTGATATGTGAGATCAAGCCGCCATGTGCTGATTTTAAGATTTTATTTATTGTTAGCCAGAATCGGGCACTATTGTTTTCGTTAGAATCATGGTAAAGTTTGGCCCAGAATACATTTTCATTTTGTCTGTTCATGTCCATTTGAATTTCCTGAGCTCAGCTGTGCTATTTCGGAGCTGTTGTAGCAGACCCTGGTCCCCTGGCCGTAGCCTCAGTAATCTCAATAGTTTATTCACAGATTTTTAAAGATTTTAAAGATTTTTAAAGATGGTCCTATGCGCACTTGTGGCCTTCACTTCGGCCATGGGTCATCAAACAGAATGTATCAGACTACAGATGAATGGGTGTTCGCAAATATGGCTGCAAAGGTTTTCCATGTACAGTTGAGGTTTCCAGTTGGGTAATCAAACTCGATTAGCTGTTCTTTTGCTGCCAGGAGCACCTCCCCAGAGTTAGCTACGGATTACTCAATTCTTTTTAAGTTGATGTTATTGCATGCATGCATACCTACTGGGTTTGGAATGGACTTGACTGGGAGTTCTTGGATTTGAACCTTCTGGGGCCGATGGTCACTGTCGCCTTTGTCTCCTAGGTGACAGCCTGATATGTGTTGAAAAAATGAAAGAGACACTAGGGTGTAGTCGATTGTGGAGATCAAGTGTCCCATGTGAAAAGATGTGGCCGGCGGAGAGTCATTGAGAAATCTTCAATTTAGCACCCTTAGGCCAATGTGCTCGAGTTCGTCTAGCAGCTCTAAATTGCACTTGGAGGATCTACTTTGGTCACTATGGGTTTGCATTAGAATATTCCAGAGAAAAGACTGTACCTCAGTGTCTTCATTTTGAATGGTGCCCAGGAGATGTCAGTTGAAGTCAACAGACAGAATAAGGTTTAATGTGGTGTGTGAGCTCATTTGTTGAAGCAGATGTTCGAGTAAGCTTTTTGACGCATGTTTTTTTCCATTTCGGGTTTAAATATATGTTGAACAGCAGCACCTCCTCCTTTTTCCCTCTCAGGTTGAGTTGAACCTTTGTGGAGTTCACGGCTAGAAAGGGGGAAGGTAGTTCCTGTGTGCTTAGGATTTTTGATATTTTAATGTATGTGGCTAGGCCACCAGATAGACAACCATATTTACATTTCCTATGAGCAGGAGTGTGAAAGCAAGTAAATCCCTCTAGTTGCAGAGGATCCTCTAGCCATGTTTCCTTTAGGAAAAGGATATTAAAGGATTTTAGATGAACCAGAAACTCCACCTTGCCAGCCTTATTAGCCAGCACATTAATGTTCCATGAGCATAGCCTCAGAGGAGATTCATCTGTATTTTCTTGATACCTCACTGGGTAACTCTGTCACTGACAATGGCTTAGTGTATTGGTTCTAGTTATTCGAAAGTGATGTGATAAGTGGCTTGGCAAGTGGTCCACATGTCTGTTGTCCGGAGGATACTGTGAACAGCACTCTGCTGCAAAGCTTGTCCAAGCAATTTCAGCACATCGTGATGTAGCGCTGGAAAAGCAATTTTGGCGAAATAGGACTGACTGGGAACATTCCATTTTGGGCAGATGGCAACTGTAAATTCAAGAAAACCCACCCCTTCCACAATAGAAAAAGGGAGGAGGTCCAGGGCTAACAGTTTAGCCAGCTTCGCGTTGTACAAACATGCTATTGGGTGCTTGCGTTCATACTCCCCCTCTGGCCTAAAATATGGCAGACATAGTACCCTGAATGTTTTTTTCCTGATGCCACTGATGCAGGTAACTACTTGAGAGCAGACGGTGGTCAGCTCAATGTGCTTTTCAGTGGTGCAGTCACTGTCCTCTATTGCCTTGGTGTCTTGACCTGAGTCTTGTGCCATGCAATGTTGCTGATGTCGGGGAAAATACTGCCCTGATGGAAAGAGGGCAGCTTTGTGTAATGAAGGTGTCTTCTACTTCTTCACCTTCCCATATGATCAGATAGAATTCAGATTCCCTGCTCTGCTTGCTTTCACCCACTCCACCGACAACCCATGCAATTTTGTTTGCTGCTAATATGTGTGTTAGATCTGGGGGTCTCTAGTTGGCAATGGTATTCACCTTTCTCTAAATAGGGACCCTTAATTCTAAATCAGGATAAGGGGATTACACTCCTTAATAACCCCTGCTCACCCCTTGGTAGCTTGGCATGAGCAGACAGGCTTATCTCAGAGGCAGTGTGTTCAGCATTTGTAAATATACACAGTATAGAGTGATAACATTACAGATGGACACAACACAGGTTTTATAAAAATAAGTATTCTTTATATAGACTTAAACACAAGACCACAAACGACAAAAATCCACAATACTACACTTAAGATTACTTAAAAAATGATTAAAGTCTCTTAGTTCAAGTTGATGGTAAATGCGACAAAGTTCTCAACAAAGTACCTGGATGCGTAACGCAAAGTGAACAAAAGGCTCGCAAAAGGGGAGATGCGTCGGTTCCGTGACCCGGGGGAACTGTTGCGTCCTTCCTCAATGCTTGCGCAGAGTCGGGGACTCGCCGTGAGCCTTACCAGTGCGGAGGTGATGCGTAGATTCTCGGCCTGCGGGCTTGTTGCGATGTGCAAGATGGCGCCTTACATGATTGATGCGCACACTCTTTAGAGAAGAAAATAATCTCCTCATTTTTCAGGATGATATTATGGTATCGAGCACCAACAGGAAGGAACATGATGAGAAATTGAATAGAGTGTTGGGCATTCTCGACCGCCATGGTCTTACTGCTGATGTTCCGAAATGTAAATTTGCCACCAAAGAGGTCACATACCTGTGGCATGAGATTAACGGGAGTGGCATAAAACCAAAAAAAGAGCTACTATCTGCTATTAGAGAAGCCCCCTCACCCAAAAACAAGGAGGAAGTTAGGGCCTTCCTAGGCCTTTCTGAATTTTATGCTAAATTTGTACAAAACTTCTCTTCAAAAACTTTTCCTTTAACCCCTTCCATGCTCATGACGAGCTCAGCTCGTCATGCAGTACACTGGTCGTGTGCTTATGACGAGCTGAGCTCGTCATGAACAATGGGATTCAAATGATGTCAGCACCCAGCGGGAATTGCCTTAGCAGTCAAGGTGTTAAGGGAACTTATTAAACAAAACCACAAATTTGAGTGGAATACCACATGTGAGGAGTCTTTTGAAAGAATTAAAAATGACATCTGCAAGGCCCCACCTCTCCAAGGATTCAATCCCTCACTCCACAGCATCGTAACCACTGATGCTAATGGAACTGGTGTAGGGGCGGTGCTTAACCAAATTACAGAGGAAGGCAAAGAAGTGACTGTAGCTTTTGCCTCACGCTCGATCACACCTACTGAAGGAAGGTACTCTGTGATCGAGCGTGAGGCCCTTGCATGCGCCTCGGGTTTAGAGCACTTTAGACAGTATTTATGGCGGTATCAGGTTACCCTAAGGAGTGACCATAAACCTTTGATCAAGGTGCCTTCTACAAAGGCCTACAATGTGCCTCTCCTCGCCTTGCACGCATTTCCATGAGAATGTTGGATTTTAATTACAATGTAGAGTACCTCCCTGGTATACAGAATCGGGTAGCAGACTGTTTGAGTCGGTTACCTTTACCTATCACTAACGATCAAACCTCAGTTATAGAAAATTTTGCATAGCCAACATCACTGATGAGGTACCCTGCATATCACATTCTGATTGGACCACTGCTATGGGAGAAGTAAATAAATATATAAGAGCTGGCTGGCCTGTAAAAATGAGTATTCCTAAACATTTGCATACTTTTTGGGAACTCAGGGATGAATTATCCATTGAAGGAGATTCGAATGGTAAGGTCATTCCGCCCACCTGTTTACATACTATATTCCTAGAAATTTGAAGGCCACCTTGGCATTGGGAAAACCAAAAGTAGAGTTAGGAACTCATATTGGTGGCCTGGTTTCGATATCGAAATTGAAAGGACTGTCAGGAACTGCGTTGCATGTGAGAATTCTGACAAATCTCAACACACACTTAGACCACCCCTTCAGCCACTTTTTTGTCCTTCCATGCCATAGGTCAGACTTGTATCTCATTGTCCTAGTGGACCATTTTTCGAAATGGCCTGAAGTGGAGGTTGCTCAGAGCGTGGATGCTAAAACTATTGTCAGTTTCTTACGGAAGTTGTTCCTCAGAGAAGGTCTCCCTATTTGTTTAGTGTCAGACAATGGTCCGCAGTTTGTTTCTACTATTTTTAAGACATTCCTAAAAGAAAATGGCATCTCTCATAAGACTACTTCTTTGTATCATCCAGCAGGGAATGGTGCAGTTGAGAGATTTAATCGGGTGATTAAAGGTGTGGTTCAATTAGCAAACCAAAATGACCTCTCATGGAGAAAACAACTTATCCACAATCTTTGGGCTTTTCGTGTGACTCCTTGTGAGTCCACAGGTACGAGTCCATTTGTTCTTTTAAGAGGAAGAACCCCCATCACTAAAGATAGTGTGGGTTGGGTCACCCCTAAAAGAGTTGGTTGGTCCCCTGTTAAAGTGAAAAAAGTTTACTACATTCACAGACGGTCAGCAAGAAATATTATGACCGTAAACATGCATGCAAAGAAGCTCACATTCAAGTGGGAGACAGAGTCAGAGTAAAGAAGTCTAAGTTCACTAGTAAAGGGCATAGTCGTTACTCACAACCTATGGAGGTTAGGAACATTTTCTGTAACTCTTCCCTCTTAAGTGACGGCAAAATGTGGCATTTTGTCTCATTATCGTTGCGAAGGGATGGTGTTGTTGCTTCACCTTTTCATTGCAAATTCTGATAACCAAGATTTTTCCTTTTCGCCAGACTACGATTGGATTCTGTGTGGTGATGCTGGTAGGAGTTCTTACCCACGGGGGACATGTAATGCGTCTCCTGATGGTGAGAGTGCTCCTGGTGGCGCACCCATTCGTGTGTACAGTCGTAGTAGCTCGCATGAGGAATTATCGGAAGTTGACAAAGATAATCAGAGTACAAGCAATACAAATGATGAACTTGATTGTCCAGTTGAAGATGATGTAATGTCTCAAAACAGCATGGTTCGAAATGAGCAGGTACAGGAGGGTGATGAAGCCACCAGCTAAATTACAGGATTTTGAGTGTGACTAGTTCCTTGGCTCCTCTCCCTTCTTGATCTACCTCATCTGGTTCATTCCATTGGTTTTCTATTTTTTATTATTGAGAAGGAGATGTTTTGTGTTTGACTTGTTTTACCCTTTCCCCATCTGCCCATCTCGTTACCTTGTCCCCGCGCTGCTGCCGTTGCCACAAACCATGCTCTGGCTTCTATGACGTCTCTGTGTTCCACTATAAAACCTGGGGCAGGGGTGACAGTTATTGTGTCAGTTGCGGCAAGGAGTTTCTGCATTGAAGACGTACCCTTGGTGTCAGGGCACATCAGAATAAACTACATTGAACTTACCTTCTGCCTCCGAGTCATCTTTACAAAAATGAACCTCCTTATTTTGTTATTTTTTAAATTAAATGTTTTAAGTGTTACCAGTTTATTCCAATCAAGATGGCTTCAGGTGTGCCATAATTTTATCATAAGTAAGACTGTTAGAGCTCTAGTAGTTATTTAGAACACTCTGGATAGCTGCGGTAGAACACAAAGGAATCAACTGCCAGGCTGCTTCTGTTGAAATATAACAGGAAGATATTTGAGATCTCACTTAAAACCGGTCCTAATTTTCTTTCTTGAGATCTCCCACATGATCAATATGATACATATGTGATAGATAGATAGATAGATAGATAGATAGATAGATAGATAGATAGATAGATAGATAGATAGATAGATAGATAGATAGATAGATAGATAGATAGATAGATAGATAGATAGATAGATAGATAGATAGACAGACATTTTGCTGACTGCATTGGACCCAGAGTTATCCGAATTTCAGGCAACAAAGCATCAAAGGGAAGGGGCAGGAATGTGACATGTTTATTTATCATGATATGTTGTATCTCTTCTCTCTCCCTGAACTGGTGCAATGGGTGCTGGCTAGCACTAATGCAGGTACTCTTGTGCCATGCTGCAAGGATGCCATGTAACATACCATCCTGGATTGTTTTTGTGCAGGAAGGGAAATCTGCCTCCAATAAAACAACAGCTACAGGCAAAGGCGCCACAAATCCTTGATAAATATTGGGAACTGATAGCCAGACTAGTGGTGTACGCTGCCATCCTCACAAGGAGGGGGTAGGACTGCATGAGTGGATTAGACATCAAGTGAATGATATTGGGAGGAATTTGTTCCAGAGGGAGCTAGCTAGATACTCGCTTGGGCTGATTTTTATTATGAAAGTAGTATATCCGGGGAGTTAGCATTCTTCTCTCCGGATTTATGTAACTCAATACATCCCCAATCTCTCTGATGTACTGAACGCAAAGGGAACCAACCTAACCCAGTAAAAGGGGCAGAGAAGGAAAGGTAATTTGTATGTGTACCTATTTGTAAAGCGCACAATTACCCGAGGGTGCCAAGGCATAGGGGGCAATCGGGAAGATTAAGCAAGCTATTACCCAGAGTCACATGGTGCTGGACTAACCTGCTGCGGGCACCGGGGAGCAAACCGTAAACCCAATGGTCCGAAGTCAAGCGCTCTGGCCACTGCGCCACACCTCTTAAATATATATATATATATATCAAAACAAAACCCTTTCAGGCATAAAGTGATGCATAAATATGCAAATAAGAAGAAGAGAACTCTGGGTTGTCCTCAAGTTTAGGTGGAAAGCAGCTCCTGTATAGAGCACCCTCAACACCAGCAACACTCTAAATGTGCTCCCCTCAAATGTCTGCTTTTCTATCAAAGTCTTTAAGCATAGGATTAGCACAGTGCCATCCATGCCGAAATAGAAAGGGACAAAGACGTTTGCCATTTCTACAGCAAAGTCTTTAAGCATAGGATAAGCCAGTGCTATACATGCTGAGCTGTAAAGCTTTACAGCTTTGGCATGGTAAAATACCATCCAAGCCAACCTAAAATGAATAAAAGCAACCCCTGACACGTGGTTCACTCTCATTAGAGATCTTCAGAGAGGTATAGCTTTGTCCAGACACAAGGCAGCACCCAGTATATGTCAAAACAATGGAGCAACACATACATTATGCAAAACAATGCATTGGATCTAGTGCTGCAGCACTCCAGAGCCCCCAATGCTCCCACAGGGTATAACCCCTACTGGGACTGCCACCTACTGCCAGAATATGAGTGTGGTCACACCTGTCTCACCGAAGATGGGGTGGGATTGCACATCTGCCTGCCGCATCACCCACTGGGGGTGCTAGTGATGCTGCCTGCTGCTGCAGGAGGGAGTTGAACTCAGATGGGAAGTAAAAAGAAGGACAGGTCATGAAAGAAAAACAAATATAGTAAAAAGCACAAAAAAGGTCAAAAAACACATACACGAATATACACACAGGGAAAGTGAGACAGTTATAAAATTAAATAAAGAAAATGGTGGATTAGGAATTGGGTGACCAGATGAGGTGGATTGGGTTGATTGGAAAGTTGGCAAACAAGCAGCAGGTAAAAAGCTAAACAGGTGTTTGCAAAACAAATAGACCCACACTTGCGCACCGTGCACATTGATTTTTCCAGCGCTTAATCGCAGCACAAACAGCCCAATCTCGCAGAGTTTTTATGTAACTCAACGGAAATCTGAAGAGAGATATTCTGTGAGTTCCATCCAGGCTTAATTTTTCTGCATCCAAATACATATTATCAAACTCATGACATCTGTCTTTGGTTAATGGACTTTAACTCTTTCAATACATCCATCACTCTACATAAGAGGAAGACTCTCTATACTTTGCTATAATCTGTCCATGTTCTACAATTGATTAAATATATGTACTAACAACCTATATTCAAAGCAATTGGCTGGTGAGGGTTTTAATGTTTTCCAATCTTTTTTTTTCATTCAATCGCATTTCATTGGGATTGTGTCTTGAAAATGTACTTTAGTTCCTTGTACTACAGTCTTTCTAGGATATCATTCTCTCTTGATTTTCGATGTATTTTCGATGTATTTTCTTAATGACCAGCCGACTAATTTGATCTACAGATCTACAATGATCTTCATTAAGTAATTTATCATTTGTTACTATTGCTGATCTATGCTTTATTATTCTAAATCTCACTTCTCCAGATGTTTATGATATATAAATGTCCTTGCAAGGGCAGAAAATGCCATAAATAACGTTCTTCAGCCTGCAGTTGTTAGAAACCATAATTCTTTTAACACTTTTTTACATTCTTCATTTAAAAATGCCAATTTGAAGAGTGTATTAAGAAACACTACACTTACCGACTCTCCTATGTGCCTTTTAAGGACTCTATAATCACATTTCTGAAACTGGTTGTTCCTTTTAGGACATGTTTCATCAAGTTCATCTCTTATCAACTGACCTTTTCTCCAGGCATAAAGAGGCATTTGTATTAGTCTGGGATTGCCTGTGATGAGTAGTTTCCAATTATTCTTTATGTAGTTACTAATACTATTGCTCACATGATTGTGAAAGCTGCTACAATTCTATCTTCCTCCCTATCTGTTCTCTCTTTTGACCTTTAACAGAGTGTTCGTGTGGTGCTTTTTCATTTTTGTGCACACTTCTTTTATCATCTGTGTATACTCTCTGATGGCTGATGGCCAATTTAACTGTTGAAATATGTGCATGCTTCTCACATTCTTGACTGGTAAAACAATGTATTGAGAAAATGTCCATTCATCACGTTCAAGTTTAATCTGATTCTATGATTACTATTAAAGTGAAAGGGAATATTATGATCCAATACATTTGTGAGCAGGCTACTTTTTAAGCTTGATTCTAATTCATAGATCAGCATATCTAAATATTTACTATTATTTCCAGTGCAATCTTTCATTTTGAATTACAAATTCTTATCCTAAATGTTCATCCACTCCTTGAATCTCCATAATGTTCTTGTGAAAACTTTACAAATTAAAAAAATATTATTTATAAAGTGACATACAAAAAGATTAAACTAATCCTATGAGTGTCTTCCCCTAAATTGAGTCTTACGTCAAAATGTGATGTACATAAATTGGCTACACTTGAGTTAAATGTAACTCACATGCTTGTATCTTTTCTGTTGGTATACGCCTGTTCTTAAAAATAAAAATAAAAATTCTGTCAATGCCAACTGTGCGACCATTTTTCAAAAGGAACTCTAAATGGTCATGGTCTTATTTATCCCAGTGTGTAAAACTCTTTTATAACAACTTTAATAATTTTTCTTTCTAAATGTTACTGCATGAAGGCTCCACATCACATGCTACTAATAATCCTCCCTCATTCTATATAGGGACAGTTTCAATGTAATTAGTATTGTCGCACTGTCTCACTCTCGTACATATACTAAAGGTCTAAGAAAAGAATCTGCCTAATGACAGAAGGGCTATCATAATGAATTTATTACAGAGACTATGGCAGGATATGGAAAGTACTCAATATTTTTTTGGGGAGGGGGCATCAAATGCCTGAAACTTTTGACTTCTAATCTCAAGAAGCCGCCCCCCCCCCTTTTTTGCTACTATGATTTAAAACTGCTCAAATACTCATTCATCAATTTATTCCTGGAATCTCCTAGTGGGACCTCTGGGTGCTGGCTTATATTTAGCCTCGGTGGATATTACAGAAGGAGCAGTACAGGCTTCTGCAGCCCCTTCTATAATTCCAAAATGCAATGGAGGCACAAACAGAGGGCACACCAGCCTGTCACCCTCCCTTAGGCTCTGTCTATAATTGGCCCCACGTTGTGTCTAAGGGGATATTTAGAAACGAAAACAATACTTGAATTGCTCAACATAATTCTCCGTGATCATTTCTTGCACACAGACTATCTGCCCATACTACGCAAGCATGAATGTACCCACTTTTGTTCAATATTGTCTACATTACTAACATCATTTTTGACAATGTACATTCAGGACAGCATCTAAGCCCGTGGAGAACAAAGGGTCACACAATAACCTCTTCTGATAATGTTTTCAAGGATTCATGTTATGGTAAATGGTGTGTGTAGTATAGTTTAGTTAATGTATTGGTTCCTTTAAGCATGTTGTATCCTTTTGAATCATATGTTCCACGTTCTATGTGACTCGTGGTATTTACCACAGTTCAGTTTCTGTAGTCAGCTGATGTGTATTGACGTGCCCTTTTCATATGGAATAAATTTACTTCTTAAACCAACTGGATTCCTTATTCTGTGAATTACTGCATACCACAAATTGGCGACAATCGGGATTTTTCTGAAGATAAGAAGAACAAAGGACTATCTCCTGGATTTACAATTTTCTTCTCCCTCGTCATTCCTGAGATTTAAGTTCGATGCTTGAGTGCTATTATACTTAAATCTATATTTATATTTTGTTGTTGTTGTTTGTTCTAACTGAATTTGCTTCAATTTTGCTTCTTGAAAACATCATGATTTATTTATCTTCTTCAAATTCTTCAAAGAAATAAAATAGAGGTTAAACTACAATGGCTGTTTTTTTTTCTTCAGTATCGATATCACCATGAATTGTGAGAAGATCGGATTGTTATATTTTGATGGTTTTCATTTCTACACTATTTACCAACTAAAAGCAACCTGTTATTTACCTTTGCAATGAATATTCGTTGCTGCGCGTTTCATCAAACCTTGAATAGGGTTTGGGAACGCACGTCACGCTCTGAATGAGCGCTTGTCCGTTCACGTCTTGTTGCTTGGTTACTGATTAAACAAACCAGGCCGACGCTTAGACAACTACGTATGAGGTCGCGTTGCGTATTACACCTATGTGCGTGCCTCCACTTTGATTTCTTCGGAGAGGTTTTGGGACCGTTTTGTATCTTCAAGTATTTGGGCACGTTAATATCTCATTTTTCTTCAATTCTTGTACAGTCTTATGCAGCATTTATACACGATTCATCCAGCATTGTAAGTTTATTCCTTTTTTCTTTTCTTTTTCATTATTTTGAATACTGTTGTTTGATTCTTCAATTAACATGAGTAATAACAATTCCAGTGGAAATTCTGCTTCTACAAATTCTAACTCAAACAGTTCAGTGTCTTCTTCTTGTATCAACATTGACATTAGCACTCCTAAAGAATTCTTGACTTCTCCTGGTGATCCAATTATTAAATGGTCTGAATGGAAGGTTTATTCCCTTAATTATATTGCTACCTTAGGGGATAATATTGGAACTTTGACACCTGAACGCAAAATGAGGATGCTTTTGCACAGTTTGGGGCCCGAAGGATTAAGAGTTTACAACCAGATGCAGAAACCTGAAAGATCTGGTGATTTAGACATTTTTACTGCAGCTCTTTCTGATTTGACAGAACATTATTCCCCTACGGTGTGTATTGGTGTCACCAGGCGAGCTTTTCTTAAAAGGAAGCAATTGGAAAACGAATCCGTTGAGGAGTTTGTTTCACAATTAAATTTTTTAGCCATGCATTGCAAATTTGGTGTTCTGCATGATGAACTTATTCGTGACCAGGTTGTTGTTTGCTCGAGGAAGAAAAGTATTCAAGGTAGACTTTGGATTGAAGGAGAATCTAGTTTAAAGGATGTAATTACATTATTGAAAAAGGCTGAACTTTCGGACAGGAATTCCAAGGCTTTGTTGGAATAGTCTGAATCTTCTATCGCTTCTACTTCTACTGTTAGCAAAGTTTCTGTCAAGAAAAATTGCTAAGATTCATCAGAATTCAGTTGCCTTGGATAATGGTGAGAAATGGCATCTTAGTCGTTTAGCCTTGTCACAACCATTATTTGTCAGTGATCCTGGTCAAACTTCCATGGAAAAATCTCATGGACATTTTTGGTGTTTTGATAACCATGAGCATGACAAAGAGAATGTGACTGACAGTGAGATTCCTTTTGATGAAGATTTACCATCTACTTCATCAGCATGGGATATAGTTGATATAGGGATAATTGTACTAACAATGTTAAGGAGCAAATTGTGACTAGTAGTCAGAAATCCTCGTCTGGCAGAACAGTAAAGAAACCAAAGAAATTTAGAGAATTTGTTGTTTATAAGTAAATTTTTTTTTTTTGGGGGGGGGGAAAGGGAAGATATGTAGTATATGTAGTTAATGTATTGGTTCCTTTAAGCATGTTGTATCCTTTTGAATCGTATGTTCCACGTTCTATATGACTCGTGGTATTTACCACAGTTCAGTTTCTGTAGTCAGCTGATGTGTATTGACGTGCCCTTTTCATATGGAATAAATCTACTACTTAAACCAACTGGATTCCTTATTCTGTGAATTCCTGCATACCACAGTGTGCTTTAATTGGGCATGTGCACACGTGCCTTGCACCTACAAGTTTGAGTACTGCAAAGTCACTTCACTCTGTATATTGTGCATTTCAAAGATTGACTCTTGTTTGACATAGACATGAGTTAAATGTGAAACTTTATGCTAAGGACGCAGAGTTGTCTGTCATTAATAGAGCGATGCTGATGTTTGCTTTGGCTGCAAAGCTAGGACAATTTAAACCTTTGTCAATGCTGGCATACCTCCCAACTTCAGTCTTTACCTACTTTACCTGCTGAGTTCAGGATGTTGGATGTCTTACTCAGGAAGGGCGGGGCATCCGGTTAAAAGTAACCATGGCTGTCAGAGACCGGACGAATGCTTTCGTCACTTCCACTCATGCTTGCCTTTAGCACTAAACCCCAGAGAGTAAAACAGTGTACTCTGGTTTTATGGCAATGAGAGAAATCTAGTGTGTGAGTATCGAGTGATGGTGGTACCCTCTCATGGCCCTAAGCAGTGCCAGTAAGCAGCAGCTGGAAGGTTTCACAGCTTTTCCACCTTTTTTTTTTAAGTAAACAGAATATATCCATGGTGCAGGGCTTACTAGAATGACTAGTTTCAGACTGATTACGGTGTCTGCCAATTATCATTTTTATAACATGGAACGGGGAATAACCAAGTGGATCTGTTACCAGGTCATTTTCGGAATACCGAGCCAGATTCCAACGACGTATTCACCTTCAATTGTCAGTTGCTCTGAACAGAAGGTTAAGGGAATCAGATGATCCAGTGCAGGCCACCTGCTGGTAGTTGGCAGGAGAGGTGGAAGCGAGGGGCAGTGCAGGCTGAGGAGCAGTGGTGTAACATGTACTCACAAGGCGCCCGTGTTGCAGAGGTGCCCACTCAGCACAGTACCCAGGCCAGAGACCACCTGACTGATTCCAGGGTGGGGATGCCTTGCATTTACTTAGCAAGGGGCCCCCCTCAAGCTTCATTACAGTACCCCTGCTGAGGAGTTGTTAGGGAGGGGTATTAAATGCTCCCCTGTGGTATAAGAGGTGGTCAGCAGCGGCCGGTGCAGGTAAGCGCGGTGGGGTGGGTCGCTGCGGGGTGATGTGCACAGAAAACGAAATACTGCAACAAAAATAAATAAATAAATACATAAATCCTCTTCTGTTGTCTGTCGAAATCCCAATGGCCTCTGCTGGAGGTGGTGAGTGGAGGGTGGGAGTCTGTGCCTGTGCAGTGCCAGTGCTTAATTCGTAAATGAATGAGTGCAGTTGCCTGAAGGTCTGATCAGAAATCCACTGCTGAAGTCAACGTGCCCAACTCCTTGGCTGAATCCTCCTCATACCGCTTTGTTCCACTACCAGACACGCCCCGCCCCTTTATCTCACTCTTGCAGGTGCCTGCTTTTTCCCTTTATGACGGTCTTCTCTTCCTCCGTCCTCCAGCTGTGTTTGTGTTTCCCTCTCTTGGAACTGGCAGCCATGGTATTCCCCCAGGATATAGGCTGCGGCCAATTTATCGCCGAGTCCCTCATAATGACTTCACAAAGCCTCGATTCAGAGTTTGTTGTTATGGGAAACACTTGTGAAATGTGGTGGAAGTTGATAAGTCGTCATTTGCGACATATTCGTCAGTGTAAAATCCTTCAGATTATATAAGGCATGTTTCATATTGCCTATTAAATAATGTTTCCTCTTTCCTATTCATTTACACTGAAAGCGTTGAACACATTTGCTAATATAAACGGGCAGTTGAATTGAAGTATATATCATCAGGACTTTTACCTGTTTTAAAGCTTTAGAAATAAAAGGGCATCTTTCTTGAAAGCAATATTTTTTCTGTTTATTATGGCAAAAAACTAATTATAAAAAAATATATTTCAAATGAGTTCCTTCATAATGAGATGTGATCGTCTATCTGAATATTTGCATTTAGCTATTGTACTTGAAATCACAAAAGAGTGATCAGTTGGACATGTTCAGTCATACTAATTTAATATGATGGACCATAAAGTGAGGCTATGATGTGCACCCTGGAACCCTTCCTTCTTAAAAAGCTCCCAGGATGCTGGAACTCTGTGTACAAACGCCATATTTTGCTGTCTACGGTGGTTCTCAATGTTCTCTGCCTTTCAGTTCACATCTGCAATGTTTACAACTGTCAATTGCTTTTTATACATTCAATTATTGAACAGTAAAATTATCAAATAAAATTCAGGATGCGATTTTTATCTCGGGTGGATTCAGAAGACCGTTATCTGCCAAAATAGGGCCGTCCGGATGACTCAAGAGGAATTTGATTCACGTTAAGTGAAGATGACATTTATTACTGTACTCTGGCTGCAAGGTGACATTGCATGTCCTCTGCTGCAGTATGCTCACTAAACTTTATCTTTACAAAAGTAGTTCAACTTTGTTTTCAACTAAAACCATATTTCAGCCATGTATACATAGAAGTTAAATACATACAAATACATCGCTGAAATTAGAGCGGCCTATCTTTTAATTTTGAGTATTTAAATTACTGTAAACTAAAATATCATTATTTAACCAGAATTTGACCTTTGAATTAGATTTCGCGAGAAATAAAGAGCAAAAAGAAATTGTTATAATTGTCAGTAAAGACAATGCAAATGCTTGATTCTATTTAAAGATGCTTTGCTGAATGTCATATCGCGCCAAACTCAAAAACGTGTACTTTCAAAGTATGAATTTATCAGACCCCAGCTTACTTTCTTACGAAATGCGACACAATCTTTATGATAATTCCGTATTATTCGTCTCAGGGGACATGCAACAGCCTGCAAAAACCGATGAAATGGCGGAATTTCAGAGGAGGCAATTTAGTTTTAGTGGTTATTAGGTCATCATCTTGGTGCCGTCCAAATTATACATTGCCTAGAAGTTACAATCAACCTTCTGATCTTTTTAGTTAAAAGCCCTTAATGCTACCCAATGATAAGAACTCCATTAATTATCGTACAATAGATTTTAAGGCTATGCAAAGTAATTTACAGTTTTGGTAGCTTTTAAGTTTGAAAACTCTCTCAGTCTCATTCATTCACTAATTACTGCTTTCACCTTGCACCTAAATGCACCTTATAACATATAAGCAGTCTTAAATACTTCACTTATATTTTTAAAATAAAAGTAACGAAAGCACATTCAGGGCCATATTTATCATTATTTCATGCAACACCAACACAGCAAGACACCTTGCTGCGCTGTGTGAAAGGAAGAGGGCAGGAATGCATCATAAGTGGCCTTGTGTGGCTTGGTAAATCAATTAACTATAATTGCTTTGGCCTTTCAGGTTCTGAATTGTAACATTTGTCAATTGGACTTGCTGTATGACCAATTTTTTAACTGTATGTACCACCTTGCCTTCCCTCTGCCCTTCTACATGGGTCCCTTCTCTATTCCTGTACCAGCTTAAGATAGCTGCTCTGTTTTGAGTATAATTAATAGAACCCCTTTAGTCGAACACTCCACTTGGGTCCCATGACCTCCATCACAACTTGCCCAAACTGCACTTATTTCAACCCCAATCCTCAACTGCTCGACCACTGCGATATCATTGAGCAGACACCTTCAAAAACCACGCGTCCCACCCTCACTTCATGGTCCGCATGATTACTATTACACTAGCTTAAGATGGCCGCCTTATCTCCACCACAAGCCCACCAGTTCTAACCCCTGACTCAGTACACATGACCAACTCTCACAACACTTATACTGTAACCGCAATTCACTTCCCACCCTGATCACTGGAGCTGCGCTGAACGGACCACCACTGACCATCGTCTCGGTAAGTCATTAGGGTCAATTGTCGTCTGCACACGTAGACCTCTATCCGACACCCCGACCTGTCTTACTAATTATTTCTGTTCCACAGGTCCACCGCTGTTACGGTCATTGTTACCTGACACGCCATACAACAGCACTTTTAAAATCCCGGTGAGCTTTTCATTCTTCCCTGCACTAGCACGGTTTACCTTTTAGACCATGTTAATTAAAGAGACAACAACGCTCTGTCTTATGACTCCTGTCATGTCTCTCTAATAACCGGCAAATCCACTTGAATTTCCCCACGGCTCCAGGCTTATTGGACCAGCCCCTTCAAACATTAGGGCTCACTCACCCCCACTTTCTACCGCCTCCTACACCGTAGTCATTTCATGCACGTTCGGCTTACTTTTCAATTCTGCAATTTGCAGAACTGCTGACGCTCCTCCCACGCTCTCGGCCACTGTGCCCACGCTTCGTCCATTCAACCTCTGGTAATTCCTTCCTTTGCTTAGTGACACACCACCTAGTCATTACAAAGAAGACACCACTCACGGCCTAATGGAAAGGGGCGACCATTCGGTCCCCCCGAACGTATGGTGGAGTACCACGATCCCCCCGGGAAGCCATCTTGGGCGGGAGGCGAGTCTCGGCTGGTATGCCCGAAGCGGCGTAGCCGGGGCGCGCCTTTTTCCCGCCCTGGAGTTGGTTGTCCTAGACACTGACGCGGCCGGCAACGCCCTCGGAGGCAGGCGGGGGCGGGTTTACGCCCGCCCGAAGACGGATAAAAGGAGCAACAAGCCAAGAAAGCATCCTCTTGTTCCTGTGCTCTGAAGCTGCACCTCCCCGCTGCACGTGAGCTCGAGACGGAACGAAGAGCCAATTTTGAGTGTTGTAATCTTTCTTTTTGTTTTACAGATATCTTCGTTTGAGAATGCCAGGCAAGAAGGTCGGAAAGCGGGTCGGTACCGATCAGATGCTCCGCATGCTCATAAAGGAGGTAGCCGATTTGAAAAAGCAGATGGCGGCTAAGAACGGGGAGGGAGGACCGAAGCGAGTCATCGGACCAGCTTTGCCAGGAGTAATCCCTGGTGGAAGAGGCAAGAGGTCCAAAAGGGGGGCACTTGGGGGGGAAACCCCGGTTCCCGATACCCCACTCGAGGAGCCAACCCCGGTTCCGAAGGAGGGGCATCCGATCCCCGTAGTGGTCACCCCCGTGACCGGGGAAGATATGCCTCCCGAGTTAGCGGCACAATTGGCAGCGCGGTTGGGAAAGGATAGTGAGGGCACCACGGCTGACGACGCCCGGGCAGTAATGAGACAACTGCGGGAATCTAGAGAGGCTGCGAAGGCACCATCTTCTGTTACCCCGCCAGTTCCGGCGGCGGAAAATGCAACAGGCCCAAGTTCGGCGGCAAATGCAGCTTCTGGTTCAGGTAAGCGGCCATTGCCGATCGCGGGGGAGGGGTCTGTACCTTCACGAAGGGAGAAGGTGGCTCAGCATGTTCCACTGGAAATTAAGGAAAAGATTTGGGCGAATAAGTATGTGAACATTTTTTCTTTGCTTACCGACCATTACGAGATGGAGCATGTTAAGAGCCAAAAGGAGCTCATGCATCCGAGTGTTTGGCGCGCAAAAATGGCCGCCTTTAAGGTTGATGAAAACATTGGTACTTGGGGCAGAGCGTGGGGCATTTTTACCTCCATCATGGGCGAGCGCAGGCCCGAGTTACTGACCGAGTTGCCTATTTATCAGTCACGTATCATGGAGTATTCCGTATCGTACGGGGGCAATCAGTGGTTCTGTTATGAAAATATTTTTAGAAAAGCCAAGGAAAACGACCCAGTTCTGACTTGGGATTGTTACGACTCCGTTTCATGGCAAAAAATGGAGAGTTCAGTAATGTTAAAAGTGCCATTGTCAGGGAGTAACGGGGGTGAATCTTCCCGCCAATTCTCTGGGACACCCTTTCGGACGGGTGCAGGTAACGAGCACCACTCGAAGCCGAGTGGCAACGCAGGTAAAAGGGGGATTTGTTGGAATTTTAACAGAGGGAAATGTACGAGGCCCCAGGGGTCATGCAAGTTCAGACATGAATGTGGGAGGTGTGGGCAGCCATCCCATCCTGAGTCCATGTGCAGAGCCAAAACGGGTGATAACGGTGGTAGGGGAAGCGCCAAACAGGTCTGAAATAGTCCGAGGGGCGCCTTTACCTACTCCGATCGATACCATGGCAATGATTCCTTGGCTCAACGAATACCCGATCATGCTTCCGCTGGGGTGTTGCGAAACGGGTTTTCATATGGTTTCCGCATCCCAGTGGGGGATTTTCAGGGTGTAGCAAACTGTAAGAATCAACTGTCGGTCTTGCAGCATACGTCGGTGGTACAGGTAAAGATTGGGAAGGAGGTGACTCGAGGTCGTGTCGCCGGTCCATTTGATTTGCCACCGGTTGCTAACTTTGTTTGTTCCCCTCTAGGGGTGGTCCCCAAGAAGGACCCGGGTGAGTTTCGGCTGATACATAACTTGTCAGCCCCACGTGGTCTTTCCGTGAATGAAGCGATAGACCCGGAAGTGTGTTCGGTGCGGTACGCATCTTTCGATGAGGCCGTTGCCATGTTGAATCGCCTGGGGCCCGGGGCGCTGATGGCAAAATCAGACATCGAGTCAGCGTTCCGGTTGCTCCCGGTGCACCCAGACGATCAGCGTCTCCTTGGTTTTAGGTTTCAGGGTCGCTATTACATGGATAGATGTATGCCAATGGGGTGCTCGATATCCTGTGCCTATTTCGAAAAGTTCCGTTGTTTTCTGCAATGGGTATTCACAAGGAAGACAGGTTTTCAGCATGTTATGCATTATCTCGATGACTTTCTGTTTTTGGGGGCAGCCGGGGATCCTGAGTGTGGACAGGCTTTACATGAATTTTGTGTCTTAATGAATCAATTCGGTGTGCCATTGGCGCCAGGTAAGACTGTGGGTCCCTCGACTTTGCTCGAGTTTCTGGGTATCGAGCTCGACTCGGAAGAAGGTTGCTTTAGATTACCCAAGGAAAATGTGTTAAAATTCAGGTTATCCCTTGAAACATGTATTCGTGCAACGAAAGTAAACCTGCATCAATTGCAACAAGTGGTGGGTCAGTTGAATTTTGCCCTGAGAGTGATGCCAATGGCGCGCCCCTTTTCCCGCTCGATTGCACAAGCCATGGTCGGCCTGAAGGAAGGTCATCATCGCACGAGGCTCTCGGCAGAGGTTCGCCAGGACATGCGCATTTGGTTGGCATTTTTGGCGTATTTCAATGGTCGAATTGTCTGGAACAAACCGGCGGTGTCCTCCGAGGAGCTGGGGCTTTGGACAGATTCGGCGGGGAGTATAGGTTTTGGTGCCATATTTGGTACACAATGGTCGGCTCAAAAATGGCCGTCATGGTGGCACGAGTGTGGGCTGACGAGTAACATTGCTTTTTTCGAACTTTTCCCCATTTTGGTGGCCCTGAAAACTTGGCCTGGGGGGTTCCAGGATCACTCTGTGGTGTTCTGGTCTGATAACATGACCGTGGTTGAGTGTATCAATAGTCAGGCAGCACGATGCAAATGGATTCTGATTGCTCAAAGAAATTGTGTTATTGTGTATGCAATTGAATGTGCTATTTAGGGCAAGACATGTGCCGGGGGTACTGAACCAAGCGGCTGATGCGCTTTCTCGTTTCCGTATGCAGGCCTTCTGGGGTTTTCTGCCCACAGCGTACCCGGTGGCGGCACCCTTTCCCGAAGCTCTCTGGTCTCTCGGTGCCCCGAACTACAAAACCTCGTGGGAGAGAGTTTAGCACCCAGGACGAGGAAGGCATATGAAGGGGCGTTCCGTTCCTATTGGTCCTTTTTGGGTGCTGCTAGGGGGGAGCTTTGGGGCCAGGAAGAGTTTGTAGTAAAATTTTTGCTGTCTTTACATCAGTCAGGCAAATCAGTAGCTACGGCCCAGAGGCATCGGGCCGCCATTTCCTTTATGGCAAGGGCTCATGGGATCCAGGACCCGACAGCGTCTTTCGTTGTGCAGAAAGCGCTACGTGGGTGGCAACGCCTTGAGGGTCGCAGAGTAGATGAAAGGCACCCGATAGGTCTGGATAGGTTGACCCTGTTATTGTCCGTTCTCCCGGCAACGTGTTCATCCCAGTACGAAGCAGTGTTATTCCGAGCTGCATTTGCGCTAGCATTCCATGGGGCTATGCGGGTAAGCGAATTAGTGGCGAAGAACAAGCAGGATACGATGGGGGGACTGTGCCGGGAGCACATTCAGGTCAGGGAGGAGACGATGACGGTCTCGTTTGTTAGGTCCAAAACCGATCAGGGTGCAATAGGGGACTGCATAATCATTCAGAGGATCCCCGGGTCTTCCATGTGCCCTGTGGGGTGCGTAGAGGAATATTTAGCGCAGAGGGTGGCATCATGGGGGGGGACCTTGTTGAGACACGCTGACGCCACCCCACTGACGAGGTTTCAGTTCCAGCGGGTGCTTGCGATGTCGATTTCGGCCGCGGGCTTGAACCCCGGTGTGTTCGGGACCCATTCCTTTCGGATAGGGGCTGCTACTGAGGCTACAGCCAGGGGTCTGAGTGTAGAAAAAGTAAAACGTTTGGGGCGTTGGTCCTCGAACTGTTATAAAAGGTATGTGCGGTTGCACATGTTGTGAAGCTGTAATAATGTACTCACGCTTCTTGTTTTTTGTTTGGTTTTCAGTTGCGCAAGCTTACGAGGCGGGGCGGACTGTGCAGTCGACCCGACACCTGGGGAACAGCGGTCAGACATCACCGGCTGCGAGAAAGGAGGTGTGGGTCGTGGGCCACTCATACGTGAGGCGTGCCGCGGACGTATTCAAAACAGGTGACATGATTCACGTGGCTGGGGAATACGGGTACAGGGTGTCCTTCTACGGAAGGGGCGGGCTCTGTATTGACCAGTTTCAATCCTTTTTCGAGGGTTTGTTAGGGCGGACAAGGTCACCGCCGTCTATAATCATAGTCCATCTTGGGGGCAACGATTTGGTGGCCACTGGTAGACGACTTCTTCTTGAGGCAATGCTTTCCACAGTAAGTTGGTTGGCAAGAAGAGTTCCAGGGTGCACAATTGCATGGTCCCATATGATTCCACGGAAAGTGTGGCGGGGGGCTATTTCGGTTTCTGCTCTGAATCATTCAGTAAAGAAAATAAATAACAAGTTGAGTAGATTGTTTCGTTCAAATACACTGCATTCTGTTTCGCATGGTTGTATCAAAGGGGACAGTATGTATTTGGGAGATGGGGTTCATTTGTCCCGGGTGGGGAATGAGTTACTCATAGGAGACCTCATAGCTTGGCTAAAGAGTTTAAAACATGACCTTTAGGCAGGAGTTGTTGTGGGGGGTCCGGATAGCCGGTCAACTATCCGGCCTGTGGCGGTAAGGTCATGATCGGTGAGCAGTAATTGGAAGATCCCTATGGGGGGGCGTCACCCATTACGGATGGGAGCGCTCGGGGGAGGTGGCCATTGGCCCCTCAACGGGGAGGCGGTCCCTTCTAAGGATAGGCCGCCGGAAGGAAAGGAAAGGTGGTCAAGGCCCCTTCCTGGATAGGAGGGGCTACGGGCCCTCCTGGGGAATTTCCCGGGGCCAGGACATCTGCGACGGCAGATGGGGTAAGTTGTGTGGGGTTCGGGAGGGGGTTTACGCTACCATTTGGACACCTCACACGAGTCCTCGGACGACCGTTAAATGGCGTCGAGTTCATTGGGGCCCCCGTCAAGTCCAAGGGAAATTGGTAGATGCACTTGAGGTACGCCTCTGTGTGGTCGCTCCCCTCACAAGTGAGGGGGGTATTTCTGGTTTAGGGATCTGACACCGGTTACGACCTTGCCGTTGGCCCTTAACGTTAGGATGTACAATTTCAAGTCAAATGTTTTGTAGGATGTTAGTTCGGCTAGGAGAACCTTTGTATTAGAGATCTGTTAAGGTTAGCCAAACATCGTAATGTGGAAATGAAATTGTACATAATATGAAACTGTTATTTTAATGTTTTGATTTTGTTTCATATTTTAATAAATACGGCCGGGAGGGTCACTCCCTCCCGCCTTCCAAAAGTTCAGAACCGTTTCCGGTTTCCCATCCTTGGGGATTGTGTTGAGAGGGGGTGGCGGGTATCTCAGCCATATGGAAAGGGGCGACCATTCGGTCCCCCCGAACGTATGGTGGAGTACCACGATCCCCCCGGGAAGCCATCTTGGGCGGGAGGCGAGTCTCGGCTGGTATGCCCGAAGCGGCGTAGCCGGGGCGCGCCTTTTTCCCGCCCTGGAGTGGGTTGTCCTAGACACTGACGCGGCCGGCCACGCCCTCGGAGGCAGGCGGGGGCGGGTTTACGCCCGCCCGAAGACGGATAAAAGGAGCAACAAGCCAAGAAAGCATCCTCTTGTTCCTGTGCTCTGAAGCTGCACCTCCCCGCTGCACGTGAGCTCGAGACGGAACGAAGAGCCAATTTTGACCCACCCACCAGCCCCTGAGGACAGCTAGTTGTTTTGAATAAAGTTTTGATCTGGTAACTCTATTTCTTGCAGGTTGTGATGATTGTCGTGGTATTTTGAGTATGCAATAAAGAATGGTCATTTTCAGTATGTTTTCTTTTGCAAATAAAGTAATTCTGCACTAGGGTTGATCAGTAATCATGCTTGTAATAGTTATGGTTGTTTAGTAATTCAGTAATTTAGGTAAATTGTCGTATTTATTTTGGTCGGGCGGTAAGGTCATGATCGGTGAGCAGTAATTGGAAGATCCCTATGGGGGGGCGTCACCCATTACGGATGGGAGCGCTCGGGGGAGGTGGGCATTGGCCGCTCAACGGGGAGGCGGTCCCTTCTAAGGATAGGCCGCCGGAAGGAAAGGAAAGGTGGTCAAGGCCCCTTCCTGGATAGGAGGGGCTACGGGCCCTCCTGGGGAATTTCCTGGGGCCAGGACATCTGCGACGGCAGATGGGGTAAGTTGTGTGGGGTTCGGGAGGGGGTTTACGCTACCTTTTAGACACCTCACACGAGTCCTCGGACGACCGTTAAATGGCGTCGAGTTCATTGGGGCCCCCGTCAAGTCCAAGGGAAATTGGTAGATGCACTTGAGGTACGCCTCTGTGCGGTCGCTCCCCTCACAAGTGAGGGGGGTATTTCTGGTTTAGGGATCTGACACCGGTTACGACCTTGCCGTTGGCCCTCAACGTTAGGATGTACACTTTCAAGTCAAATGTTTTGTAGGATGTTAGTTCGGCTAGGAGAACCTTTGTATTAGAGATCTGTTAAGGTTAGCCAAACATCGTAATGTGGAAATGAAATTGTACATAATATGAAACTGTTATTTTAATGTTTTGATTTTGTTTCATATTTTAATAAATACGGCCGGGAGGGTCACTCCCTCCCGCCTTCCAAAAGTTCAGAACCGTTTCCGGTTTCCCATCCTTGGGGATTGTGTTGAGAGGGGGTGGCGGGTATCTCAGCCATATAGCTTTCTCCCACCACCTATTGATCTTCACAGTTTTTAACATGGCTTCATCTCTACTTTGGAATTATTCTCTTGGACCAAGTTCAGTTACCACACGGCCATGCACCCTTGGATGCCACTTTGTACCATTTTACAAAACTGTATGACCTGACCCTCAATTAATGCCCGTTGTCCCATTTTCTCTAGGACTGGGCGGTAAATTCCATTCTGTTCGCGGAATTTGTGGAATGATTTCGCAACATTTTTTGCGTGCTCTCAGAGTTTCTGCGTGTTTGCGGAGATTTTTTACCGTTTTGCGAAGATTTGCGTAACGCGATTACGCAAATTCCGTCCACCCCTCATTTTCTCCCTTCTGCTTCTTTATTGTTTCTCTCCTCCCTCTTATTGTACATTTTGTTTAAATTGTATGTAGGCGTATTGTTGCCAGAATGTTTAAGAATAATTGCATACAGGCATGCATATTATTGTCCTGAGGATGATCCCATATACTCCGCCTAGGGATCGAAACGTCGTCGACATTGCATGTACCATATGTACCTAAAATGTTTGGTATAACTATGTAAAATGGTACTTTCATGTAATTTATGTCCTTCAAACAGTTTGGAATAAAGACTGTTTTCCCTTGCCTGAAATATCCAAAAACCCACCCCTTAACCACAACCTCCCTCTCACCCCTACCTACCTTGTTGATTGTCTATGTTTGTGAGTTGGACGCAGGCTTGTGTCCTACTTGTATCTGTAATTGATTCCTTTTTACCAAGCTTATTTAAATATTAAATTCTGTCCTGCTGGACAACGAATATATTGTCTATTTAGCATATGTTAATTAGTTGCTTCAAAATCCGTTATGTCTAGGGACCATTATCTTTAGTAACAATAAAATAAATACAAAACAAAAATGAGAATGAAAAATAAACATTTCACACCCATAGTAATACAAGAATAATCACTTACAATTATGTAGCTGTAGAATATCCTCAAAAGATAACATCCACAGCAAACCAAGCAGAAATGAATCAATTGAATAAAGAAACCCAAAATAAAATGCAAAAATACAACTGTAGAAAAAGAATCCAAAGCCACAATCCTCTCAGTAACAAAAACCTCAAAAACCCAAAAATAGTTTATAAAAAAACACTCCAACAACCTGGGAAAAAAGGAAATGTATAGTAACTTGTTATCAAATAAGAAACGACATTGTCCTTTATTTTTAAAAAACAAACGTGTGAGCAACTCCATCTGTTCACCAGAGCCAGTACCCGTTAATAAAAAATAAACAACACCCACCTCATTAGAAATACAAATCCACAAGAACTGATATCAACAATAAATATACAAAAACACATGTTATTAACACATAAGTAAAACTACATATCATTGTATGTATATCCAACACTAAGTCAAACACTTAAAACACTAAACTACCAATAAAACACCTAACTACCCCGAAATCGATCAAACACCCTAACAAATATATTTACACTACTACTATCTTACCCCTACCTTAAAACTAACTTAAAATTATATTGAATTAAACTTACCTGGATGGACAAAAGGCAGCTCCCAACTGTGAGGTTCCATCTTCCAAAATAACCTAAAAACAAAAGTGATAGATAGAAACGTGGGAAACAAGGAGATAAAATGGCTGCATAATTAAAATTAAAATAGGACTTACTCCCCATAAACAACAATGGAAAATATTTAGATTTATTTTTAAAATTATATGTAAAAGATTATGTATTGCAATGCATTTTCCCAATGTTTAAAATAAACATACAAAATGAAAAATATAAATTAACTATTATTTTACCCAAAAAAGCTATAATATAAATGGTAATGCATATTAAAATATATGTTTATTTCATACACTGTTAATGTGCAAACATTTTACAAATGTTATAAAAAATATATATGCATCACACAAAATATATATGTACAAATATTGTAAATTATTTAACAAATCAAATAATATTGTCTTAAAGAATAATATTCAGTATACTAAATAATAAAATATAATCTTGTAAAATACAAAATATATATGTTTTCAAGCTAATTAAAATGCTAAAAACATAATTTAAAAATGTTAACAAAAATGTATACTAATGTTTTAGGTTTTGTACAAAAAACAAATGAACAATAAAAATGAAACTGTTAATTAATAAACAAATGAAATGTTCAACTTTACCATTACATGTCTATGCCACCAAAAAATGTCCAATTTGTTAATACTGTACCAAAAAACTATATATATGTAATAATACATGATTTGTTTCACATTTAAAAAACTTAAACACAAATGGTAGAAATATGTTATATTCTTTAAAAAAATGGAAATAATATCAAAATGTTTGGTTTATTTTTTTAAATAATATAAAACATTTTGTAAGCAAAGAACATATAAAAATGTAACTGTAAATATACATAAGAATGTCTTTTCATCCAAAAATATTGATAATGAAAGCTAACATACATCTACTGACTTATTCCAATTTACAAATCGACTTAAAAAATGCTGAATACTTAATAATAATTTACAACTCTAACCCCAAACCCATGTAAACTCAGAGAAAGTGCTGGATAGTAAACCATGATAATCACAATTCTAACTCCAAATCCAACTAAACTCAGTTAAAGTGCTGGATAGTAAACCATAACAAATTACTATTTTAACTCCAAATCCCTTTAACTCAGGGAAAGTTATGGATAGTAAACAATACTAATTTACTATTCTAACTCCAATTCCAACTAAACTCAGAGGAAGTGCTGGATAGTAAACCATAATAATGTACTATACTAACTCCATATCCAACTAAACCCGGGGAAAGTGCTGGATAGTAAACCATAATAATTTACTATTCCAACTCCAAATCCCTTAAACTCAGGTAAAGTGTTGGATAGTAAACCATACTAATTTACTATCCTAAATCCAATTCCAACTAAACTGATGGATGATGGACAATGAGTTTCTCGAGTGCATGCTTTAATGAACAAAAGAAGAGTGTCTTAAGAAGTAGGCTAAACCACAGTAGGGAGCAACAGACTTAAGAGACGGAAACAACCACACTGGGATGTTAAGGAAAGCCCTCACTCACCACCTAGTGATGACATGCTTCATCATTGGGCTCCACCAAAGAGACCGAGTGTCTCTTTGGTGTGCTACAACGCCAGATCTAGGATGGTCATTATTGATTAGTTTGGTGATTAATGATTATTAATTTCACCATCAACTATTCAACTAATGGATCTTTGACCTTAAGAGGGAAGTAAAATAATTGCCCAAGTTAGATTAATGTCCACATCCTGATTCCTGACTCCAATGCTCAGAACCTGAAGACTGGCAAAGCAGTACTGGAAGGTGATTCAAGAAGGTGATTGCTGAAGTGGTGTGAGTATCAATAGGGTTGTGAAATGTTGTTAATGTGCTAGGATTTATTTTTGAAGCGTTGAAAATATTAAGTTTTTTTTACTGTTGGTGAAATTTTGCTCATTTTGAATTGACAGTGTTATTGATTATATTGGTAATTTCATAGGACAGAATTTTTTGATTATCGATTACATGTTTTAACTCTTCATGTTAAGTAAGTTAGTTTCTTGTTCTATGTTGTCTGGAAATGCAGGTATGCACACCTGTGGGAATCCCAGGAAGGAATAGCGGGTGGTATATGGAAGCCACACTCCTCTGAGGTTACTCGTCTGTTGGAATAACACCAAGAAGCTGGTAGGGCTGGCCGTGCTAAATTAGGAACTATTTTCAGTGTAAAAGTGTGAGTGATTGATAGCAAAGAGTTCACTGGTGGAACTTTGGTGTGATATCACATAGAAAGGCTCACACTGAAGGAGTAGCAGGTTCTTCTGAGCTTGATTGACAGCAAAAGAGTTCGCTGGTGAACTTTGGTCTTACATAACCTAGAAAGGGTAAAACTGAAGGAGTAGCAGGTTCTTCTGAACTTGACTGAAAGGTAAGTGGAAGGGATTTACCTGTAGTGTTTGAAGAGTAAACGGAAGTTCTTACTATGTGAAGAGTAAGCGGAATATGTTACTCACAGTGAAAATAAATCTATTCTTTATTTAGTGGAGCAGACAGAGTAGCGAATGTTTTTATCTTGTTATTAACCAAATTGTGATTAAGAAAAACTCAGAAAATACTGCAGTAAGATTTTGTGGAGGGTCAGTGGTAGGAGTAAAACTGACTGAAATTGAAACTGACAGCTTTGGGGAAATGAAATTGCATTGAACTATTGAAAAAATTAAATTGTGTAAAGGCTTAAAGAAGCTGTTGGGAGGTAAAGTAAAAAAATTATTTTTTATTGGTGATGCTCCTAAAGCAACACCTGTGTATTTTATGTCTACCAATTTGGGACAAAATGCATGTATGTGGATTCACCAATGGTGCACAATTACTGAAAAAGAGGGTGCTTTGAGGTTTCCAAAAGATGGTACTTTTGAATTGCAAATTTTTGACAAATTAAGGGAAGTGTTATGTGAAATAAAGACAGCATCTAAAGCTGCACAATTTGAGACCTAAAGTATGTGGGACAAGGCAGCAAGAGAGAAAGCAAGTGAGGATAAAAAGGTGAAGCACCAAATGCAGGAGAAGAGAACTAATGATGATAAAGAGCTTCAAATAAATATTAATTCAGGGGATTAAATAATGGATGCATTGTTAACTGAGTGTCCACCACTTTATGTGGTTTCCATGATAAATACTGAAAATAATATACCAGTAAGTACTACAGGGGCTACTGCTTCTGTTTAACAGAGAGAAACACAGATTGAGAGAACTGTGCAGACATTTTATATTGACCCATTACCTGTTGATTCAGCACTGACAGTGATACCTCCAGGTGTTACTGCTTCAAATATGATTGATTCAGTCCAAGAAGTACAAACTGCAGATGCACAGATAACGCCTAAAAAAATAATGACAGTAACAATTTATATGGTCCCTACTGAAAAGGTTCCAAGAGCTTCAGAAGTAGTGATAATGTCAGGGTTTATTTCAGAAACTCTGAATACACAGATTATCGAACAGAAATTACCCCAAGCACTGAAAGATGAGGGAAAATGGTATTTACAACATCTGCAGGCCAGGATAAAATAAATATATTTGAAAATGGGATTTTTCAAACCTGGTTAGAGGAAGCAGCAGTGATTAAAAAGATAGAGAACATGGGAGAACACATTAACACATGCCCTGAAAAAGAGAAACAGCTTAGTGTTTTAAATTCAGCATTTGAACATGAAAAAATTAACAGTCCTTGCTGTTTAAATAATGAAAATATGAACCAGTGTCAGGAAAAATAATTAATATTCCTGAGTAAGGAAACAGCTGCATGTGCATTAACTACAAATTATGAAACTGATGTTTCAGGAAGTTTTCCATTTCAGAAAGGTTTTAGGGTACACATGGACGATGAAGCAAATGAGAAAATGTGTTCTTCAGGAATGCACTTGCACATGACAGAAATAATAAAATATATTTTCAAATGCAATGGGTTTGAGAAATTTGGAGACAAATGGGCAAGAAAACATGAGAAGAAAAAGAAACCTCCAGACCTAGCAAGGAAACTGGATAAGGAAAAGAAGCCACCAGATCTAGTTGAGAAAGATAATAGGCAGAACGAGGGCGAAGCTTTTGCTTACTCATTGAGAGAAAAGGTGGGAGAAATGCATGTTCCTATGCCACAGAATAAAAGTGAACTTGCAGCATTTCTAAACACATTTCCACAATTAGGAGACAGAATTATGCTGTGGTACCAACAAGTTGATGGATTAGTTAAAACTTTAAAGGAGCATTAACCCCTTCGATGCTCATGACGAGCTCAGCTCGTCATGCAGTACACTGGTCGTGTGCTTATGACGAGCCGAGCTCGTGATGAACAATGGATTTCAAGCACTTTCAGCACAGAGGGGGAATTGCTGCAGCAGTGATAGTGTTAATTTGGAATTGTTCTTTTACATTACCATGCAAACTGAATTGTGGTTTGAATCTAAAGTTGTTGTTCAAAGGCCAGGTGAGGAGACCTTAAAAAGGGTTTTCATTAATACACCATCATTTTCTGTTGTTATGGACAAAAAAATAGCAGTGATTACTTTCCTGAAGGGCAGAGTGCCAGCAAAGGATGTTGATTGGGTACCGATTAAATTTGAAAGAATTTACATTGAAAGAAAACGACCAGAGAAGCGTGCAGCCGTCAGTAGACGTAGAGGGAACAAATACTCATGTCTCTGGGGCAAGACTTAGGCGCCTCTGGTCAGAGACAACGCGTTTGAAAATAAAGCGCTGTGTATCAAGAAAGTCTGGCATTACATTGCCACCTCACTCAACAGGTAGATTCAACAGTAAGGCTAGAATAGAAGCCACTTCAAAAGAGGCAGAAGGAACCATATGCGATACCAAACTCGACCCACTCTGCTATAAATTCCCAACAAATTAAAGACAAGGGACATTAACAAAGATAAAGCTCGAAAATTCTTCATGAGTATCCTCGGTCTGAGTAACAACGCCTTTACAGAGGACGACCGTACTAACACTGTACATCGGTCCTTCACACCGAAGAGGAACATATGTACACTACGACAGAAATTGACTCTTTGTCTTGATAAAGGTGGATAGAATTGCAACAAACCACCGAAACGCGTCGACGCCCTAGTACAGTGTGATTCACATCTCAAACACCCTTGTTGACATAATAATATCTCAATATGCATAACACCGGTGCTTTAAAAGAATATTAGAACACACACCTTGTATTGCACAAATTGTATGTCTTACCTTTTTTTCTGTCTGTTCTCAGCAATATTGCTGGTCAATATTGAATGTGGAATGTTATTTTATTGTCATTATAACCTTTTTTTAACTTGTGTTAAGCAGCCAACTAGGTTTTCTGCTTTTTTAACTTTACTGTATACAATACATTTTGCCAGTTTTTTACTCGAGATTTAGTCGTTATAGTTATTGCTTTTTCCTTATTCATGGTGTTTATGTAAATGACCTTGTTCAAGGGAATTGCTCTTTTATATTGGTACAGATTAAAAGAACACAGGATGGAACTAAAGGTGTTTTGGTTTGTGCAAATTCAGGTCTGGATGTTGTACTGCTGGAAAATGTGTCCTTTTGCCACCTTTATAACAGATTTGAGCATTGGAAGAAGAAAAATAAATGTAAACATGATGCACATAAACATGGAGAAATGCAGATGCAAAATATGCCAGCTAAGCAAATGCAAATATCAGTTCAGAAACAGGTACCACTGGCAGGAGTTTTTCAAGCACAGATGGTCCCACAAAATATGGAAAATGCTAACATTTATTTAAATAAGTTGTCCAGAGCAATTGGGAATTATTTCCAGAGACAAAATCAGAACCCAGTTCAATAGGTTGCTGTGTTTAAAAGTGAGATTTTTAACCCTCACAATTCTGAATTTACCAAGTCCATTGTGGAGGCAGTGGATAGTCCAGATTTAGTTGCAGGAGTTTTAAACAAAGAAATTAAAAACCCAGTTTTAGAAGAATGTGCACCACAATTAGGCCCAGTTGAGGGAAATTGCCAGGTTGTTGTCTGTGACTCAGGCCTAGCAGAAAAACAATTGTTTTGCAAATTAAACAGCACAGATTACTGTACAAAAGATAATGTTAATTTTCAGGTTCCTGATGAGGATGTACATTTTAAAATGGCCCAACAAGAGACAGCTGTAGCATTATTTTTAGAAAAGACAGTTGAAAAATTACCTTCTGCTTCGGAAAAAATAATAAACACAGAAATAGGAGAGTTCACAGAGAAGGATGCCAGATTAATAAAATGTGCAGACCATGTCTTATTAAAATTAGAACCAAATGACATGTATTCAGGAACATCATCAGTTGCAGAAATTTTACTAATAAAAGGATTTTTGATGGAATTGATTGGAAGTTTGTGTAACTTTCTGATCACAGGTTCACCGAAAATAAATGAAAATAACACAATAGTACAGGAAATTAAAAGCATAATTTTTCCATGTTGTCCTGTGGTACCGAATCCAGCCAATATATTTTTTCACATTCCATGTACTGAAGAATGACTTACTTTTATTGATTTTTTCCAAGTTCATGTCACAGTGCCATTGCATGAGAATAGTCAGGAGTACTGTCAAAAAGAAGATGAATACCTGGGACAAAAAATTGAAAAGGGAGGTAGAAATGTGTCACCAGAGAGAGTGGAAATAATTTCCAAGAAAAATCCACCTCAAATTCAGAAAAAAGTCAGGAAATCTTTGGGAATGGTTAGCTGCTGTAGAGGGTGGTTACTAAACCTTTCCCTAGTGGCTAAGAATTTACTGAGGCTGACACACAAGGGTTTGTCTGATCCGCTTCCAATTGACAACAATTGCACAAAAGCATTCCTAGAGTTGAAAGAGAAAAAATGTCACGCCCCAGCACTAGGAATGAACGTTTATTTGAAAGAAAATACACTAATTTGCATTGAGAGGGAGGGCTGTGCTCTCTCATTGCCTTTTCAAAAAGATGAATGTTTTCAAAGGTCTGTGATGTATTGCCCTATAGACGATGTCCTGCTGATTTGGCAAGGGACAGAAGAGGAAGCAGAATCTTTCTTGACCTGGCTCAACGAGCAAGAAAGATTTTTGAAATTCACTAGCTCCATGAGCAGATCACATCTAGTGTTCTCGGACTTGAACATCTGGACTGACTCAGGCGCCCTTATCACAACAACGCACTTTAAATAAACAGCTCGTAACTGTCTACTGACCTATGACAGTTTTCATCCGCGACACCTAAGACGAAACCTCCCCTTCGCCCAATTTTTAAGGTTACGAAGAAATTGTAGTAACAAACATGACTACCTTTCGCAAGCAGAAGACCTTAGTAAAAAACTACAATCCAGAAAGTACCCCAAAAAACTAATAAAAGATGCGAAAAAGAGAGCAAGCAACAATGATAGAGATGCCCTGCTAGAACCGAAAGTGAAAACCCAAACAGAAAACAAAAGACTGATCTGTATTACAACCTTCAACCAAGTATCATTTTTTACCATTTAAGAAGTCTTTATTCGATTGTTTCATCATAAAAGACGTACATACAAAATATACATAATAAAAAGAATATACAGTTTTTAAAAACATTAATAAGTATTAAATCAATTTGAACAGACATTCTTATAATGGGTACAGGAGTTTTTTTTAAATAGACACAAGCTAAAAACCTGGAAGATCATAGACGTATAATAAATATTCGTATTTGAGTGAACATAACTCAGTGGCAAACCTGATGCTAGTTATTTTTTAAATACCTAATTCTAATCAACCACGCCCATCCAAGGTATTTTGCCACACCAACTACAATGAGTGGAGTTAGGTTGGTTCTTAGGATTCTACTGGCCTCAATAGCTGAGCGGGTACCCAGGATTCTGCAGACCGGGCTAAGCCATTTGAACCTAGGAGCAGCGTACAAAGGGCATACAAACAGAAAATGATTTAAACTTTCACCCAGGATGTGACAATGTGGACAGCACCCTGACCCACTTGAGCACCATTTATTGGTAAACACCCTTAATGGAAGCGTACCACATCTAAACTGGTGGAACAATTTGCGATCCATTGGTTTGGTAATCAGGTCCCAATATTTTTCGAGCTTGGGGGCATCTTTAAGGTCGATGAATCTACTGGAAAGGTTGTTTGCAGGCAATCACTGGTGACGGTTTGAGGTCACCCAGTCCCAATACAGCACTTTTAATATTTTCTTTGGGGGAAAGACTGCTGAATCTGGAGATACCCATAGCTCGCTTAACCCCAAGGCATAGAGGGTTGATCTTAAATCCCTAAACCAGCTTATGTTTGATGAGCCAGAGATATTTCTCATTACACAAGAAATACCTAGGGGTCAGTGAAACACTGTAGCTCAACTGCAAAGATAGATCTTAAAACCACACGGGCAACAGGGTGGAAAGACAGATCATGCAATCAAAGTGAAATGAAAGTGAGGGTTCAAAAATATGGGCTGAAAATTCCCATCAGAAGCCACTCTGTACCGCCCTTTGTTACATCATTTGGGTACTCCTTGCCCAGGAGGTAAGTGAGAACAGTCCGTTAGATGTGGTAGTGACTGTTCTTAGATGTAAGATAAGAGTGTATCAATAAAGGGTGGTTTCAAGGTTTTGAAATTAGGTGTGACTACTGAAAAAAGCAGTGTGAAAAGGTTGAGTGATAAAGATAAAATTGGATAAAGCTAGGTGGATGTAAAGTTTTATTGTGTTCCCCTAGTTGTCCAAGATTAAAAACAAAGTGAAAACAGATTTGAAATAATATCTGTGAGTAGTAGCGGTCAATATGTTTCAGCAAAACTGGAATACTTCCAATGCATTCGTCAGGACCAGATGTATGTTCAACTCCTGCTTTGTCAAAGTGAAGAAATGGTAAAATCCAGATATCACCTGTGTTTCCAGGTCATACGTTCAACCACACACTGTTGTCGTAGTGTGAGCCCAGCAATGGCAGGAGCATAAAAGTAAAACAAACAAACAAATATGTTGTAAATGACACACTATGTCACATACTACAGAGAATGTCTTTATACATAAATCACATTCTTTTGTGGGCAGTATGCATTTTGCACTTTGTTTACACCACTCACCCATTAGTTGTGGTTGTTGTGCCTCACCCCACCTGGCAGCAGCTCAGGTTTATGGAGCACCGCTCTAAACCAAAATTAAAAACAGAAGTGACAGTCCTAATATTTCATTCATTGTGAGCAACAATATCTATACTTGCAAGTATATAAATGCAATTAAGCGTTTATCATTGCTTAGTTCATTATCAAATATACCAAAATGTTACATGCCATTTAATAGAAGCAACTCTTTATATAGTGATATGTTTTTCTTATAACTATAAGGTGCAGTTACTTCAAGATGGTTTTGATGGGAACAGCCAAGCGAGTGTTCTTTCACTTTAAAATTGGCAAATTCATTAGATGACCCCATCGAATGTGAAACGCTGCTTATCGGCATATAGACAACAGTGGGGAGAGCCGATTAGATAACAAAGGGGAGAGCCGATTAGATACTAATCGGCAATGTCATTGCCGTCTAACTGCCATGCAATCGGATGGTTACGCATTAGTATCTAATAGGCTCTCCCCTTTGTTATCTAATCGGCTCTCCCCACTGTTGTCTATATGCCGATAAGCAGCGTTTCACATTCGATGGGGTCATCTAATGAATTTGCCAATTTTAAAGTGAAAGAACACTCGCTTGGCTGTTCCCATCAAAACCATCTTGAAGTAACTCCACCTTATAGTTATAAGAAAAACATATCACTATATAAAGAGTTGCTTCTATTAAATGGCATGTAACATTTTGGTATATTTGATAATGAACTAAGCAATGATAAACGCTTAATTGCATTTATATACTTGCAAGTATAGATATTGTTGCTCACAATGAATGAAATATTAGGACTGTCACTTCTGTTTTTAATTTTGGTTTAGAGCGGTGCTCCATAAACCTGAGCTGCTGCCAGGTGGGGTGAGGCACAACAACCACAACTAATGGGTGAGTGGTGTAAACAAAGTGCAAAATGCATACTGCCCACAAAAGAATGTGATTTATGTATAAAGACATTCTCTGTAGTATGTGACATAGTGTGTCATTTACAACATATTTGTTTGTTTGTTTTACTTTTATGCTCCTGCCATTGCTGGGCTCACACTACGACAACAGTGTGTGGTTGAACGTATGACCTGGAAACACAGGTGATATCTGGATTTTACCATTTCTTCACTTTTACAAAGCAGTAGTTGAACATACATCTGGTCCTGACGAATGCATTGGAAGTATTCCAGTTTTGCTGAAACATATTGACCGCTACTACTCACAGATATTATTTCAAATCTGTTTTCACTTTGTTTTTAATCTTGGACAACTAGGGGAACACAATAAAACTTTACATCCACCTAGCTTTATCCAATTTTATCTTTATCACTCAACCTTTTCACACTGCTTTTTTCAGTAGTCACACCTAATTTCAAAACCTTGAAACCACCCTTTATTGATACACTCTTATCTTACATCTCAGAACAGTCACTACCACATCTAACGGACTGTTCTCACTTACCTCCTGGGCAAGGAGTACCCAAATGATGTAACAAAGGGCGGTACAGAGTGGCTTCTGATGGGAATTATCAGCCCATATTTTTGAACCCTCACTTTCATTTCACTTTGGTTGCATGGTCTGTCTTTCCACCCTGTTGCCCGTGTGGTTTTAAGATCTATCTTTGCAGTTGAGCTACAGTGTTTCACTGACCTCTAGGTATTTCTTGTGTAATGAGTATGTATATTGGGGTATGTACCTAGTTTGGGTCATAAAACTTGCCCTGGGACCCTCTGATTAATCGGTTTGTTTTACCAGAGATATTTCTGACATCTAAGCATGCCCTGGCATACAGGTTGATTTCCGGCGTCGTCCAGAGGCACCTCCAGAACGCCAGTGGGCGAAATCTAGCCTGATCCTCAACCGGTAAACACCCAAGATCATACATAAGCGGGATCCTTGGGGTTGACTGCGGCAAACCAGTGGCCACCCTGAGAAATTTATTTTGGGCTAATCTCAACGGGTCCAGATTACTAAAACCCCATAGTTCCGCCCCATAAAGAATGGAGGGAAGAACCTTGGAACCATAAATCTTAATTAGGGGTGAAATAGGCCGAGTTAAAGAGCCTTTGTGCTCCTTGATCAGCGCACCACCTATCTGCAAATGTTTCAAGGCCATGAGCTCAACCTGGGGAGTCCAGCTTAGGGTCTCACTAAATGTAACTCCTAAGTATGTAAACAGCTTCATTTGTTCCAGGGGCATACCCCCCATTGTGACCCTTGCGGTGATCTGGTTGTGGCATCTTAGGACCATAAACTTAGTCTTGGAAACATTTACCTCCAACTCATGTTTGTGACAGAATAACTCAAACCTAGACAGGGCCTGCTGGAGACCCTGTCTGGTTTTAGATATTAGAAGAGTGTCGTCAGCGAACATGAGTAGAGGAATTTTCATTCCTGCTAGTGACGGGGCGTCTGTGGGGTGATTGGCAAAATAATTAACAACCCTATTAATATATAATGAAAAAAGGGTAGGGGCTAAAACACAGCCTTGCCTAACACCTTTGGCCACAGAAAACCTATCAGTCACCTCCCCTGGTTTGCCCCAACGTACCTGGGCAAAAGTATTCCTATGTAGGCTAATTAGCAGGCTGACAAGAGGGGCTGGCATGCCCATATCTAGTAAGCACTTCCATAAACCAGCCAACCAAAGGCAGACCTGAGATCTACGAAGGCTGCAAATAGATTGCCCTTACCTAAAAAAAACGTCTTCCAGTAGAGAAGCATAAAACGATAGGCCTGATCTAAGGTGCTCACATGAGACCTGAATCCAGCCTGTAGGGGTGTTAAAATATTGTGTGTATCTATCCATTCATGAATCCTGGCAAGGACAAGATGGGCTATAATTTTTTGAACCGCGTCTATAAGGCTGATAGGCCGGTAGTTGGAGGGAACCGACCTATCGCCTTTCTTATATATGGCCAAGATTTCAGCCCCAGCCAAGGATTCAGGGACTCTAGCACCAGAGGCTAAGGCATTAACAAACTGAACCAGATATGGAACTCAAAGGTCTTGGTCCTGATGAAATAAATCGGCTAGGATGCAATCTGGGCAAGGTGCCTTCCCTCTTGGGATAGATTTCAGGACAGATTTTACTTCAGTACATGCAAACACTAGGGGGTCAACCGATAGTGGCCAACAGATGTTCTCCTGTAAACTGTCTGGACCCTTAAATTGGTTCTCAAAATAGCTGACCCATTGTTGTTGACCTACCGATGAAGGGCTTGGCCGGTCGTCCTGGGACAAGCCCCATTTAAGTAAGTGCCAGAACTGCTGAAAGTTCTTGGTGCTACATGCGTCTGCCAGAGAAGTCCACCTTTCTTCATCCCATTTCAACCTAGCTCTATGTTTCGCAACATTAAATGCCTTCCTACAGGCCCTTATTAAGCACAGATCTTTAAGTTTAAGGGCCTTAAACAATTCAGTATGCGTCCGATGACACTCATCATCGAACCAGTTTAGCCTTTTCTTGTACCCCCTTCCACCCCTTTTAGAGAGGGATTTAATAAAAAGTTTCTTTAAAGACCTAAACAGGGAGGTGTGAGTATCGGTGATCATAGAGTTGATCGTCTCCTGGGACTCACATTTAGTAATATTAGCCAGGGAATCGGAAACCAAAGATCTGATAGTTTTTACAAGCTTCAGGATCAGCACAAATTTTTGGCCAGCGTACTCTCCTAGTGTCATTAGGGAGAATTACATTATCCTGGACAGTGTTAGAGACACAGTTGTCTGGGCCTGTAAAACTTGAATCCCTTAGTTCCACCACCAGGGGGTCGTGATCACTTTCTGGGCGTGATGGTACCTCCATATCCACCATCAAATGCCACAATTTAACATCCAATAGTACATAATCAATTCTGCTGCTGTGTCTACCATTATTAAAGGTGTCTTTGCCAAGCCTATCAGAGCGTGTTCTACCATTAAGGGCACGTAGTCCTTGGTCCAAACACATACCTTGGATAAAAATAGCCGCCTGGGACCACTTTTTAATCGGAGCTAAATCAAGTTGAGGGATCCCCCAGGCCAGATCTTCAGTCTCCGTAAGAGACCCATCATCCTGGCTCAGTGGTTCAAAGCAAGAATTTAAGTCTCCCATCACCACCTTTTGCCCGGTTACCGAAGCTACGCTTAAAAAGTCGTCAAGGTGGATAAGGGATGGGGAAATCCTACCGCCCTGAATGCCCCTGGCATATATATTAATCACCAAAATATCGAGGCCACTGGTAGATTTAATACTAACCAGTAGTATGTCTGGGCTATCGATAAAAACGTCTTCTACTATCACACCCACGTGTTGCCGAACCCACACTGTCAGGCCCCCCATGGCACAACCTATATGTACCCTGACAGCCAATTTACTAAAGGACAAATAGCCAGTAAGAAACAGTGTTTGGAGAGCCCATGTTTCTTGGAAGGACCAAACGTCTCCTCTGCGTATAAAATTAACCCAATCTGGTATAGACAACCTTGACTCGAAACCAGCAATATTCCAACTACCCATGATGATACCATGTCTGTCCAATAGAACACTAGAAATGCCTTGATCAGGTATGCACTCAACATCAATTGGTAGGGCAGCATCTACTTGCGAGGGGACAACTCCTAATTTAAAAACACTGTCCACCATTACAGCTGCAGCACAAGAACGAGTAAGCTCACCCAAGGTACCTAATACTAGATGATCAGACTCAGTGGATGCAACAGCTGATAACACTGGTTCTAGCACCGATGAAGTTTCCCCAGACCCACACATTTTAACAAAAACATCTATAACATTTTGAACAGGTTGACCCCGGGGGTCTACAGCTTTACTGGAATCATTTAATGGAGATCCAACAACCCCTGAACAATCCAAACTACCCACCCCTGCCCTCGTTGGGGAAGTTGGTCAATCATTGAGGTTCAAATCTGATAAGGGCTCATACAAGTTCCTCAACGGGATATTCCAATACTCATTGGGCTGAATGTATTTACGGGGGTTATTAGGATTGGGAAAGAAACTATGATGCTGACGAAGGTTAGGGTGGACGTGTGATGCAGGATAGCCTGAGAACTGGGAGTTAGAGTTGGGATTAACCCAGGACGGTGTATAAATAGAGCTATTATATGCAGATTGTGAATAAGATTGATACATGGCCTCTGGGCTGGGGGTAAAGTTGGTCCATTTAAGGGGATGAGGATTACTTTTCGGACGCTGGTGTCCTTGAGGTTTAACCAGAGACTCCGGATAAAAGTAACTTAAATTCCTCGTGGATATTCCCCCATCGTAATTTCCCACATACCAATCGGTCAGATGGGAAACTACCCTGTGATCTATGAAATTAATGATCACAGTATCACCCTCAATATCTTTTGGGCGAGGACCCACTCACTTACGTCTACGAACTGAGATGATATCTCCATTGAGATGAGCAGGGAGGGGTCTATTGGTTTTCAGCCAAAAGATGACCTTATTCTTTAGATTAGCATTACTTTCCCTATTTCCATTTGAAATTGGAGGCACACCTGTCATAATGATAACAACGTTAGCAGACTCGGGTGGAAGTTCTACTATATTCCTGTGGTTTAAGTTTGATCTAGAAGTGGAATTAACAGACTTAGCTACCCCTTGGTTGGGAGTTGACTTATGTCCCTCAGTTGTTGACTTATTTCCCACAGACGTTGGCTTCATACCTGGCAGTCGAGGCTTTTCTATAACAGTATTGGAAGCACTTAGGGGTTTGCATGACAAATCCCGAGCCTTAGGTTTGCTATTTACTTTAGTGTTACTAATATCTCCAGGATGAGTATTCTGTAGGGCAGCAGTGACGCTAGGCTTAGATGGAAGAACAGACTGACTAACTAAACTCGTGGGAAGAGATGTGGCCCCAGGAAGCAAGAGTCGATCCATTTTTTCGCTTAATAACCTTACTCGCTCCAATAGGGGTAACATGTTGAGTTTCTCAACAATATCATAACACTCCTTATTAAACCCAGTAGTGATATCCACAGAGGGCGTTGGTAAATGGGGAGACCCAGAGGGAACCTCAATCACAGGAAGTACCGTAAGGTCAGTTAACTGAGTGAGTGGGGTGGGGGGACGGGTTTTTTGGCCTATACCTTTTCTTTTCACGCCACCCTTTTTCCTTTTCTTCCTAAGTGGAGAGCAAGCAGCCCGTACATTTCTTGAGGATTTAGGTTCAGGGACACTTTTAGATTGGGTCCGAGAGTTCCCTCCCTGACCATCACTCAAGCAGGATTGGTTAGTAAAAGTTGAGTATAACTCTGGGGCAGCAATCTGATCAACACGATCAGTAAGGTCATTGGGGCTACTCTGGGCTGGGTTGGGACTATTAGTTTGACCCTCATTATTAATAAAAGAACAAACAGGGGAACAATTAGGTGCTCGGAAAATGCTAGGAATTTGGTCAGTGCTTGTCAAATCCAGTTCAATAATCGTTCTCCCTTGCACTGCCAAATCTTGAGAGTTATTTGGTCCAGGCTGAGTGGTCAACAGAGTTTGTTTCATGAGTTCAATAGAACGCCGACGCTCAGCCCGCCTTTCTGCAAGAAGAAGTTCTTTATCGATCTTCTTATTTGCCTTTTCAAAATATTTATCAAGGGGCCCCTGAAACGAAACGCCCGCACTAGGAGGGAGAGAGCTAGTCATATCTACAATTTGACAAAGTATATCCACTAAAAGCTGGTCCCCCTGACAACATACACAAGAGCTCTAAAGCAAGGGTTAAAATAACACACAGTTAAAGGTTAGAGGTTGGAGACCTGGCCCAGCCCAGCCTCCTTCGGCCCCTGACGGCCACAGACGGTCCCGCCCTTGTCCCGGGCTTCTCCCGCGCAGCGGGGCTCATCAGCCATAAATGAGCTCACAAGGATGTAGAGGGAGGAGCCTGCAGGGAGAGCGTCCCAGCTGATGAGAATTGGGGGTTGCGGGCGCTCCTGGGACTTGTAGTCCTGCGCCCGCAACACGCTCGCAGCCCTGCACGACCAAGCTCCCACGGCTCCCAATGTTCCAAGAAGACCTTCAAAGTCAGCCCCACACGAGGCGGGACCCGCAAAGCGGGTTCCGCGAGCAGTTGTGCGAGGATGCAGGTAGTAGTTCAAAGGCACGGCAGACCCGTCAGACCCAGCGGGGACACAGCAGTAAGGTGAAGAAATCCGCAAGAGTACCTGGAGCGGCGGCTTTTACCACGATGTTATGCGAGGGAGGAGCCTGCAGGGAGAGCGTCCCAGCTGATGAGAATTGGGGGTTGCGGGCGCTCCTGGGACTTGTAGTCCTGCGCCCGCAACACGCTCGCAGCCCTGCACGACCAAGCTCCCACGGCTCCCAATGTTCCAAGAAGACCTTCACAGTCAGCCCCACATGAAGCGGGACCCGCGAAGCGGGTTCCGCGAGCAGTTGTGCGAGGATGCAGGTAGCAGTTCAAAGGCACGGCAGACCTGTCAGACCCAGCGGGGACACAGCAGTAAGGTGAAGAAATCCGCAAGAGTACCTGGAGCGGCAGCTTTTACCACGATGTTATGCGAGGGAGGAGCCTGCAGGGAGAGCGTCCCAGCTGATGAGAATTGGGGGTTGCGGGCGCTCCTGGGACTTGTAGTCCTGCACCCGCAACACGCGCGCAGTCCTGCACGACCAAGCTCCCACGGCTCCCAATGTTCCAAGAAGACCTTCACAGTCAGCCCCATACGAAGCAGGACCCGCGAAGCGGGTTCCGGGAGCAGTTGTGGGAGGATGCAGGTAGCAGTTCAAAGGCATTGCTTCCCAGCTGAGTGGTCGCTCCCCTGTGGCTCCGGTATCGTTGTGCAGCGCATTGTGCCGGAAACTGACTGAAATTTACTGCCTGCTGTGTGCTTTGAATGCCGCTTTGTCTATTTACTTTTTAATATTGCCAGCGCGACTTTCCTGCTCTATTTGCGTCTTCCCCCAAGCGCCCTCCATTTTGTTGTTGTTGTCCTCCTACATAGCCCGCCCCGCCTCCCAGCTGAGCCGCCCTCCCACAGACTACACCAGCGCTCCGTTACCTGGAAGCGCTGTGACTCGCTCTACGCTTCCCAGCTGAGTGGTCGCTCCCCTGTGGCTCCGGTATCGTTGTGCAGCGCATTGTGCCGGAAACTGACTGAAATTTACTGCCTGCTGTGTGCTTTGAATGCCGCTTTGTCTATTTACTTTTTAATATTGCCAGCGCGACTTTCCTGCTCTATTTGCGTCTTCCCCCAAGCGCCCTCCATTTTGTTGTTGTTGTCCTCCTACATAGCCCGCCCCGCCTACCAGCTGAGCCGCCCTCCCACAGACTACAACAGCGCTCTGTTACCTGGAAGCGCTGTGACTCGCTCTACGCTTCCCAGCTGAGTGGTCGCTCCCCTGTGGCTCCGGTATCGTTGTGCAGCGCATTGTGCCGGAAACTGACTGAAATTTACTGCCTGCTGTGTGCTTTGAATGCCGCTTTGTCTATTTACTTTTTAATATTGCCAGCGCGACTTTCCTGCTCTATTTGCGTCTTCCCCCAAGTGCCCTCCATTTTGTTGTTGTTGTCCTCCTACATAGCCCGCCCCGCCTCCCAGCTGAGCCGCCCTCCCACAGACTACAACAGCGCTCCGTTACCTGGAAGCGCTGTGACTCGCTCTACGCTTCCCAGCTGAGTGGTCGCTCCCCTGTGGCTCCGGTATCGTTGTGCAGCGCATTGTGCCGGAAACTGACTGAAATTTACTGCCTGCTGTGTGCTTTGAATGCCGCTTTGTCTATTTACTTTTTAATATTGCCAGCGCGACTTTCCTGCTCTATTTGCGTCTTCCCCCAAGCGCCCTCCATTTTGTTGTTGTTGTCCTCCTACATAGCCCGCCCCGCCTCCCAGCTGAGCCGCCCTCGCCCCTCCCCCCCACCCTCCTTATATGACAGCTGTTCCCGCACGCAGCGTTTACGCGCAGCGTTCGCGCCCAACCCGCGCCGAAGGTGCGCCAAAGGTAAGCCCGTCTACGCCCGTCCGCGCCTGGACCGCGCCCAGTGCCATACTCCCTGGCCCTCGCATTGCCCAAACATCCCGCCTTACTTACGATGCCACCACCCTCCTAGCCCTTCACCCCGGCAGTTCCCCCAACTGCGTCCAAGCCGCTCCTGGACACACCCATGGACCCTTTTCCTGCTACTCCTGCAAGTTCGACGGCACCAAGACCAACTCCTCATCTACGAACACACAACAGATATCCGACCCCAACCACCTACAATGCATCCTACTCAACACCCGATCGGTCCACAGGCACGCCATTGACCTCTGGAATCTCCTAGACACCATCTCTCCGGACGTAGCCTTCCTTACAGAAACATGGATGAACGCCTCCTCCGCCCCAGACATCACCATTGCCATCCCAGAAGACTATAAGATCATACGCAAGGACCGTACCGGCCACACAGGAGGAGGAATCGCTATCGTCCATAAGAACTCCATCCGCATCTCAACCAGCTCAGACGTCAATCTCGCCAACTCTGAACACCTTCACTTCCAGATCCACATCGACCCCAAGACCACACTCAGAGGCACCCTCCTTCTTCAGACCACCGGGACCCCGCGCACAATTTAGTGAGGACATCACGGACTTCATCACTCCACACGCACTCCCCTCTAAAGATTACATCCTTTTGGGAGACCTCAACTTTCACCTGGAAAAGAACAACAACCGCAACTCCACCACCCTCCTGGACAACCTCGCCAACCTCGGACTTAGACAACTGGTAACTTCCCCCACCCACATCGCAGGTCACACTCTCGACCCTATCTTCACCTCCAGCAATCACGTCTCCTTCAGCCACACTACGGCTCTCCTCTGGACTGACCAAAGCTGCGTTCACTTCACCTACAACAAGCCCAAACCCAACAACCACCCCCAACCAACCCTACAAAGAAACTGGAACAAAATCACCATCGACCAGATCTCCTCATCGCTTCTTCTAAACCCCCCAGCCCACTCCTCAAACCCCGACCAAGCCGCCACCAACCTCTCCCTATGGCTATCCAACAGCGCCGACAGCCTAGCACCACTGAAAAAGCGACAAAGCAAACTTGGCAGCAAGAAGGCCTCATGGTTCAACGATGATCTTAAGAAATCCAAGAAACTCTGCCGCTCCCTGGAGAAGGCCTGGAAAAAAGACCCAACCACCAGCACCAAGGACGCCTTCAAAAATGCCACCCGCATACACCACCAACTGATCCGAAAAGCCAAGAAAACCGCCTTCAAGGAACGACTAGACAACAACGCCCACAACAGCAAGGAACTTTTCAACATCGACAAGGAATTTACCAATACCTCAGCCAACTCTAACGACATCACCCCCTCTCAAGCACTCTGCGACTCGCTAGCCTCATTCTTCCACAACAAAATCGCAGACATCCACAACAGCTTCGACAACCAACCCGGAGACCAACCCTCCCAACCATCTACCGGACCTTCGCCCCCCTCGAACACCCTCAATGACTGGAACCCTATCTCCACTGAGGACACCATCCGCCTTATGAATTCCATCCACTCAGGATCCCCCACAGACCCTTGCCCTCACCACATCTTCAACAAAGCAGACTCCATCATAGCACCGCACCTCCGAGAAGTCATCAACTGCTCCTTCAAATCCGCCACCTTCCCAGAAATCTGGAAACATGCCGAACTCAGCGCCCTTCTGAAAAAACCCACAGCGGACCCCACCGAACTCAAAAATTACCGCCCCATCTCGCTCCTTCCTTTCCCGGCCAAAGTCATCGAGAAAGCTGTCAACAACCAACTCGCCGCCTTCCTCGAAACCAACAAATCCCTAGACTCCTCACAGTCCGGCTTCCAAGCAAAACACAGCACTGAGACCGCCCTCATCGCAGCAACAGACGACATTCGAACTCTACTGGACAATGGAGACACAGTTGCCCTCATCCTCCTTGACCTCTCCGCAACCTTCGACACAGTCTGCCATAGCACCCTGCTACAGCGCCTCAGAAACATCAGAATCCAAGGAAAAGCACTGGAATGGATCACCTCGTTCCTCACCGGAAGAACCCAGAGAGTCCACCTTCCACCATTCAAGTCAGAGGCCTCTGAAGTCATCTGCGGCGTGCCTCAAGGATCTTCACTCAGCCCCACCCTCTTCAACGTATACATGAGCCCCCTCGCGGCCATCGCACGCCAACACAACCTCAACATCATCTCCTACGCGGATGACACTCAACTGATCCTATCACTCACCAATGACCCTAGCACCGCCAAAACTAACCTACACGAAGGAACGAAAGAAGTAGCCGAATGGATGAAACACAGCCGTCTAAAACTGAACTCTGATAAAACAGAAGTCCTCATCTTAGGTACCTCCCCTTCTGCTTGGGATGACTCTTGGTGGCCAGAAGCCCTTGGAAAGCACCCATCCCAACAGACCACGCACGGAACCTGGGCGTCATCCTGGATTCCTCACTCTCGATGAACAGAAAAGTCAACGCCGTCTCTTCATCCTGCTTCAACATTCTTCGCATGCTCAAAAAAACATTTAGCTGGATCCCTACCGATACTAGGAAAACGGTCACCCACGCTCTGGTCACGAGCCGACTGGACTATGGAAACACCCTCTACGCCGGTACTACAGCTAAACTCCAGAAAAAACTCCAACGAATCCAAAACGCCTCAGCCAGGCTCATATTAGACATCCCGCGTAAAGAACATATCTCTGGCCACCTGAAAAACCTCCACTGGCTTCCCGTCAATAAGAGGATCACTTTCCGGCTCCTAACACACGCACACAAAGCACTCCACAAAATCGGACCAGAATGCCTCAACAGACGACTGTCCTTTTACACCCCCTCCCGTCAACTACGATTGTCCTACCAAGCCCTTGCCACGGTACCCCGCATCAACAAAACCACCATGGGAGGTAGATCCTTCTCCTACCTGGCAGCTAAAACCTGGAACTCACTTCCCACTTACCTTCGCCTCACCCAGAACCACCTAGCATTCAGAAAACAACTTAAAACGTGGATATTTGACAAATAACTCCCCACCCCTCCTCAAGCGCCTTGAGACCCTCTGGGTATGTAGCGCGCTATACAAATTCTGTGACTTGACTTGACTTGACCCGTCAGACCCAGCGGGGACACAGCAGTAACGTGAAGAAATCCAAGTATCAGACACTGTAACTAAGATAGTCAAGAAACATTGGCCTATGATTAACAGTGGTGGATTAAACATACCAACACCTATGTTCAGTCACCGCCGGGGAAAAAACCTAAAAGACTACTTGGTACATACCCGACGTCTACCCACCGTTTCTACTCTGAGACTACAACCATTACCGAGAGACTTTCAGGATAGAAGTGGACCGGAGCACCACACAAGTTATGAAAATTTCGTGAAGATTCCCCAACTAGCACCAAAGTTATTCCAAATAGAATGTTGCCGATTTCCTATGGAAAAAAGGTCCTAACTATAACTACCCACTGGCAACTGCCAGTAGGTAATATGTGTGTATTTTACTTTTTGAAAATATGAATAATTGTTTTATGTTCTTAAAAAACATCACATATATCTTATGTTTATTACATTGGTGATGTTATTTAATATATTCAATGTTTACTATTTAAAAGTATATATATTTCAAAAATTATATTGTATACAACAATATTGGTGACAACAACATTTTTACCCCACATTTTTATAATTTACATGAGAAGTATAGCATGACGATATATTTTACATCGATATTTATGTCAAGATATGGAGATATTTTTGGGGTAAATATTTTGTCAGTTAACGGTTGAAAACACAACAAAAATCTGCTGCTCTCATCCTCCTGAACCTCTCAGCCACCTTCAACACGGTCTCCCACCACTAAGAGTAGGAGAGTAGGAGAAACTCAAAATTGCACCCAAAGCAGAATCCTCACTTGCCATATACATTTGAAGCCTGCACCCGGTGAATATTTCTACCTTAGACCTTTGTCACTTTTTTGGATCTTGGATAACTCCAGTAGGGTAAAGCAAGCTATGGCTTTATAAGACTGGATGGCCTCTCTGCAATGTCCCACTGAAACAAAGTAGCTGCTGCTGAAAAACTCTGAACGAAAGTGTAAAGAAAAGCCTCTTTTTGCAAGATCACCCCCAAGTTTGTGGACTGTTGCTACAGATTTTTCAACTCTAAAGGGGCACTGAGATCTGCACAACAGGCCTCAGTGCCAGTACTTTGACCCTTAAAAAGAATATGTCTAATTTATTTACCCACAATTGGCATAATTTTACTTACTTATGAGTCCCTAGTATATGGTACACGTGTTCACTAGGGCATGTAAGTTAAGTGTCCCTCGTGCACTACAGCATTTATTGCTCGCAGGGCCGGTCGCTCTACTCACCGCACGGCCCCCGTGTGTCCTGGTTTCACCTCTGTTGCCGCGAATCTCGCCGCCGCTCCTGCTGCCCTAAGGACCCTGTGCTGCTCTCTTGCTCTGTGCTCTCCTCTGCTCGGGCCTCAGTTTTGTTTTTTTTACCTTTTTGTGTCTGTGCCACTTAACCCTTGCCGCTCAGTTTTGGTTCTGTTACCTTTTTGTGTCTGTGCTCCTTAACCCTCGCCGCTGCTCCCCTGTGGCCCCACCCACTTTTCTTTTTATTCTCGATCCCGCTCCCCATTCGCCACCCCGCTCCCGCCTCCCAGCTGCTCCTCCCTCTCACTTCGCCATATATGGCGGGGACCGCGCGTATGCGCAGCGGTCACGCGCAGTGGTCATGCACAGTGGGCATGCCGATTGCGCGCCAAAGGCAAGCCCGTCTATGCCCGTCCATGCCTGGACCAGGTGCTCTCTGCAGCATTTTCGGACCTTTCTGCCCGCCTACCTGGGACCTCGGATTTACTGTTTCCCGCCATCTCGCCAGCAATCTTCCTCCGGTCTCCCCCGCCGCCGATGCACTTTCCCATCTGTGCGTAGCGGCCGAGAGGGGAGACCACAACAACCAGCAGGCACAGCGGCTAACTCCGTCCACCACACGATTTGGCGCCAGGCGGCGCATCTTAAGGGGCGCAGAGTTCCCGTGTCGCGGGATGCGCGCGGGCTAAGCCCGGGCAAAGGGCGGGCCCTCTGTGGCCCTCAGAGGCACGAGGAGGACGGGACGGGGCCACCCCATTTCGCCAATATTCTAAGGTACTCTTCATTGACCCATTGGGCAGCCTTCATTCGGGAACTGTGGCTACAGAAATCATTGATGGGACTATCTGCCTTTTTGCTAGGTGTTAACGACATTTGTGTCTGTTGTTCCGCGTAGCAACCCATATTGTAGAACAAGGGCTAGCAACTGCCAGCATGTCACCAAGGGGCACTCGCAGCAGAACAGCTGCCGCTGTGACTGGCCCCATCGACCTTTTTATAACGAAGGCCAATGACGCCATCAATCAGGGCATTAGCCTTCTAGAACGCAGGGTATCACAAGATCTGGCGCATGCCAAACGTTCCTCACTTGGCCTTATTGCTACCGCCACTACACCTGCACAAGCTATGCCTAATAACATCAGACCCCTACTTGACGTTTGTGCTGACATTCACACCATCCCCAGCGAGGTTAACCTTTCAGCCTCCATTCCCCTGTTAGATTCATATTTACAACAAGGGGTGGTGAGGGACAGAGTCTCTGAATTAAACAGAATACTCTCACCCAGTCAAGAGATCAGGGCTAGATCCAACACCGTTTTTTAGCTCACTGCACCATCCCAGTTTCAGAACCTGGCTGTATGCAAATTAGTCTGTTCCTGTCCCAGTGCATGATGGGAACAGGGCAAACCAAACTACAAAAGCCAATTCTTACACTGGGAAGGAAACAAGCTACCGGGGCAGGGTATACTCAGACATGAGTCCCTTTCTCACTGCTCCATCAGGATTCAAGCAAGCCGGGCCGAAGAAGGCTGAAATGCCAGAAACCGGTCCCCGGTAGCTTGTCTCCTTTCTGGTGAAGAATTGGCTTGGTAGTTTAGTCTGCCCTGTTCCCATGATGCACTGGGCCAGGGACAGACTGATTTGCATATAGCCAGGTTCTGAGCTGGGATGGGGCAGTGAGATAAATAACGGTGATGGATCAAGCCCTGATCTTTGGACTGGGTGAGAGTGGTCTGTTTAACTCAGACACTCTGTTCATCACCACCCCCTTTTCTAAATCGTTTTTGGCCACAATAGGTGTGGCAGGGTATACTCAGACATGAGTCCCTTTCTCACTGCTCCATCAGGATTCAAGCAAGCCGGGCCGAAGAAGGCTGAAATGCCAGAAACCGGTCCCCGGTAGCTTGTCTCCTTTCTGGTGAAGAATTGGCTTGGTAGTTTAGTCTGCCCTGTTCCCATGATGCACTGGGCCAGGGACAGACTGATTTGCATATAGCCAGGTTCTGAGCTGGGATGGGGCAGTAAGATAAATAACGGTGATGGATCAAGCCCTGATCTTTGGACTGGGTAAGAGTGGTCTGTTTAACTCAGACACTCTGTTCATCACCACCCCCTTTTCTAAATCGTTTTTGGCCACTATAGGTGTGGCAGGGTATACTCAGACATGAGTCCCTTTCTCACTGCTCCATCAGGATTCAAGCAAGCCGGGCCGAAGAAGGCTGAAATGCCAGAAACCGGTCCCCGGTAGCTTGTCTCCTTTCTGGTGAAGAATTGGCTTGGTAGTTTAGTCTGCCCTGTTCCCATGATGCACTGGGCCAGGGACAGACTGATTTGCATATAGCCAGGTTCTGAGCTGGGATTGGGCAGTGAGATAAATAACGGTGATGGATCAAGCCCTGATCTTTGGACTGGGTAAGAGTGGTCTGTTTAACTCAGACACTCTGTTCATCACCACCCCCTTTTCTAAATCGTTTTTGGCCACTATAGGTGTGGCAGGGTATACTCAGACATGAGTCCCTTTCTCACTGCTCCATCAGGATTCAAGCAAGCCGGGCCGAAGAAGGCTGAAATGCCAGAAACCGGTCCCCGGTAGCTTGTCTCCTTTCTGGTGAAGAATTGGCTTGGTAGTTTAGTCTGCCCTGTTCCCATGATGCACTGGGCCAGGGACAGACTGATTTGCATATAGCCAGGTTCTGAGCTGGGATGGGGCAGTGAGATAAATAACGGTGATGGATCAAGCCCTGATCTTTGGACTGGGTAAGAGTGGTCTGTTTAACTCAGACACTCTGTTCATCGCCACCCCCTTTTCTAAATCGTTTTTGGCCACTATAGGTGTGGCAGGGTATACTCAGACATGAGTCCCTTTCTCACTGCTCCATCAGGATTCAAGCAAGCCGGGCCGAAGAAGGCTGAAATGCCAGAAACCGGTCCCCGGTAGCTTGTCTCCTTTCTGGTGAAGAATTGGCTTGGTAGTTTAGTCTGCCCTGTTCCCATGATGCACTGGGCCAGGGACAGACTGATTTGCATATAGCCAGGTTCTGAGCTGGGATGGGGCAGTGAGATAAATAACGGTGATGGATCAAGCCCTGATCTTTGGACTGGGTAAGAGTGGTCTGTTTAACTCAGACACTCTGTTCATCACCACCCCCTTTTCTAAATCGTTTTTGGCCACTATAGGTGCGGCAGGGTATACTCAGACATGAGTCCCTTTCTCACTGCTCCATCAGGATTCAAGCAAGCCGGGCCGAAGAAGGCTGAAATGCCAGAAACCGGTCCCCGGTAGCTTGTCTCCTTTCTGGTGAAGAATTGGCTTGGTAGTTTAGTCTGCCCTGTTCCCATGATGCACTGGGCCAGGGACAGACTGATTTGCATATAGCCAGGTTCTGAGCTGGGATGGGGCAGTGAGATAAATAACGGTGATGGATCAAGCCCTGATCTTTGGACTGGGTAAGAGTGGTCTGTTTAACTCAGACACTCTGTTCATCACCACCCCCTTTTCTAAATCGTTTTTGGCCACTATAGGTGTGGCAGGGTATACTCAGACATGAGTCCCTTTCTCACTGCTCCATCAGGATTCAAGCAAGCCGGGCCGAAGAAGGCTGAAATGCCAGAAACCGGTCCCCGGTAGCTTGTCTCCTTTCTGGTGAAGAATTGGCTTGGTAGTTTAGTCTGCCCTGTTCCCATGATGCACTGGGCCAGGGACAGACTGATTTGCATATAGCCAGGTTCTGAGCTGGGATGGGGCAGTGAGATAAATAACGGTGATGGATCAAGCCCTGATCTTTGGACTGGGTAAGAGTGGTCTGTTTAACTCAGACACTCTGTTCATCACCACCCCCTTTTCTAAATCGTTTTTGGCCACTATAGGTGTGGCAGGGTATACTCAGACATGAGTCCCTTTCTCACTGCTCCATCAGGATTCAAGCAAGCCGGGCCGAAGAAGGCTGAAATGCCAGAAACCGGTCCCCGGTAGCTTGTCTCCTTTCTGGTGAAGAATTGGCTTGGTAGTTTAGTCTGCCCTGTTCCCATGATGCACTGGGACAGGGGCAGACTGATTTGCATATAGCCAGGTTCTGAGCTGGGATGGGGCAGTGAGATAAATAACGGTGATGGATCAAGCCCTGATCTTTGGACTGGGCAAGAGTGGTCTGTTTAACTCAGACACTCTGTTCATCACCACCCCCTTTTCTAAATCGTTTTTGGCCACTATAGGTGTGGCAGGGTATACTCAGACATGAGTCCCTTTCTCACTGCTCCATCAGGATTCAAGCAAGCCGGGCTGAAGAAGGCTGAAATGCCAGAAACCGGTCCCCGGTAGCTTGTCTCCTTTCTGGTGAAGAATTGGCTTGGTAGTTTAGTCTGCCCTGTTCCCATGATGCACTGGGCCAGGGACAGACTGATTTGCATATAGCCAGGTTCTGAGCTGGGATGGGGCAGTGAGATAAATAACGGTGATGGATCAAGCCCTGATCTTTGGACTGGGTAAGAGTGGTCTGTTTAACTCAGACACTCTGTTCATCACCACCCCCTTTTCTAAATCGTTTTTGGCCACTATAGGTGTGGCAGGGTATACTCAGACATGAGTCCCTTTCTCACTGCTCCATCAGGATTCAAGCAAGCCGGGCCGAAGAAGGCTGAAATGCCAGAAACCGGTCCCCGGTAGCTTGTCTCCTTTCTGGTGAAGAATTGGCTTGGTAGTTTAGTCTGCCCTGTTCCCATGATGCACTGGGCCAGGGACAGACTGATTTGCATATAGCCAGGTTCTGAGCTGGGATGGGGCAGTGAGATAAATAACGGTGATGGATCAAGCCCTGATCTTTGGACTGGGTAAGAGTGGTCTGTTTAACTCAGACACTCTGTTCATCACCACCCCCTTTTCTAAATCGTTTTTGGCCACTATAGGTGTGGCAGGGTATACTCAGACATGAGTCCCTTTCTCACTGCTCCATCAGGATTCAAGCAAGCCGGGCCGAAGAAGGCTGAAATGCCAGAAACCGGTCCCCGGTAGCTTGTCTCCTTTCTGGTGAAGAATTGGCTTGGTAGTTTAGTCTGCCCTGTTCCCATGATGCACTGGGCCAGGGACAGACTGATTTGCATATAGCCAGGTTCTGAGCTGGGATGGGGCAGTGAGATAAATAACGGTGATGGATCAAGCCCTGATCTTTGGACTGGGTAAGAGTGGTCTGTTTAACTCAGACACTCTGTTCATCACCACCCCCTTTTCTAAACCTGTTAGATTCAGACACTGATACTAGCACAGACTTGGAAAAAAACCCTGATCTACCCATTAACCTCTCTCCCAAAGTAAAATCTGCTGATAACACCAGGCAAGTGAGAGGTAGGCGAGAGGGGGCAGTTCAAAAACTGAAGTCACACGCACCTAAGCCCCGGGTCACCATGGTCAGGAAATATGGCCGGGCACAAAGGAAATCTGGGAAAAATACCAACCCTGTCCCTAACCACAACACGACTAGGGTTACGGTAATATCTCAGGGGGATGAAAGCGAAATGGCCCAGCAGGGTAGACCAATGGATACTAATGATAACACAGATAAGGCATACGATCCCCTGCTGGAAAGACTGGGGGAACTATTAAGCATTTATCTATCCCCAATCGAAAATAGGCTTACTCGAATAGAAAAACAACTAGTTGAATTGAGTAGCCCTCTTAAGAATTTCCTAAAAGAAGGTCCTGCAACAAATACAAATAACAGCAACACCACCAAAATAGCAGGCTCCAAAACAAATATTTCACAAGCACCGCCAACTATCCCAAATAACGCACACAAAGCTGCACCTGTCGCACTGGCCAATGGCCCAACTACCAAAAAAAAAGCAGTAACATCGCACACTAATAGCGAACCCACAGATAAAAGGAAGGACCCTGGTACCAATACCATCACTAATACTAAACCTCCAAATGTGAGCACCACAGGTCTCCCTCCAACTTCTACAAGCAATCCTATCTCGACCCAACCCATTCCAAAAACACCCAGACAAGTTCCTGCCCGCATTAACCTCCCACCGGAATGCGGTGCATATGTACTAGTGTTAGTAAATGTCACCAAACTAAGAAAGGATCAGGATGAAAATCCCACATCACTCAAAAACAAAACCCTGCACTGGCTAATTGCTAATTGCAATTACCCTATTGATGGTGCAAGGGAGATTATTAACACACAGCGAGTGGGTTGGATTGGACCACTTAGGAAAAAATTTGAGGGCGACTGTGTCACCATAAGCTTTAGAAATCCACAATGGGCAGAGAAAACACTAGCCAATGCCCCTCTACCATCGCCCCGGGAATTCAATACCACGCTGCTCCCTTTAGGATATTTCTACCGACACCTGATACCCCCGGAACAAGCCACTGCTAATTTCCCCAACACTATCCCCACTAAATTTCATCAGGATACGAATTTTGGAGCTAGGATTAGATCACCCCTTTTTGTCCAAAATCAGAACCCAAATGCCGCCTACTCCAACAATCATAACTGGCATCCACAACCCCCAATGCCAATTCTAACCCCCAACCCTCCGCATCACTTTCAAGCCCCAACAATGCATCAGAGTAATTATAGGGATAGGCCTTACCCAATCCCTAATCCGTTCCAGTTTGCACAGATGACTGAAGTTAGGCCAATGTACAATATTCCTACTTTCAACCGGTTCGACTATTTATCATCTCTAGACGAACAGGATTGACTGAGTATACCCCTCAATAAAGAAATGTGTAACGATGCAAAAGCCTGTAACTTAGAGGGTGCTACAACTCCAGCTGCATTGCACCACGTCAAAACTGCTGTTACAGAAATTATATTGTTGGATAGTATCCCGGCCATTTCTAACGAATCACTCAACCATGATAATGGGAATACTGGGAGCACATCCATCAAACATGGGTTCAAACATGGCCTATCAATTCTAAGCTGGAATGTTGCAGGTTTAGAATCTAAGCTCTCGGACCCTGCTTGGATCGAATTAATCAATGATGTAGACATACTTATGTTCCAAGAAACTTGGGCTGCCGATAACCTGTATATTGAAGGCTACCACTGCTTCAGCCTGACATCAGTAAAACCTAGCTTTGGCCGAGCAGTGGGTGGTCTCTTTATGGGGATCAGAATTTTGGCAGGCGGTACAATTAGTGATCTGAAGCTAGATAACCTTGCCAATCCCAATATTCAAATTTTGGAATATAAATTGAAATCAAAGACCACAATTTATTTAATTAATTTGTATAATAATGATTTTTATGGTGTACCGAACAAAAACTTTGCTGCATTATCTAAGGTTTTAAACATGATTGATTGTTCCCTGTCAGTAGACACTAAGACTAGCATTCTGATCGGGGGTGATTTTAATGTGAAACTTATAGAGAACTATGGATCTACTAATTTTGATCACTGTAATGACCGCAGGGGTTTGGAACTGATCAGCATACTTTCTGATTTTAACCTTGTTGATGTAATGAGTGTAGGGTATGATATGAATTTTCCCTACGCCCCCACGTTTAAGGGCAGGGATAACGGTTCAATTATCGATTACATATTTGCATCACCTCTGTTAACGGACCGTTTAATCAAATCTTCTGTGGTGCAAACGTCTTTCAGTGATCACAATCCATTGTTAGCTATTTTTAATTTCGCACCCAGTCCGATTTTTATGAATTTAAATGGGGCAAGGGATATTACACCCTCAATTGACGGCCTTCGCCTTAAATGGAGGGGAATCGACTGTGGGGCCATTATAGACACGATTCAGGAGGCACATTCCGATTTACTGAAATGCCTCTCCTCCCCAAGCACAAACAATGAAAAACTGATTACAGACTTTGAAGCTTTATGCTCAAATATAAAAATTCTCCTGTCAGTCCCACTCTCTACCGAACATAAAGAGCCACGGTGGTTTGATACATCTTGCTCCGTGGCCAATAGAGAGTTAAGAAAGGCCCTCTCTGCTAAACCCAGATGTAAAGATGTAGTTCGAGCTGCCAGGAAAAACTACAAAGACAAAATATCGATAAGGAAGGCAAATTTGCTTTCCGACCACTGGGATAAGCTGGTCATTAGCGCCAATCTGGGTGGCAGCGCCCCATTTTGGTCGGCTGTCAGGAGAACGAGGGAAATGGGCAAAGAGCTTACACAAACTAGCTGCAATATAACTAGTGCAGCCTGGGAGACCCATTTTTCTAATATTTATGCCGCCCCCTCTGATGAGCAACCTCTCCCCAACATGGACCAAACAGAAGGCTTAGAGATCTCGGACCCAGAAGTCAGAAAAGCCATTAAAGAGAGCCTAGGTAACAAGGCGCCCGGGCCGGACGGCCTCCCTATTGATATTATTAAATTTAATGCTGCTCTTTGGACGCCAATACTCTTAAACATCTTTAACAGTCTCCCACATGTAGCCATGCCTGCCACCTGGGCTACTAGTATCATCGTTCCCATTTACAAAAAGGGAGACAGATCAGACCCAGCAAATTATCGTCCCATTTCCCTCCTGGATAATACTCTAAAAATACTAGGACGAATAATTTATAACAGGGTACTGGAATGGGCGTCTGATTCTGACTTTTTAGATCCCTGCCAGATGGGGTTCAGGAGCGGGGTAGGAACAGTCGAGCAATGCTTAAATTTAAAACTGATAATCGACAAATACTGCATTGCTCGCTCATCCCCCGCCTACCTAGCTTTTATGGATCTTTCGTCCGCATTCGATCTTGTGAATAGATCTAAGCTTTGGTTAACTCTCCTGTCCAATGGTCTTGATGCCACCGTTGTTAGATTCTTAGCCTATCTCCATACTGACCTGAAAGCACGGGTACGTATTGGGATGGGCGGAGAGGTATCGGGAGCCATTAAGATAGGGAGGGGGGTGAGACAGGGGTGCGTTTTAGCACCCCTGCTGTTTATCATTTATATCAATGGTTTGTCCAACTGTTTAAAGAAAGCTACCCCTGATGTCTCAACTATTTTAGGTAACCCCCTACCCGTGCTTTTATATGCAGACGACGCTGTCCTTATGGCACGTACACCTAACGCTCTTCGTCTGCTTGTACATAGTTTTGTAAATTTTATGGAGGGACTGGATCTGAAAGTTAATTTTAAAAAGTCTTTTATTATGTCCTGTGGGCCGGGCAAAAGGAAACTCAGCACAATTCGAATTGGAACAGATAAACTAGAATCTGTCCATAAGTTCCCTTATCTGGGGTTGGTTTTCGCTGCGAACGGCTCGTGGAGTGGGCATGTGGCCCACGCCACGAGCAAGTTCTCGAAAGCCAACAATTCTGTCCTGAGTCTCCCCCGCCCTAAGAAAATCGGCACCACAAAAGCCATCGTAAAAAATTTTAAACTACAGTGTTCCCCTGTTGCCACGTATGGAGCCGAAGTTTGGGGATCGGCCAGCAGCATTAGCATTCAAAGAGAGGAAAATCGTTTTTGCAGAAAATTGCTGGGAGCACCGATCTCCTCTTCTAATTTCATCTGCCATAACGAACTCAACCTCCCCTTCATAAATGACTTCATTAAAGCAAGACCAGCACTCTTCTGGATCAGAATCTGGAGGAATGAGGCTGCTGTCCTTACGCAAAACATCATTAAGGACTGCCTTAATTGTGAAAATGGCATGCAGATCCCATAGTTTAAAGAAGTTTTTAAAACATTTAACCAAATTGGTAGAGGCATTTTGTTTACTGAGCCAAGGGCTATCGAATTAAAGGACAAATTTGAGGTCCAAAAGGCACTTTATACACTTTACCGCAATGAACGGCTTGGAATTGAATCACAGAAATCAGGGGTCAAGAAATACATTGGTAATGGTCTGTGTATGCAAATCATGCCACTCTACCTCTCACTCCCTATGTCAAATTGGGAGCGATCCCTACTGTTTCGTCTAAGGGCAGGAACTGTGAAATTTTTGCTGTCTTTTCCTCTGGGGTATCAACATCATACAGATCTTACCCCCTGCCCTTGTGACGGTATAAGCACTCAAGATGATTTGCACTTTCTGTTTTTCTGTAAATTTTATGTGAGATATACCAAATGGCTTTTAACCCCATATTTTAGAAAATTCAGACCTCTTACACTTCAGGAATCCTATATGCTGTTGCTCACCTTGGACACTGATGAACTGACATTTCGCACTAGCACTTTTTTAAGACTAGCCATACGTGCACGTAAGACTATGGAAAGCCCCTGAAATCAGAATCAGTCATAAAGATACTACTGCTAGAACTTTATAAGATAATTAAATCTATTGCTTAACCACTGTATGAATTGTCTTGTTACTATGGAATTCTATTTATTTAACTGTTTTGTATTATATGTATATATGTGCTTTGGTGTGTTCGGTACTTTTATGAATTTTATCAAATTCGAATAAAGGTCTTTTGAACTTGAACTTGAGCCTGGACCAGGCCCAGTGCCAGAACGCCTGTACCTTGCCGGAACCAGCCCTCCTGACGGAAATACGACGCCACCACCCTCCACGCACTCAACACCGGGCGACAGCCAGCCTGCTATTAAGCCACCCCGAAACGCCCCCACGGAGCCTTCACCTGCCACGCCTGCAATTTCACCTGCACCCGGTCCTGCACCGCGCCCGCCAGAACAGACACCAACAGCAACCACCTCAAGTGCATCCTGCTCAACACCCGCTCCGTCCACAAGCATGCCGTCGAACTCTGGGACCTCCTCGACACTACAGCACCGTACGTCGCCTTCCTCATGGAAACCTGGATGAACGCCTCCTCGGCCCCCGACATCGCCATAGCCATCCCGGACGGCTACAAGATCATCCAGAGGGACCGCGTCAACCAAGCCGGAGGTGGCATCGCCATAGTTCACAGAAACTCTATCCGCATCACGAACAACACCAACGACACCCTCACCGCCGCAGAGCACTTTCACTTCCAGATACACACCGACCCCAAGACCACCCTCAGAGGCACCCTCATCTACAGACCCCCGGGACCAACCTCACAGTTCAGTGGAACCATCACAGACTTCATCAGCCCTTTCGCTCTCGCCTCCTCTGACTACATCCTCCTAGGGGACCTCAACTTCCACCTGGAGAACAACAAGGACAACAACACCACCGCCCTGCTAGACAACCTCGCCAGCCTTGGACTCAAACAACGGGTCAACACCCCCACCAACTACGCCGGCCACACGCTCAATCCCGTCTTCTCCTCCAGCAACCACATCTTCAGCCACGCCACCGAACTTCACTGGACCGATCCCAGCTGCGTCCATTTCAACTTCAGGAAAGCAACGACCCACCACCGCCCGCAACAAGCCCCCCGAAGATGCTGGAGCAAGGTCACCACCGACCAGCTCACCACCTCCTTGAGCCAATACCCACCCACGCACACCTTGATATACCACCTGGCAAAGATGTTGACACAAAGGGACTGAATGAATCCACCCCTGCTTTGAAGCTAAAAATAAATGACCAGACAGGCCCAGAAATGAGATCCTCACTAGAGAGTTCGCTCTTACAAGATCGGCCGAGTTCATCCATTGACCTCTTAGAGGCCCCTAGCCCCGATCCAACCTGTATAGAACAAAATTATAACACCATGGAAGAGCAGGTAGTCACACGCACAGAGTTTATTGACCTAAATTTAGCCGACAATGTAAAAACAGACACAGTCACCGAAGCAGATATAATATCATCAAGTAACACAAGCTTGGTCTCCTGGAACACGGCGGGCCTGGTTGATAAAGCTTGTGATCCTATCTGGCTGTCTTTTGTCAAGCAACATGCGGTGATATGCCTCCAAGAAACATGGCTGGTAGAAGAAAAAAAAGTTCACATCGAGGGATATCAAGCTTCTTCATGCCAGCCGAACCATCGAGTACTGGAAGAGCAAAGGGTGGCCTGGCAATTTACATTAATCTGGCTCTTATTTGTCAAATAAACAACCGCCACTCAGGCAATAGGAATATCCAAGTCCTAGAGTTAAAGAGGGGCAAACATACCCTGACCCTGATCAATTTTTATAATGCAGTAAACCAACATGGAGAATATAATTTACTACAGGTGTGCGCTTTTTTGAGAGTAAATGTGGGGAATTTGCCGCGCCACACATTGATTGCAGGTGATTTTAACACCCATCCCTGTGGGAATCCAGGAGTGACGTCCATGGGACATTTGGGGTGTAACAGCTTGAAAGGCTTCCACTTCGATCACTCTCGACGTGGAACCCAACTTAACATCTTGATGAATGAAAATAATCTAGTTGCAGCCATGTCTGTGATGGTGGAGCACACACTTTTTCATGTCCCTACATATAAAGGTAACATAAATGGATCATACATAGATCATATCCTATTATCTGCTGACCTTGCCAAACTTGCCTCAGATTTTTGCATCCAAATGAATATTCATAGTGATCATAACCCAATTTCCATCAAACTAGGTGGAGGCATCTTTGAACTGCGAAAGCGATGTGAAGGCCGTGGATCTTTAAAGTGCACAAACGGAAAGCGTCGCTTGAAATGGACAATGGTGAATTGTGATAACTTGTACATCTCAATTATTAATCTGTGTAGTTCTGAACTCTCACTTTGTGTGTCACCTACATCATCCCCTCGACAAACTCTGTCTGCATTTGAGAGGGCTGTATCAATAGTAGGGTCCTTGGTACTGGTGCCAGCAAATGGGCATGCCGGCAGTAACCCAAAATGGTTTGACCACTCCTGTTCCAAAGCTAGTCGAGACCTTAAGTCTGCTCTAAAAGCCAGACCCAGAGACCCGGCACATATTAAGGCTATGCGTGCCAATTATAATAAATCACTTGCGATATGAAAAAAAGAGGTACAGGCAAGTACCTGGGAGTCCCTTTTAGATCCCAAAATATTGGGTAATAGTGCCAAGTTCTGGGAAATGATTAATAAACCTTTGTTTGACCATCCAAGTAACACTGTTCTTGGCACAAATATCCCAGAGGAGGAGTGGGTCACCCATTTTAGTACTATTTTTAAAAGTAACGAGCCACAAGCTGAGTATAGTTTTGTCACTCCTAAGGAGAACTCTTTGCATTTTTCAAATAATGAGGTTGAAAAAGGAATCCAAGGCTTAACCTGCAACAAGGCCCCAGGGCCTGATGGCCTTCCTCCAGATCTTTTTAAATCTTGTCCATCACTATGGGCCCCTGTTCTTACCACTGTAGTTAATGCAGCAGCGGCCTCTGGTTGCCCAAAGTCGTGGGGGATCTCCACCATAGTACCCGTGTTTAAAAAAGGAGACCGTAATAGCCCACTTTGCTACAGACCAATATCCTTAATTATTTCCGTAGTGAAAGTAGTGGGGGGTGTAATTTTAAACAGGTTAGTAGCATGGGCAGATAAAAATAACGTAATCTCCCTTATTCAATACGGCTTCAGGCCTGGTCACTCAACAGTCACCCAGTGTCTGAACCTGTACATGATTATAGGAAAATACACCATGGCCCGGCAAGGCACAATTCACATGGCATTCATGGACCTATCGTCGGCTTTCGACTGTGTAGACCGTGGTTGGCTATGGGATGCCATGGCAAAAATGGGTGTAGAGCAGAATCTGATCAATTTGTTAGCCGACATGCACTCCGACACAAGAGCAAATGTTCGTTACACACAAGACCTAAAAGTAATGAGGGACTTTAAAATTCATCGGGGCGTCCGACAAGGGTGTATCTTAGCTCCATTCCTCTTCAACTTATACATCAATGACTTGGAAGAGTATCTTTTAAGTACAGGAGCAGATTACCCCTATGTCGGCCGGAAAGGCCTGCCAGTTCTGCTCTATGCGGATGACGCAGTCCTGATATCCAGGACTGCAATTGGCCTACAAACTTTGCTAAATTCTTTCTACGCCTTTATGAAGTCCCGGGACCTGAGTATTAATAACTCAAAATCCTATGTCATGAAGGTAGGCCAAGGGAAAAAAAGCCAAACCCCTTTAACGTTAACGGGGAAAAAATTCCTGTAGCTAAAACATTTTCCTACCTTGGTGTCCTCTTTGATCATCAATTAAATTGGGGACCTGCAGTACAGAGGAAAACGGGAGAGGTAACCAGATCAAATGCAGCAATACTTGACTTTGCAAGAAAAATGGGTAATAGTCCGGTGGCCGCACTGCTCCAACTCTATCAATCTAAGAGCATTGCTATTGCATGTTATGGAAGTGAGTTATGGGGGTATGCCTCCTCTGGAGGCCTGGAGGTTTCAGAAAATAGTTTTTTTAAACGGGTTTTGAGGGTCCCAAGGAGAACAGCAAACTTTTCCTTGCATGAAGAGCTGGGCATGCCTTATTTATGCGACAGGATAGCCGTAAATCCTCTACTTTGTTGGCTAAACTGTTGGCTAAATACTGATATACCCCTTACCCAACAAATCCTGCAAGAAGCTCTAACATGGGACAACAGGTTTATAGTCCCTTGGATTAAGTATATCAGTAACTGTTTCTCTGAACTAGGGCGCCCAGATCTTTTTGCAACCCCAGCGTCTATTACTAAATCTGATGTTATCTTTGTGAAGAAGACCTTCATTGCATCTAGGTATTTAGCTTGGGAGGAGGGCGAATTAATGAAAGACAGTGTTCGGAAACACGTGCTATTAAAACCTCCTTGCGCATGGAAATGTACCTGTCATGGCCCTTGTCAGGTTATGACCGTTTTCTGCTGACGAGGTTTCGCATAGATATATTCCATCTATTACTAGCAGTACCTAGGGGGGCCCATCGAGGCCAAGTGTTGCCAGCTTGCGGCTGCGACGAAAAGTCTCCGCAAGACCTGGCACACTTTCTTTTCATCTGCCCCTTTTATACTGTACCACGGAGGCTATATTTAAAACCATGCCTAAACAATTGAACTTTGCACAAATCAGACCAGCACTTTATTACCTTCCACTTCTAAGCTGTGATTGCACTTTATTTGTATGCAGCTTTTTAAAATTAGCACTTAAATTTAGGAAAAGCATGGAGGGGTAATTGTGTTGCTGACAGATATATTTTTAATTAATATAATTTATATTTTTTAATGTATATTCTGCTTGTGACTTTTTATTATATGTTGTTTTTAACAATGTTTGGATTTTATGTGTCAATGTATGTTTATGAAATGCACTTTTATGGTTGTTACTATGAATAACCGAATAAAGTTATTTGACATGACTTGACAATACCCACCCACCAACACTACGGACCCCAACGAAGCAGCCCGAAACCTCACACAGTGGATCACCGACTGCGCTGATGCCCTTGCTCCACTGAAGAACCCCCCAAGCAACCCCGACAGCAAGAAAGCCTCATGGTTCACCAACGACCTCAAAGACTCCAAGAAATCCTGCCGTACTGTGGAAATACAGTTTTTAGTAATGGACGAAAGCTCCTCCATTTTGTGTTTCCCAGACACCATTTTGTATTAGTCTCTTTAGCTTGCCACCTCAGCACATATGGTGTGGCCGCTTCATCTGCACAAAGAAATGTTGATACACCAGTCGACCCCAGAGCATATGTTTGCACTTCACTTTATCACGCACAAGTAGAGCAGGGTGTATTGTTTAAAGGTCAATGACTCATTTGCTCAACTTTCCTATCTAAGTAATGCCAATGTATTACAGTTAACTAAATACTGCCGATGGAGGCAAATTACTGTTGACACAAGGAGATGTAACCTTTTGTTCTATATCCGATTGAGTAATCAAGTGAGCGCCTGACTCTGTAACCACAGGCCTGTCTATGTTTATACTTGGCACAAGCAATGCATAGTTCTGCTTTATTCATGTGGGCCACACAATTACTGATGACAGATGTGATTTAATGAATCATCTTTATAGTTGTGTTTCACATGCCATGTATACATATTTCCAGAATGACTGGTCCTGACTAGTACGTGGGACCGTCCCGGGATCGTTAATCATCCTTGGCAGTTGCTGATTTGTCATATCCATTCCCACCTACGCTTATTCCAGCACAAAAGTATATAAGGCTGTCTATGACTTTGTAAGTTGTCCACTTCCCTCATAGCCACATGGAGCTGTGAGGTGGTGTACCCGCTCGAGCGCAATAAATCTTTTTATGTTTCAGTTACCTCCGACTGCTGGTCTTCCTTTGTAAGCATACCTGGGCGAGGTAGAAGAAATCCACTTCGACAGTACCCTCGAGAAAGCCTGGCACCACAACCAGTCAACGGAAAACACGATAGCCCTCAAGAACACCATCCGCAAACACCACCAGCTTATCCGCACCACCAAAAGGTAATCTTTTAGAGAACGATTGGACAACAACACCCACAACAACAAGGAACTCTTCAACATCATGAAAGAGCTCTCCAACCCACACACCAGCAACAATGACATCACGCCATCGCAAGACCTCTGCAACTCCCTCACCACTTTCTTCCACCGCAAGATAGCCGACATACACAACAGCTTCGGTGCTCAGGCCACGCACCCAACCTCAGTTTTGGTTTTTGTTACCTTTTTGTGTCTGTGCCACTTAACCCTTGCCGCTCAGTTTTGGTTCTGTTACCTCTTTGTGTCTGTGCTCCTTTACCCTCGCCGCTTTCCCCTTGACCTTTTACCCGCTCTGTGTCCCCCCCGATCCCCGCCGCTGCTCCCCTGTGGCCCACCCCCTTTTCCTTTTATTCTCGATCCCGCTCCCCATTCGCCGCCCCGCTCCCACCTCCCAGCTGCTCCTCCCTCCCACTTTGCCATATATGGCGGGGACCACGCGTATGCGCAGCGGTCACACGCAGTGGGCGTGACGATTGCACGCCAAAGGCGCGCCATAGGCAAGCCCGTCTATGCCCGTCCATGCCTGGACCGCGCCCAGCGCCAGAACCCCTGTACTTCGCCGGAACCAGCCCTCCTGACGGAAATACGACGCCACCACCCTCCACGCACTCAACACCGAGCGACAGCCAGCCTGCTACCAAGCCTCCCCGAAACGCACCCACGGAGCCTTCACCTGCCACGCCTGCAATTTCACCTGCACCCGGTCCTGCACCGCGCCCGCCAGAACAGACACCAACAGCAACCACCTCAAGTGCATCCTGCTCAGCACCCGCCCCGTCCACAAGCACACAGTTGAACTCTGGGACCTCCTCGACACTACAGCACCGGACGTTGCCTTCCTCACGGAAACCTGGATGAACGCCTTCTCGGCCCCCGACATCGCCATAGCCATCCTGGACGGCTACAAGATCATCCGGAGGGACCGCGTAAACCAAGCCGGAGGTGGCATCGCCATAGTTCACAGAAACTCCATCCGCATCACGACCAACACCAACGACACCCTCACCGCCGCTGAGCACTTTCACTTCCAGAAACACACCGACCCCAAGACCACCCTCAGAGGCACCCTCATCTAAGACCCCCGGGACCCCGCTCACAGTTCAGCGAAGCCATCGCAGACTTCATCAGCCCGTTCGCTCTCGCCTCCTCCGACTACATCCTCCTAGGGGACCTCAACTTCCACCTGGAGAACAACAAGGACAACAACACCACCGCCCTGCTAGACAACCTCGCCAGCCTTGGACTCAAACAACGGGTCAACACCCCCACCCACTACGCCAGCCACACGCTCAACCCCGTCTTCTCCTCCAGCAACCACATCTCCTTCAGCCACGCCACCGAACTTCACTGGACTGATCCCAGCTGCGTCCATTTCAACTTCAGGAAAGCAACGACCCAACACCGCCCGCAACAAGCCCCCCGAAGATGCTGGAGCAAGGTCACCACCGACCAGCTCATCACCTCCTTGAGCCAATACCCAACCACCAACACTACGGACCCCAACGAAGCAGCCCAAAACCTCACACAGTGGATCACCGACTGCGCCGATGCCCTTGCTTCACTGAAGAACCTGCCAAGCAACCCAGACAGCAAGAAAACATCATGGTTCACCATTGACCTCAAAGACTCCAGAAAATCCTGCCGTGCCCTCGAGAAAGCCCGGCACCACAACCAGTCAACGGAAAACATGACAGCCCTCAAGAACATCATCTGCAAACACCACCAGCTTATCCGCCCCACCAAATGGTCATCTTTCAGAGAACGATTGGACAACAACACCCACAACAACAAGGAACTCTTCAACATCATGAAAGAGCTCTCCAACCCACACGGCAGCAACAATGACATCACGCCATCGCAAGACCTCTGCAACTCCCTCACCACTTTCTTTCACCGTAAGATAGCCGACATACACGACAGCTTCGGTGCTCAGACCACGCACCCAACCACCGAACTGGCGCCCCCCACCACCACCCTATGCGCCTGGACCCCCGTCAGCACTGAAGACACCACCCACATAATGAACACCATCCACTCAGGCTCTCCTGCCGACCCCTGCCCACAGCACATTTTCAACAAAGTCGACTCCATCATCGCACCCCAACTCCGGGACATCATTAACAACTCCTTCGCATCTGCCACCTTCCCGGAGAGCTGGGAGCATGCGGAGATCAGCGCCCTCCTGAAGAAACACACCGCAGACCCCACAGACCTCAAGAGCTTCCGCCCCATCTCGCTCCTCCCCTTCCCTGCAAAAATCATCAAGAAAACTGTCAACAGTCAGCTGACCGCATTCCTCGAGATGAACGGCTCCCTGGACCCATCGCAGTCCGGATTCCAAGCAAACCACAGCACCGAGACCGCCCTCATTGCAGCCATCGACGACATCAGGACCCTGCTTGACAACGGGGAAACTTCCGCCCTCATCCTCCTCGACCTATCGGCTGCGTTCGACACGATCTGCCACCGCACCCTGACAACCCGCCTCCACCACGCAGGGATCCAAGGAAAGGCCCTGGAATGCTTCACCTCCTTCCTCTCTGACAGAACCCAAAGAGTCAGTCTCCCGCCCTTCCGCGCAGAAGCCACCAAGGTCATCTGCGGTGTACCCCATGGCTCCTCGCTCAGCCCCACCCTCTTCAATGTCTACATGAGCCCCCTCGCCGCCATCGCAGGCAAGCACAACCTCAACATCATCTCCTATGCCGACGACACCCAACTGATCCTCTCCCTCACCAACGACTCCGCCACTGCCAAAGCCAGCTTCCAGGACGGAATAAAAGACGTCGCGGAATGGACGAAGCTCAGGCGTCTGAAACTGAACTCAGACAAGATGGAAGTCCTCATCCTCGGCCCATCCATCTCTGACTCGTGGTGGCCCCCTGCTCTGGGCACCCCCCCAAGCCCACAGACCACGCACGCAACATGGGTTTCATCCTTGACTCCTCCCTCACGATGACCAGGCAAGTCAACGCCGTTACTTCCTCCTTCTTCAACACCCTCCGCATGCTCCGTAAGATCTTCTGCTGGGTCCCCACTGGAACCAGGAAGACGGTCACCCAGGCCTTCATCACAAGCCGTCTGGACTACGGGAACGCCCTCTACGCCGGGACCACTGCCAAACTCCAGAAAATACTCCAGCGTATACAGAGCGCATCCGCACGACTCGTCCTGGACATACCCCGACACAGCCACATCTCTGCCCACCTGAGGGACCTGCACTGGCTCCCCATCAGCAAGAGGATCACGTTCAGACTCCTCAGCCACGCACACAAGGCTCTCCACGATATGTGCCCCAAATACCTCAACAACCGACTCACGTTCTACACACCTACCCGCTAGCTTCGCTCCGCCAGCCTTGCCCTCGCCACCGTCCCACGGATCTGCAGAACCACCACCGGAGGAAGATCCTTCACCTACCTGGCGGCCTAGACATGGAACACCCTCCCCACCCACCTATGACTAACCCAGGACCATCTCTCCTTCAGGAAGCACCTCAAGACCTGGCTCTTCGAACAGTAGCGGCCCCTCCTCCCCCTCCCAGCACCTTGAGACCCTCGCGGGTGAGTAGCATGCTCTATAAATGGTATTGATTGATTGATTGTGTCCCCACAAATGTGACAAAGAAAAACATGACTAGCATTCCTCCATTGCAGGCTGACAATGCAGTTTTTAAACTACTAAGTCAACTTTGCTATTTAACCCCTTGGCAAAGCCAAAATCTTCGTTTACAGTATATATTTGTCACCTTTAATGCAGGCCTGCAGAGCTGTAAATTATAATATACAGATGGATATGTGTTTTATTAACTATACAAATCATGACAGTAAAAAACACTCATTGTCATTTGTAAGTTGGAAAAGCTGGTAAACTGATTGGTAAATATGGAGTTGCACACAAGCATCTCAACAATGCTAACTTCCAGATGGATTTTCAAGGAAACAAACAAATTATTACATTAAACCTGGCTTGTTGTTGAAGTTTAAAGTAATGTACCTTTTTCACATGTGGAAAATTGTCACTTTGCTGCCCAAAAGCTTCCAACAGTCATTTATAGTTGCATACAAGTTGCTGTCCTCGGGTAGCTTTCTGCCCTCCTGGGGACAGGTGTAAACGACTCGCCAGAACGGAAACAAAGGGCCTGGTAGGATCGCCAGAGTGGGTGTGGGCCCAAAAGGTGAGCTTCCTAAAAAAATATCCCTTTGAATGGCAAATTGTAGTGACACATTGAAGAGGCAACTCTTTAGTTTTAATAAATAGGCTGGCATCTTGGGCAGAGAGGGAGAAGCTTCTGTCAAATCATTTGTAAGTGGAAGTGTAGCCCCTGATAGCCACACATCTGGATTGGGGTAGGGAGCTCCACATACCACAAGAAGGGTTCTGCCATGTTGGGCGTGGGCAGAATAGTGCATTCTGGGCTAGCTAGATGACCTACATTGTAATCAGAATGGAGGGACCAGGTAGACCATTGGCTAGTTAGACGCCAAGTCCACATTGAGAATAATAGTGGCATCCCTAGCACTCAAATCACATCTGAACTAGAGATATCAGTGAAAAGGGGTGTCCTGCTGCTTTCCGGACCCAGCACAGAGAGGCTGAACCAAAGGTTGGCCTGCACCTGCTGCATCTTGGGTAGCAAAGAATGGACTGTGCCTCTAAAGTCCCGCTTGAGGAAAACTTGTCCCCAAGCCTCAGGCAGAGAAGGTGACTCCAGAGTCAGAAGCTGACCCCATATTACAGCAAAGGGCCACTAAAGCTGATATGCCTGCTCCTTTGAGAGCCCAGTGCCAGATTCCTTACTGCCTCTGGATGCTGAGATACAGCCTGGGAGAGAAAGTCCTGACCCTTAAAGTTGTGCCTTAATCTAAAGGACCCTGGTGTGCTGTTGAAGTGCTTTTTGGTTGCCCAGAAGTTACTGCAAGTTAAATGGAACCTTTTGTTGAGCTGAAACTGTAGAAGAGTAGACCTGTATACCATGATCCCTGAGGCCCAAGTTGCCCCTCGAATTTGTCAACAAAGAGGTGCCCACGGGAAGACCTCCAAAAACGATGCAACATAATTAGCATTCTTGAGCATCTTAAACATCCCATATCCCTTGCATCAGGAGCACTCTATTGGCTTCAATGATGGTATGCCCATAGGACATGGAACTTGATTGACGGCTGCTTACACTACGAAGTAGCTGTTCAACTGTAACTGACTGGTCCGTGTGACAGGCCCCCTGTTGGGGTTGGATCCCACAAGAGTGCCTTTTTTCAAGTTACTTAATTGTGGCTAAGCCAAGTCACAGTAAATTACAAAGATTGATTGCATTCAGTAAAAAACAGTGAATTATTTCTTTCTTTAACCGCATCGCTGCTGCGGAGATTTTTGCGCTGTGCGGCTTTTTTTGCAAAACCGCGTTACATGACGAGCTCAGCTAGTCATCAGCACACGCCACCCGTGGCTGATGACGAGCTGAGCTCGTCATCAGCAGCGAAGGGGTTAAAACTTCATACTTCCAAAACCCTCTCGTGGATTTTTGTTGTTGAGGTATCTATAGTAAGATAAAAATAAAACCTATTGTTATAAAAAATATGTTTTATTGTGCTATGTTTTCTTCAGTTGTATTAGTACTTCTTAAATGTTTACATATGTTCCTTTAATAAAGCATGACTTATCTGAGCCACAGCTACACAGGACCCAGCTGTGGATTTACAAACAAACCAAACTGGAATTATTAGGGAACTGTAACTGTATTATACAGCAAGGCTGTACAGCATGTAATACACCAATTTCCTCACAGAGAGCTACATGAATCTTTGGCCCAGCATCAACACTCCCTTGTTGAATTGACTTGGCAGGTTTGCAAAAATAATGGAGCGGTGCACTCCCAAGATACTATAAGATTAATAATGAAGCTTGATCAGTTCCTTCGCAGACAAAATCTTTATTTAGGTTCAATCCAAATGCGTAGACATGTACATCAGCCAACGTGTTTAATTCTTGAAAATAACTTTGTCAGGGCATGAAATGTATACAGTATAAATAACATTGGTCAGTATGTTCCTGATAGTCAAGGTGGCGTAGCACAGTGAGGTCACCGAAATGATGCATAGGCTGCAATGATAAGGGCCAGCAGTGGAGAGCAGAGAAAGTGAGGACCAACTTAGGGGTGGCTTATCATTTTTTCAAAGGCCTACCCAAGGTATTACTTTTTAAGGGTCAAGATTGCATTTTAAACCTACACAGACAGGTTACTGGTGGAAGGCCTGCGGTCATGTTTCACGCAGTCCCTTCAGTGATGGCACAATATGTGCTGGAGTACACTAGGTACATTTACCTTACACGCACAGGGTACACTTTGTACTATATGCTTGGGTCAAGTATGCCAATTAGGAGTGTAGCCAATATCAACACGTTTTGGGGTCCTCACTGGACAGTGTGCCCAAGTGTGCTGAGTCTAAAATCTAGCAATATGAACTAGCAAAAAATATGGGTGGCCATACAAGAGACACATTTATCTACACTTGGTGCAATTCTATAAATGGAGATGGTGGATTTGTTCTATATAGATATTTAAACATGCTTAGAATGTGGTGGGAGATATTAATATAATTGTGCAATCATGTGTCCTGAAATCTAAGTGATTCTGCATGGCCTTCTTGAGGTAAATAGAAGTGTCCATTAATTTCTTAAACATAATTCTCACATACTTGTGTAGAAAACTGGGGCCCTTAGGACATTATAGGTAAAAGGATAGCAAATGTTGAGAGCAAAGAATTTGGCTAGAATCTGATTTCATACTGTTGTCACCCCACAATTAGCCCCAGTATTAGCATCAATGAAGAAGCAGTGAAGTGCATTAATACAGTGCCATTACAGTGATATTTCATGCTATTTGTCAATTGGATCACAAAGGGCACCAGTCTTTCTCAGTTCTGGCCCTCCCTGCCTCTGTAACTCAAAGGGCGTTCATAGCATGTAAGGGATGTTTCTTGTTTATTCTGAGCATGGTTCACTGCATTAGCTCAATAGTTTTTGTATATAGCCACATGTGTCCCCACTGATCTGCAATGTCCTGCAGATGATGTTGTCCATTCCATGAGGGGGGAACTTTATTGTCAGCACTGCCATGGTGGAGGTGGAGCAGAGTTCACCAACTATCACACCTCCTCTAGGTGCCATTTCACTAAGCTTGTTGCACCCCCAGTGATATTCACACACACATAAGGTTTAGAGCTCCCTCGGTCCTCTTTAGGACCCCATACCATGACATCCACTTCATTTGAGTACCGGCTTAGATCATTGCCAATGTTATATGTCTATGTCATCATCAGCTTTCATTTGCTCTGTTCACTCTCGACCGGTACAAGAGCATGATTAGAGCAAAAAGGTGAAGAGTAACAGTCCCTGACTCAGCAATAATGGAGCCCAAGGATCGTGCAATTAACGAATTGTTAATACATCTATGATGTGTGCTGAGGATTTCTTTGTATATTTTGATGGCTGGCTTTGGCCGCTATTTTGGGGAGGTTGGTGGTTCTCCTCACCTTACAGCACTGTCTTCCAAATAAGTGGTTTTATGTACAAATACAAATGTTATTCTTCTGAGTGGCGCCAATATACCTAAGCATTATACCACTGTTCATTAGTTGTTGCACCCCTAAGGTAGGCCCTAGGTAGTCCACAGGGCAGGGCGCAGTGTAATTAAAAGGTTTAACATGTTGTTTCAGTTTTACATGTCATGGTAGAAAACAAACTCTTAAATTAATTTTTCACTTCTGTGAGGCCTACCTCTCCCATAGAATAATATTAGGTTGCCCTATTACATTACAACACTTCATTCTAAGTGCTAACTTTTAATTGGGAATGGGTAAGTGTTTCATGTGTGAGGATCTGTAATTAAAAAAGTTTCTTATGTTAAAGTGGATTTTAAAATACAATTTAAAAATGCCACTTTTAGAAATTTAACACAAGGAAATGATGGACGGAGCGCTGCAACTTTTCAGACACTCACCCCCAGTCACAGATCTGGGTTGAACTCATCATTGAACTTTAGCTCACTTCACCACCCCAGTTCAGCCACAGCTGTATGCAAATCAGTCTTGATCCTGTGCCTCATGGGAACAGTCCAGAGCAAACTGCTAAGTCATGTCTTCTCTGGACCGGGAACAAGCATCATGGGACGGGTTTCGGGCTAACAGCCCTCATCAGCCAGGTTAGCTTGATCCAGCATCAACAACTTAGCTGGCAGGGCATGCCCAGACATGGGTCCCTTGCTCACTTTGCCACTGGATTCAAGCTAGCCTGGCTGATGAAGGGAGTTACCCAGAAACCGGTCCCAGGATGCTTGTTTCCAGTTCAAGGAAAACCTCGCTTGTTAGTTCGGGCTGGACTATTCCCATAAGGCACAGGGTCAAAACTGATTTGCATACAGCTGGGGCTGAACTGAGGTGGTGAAGTGAGCTAAAGTTTGATGATGGATTTAACCCAGATCTGTGACTGGGGGTGAGTGTCTGAAAAGTGTCTGCGCTCCGTCCATCATCTCCTTCTGCTTACTTTTAGAAGTTTGGCATATTCCTGCCTTTCCTATTTGATGCCTGCAGCTTGTCTTATGTCATATGGCTGGTGTAGTTCACAGACCAGTACACTGTTAGAAATTGGGTTCTCCTAGTCAGCAGTCAGTCGCACAGACGGCAGTGAGGAGGAAGATGCTGCATCGCTGCCTTCGGTTCTCATCTGAACTGCTGCTCGTTGCATCGCTGCATTGCATTGCGGCCCTCGGTTATCTCTGAACCGCGGCTCCTGGCTGCGAGGAGGAAGATGCTGAACGCAGCTGCGCCTATAAGCAAAATATATCAGAATTCCCCCATGGCCTAACCTTCATTTCTCATGTGGCACATCTCACAGAAACTAGACAATTAGCCTTCAAATTAGTGCAGGAACAACAATATATTTTCTTTCATTAGATATTTTTTATTATTTAGTTTTTTCATTCATTAATCAAAATTATTTAAAACAGTTTTTTTCTTTTTTTGATCTTTTCTTGAGTGTATACATCAATTCATCACCATAGGTAATAATCCCATTAATTTAAAAGTGCAATGAAACATAACATGATTATTCCAAACTTTCAAAAGGTACCATATGTTTTACAAATTAAATAAAGAAACAACTAATACCCTATCTGGCACACACTATCTCACATACACACCACTCATTCATACACATCTACAAACTTCAAAACAATTTCTATGGTTGAGGTAACACGGTATGTAATTATGTTATTTCCACGCCAGGTCTACGTGCGTTTCGGTGGGTTCATACCACCTTCCTCAGGACCAACGCAGAAATGGTTTTATTCTTTCATCATCTTGTGTGTGAAACCTCAGATGTGGGTCTTGCCATGCTTGTGATGCGGCAATTAAAACGGAAACGGTGACTTATAACAACTTTCAAGTAAATTTAAGATCACTGACGAACTGTAGGAGTAGTAATATCATATATATTATACTATGTCCTTGTGACCTTGCTTATATCGGAGAAACTGGCAGGGAATTCCGCACTAGATTCAGTGAACATAAGTCGGCTGTAAAAATGAAGAAAACATCAGCACCGATAGTGCAACACTGCATAGATCTGAATCACAATGAAACCGAACTTCGGTGGTGCATCTTGGAAAAAGTACAATTTAGACTGGGCCAATCCATGGAACATACCCGTAAAAAACGGGAGAGTTACTGGATTTTTAATTTGGATAGTGTTTGCAGAGGACTAAATGAAAATATAGCGTAGTTTGTCACCAAACCCAAATAAATAGACAAACCCTATCTGCATTCACATTATACTGGTTCAGCAGGAAGTGATCCCCAATATAGTTTACCCATGCATTACCTGGATTTCTTCAGGTGATCATAGAACACCCATAACACATTTGAAGATAGTTTAGGTATGGAAGGTAATATAGAAACTATAAATACACTAATTGATATAAAATCTTATTTCAATTCATTGCGTTACGACATATAACTGCATTCCTGCTAATAATATGCCACAATTGCACATTAGAAATTCCTGAACCACAATGAGGCAGCTATATGACATTATATTTAATGTGAGTAATAGATGGGGGACAAAAAGAAAATAGGATGATATGCCAATAACACTCTCCGAGATATTAACACCATCCTGTTCCAATATGGCGCCCGCAGTCAGTCCGGAATGAGAATCACAACCATTTCTGGTATTCTGAGACCCTGCAATCATCCAATTCCAATATGGCGCGCAGAGTCAAACCGGAATGAGACATAACTGCTTCCGGCATCTCAAAATCGGTAATTGACCCAGGCGGTAAACATTGGAACCTATTTAAACCTGCACTGAAACCTTTGGAAACAACATCGGTTCTGGAGCGGGAGATCGGACAGGAGGCTCGTTGATGAGGCGGATATCGTTATAAACAGGTACGATGGGCACGTGAGAACTCTCTAAGCTAGATAGATTAACAATGCAGCTTACTTATTTAAACATTCTTGTTTAGTGTTCAACAATCTTGGTGTCTTTTACCAGTCCGGAATAATTATTATTATTATTAAAACTTTTATAGCGCGCTCTATTACCACGGGGTATCCTGGCGCAGTGAGTGATTTAACAGCAGGAGTGATAGATCAAGAACAGATCTGTTAGAGTGGAGCATTAAACAGATAAGTCTTAAGTTCTTTCTTAAAAACAGTAATGGTCGGAGAGGCTCCAAGGCACAGGGGTAGGGCATTCCAAGCAGAAGCTGCCTTAAATGAAATAGATTGGCCACCCAATCGGGTGAATTTGTATTTGGGAATGGCCAATTGGCATTGGTTGGCCGATCGTAGGGCACGGTTGGGAGTATAAAATGAGAACCGTTTCTGCAAATACGTCGGTCCCTGGCCATGAGCTGCTCTGAATGCCAACACAAGAATTTTAAACAAGATTCGGTGTGGCACTGGGAGCCAATGCAGACTTCGTAAGTGGCTCCGCACGCTCGACCTCCTGGGAAGAGAGAAAAGCAGACGTACTGCAGCATTTTGTATCACCTGAAGGCGATGAACCATGTACGCAGGCAAACCACTAAATAAGGCATTAGCGTAATCGAGCCGAGACAAAATCAGGGCTCGAAGAACAGTCTCCTTGGCTGCTCTGGGAAGAAGAGGAAAAAATCTTCTCAGGGCTCGCAAGGTACCAAAGCAGATGCCGGTCAATTTTTTAATATGGTCCGAGAACTTCAGGTCCTGACCGAACCAGACCCCCAAGTTCTTAGCTGGGCCTCCCATCGCATCAGGGCAGGGCAGGTCCGGGGGCCAAATCTGGTCCTTAAAGTTGTCAGGGAAAGAGCCAGCAAGACCTCTCATTAGCAATACCCGAAAAATACTCAATTTACAGAGTAGATAGAAAAACGAAACGGGGAGGAGGGTTAGCGATTATAGCGAAAGAAAGCCTCAGGATCAAGAGCTCCGAAAAAGGTAGCCACCCTGACTGTGAAACCATGACATTTCAAATTATGGTTACAAACAAGTATACCTTCAATGGGTTAATTATCTATAGACCACCAAATGCAAAAAAACCACTCATTGAATTACTAAGCCCCTTCCTTGAATCATGTGTAATGAACCAGGATTATACAATACTGGGAGACTTCAATTTGCACTTGGAGAAAACCTCAGACCCCCGAATCAACACCTTCATAGAGACAATGGCTAATTTTGATCTAGACCAAAAAGTCCATTCAGAAACACATGTAGCAGGACATACACTTGATGGGATCTTTACATCCTGCCAAAAACTAACAAAGGTAGAAGTCCATCCGATCGCATGGACAGATCATAATTTAGTGTCATTCCAGCTAGAGACTTTAGAGGACCTGGGAAAACCAACTAAAACTTCCAAGGGAGTCACCTATCCGAATTGGTCAAAAATAGACACTCAAATGTTAGTAGAGGTAATGAATTCCTCATCTCCAACTCTAGAAAGTGACAGCAATATAGCATGCACGCAATTCAACGACTGGCTAAAAACAGCCACTCAGATTTCCGTTCCACAAAAAAGAGCGACCTTTAAAAGGAAGTCACCTTCTCATCCCTGGTACTCGGAAGCTTTAAAAGCACAAAAACAGACCTGCAGAAGAGCTGAGAAAAAGTGGAGATCGCAATATGACCCCAAATTAAAGATAGACTATAAAAACGAACTGGCCACATATAAAAATCTGATAATCACAGAAAAAAGCAAATTCTTTGTACACAAAATAAATGAATCCAAGAATTCGAGCAAAGATCTGTTCACAGTAGTCAAAAAACTTGCCAAAATTGGAAATAATAATCCAGTAGATATATCATCTGACTTCTGTAACACTTTAGGCCACTTCTTCGTAAATAAAGTATCATCAGTGTATGAACTATTTAAAAACAATCAGAGTGACCATACAACTCAAAACCCCATAAACAATACAATACTAGACAATCAATCCAGCGGTACCCCATCCTTTAACTGGTCCTTACCCACAGTGGAACAAATCGCTAAGGAAGTAATGACAACCAACTCAGGCAGTCCCTTAGACCCATGTCCACCGAAAATATTTCAAATATGCCCTGAACAAATAGGACAAGCACTTCAAAAATTGTTTGAAGTAATTCTTAACACCAGCATATTTCCAAACGACTGGAAAACCATTTCAATCAGGCCACTACTGAAAAAAACCCATCTAGACAGTGAAGTCCCCAGCAATTACAGGCCCATAGCCAGGATTCCTTTTGTCGCAAAAGTGCTGGAGAAACTAATAAACAAACAGTTCTCACGGTACCTACTGGACAACAATTGGCTTGATCACTCTCAATTTAGATTCCGGGAAGGACACGGAACGGAATCAGCCCTCCTCACGGCCACTGAGGAACTTAGAAGCATACTGGACAGAGGAGAAAAGGCCGCCTTGGTGCTATTGGATCTCTCGGCGGCCTTCGACACGGTCAGCCACGAGATACTAATAAAACGCATTAGGGAAACCGGAGCCAGTGACCACGTGTGCAACCTCATCGCATCCTACCTCAATGAGAGGAAATTTACGGTTGAACTAGGAGAAGCAAAGTCAGACTCCTTTAAAGTACCATGCGGCGTCCCACAGGGCTCGTCATTAAGCCCAACACTTTTTAATTTATATGTGGCCCCCCTTGCCGAATTAATAAGAGAAAATGGCTTCACACCAATATCCTACGCTGACGACACACAAATCGTCATCTCTATAGGCAAAGACAGTAAAGTAACAGCCAATAACTTCCAACTATGCATGCTAAAAATCAGTCAATGGATGCAACAAAATTGCCTCAAACTCAACGGAGAAAAGAGTGAGGTAATGATTCTAGGAGGTAACGCAGATATCTGGTCCCCAGACTGGTGGTCTCCTGAACTGGGAATAAGACCAGAACCCTCTGAGAAAGCTAAAAATTTGGGAGTCATGATAGACACCAAACTAACATACGAAGCCCAAGTAAACAAACTGGCATCGTCTTTCTGGCTGATACTAAAAATGATTAGAAAAATTCTCCCATACCTGCCTCAAGACACACGCAGAACGGTAGTGACAGCCCTGGCACTGTCTCGACTGGACTACGGTAACGCATTGTATGCCGGAGCCAGAGTAAAAATCATGGAAAAAATGCAGCGACTCCAGAATGCAGCGGCTCGACTGATACTGGAAATCCCAAAGTTTCAGCCTATCAGTCACAAACTAGAGACACTCCACTGGCTACCCGTAGCCAAAAGAGTCAAGTTTAAAACACTGTGCTTGACCTACAAGGCACTGCAGGGCAAAGGCCCTCAATTCTTGAAAACTCACCTGAAGCACTACGAACCATCAAGGCTTCTTAGATCAGGTAAAAAAAACTGATAGTGATACCCAAGTACAAACGATCAAACTGGGGAGGAAGAAGCTTCTTCGTGCATGCGGCACGGACATGGAACTCACTGCCACTTGATGTAAAAAACAGCCCAACTCTGGAGATTTTCAGAAAGAGAATCAAGACCTGGCTTTTCACCGCATAAATATCTACTAACTCCAGACTTGCACCGGAAACTGGACAATTCACAGCGCCAAGACACCTACGGGCATTCGTGCGCTTTAGAAATAGTCAAATCAAATCAAATCAAATCAAATCAATCAAAGAACAGGACCTCGGACTTGTCTTCTTTGCACTTAAGTTGGACTTGTGCAAGCCACCGAAATACTTCCGACAAACAATGCTGGACTGCCGATGGATCGGACACACCCTTAGGCCAGGTGAATAGCAGCCGTGTGTCGTCTGCGTAGGCTATTATCTTGGCTCCCAGCTGTTCCGCCAGATTAAGTAAGGGGGTCATATAGACGTTAAACAATGAAGGGCTTAACGTAGAACCTCGGGCCGAAGAGTAGGGGGGCATCCAGACCTGCTGAGTTCTGTCGCTCAAAAACGATGACAACCAATCAAGGGCCAACCCTGAAATGCAGACGGCTCGCAGTCTTGCAATAAGCAAGGCATGGGGCACCGTATCGAAGGCAGCAGAGAGGTCCAGTAGAATCAGGACCGCTCTGCCACACCCGTCCAAGCACTCTCGAACTGCCTCCGAGACCTCGACTAGTGCTGTCTCGGTACTGTAGGCCGCTCTGAACCCTGACTGAGCAGGGTGTAGGGCGTGAGAGGACTCAATGAAACTATCTAGCTATTTAAAGACCACCTTCTCACACACCTTCGCCAGAGCTGGCAGCAATGAGATGGGCCTATAGCTCGATGGCATTGATGGGTCTAGACCAGCCTTTTTTAACAGAGGGAGCAGTTTTGCCTCCTTCCAACTTCTCAGAATCAAGGCCGTGGAAAGGGAGAGGTTGGTGATCTGAGTCACCTCTTGATTAATGATATCCGCTATCCCTCTCAAAACCCTGGCCGGGCAGGGGTCCGAAGGGGATCCGGACTTTAACGCTGCCAGGATTTGCCGTATGTCCGATTCCGAGGCCGGTTACTTGGGGTTACTTTAGTAAGATGCACATGGGGTAACTGAAACCCGCAACGCGCCACAAACATCTTAAGCATAGTAATGATCCTAGAGGGCAATTATATACACCGATGCAATTTTTAGCACGCTCGTGTCAGCGTAAAACATGTACACTGTAAGGTGGGATTTGAAGTTAACTCTTGAAGATTATACTTAGAAGAAGAGACCGTGTTAGTCGTATAATGTGTAAGTCCAATAACTAAACTGACAACACAGGGAGAAATCGACCATTCCTTTAACTCTTGCCTGTACGCTCGATATCAAAAACTAGGTGTATTAAGGTGGCCCTTGTTGGTATCCTTGAAAGATATATTAAAAAGAAGATAGACGACCACACGCTGCTATAATACACTGTATGCTATGACATTAGATGAGACAACTTAATTATACAAAAATGCTTTTTTAAATTATACACAGTGACAACTTGGATACTGAAATACTGAATAGATGGACAGGTTGGAATATACAGGAAATGGAAGAATAATTAAAATCGCCACCTTGTATAAATTGGATTAAGGTGAGTAGTCAAATGAACTTACGACATACAATATGTATGTAAGTACATGCAGTGTAAGAGTACATTTTGCACCTATATATATTTTCTCAGGGCAACCACAAGAAGAGTAATAAGAATAAACTCGCCCCTGCATCCCCCTCACAGAGACAAAAGTACTGGCTTTTAAGTGGCACTAATATTTTGATGAATGTGAGTTAAGAATTTTGTTTAGACTGTTATGAGTATCCAATGTAATAGAAAACAGTATCTATAGTCTAAATATCCTTCTATCTAGAACGTCCACCATAAGAAATCTGACTAATATAATCGTGAAAACTGCATATGAAAACAGAAATGAGAAGCAGTCCAACATGAATGCATGTGTAATAGTTCTTTGTTAAGAATAATCCTCCCTGCTCACATAACAGTAATGTATATTCACTAAGCTGTATAAAAGACCCTTGATATATACATATTTACCACACAGATGCCGCTGTAATACCCCTAAAGGAGAAATAAAGAATGAATAACCTTTACTTCTAAATAGACTACACAACGCCCGGTGTTTATCTAGCCTAAGGTGAGATCACAGATTAAAATTCAAGGAATAGCAACCACCCTGGAACTTAAAAACAGAGTGTATTACAAATAATGTTATACACCTGTTATACCCTTTGAGAGTTAAACTTCAGCTGATTACGATAAAAACTTCAAAACAGAGGAATAGTCTGTTCATGTCCCTTAACCTATACTTTAGCTTTAAATCTCAGAATAACTTGGGTCATGTATTTATTTGGTGCTACCGACTTTTTGGTGTAACTAGATGTCTCTGAATTAATGTTTAAGTGATTTTTATAAATGAAATAGATTGTATTAAATCATAAGTCCTTCATTTCAGTGCTAAATATTAGGTATGTTACAATGTATTTGTAATTTTAGGTACCCTGCACACACAAGATGATGAAAGAATAAAACCATTTCTGAGTTGGTCCTGAGGAAGGTGGTATGAACCCACCGAAACGCGCGTAGACCTGGCGTGGAAATAACATAATTACATACCGTGTTACCTCAACCATAGAAATTGTTTTGAAGTTTGTAGATGTGTATGAATGAGTGGTGTCTATGTGCCAGATAGGGTATTAGTTGTTTCTTTATTTAATTTGTAAAACATATGGTACCTTTTGAAAGTTTGGAATAATCATGTTATGTTTCATTGCACTTTTAAATTAATGGGATTATTACCTATAGTGATGAATTGATGTATACACTCAAGAAAAGATCAAAAAAAGAAAAAAACAGTTTTAAATTTTTTTTTTATAAATGAATGAAAAAACTAAATAATAAAAAAATATCTAATGAAAGAAAATATATTGTTGTCCCTGCACTGATTTGAAGGCTAATTGTCTAGTTTCTGTGAGCTGTGCCACATGAGAAATGAAGATTAGGCCATGGGGGAATTCTGATATATTTTGCTTACATGTGCAATCCCCTCTTTTCCCTGGTCAATAAAATAGTTATAGAGGGGGTCCCAATTCTCATATTAGTATATTCACGGTTTTTTAACTGTGGGATATCCAACTGGAACTAAGAAAGGAACTAGTTTCCCTTTGGAGTCATTTTGACATTACCAAGAGACATCAGTGTACCAGGTTACTAGCGCCGAAGAAGTCAAGGCCTTTGAGTACTTTAACCCAATGGTATTCGCTTAAAAAAAAGGAAAAAAAAACTCCCCTAAACAAAATTCTTCAGGAATCTCTCATAATTATGGACAAACTCGAGACGTTTGGTTTCTCAGACGAAGAATTTAGTTCCTTATTAGGATTAGTAACTGATGGAAATAATCCTACCCCCACTACATTGGGATATAATAGTGAGTGGCAAAATCTCTTAAATCTAAAAAAGAAAATGAAACGCATAGAATCACATGCATTTTACATGCTTTCATATCTTAAAGAAGGAGTCATTCCATCTGGCCTGAGGGTTCCTAATGCTCCCGCTTTATTCATTGAAGTCCGCAAATTCCTTGAGCGGTGGTCACTGATTTCAAACCGCTGCTCCAGGGATTGGATGATGTTAATCATCGAAACCGTGAAAGACCATCTGACAGCTCTTAGTAAAGAAATTCAAGAGTTGGAAGACAAGTTACAGACTTCTAGTGCAGTTGATGATGCTAAAAACAAACTTGAAAAAATACAATCAGAAATGAAAGATTTTGACACCTACTCAACTAATAAAAAAACTGATACATTAAAAAAGGATGTACGTTGGTTTACAAAAGAAAAAATCTACCCGTACTTAAACCCCAACTACTATCAGGGAGGACATCAGGCCAGCTACAACCCTAATTATGATAACACATACAAGAGAAACTATACTAACTTTTCAGATACCGGCTCCTCTGACTCTGACCCAGATAACTATCAGGACTCAGGGAGAGGACGGTACAATACTAGACCAACCTATAGGGGAAGACAAGGATACCAAAATACCCATACTCGGGTTTTTTTATCGAGAGGCCCGTACAGGGGAAAGAATGTACACTGGCAACAGGACAGGGGAGGACACCAAACGATGAGCCCTCAACCTCAGCAAAGGTATGTGAAAACGAGAAATCAACAATACTGGTGGTAGACCCAATGGAATACAAGAATAAAGACAAAATAAAAGATACAATGCCAATCTACAACTTATCATCCTCTGAGTTGAGTAGTGAAGAAATGTCTGTCCTAAATCGAGGTTTATCATTTGTTCCTTGTACTCCATTGAATAAATTTAAACTTCATGAGGTTTTGTTCGCATTCTTCAGGAAAGTGAGACTTAAAAAATTCTTTGAAAGTAGAACACGAGAAGAGGAAAATTGAAATCTCTCAGGGTGCAAACCACCATCCAGTTTCACACCTACTTTAGATGTCGTGGGGCCAGAAGTTCAAATTTTTGAATGGATGGTATTACAAGACATCACACGTCTTCTTACTGGCACTAACAAATCAAACTTCAATTTATCAAAACAAGAAAATCTAGCCCTCAAAAATATTGAAAAGAACCCAAACTTGATAATAAAACCTTGTGATAAAGGTGGGGGTATAACGGTTTTTGATAAAAGCGAATACAATAAAAAAATGTTGGAGATGTTGAGTGTTGAAGAACACTATAGGCAGGCTCATCCAAGGGAACTGCAGCGACTCAGTGTAACTATAAGGGAAATCACAAACACTGCATTTGAAGAGGGATTCATATGCGAAGATGAACTCATTTCTTTAAATAAAACTTGTCCGGCAATCCCAGCTTTATATGGCTTGCCGAAGACGCATAAAAATGAGATTAGTCCCCCCATGGACCAATCATTTCGACAATTGGGTCGAATACAGAGCCCCTCTCAAAGTATGTGGACAAATTCCTGTGCCCATTGACACAGAAATACGAATCCTTTGTCCGTGACACGGGGGATATGATCGTTAAAATAGAGGGAACCAGATTTGATGCGGCCACCGATATGCTTGTAACGCTTGACATTGAGGCGTTGTATACCAACATACCTCAGTGTCAGGCGTTGCAAGCAGTATCATCCCTGTTACAGAGATATCCTGACAATTGAGCGGATAGATTCATCTTGCAGTGCCTAGAAGTTGTCCTGCTAAATAATTACTTTGATTACATTGGTGCCCTTTACAAACAGGTGAAGGGCACCAGCATGGGGGCTTCTTGCGCGCCGAGCGTAGCGAATGCCTACATGGGAGAATGGGAATTGAGACATGTATACAATGAAGTTGCCCCTTTTTTTGAGAATGTTTTTTTATGGCGTTGATTTATTGACAAATTTTTTTTTGTTTGGCACGGCACTGAGACCCAATTGAATGACTACATACTTTGGCTTAACTCTAGCAATCCCAATTTGAAGTTTACCTCCAAATACCACACAGACAAGGTGGAGTTCCTTGACATTGAGATAAACGGCAGCAGTGGAACCCTAGAAGTGAGTCTATAGAGGAAATCCACGGCCAAGAATACGATCTTTCAATATGGAAGTTTCCATCCACATTGCCAAAAGGATTCAATCCCCTTTGGCGAATTCCTCAGGATACGTCGCAATTGTACCAACCTGATTGAATACCAATGCCATGGGGAGGAACTTAAAACCAGACTGCTCAAAAGAGGTTACCCTCACCGACTGATCCGACAAGCTTTCAAAAGAGCAAAGTATTATGATTGTGACTCCTTACTGAGCGGTACAAAAAGGAAATCCACAGATCGCATCACCTTCGTCATCAACCACTCCGCACTGAATTACAAAATCAAAAACATAATTAATAAAAATTGGAGTATTTTGGAAACAGAGGAGAGTGAGAGTTTTGGACCTAAACCCCTAGTGGCATATAGGAGGAATAAAAACTTAAAAGATCGGTTGGTCCATACGAGGAACAAACAAAAAACAGGGAACCTTCAGACATCCCTAACAGGACAGAACCCTGTGCTCGGCAACCACAGATGTGGGTCTTGCCATGCTTGTGATGCGGCAATTACAACGGAATCGGTGACTTATAACAACTTTCAAGTAAATTTAAGATCACTGACGAACTGTAGGAGTAGTAATATCATATATATTATACAATGTCCTTGTGTCCTTGCTTATATTGGAGACACTGGCAGGGAATTCCGCACTAGATTCAGTGAACATAAGTCGGCTGTAAAAATGAAGAAAACATCAGCACCGATAGTGCAACACTGCATAGATCTGAATCACAATGAAACCGAACTTCGGTGGTGCATCTTGGAAAAAGTACAATTTAGACTGGGCCAATCCATGGAACATACCCGTAAAAAACGGGAGAGTTACTGGATTTTTAATTTGGATAGTGTTCGCAGAGGACTAAATGAAAATATAGCGTGGTTTGTCACCAAACCCAAATAAATAGACAAACCCTATCTGCATTCACATTATACTGGTTCAGCAGGAAGTGATCCCCAATATAGTTTACCAATGCATTACCTGGATTTCTTCAGGTGATCATAGAACACCCATAACACAGTTGAAGATAGTTTAGGTATGGAAGGTAATATAGAAACTATAAATACACTAATTGATATAAAATCTCATTTCAATTCATTGCGTTACGACATATAACTGCATTCCTGCTAATAATATGCCACAATTGCACATTAGAAATTCCTGACCCACATTGAGGCAGCCATATGACATTATATTTAATGTGAGTAATAGATGGGGGACAAAAAGAAAATAGGATGATATGCCAATAACACTCTCCGAGATATTAACATCATCCTGTTCCAATATGGCGCCCGCAGTCGGTCCGGAATGAGAATCACAACCATTTCCGGTATTCTGAGACCCAGCAATCATCCAATTCCAATATGGCGCACAGAGTCAAACCGGAATGAGACATAACTGCTTCCGGCATCTCAAAATCGGTAATTGACCCAGGCGGTAAACATTGGAACCTATTTAAACCTGCACTGAAACTTTTGGAAACAACATCGGTTCTGGAGCGGGAGATCGGACAGGAGGCTCGTTGATGAGGCGGATATCGTTATAAACAGGTACGATGGGCATGTGAGAACTCTCTAAGCTAGATAGATTAACAAGGCAGCTTACTTATTTAAACATTCTTGTTTAGTGTTCAACAATCTTGGTGTCTTTTACCAGTCCGGAATAATATACTTGGGGTTACTTTAGTAAGATGCACATGGGGTAACTGAAACCCGCAACGCGCCACAAACATCTTAAGCATAGTAATGATCCTAGAGGGCAATTATATACACCGATGCAATTTTTAGCACGCTCGTGTCAGCGTAAAACATGTACACTGTAAGGTGGGATTTGAAGTTAACTCTTGAAGATTATACTTAGAAGAAGAGACCGTGTTAGTCCTATAATGTGTAAGTCCAATAACTAAACTGACAACACAGGGAGAAATCGACCATTCCTTTAACTCTTGCCTGTACGCTCGATATCAAAATCTAGGTGCATTAAGGTGGCCCTTGTTGGTAACCTTGTAAGATATATTAAAAAGAAGATAGACGACCACACGCTGCTATAATACACTGTATGCTATGACATTAGATGAGACAACTTAATTATACAAAAATGCTTTTTTAAATTATACACAGTGACAACTTGGATACTGAAATACTGAATAGATGGACAGGTTGGAACATACATGAAATGGAAGAATAATTAAAATCGCCACCTTGTATAAATTGGATTAAGGTGAGTAGTCAAATGAATTTACGACATACAATATGTATGTAAGTACATGCAGTGTAAGAGTACATTTTGCACCTATATATATTTTCTCAGGGCAACCACAAGAAGAGTAATAAGAATAGACTCGCCCCTGCATCCCCCTCACAGAGACAAAAGTACTGGCTTTTAAGTGGCACTAATATTTTGATGAATGTGAGGTAAGAATTTTGTTTAGACTGTTATGAGTATCCATTGTAATAGAAAACAGTATCTATAGTCTAAATATCCTTCTATCTAGAACGTCCTCCATAAGAAATCTGACTAATATAATCGTGAAAACTGCATATGAAAACAGAGATGAGAAGCAGTCCAACATGAATGCATGTATAATAGTTCTTTGGTAAGAATAATCCTCCCTGCTCACATAACAGTAATGTATATTCACTAAGCTGTATAAAAGACCCTTGATATATACATATTTACCACACAGATGCCGCTGTAATACCCCTAAAGGAGAAATAAAGAATGAATAACCTTTACTTCTAAATAGACTACACAACGCCCGGTGTTTATCTAGCCTAAGGTGAGATCACAGATTAAAATTCAAGGAATAGCAACCACCCTGGAACTTAAAAACAGAGTGTATTACAAATAATGTTATACACCTGTTATACCCTTTGAGAGTTAAACTTCAGCTGATTACGATAAAAACTTCAAAACAGAGGAATAGTCTGTTCATGTCCCTTAACCTATACTTTTGCTTTAAATCTCAGAATAACTTGGGTCATGTATTTATTTAGTGCTACCGACTTTTTGGTGTAACTAGATGTCTCTGAATTAATGTTTAAGTGATTTTTATAAATGAAATAGATTGTATTAAATCATAAGTCCTTCATTTCAGTGCTAAATCTTAGGTATGTTACAATGTATTTGTAATTTTAGGTACCCTGCACACACAAGATGATGAAAGAATAAAACCATTTCTGAGTTGGTCCTGAGGAAGGTGGTATGAACCCACCGAAACGCGCGTAGACCTGGCGTGGAAATAACATAATTACATACCGTGTTACCTCAACCATAGAAATTGTTTTGAAGTTTGTAGATGTGTATGAATGAGTGGTGTGTATGTGAGATAGTGTGTGCCAGATAGGGTATTAGTTGTTTCTTTATTTAATTTGTAAAACATATGGTACCTTTTGAAAGTTTGGAATAATCATGTTATGTTTTGTTTTTTTTCAGAACAAAATTTTATTTTCATGTACTGACATTACACAGAGCATAAGGACATCGTCCCACATCACAACGCAGGACCAATGAGCATAAGCAGATAGAAAAAAGGGTATGCATTCAGTACAAGCATTATTGCATTAAACCCCCAACCCCCCAACCCCCAACTCCCTAACTCCCCTGACCCAACCCCGCCCCCCACCCAGCGTCTGCTAATCTCAAGGCATAGAGTATAACAATAGCCAGTGTGCGCACTCCCTGTCGCCCAGGGTACAGTAGTTAAAGGTCTTCCCCAATGTCCTGGGCCATCGGTGGTTCCAGCCACAGTCCCCTGTAGTCCGCCCATCTTTTCCATATCTTAAAGTGCTTCCGGGGGCATCCCCTGGCCTCAAAGATCGGGCGCTCCAGTCCCATGCAGAAGTCCAATCCCCGTCTCCAAACCTCCAACAAAGGGGCCCTGGGGTCCTTCCAGGCCCTGGCTATATCCCGCTTGGCTACAGTAAGGCCTAGGACCAGTAAATGACGCTTGTATATGTTGCCTCCCACCTGTTCCATAACATGAAGCAAGCCAAGTTGCGGTGATCGGGGAAGGTCCCAGCCCAGAACCTCAGCCAAACAGTCCCAGACCCCCACCCAGTACCTGGCCAAGTTCGCACACGACCACACAGTATGGACAAACGTTCCAATCTCCCGGCCACATCGCAAGCATTCGGGGGAGGCAATCAGACCTGCTTTCCACAACCGCTCTCTGGTGAAGTAGGCCCTATGTAAGTATTTAAACTGAATAAAGCGGAGGCGCACAGCAATGGCCGCCCCCTTAGGGGCCTCCAGGGCCTCTCTCCAGTCCTCCTCTTCGAACGCACCAAGATCTCTCTCCCATGCAGTACGCAACCCATCAAGAGAGGAGGAGCAGTGCGTGACCAGAGTATGGTATATATTGGAGATCTTTTTCTCCTCTAGCTCCCCCATGAACACCTTGGCCTCCAGGGGGCTGAACTCGGGCAGAGATTCCAAGCCCACCAGGGAGGGAGATAGTGCATGACGCAATTGCAAATATTTAAAGAATTGAGTTTTGGGCATGTCATATTCCTCCCTCAACATCTGGAAAGACTTAAGGGTGGTGCCCCTCATGACGCTACCGAGCGAGGAGATACCGATATCGTCCCAGCCCCTGAATCCCTGTAGGGACGCCAGCGCCGGGAGACGGCCGTTCTGCCACAGCGGGGTCTCCCTCGTCAATCTGTTCCACCATCCCATACGGCGCAGGGCAGCGCGCCACACCCGGAAGACCACCTGAGTGACCATGGGGAGTCGTTTCCTGATAGCCGCCGAATAAAGAATGGTGTGGATCGTGTCTGGGTCCATCAGGTACCGCTCCAGGGCATAAGTCGGGTCGCCCCGATCCCCATACCACCATTCGTTGAGCACCAGCAGGTGCGCCGCCTGATAGTAAGATAAAATGTCTGAGGTGGCCAGGCCCCCGCAGTACGTAGAAAGAAAGCAGGTGCGGAGAGCCACTCTCGCCACTCCCCCAGCCCAAAGGAACTGACTTAGAGCGGTGTTCACTTGGCGAAACCACTGCGGCGCAATGGGGTATGGGTGGTTCTGCAGCTGGTACAGAAGGCGCGGCAGGGCCACCATTTTAAATATCGCCGACCGGCCATATATGTTCAGCGGCATTCTGGACCAGGTTTTTATGTCCGAACGCACCCTGTCCCACACAGGTCCCACATTGCGCTCCCACGCCAAGTCCGGGACATCTGTAAGAAAGATACCCAGGTATTTGAGGCCACCCGCCGCGCTCTGCAGTGTCAAGGCCCAATCACCCGGCCTCTCCCCACCGCCCAGAACCCACAGCTTGGACTTCCGCACATTCAGATGCAATCCTGAAATCTCCCCGAAGATTTTCATTATCTCCAGGACCCTGGGTCCGGACCTATTGAGGTCCGTGAGGAAGAACAGGACATCGTCGGCGTAGAGCGCAATACGGTCGGATGGGCCCATGTCCCACTCCAGTCCCCGGAGTTGCGCATCCATCCTCACCCACGCCGCTAGAGGCTCCATGGCCAGGGCGAATAGGCAGGGGGAGAGGGGGCATCCCTGCCTGGTGCCCCGTCCGATGGGGAAGGACGCGGACGCCGCTCCCGCCACCCGCACCGACGCGGTCAGGTCTGTATAGAGCAAGCTCAAGTACGAGAGGAAGACCGGCCCGAGATTAAGGCGGGACAGTAGTGCCCTAAGGTACACCCAGCTGAGAGAGTCAAAAGCTCGGTCGATATCTGCCAGGAGGAGCGCCGTTGGGATCCCGGCGGCCCGGGCTGTCTCCACCACCACCTGCGCCCGGCGAATGTTGTGCCGAGTTGCTCTATGGGGCATAAACCCCGCCTGATCAGGGTGTACTAAGTCAGTGATGTACGGGAGAAGGCGGTTGGCCAAGGCCTTGGCCAATATTTTCGCCTCGAAATTTAATAGGGAAATCGGCCTGTACGAAGAATGCTGTTCCGGGGGCCTCCCTGGCTTACAGAAGACAACAATTTCTGCGTGTCGCCAATCCGCTGGTAGGTGTCCACTCTCCCTGGCCGCCTCCAGTGCCAACTGGTAGCGCCCCTCCAGCTGGATGTGAAAGGTCTTCATAAACTCGCACGGAAATCCGTTCGGTCCCGGGGCTTTGCCGGTGTTCAATTCCCCAAGCGCCGTGCCCAGTTCCTCCAAAGAAAGGGGAAGGTCCAGCCGGTCCCTGGCCTCCTCAGGGAGTGCGCGCGGTGGGATATCTGTCAAGAATTTGACTATATCTTCCGCAGGGAGGACCTCACGGGGGGCGTAAAGATCGGCATAATACCTCGCGAATCTGGCAGCTATGGCTTCAGGGGCCGCCAATTGGACACCTTGGTCATCCCAAATGCCCGGCAGAGCCTGGGGCCGGAAGGTGTGCTGGCAAAGTCTATATAGCATGGTACTGGATTTATCCCCCCATTGATAGATCCTGCTCTGAGTGGCCAGCCAAAGCTGGCGCGCCTCATTGTGTAGCAGGGAGGAGTACAACTGCTGTGCCTGTAGGAGCGGCCCCACCGCCTCGTCCGTGTCTCTCACGGTACAGTCCCTCTCCAGGTCCCGAACCCGCCCCGCCGCCTCATCCACCTCTCGCAGATGGGTCCTTCGGGCCTCCGCACACCAGGCAATGTCTACCCCCCTGAGCACCGACTTCATCGCCTCCCACTGGGTGGCGGCGTCGACCTCCGGCCCGCCATTCTCTGTCCAATAATCGGAGATAGACTCGCGCAAGTGCGTGCGGTATCCATCCTGCTGTAGGTGCCACGCGGACTGGCGCCAGCGAAAGGGCTGTCGCCTCCTGTCCAGCAGCAGGTCAAGGGACACGGGGGAGTGGTCCGAGACGCCACGGGGGAGTACGGCCGTGGTAGCGACCCTCGACAGCCAAGGAGTCGGTACGAACAGGTAGTCTAGCCTAGAGAAGGACTTGTGCACAGCCGACACATAGGAGTATTCTCGGCGTAAGGCATGCTGGTAGCGCCATGTATCGGTCCAACCCATGCCCTGTGCTAGGCCATGAAGCCTCGTCGGCGCCACTGTCTGGGGTTCCCTACCGGGCCTGTAGCGATCCATCTGCCCATCCATCACATCATTCCAGTCTCCTCCCACAATCGCCAATACATCCGGGATATCGATCCATACTTCGAACAACTTCTCAATAAGGGCATCTTGCAGCGGGGGCGGGGCATACACACTACCAAAGACCATCGGCTCATTCCCAACCATTCCTTTAACAAATATGTACCTACCATGTGCATCGACCCAATGTGTTTCGTGGACATATGAGAGCCTTCGGTGTATCAGGACCGCCACCCCCCGGGACCCCCTTGCAAACCCGGCATGAAACACCTGTTGATATCCATATCTCTGTAAACTAAGGGTCTTGGTGCCCTGAAGGTGCGTCTCCTGGAGGAGGAGGACATCCGCCCCCTCCCTCTTTCCCAGCTGTAGCACCGCCCCTCGCTTAATTTTATCCAGCATCCCCCGGACATTCCAGCTCACCACTCGCAATTTTGCCCTTGGTAGGCCTGACCTTTGGTGATCAACCATTGTCAATGGGGAGGAGATGTAAGGACCCGGGCTCTCGGAGCCACACACACACACAAGAAAGTAGCCTAAGGAATGCAGACACAGCGTCACCCTCCCCTACCCCCCCAACTACCCCAACCCCAACCTGTCCCCCAACCAATCTCCCCAACTGCCCCCCTCCCCCCCCCTATACCTCACCAAACATTGAAGTACCTGTCGCGATATGGGCGGCTTCGGGCCCAAAACAGAGCGCCCAAAGCCTACCATACCAATGGATCCCGAACACCCACTTACTCTAAAGCTTCCCCCCTCCCCCTATCCACTCCCAACTATGCAGGAGGCTAGCAGCCCCTGTATCGGGGCACCCCGAACCCGTCCCAAAGTCCGAACCTGTTGCGGGACAGTTAGAAAACGTAACAGTTAGCACATGATGCAGTCTTCAGGTATGCAATGCCCCGGTGGAGCCACTTCCCTCGCCGGAGCGGCTGGTATCCGCAGGCGGTCAGGACCACCCATTGCACCTCATCCACTGCCCCCCGGATTGTCCGGATCAGCTGGCTCAGCGGTACTGCGCCCAGTGTTGGAGGCGTTGCGGCGCCTGGACCTGGACTTCCTACTCTTCCGGCTACGGTCCTGGTGGTCACTTTGGGTTTGCGATGAATCACTCGTGTGGCCCGGATCGAGGCCCGGTTGGGGATGCGGCCTGACCCTCACGGTCTCATCCGTCCACCTGAAAACATCTTCCGGCGTTTCAAAGAAGTGAGTTTTAGACTGGAAGACCACCCGCAAGCGGGCCGGATAGAGTAAGGAGTACTGTATCTTTAGGCCCCGAAGTTTAGCCTTGGCGGCCAGGAAGGAGTGTCTCTGTTGCTGCACCATCTTGGTGTAGTCGGGGAAGATCATGATCTTGTGGGATTCAAATGAAAGAGAGTCCTTGGCCCTCGCCTCTCGCAAGATAACGTCTCGATCGTGAAAGTTCAGAATCCTGGCGATCACCGGCCTTGGTCGTTCACCTGTCGGCGGTTTCTGCACCAGGGCCCGGTGCGCGCGTTCAACCACGAAACAGCTGGACAGGGTATCCGGAGGGAGCCAGCTCTCCAGCCATCGGGAAAGGAAGCGTCCCATGTCCCCCCTCTCACAATCCTCCGGAAAACCCACAAAGCGAAGGTTGTTCCTGCGCGCCCGCCCTTCGGCGTCTTCCACCCTAAGTGCTAGACCCTTCTGGATACTCTCCATCGCCGCCATTTTCTTCTTCAGGGTCCCGACATCGTCCTCCACTACTGAGACCCTGGACTCTGCCTCAGTTATGCGCGCCACTGCGTTGCGCAGGTCCTGCCTTAGGAGTGTCACATCGGCCCCAACAGCCCCAATCTTAGCATCCAGCATGTCTCTCGACTGGGTGATAGCTGCCATCAGCGCCGCGTTGTCCGGCCCCGGTCCCTGGCCGCCCTGCGCTCCGGGGCCGCCATGTGGCTCCGTGAATTTGTCAATGGGCCCCTGCTTAGCGGGCCCTCCTCCCCCTCTGGTCATGGCCAAGGCTGAGTCCGGCCAAGTTGTCCCCAAATGCGCCGGCGGCTGCTGACGGCGGGGCAACCTTCACCCCAACAGCAATCAAGGACAGGGCACCCTCACCAGCGATGGCCTCTTCACGCCCCCGGCTGCCGTACACTCCAGGTATTAAGTGGGGGGGTGTCCTCCAGACGCGACTCCGCCGACCCTCGCAGGCCAGGTCCCAGCGCGCGCAAGCCTCTCCCGGGGCACCTTCCCCTCTATGCCTGCTTGCTTCGGTGCACCTCGTGTGTCCCTGCGGCTGTCAAGGAATCCCCCAGGTCCGGCAGTCTGGGCCAGGCCCCCAATGACCCCCCCGGGCACAGCGTCCCTCAGCAGTCACCACATCACCATTTGTGGGGGGGGGCGGGGGGTCAACACTCACTGTTCGTCTGGTCTTGCTGCGGGTCGGCACCAGGTCCACGCCGGGCACCCCCAATGCGGCACGGGCCACTGCAGTCCAGGCCCCCGGGCCCCACCGCTCCGGCGATCCCCGAAATGGGAAGGACAGCAGACCAGGCAGGGCTCGTCACTGGCCCCTCGGTCCCCGGGGCTCCCAGGCGCCCGCACCTCCGGGCCAAGGATCTGTGTAGGCGATTTCAGGCAGGGGTCGCCAAACTCGAGGCCCCGGTCCTCCAAGGCCAGGTAGGCCGCAATGTCGCCGTTGCGCTCCCCAGCACCAGTTCACCTCGCTTGCTCTGTGTGGAGGGGCAGGGGAGCCCGTGATGGTCCGCCTGCTGCAGGCTGCGCCGGATCGTGGCAGGAAAGCGGCGCCGCGGACCCCCGGACAAGTTCTTCGATCCGGGTGCGCCAAACTCGAGGCCCCGGCTTGTCCGACCTGCTCTAGGCCGCCCGCCGCTCCAGCTCACCACACCACCAGGAAGGGTCTCGGCTCGCCAGTCCCGGCACCGGAATGCACCCCGAGTCATCCGCTACCTGCGCCCCAACTCTGATATGCTTTTCGGATCCGGGGGCCAGGAGAATAGGTAGGATAATCGTTGGGCCAGCGGGAGCTCTAAGAAGCCACGTCCGCCATGATCGCCCGCTAAGCCACGCCCCCAATCATGTTATGTTTTATTGCACTTTTAAATTAATGGGATTATTATCTATAGTGATAAATTGATGAATACACTCAAGAAAAGATCAAAAAAAAGAAAAAAACAGTTTTAAATAATTTTGATAAATGAATGAAAAAACTAAATAATAAAAAATATCTAATGAAAGAAAATATATTGTTGTCCCTGCACTAATTTGAAGGCTAATTGTCTAGTTTCTGTGAGCTGTGCCACATTAGAAATGAAGATTAGGCCATGGGGGAATTCTGATATATTTTGCTTACATGTGCAATCCCCTCTTTTCCCTGGTCAATAAAATAGTTATAGAGGGGGGTCCCAATTCTCATATTAGAACGCAGCTGCGTCCCCCGCCCCTGGCTCCTGGCTGAACCACAGCTCCAGGCTTTCCGGCTCATCTGCGGCGTCCTCGGCCCTCCAATCAGTGGGGGTCTCTGTGCAACTTTTTGAAGCCACTAGCAGCAGGGTGCCAGTCGTGAGTGTGGCTACGGCTGCCGGTGGCGTATTGAACCTGTTGATGCCCTTAACCGCCGCTCCAGCAAAAGCATTGATGGGGGGAGCACAGGCGAGCCTTGAAAAGGCAGATGGCAAGTGGCATACTGCAAGTAGTAAAAGTAGTGATTGCGGCAGTAGTGACTCTGTGTATCCTGTGTGCCCCGTGAGCTCCGCTCACCTTCTTTTCATCTGCTCCCGCTTCCACGTTACTCGGCTGGAAACAACCCTATCATTGGTTCACATGGTCAATTTACCAAATTCACCTTGCGAGTAAAGCATGGAGCAAAGTATGGTGAATCTGGCTTGAACTCCAGCCCTGGTTTTTAAGGTGACACAGCACAGCAGCAGCAGAGGAGCGGGAGCACTGCAGGAGTCCTGCAGCTGCACGGCAGTGCCCCCCGTGATTCGTAAGACTGAGGCATTTTGTGAATGCCGTAGTGGTATAACAGTCCCTGAGAGCCCTTTGAACCTCCCTCCGTGCACAAAGGACCACAGGGAAAGGCGAGCGCGGTCGCCATTAGAGGCAGCCGCTGAGTGCATCCCCAGTGAGCCCATTGAAGTGGCCCAACTAGGTTGGGTGCGGTCAACGGGTTACCAGTGTGCCCTGCTCACAGTCTATATACATCTATCTACGCTTACCTAGTAAATATTTGATCTCCCTAGCTCACTATCCTATTCCGTCCAAGGGTCAAACAACATATCACGCTGCACATTTATATTGCCCTAAGATGTCAAAAAGGATTCCAGTCATCAGGTCAATGTCAGCAGTTGACGTAAATGGAGGCGCAGCCCAAGCAGGGCCATTGACTAGTGATCCCAGCATAATACGCATAAATGTTCAGAATCCTGGCAAACTCTCTGGGGTCCCTAAAAAACACCAACACTGGCTTGATAACTAAATAATTGCTTCCAAAGCCTTCAAATGGAGTTTTAGCCAATGGCAGGACAGATCACCTAGGAAACAACTCAAGTGTTAAGGAAGACTTCTTTCCCTCTGCAACAAATTCCCAGGGCCCCTGCCCTACGAAGACAAAACACTACTCTCTTTTTTGTCCTAACACGGACATTGTCAATAGTCCTACCTAACTGTCCTTGGGGCCAGACTCTGTCCCTAATACAAACACAAGCTCTGCTTCAATGGACCTTTACTCATCATCTCTTATTGACAGTTCTATTTCAGCCTCACGTGTGCCAAGAAGATCTATAATAATTGAGGCACAGATACATCAATCTCATTCACCCATTAGGCAAGATCCTTCTTTGATTGCTGCCTCAAGCAATATTTGGGAGAACTTTCAGCATAATTTTTACAGCAACTTGAAACTAAAATTGAGAAAACCCTGGAGTACACTCCACAGCTGTATAGACTATCTAGTGGAACAAATCATCATCACTGTACCTCTCAAAACATGGAAAGCCCAAGTTTTATGGCTGCCTCTGAATCGCCAAAACTCCCTAACCCACAACACATAACGGCTAAAGCTTTATTTTGGCAATCCTCCAAGATGTATTTGCAAATAGATCTCTTGTAGACAATAGCTATTGTGTTTGGCAGATTTGAAAGGAAAAATGGACCATATCACAAACGTGATCTCTACTTCACAAACAACCTGCTCATGTGCTCCCATTGTGGACCAGTGGGCATATCTTCCTGCGGTTTTGACCACCTTAGCAGACTCAGTCTGGGTTTTAAGATCCCCATTCGGTCCATCCTTACATTTACCTCCAACTAAATCAAATACAGAACCTATCAACAATCCAGCCAACTTACATGAAGTCCCACTTGCAAGCTCAATTAAAACACCACATTTCCCATCATCCACTGTCTCAAGTTTAACTTCTTCAATGAGGCCAATAACTGTTGCGCCCTGTCTTTCAACTAGCTGCTAAATAGTAGTAGAACTAGAGGGCGCCCCAGAGATCAAACAGAAGGAAGGTTCGCTTTCTAGGAAAGCAAAGAAAAAACTGAGGAACGCCCAAAAAAGGGAAAAAACAAAAAATCAAAGCAGCGTCCCTTCCTACTTGTACATATACAACTAAGGGCTAGATGTAGGTAGCCCAATACCGGTCTGTAATGGCCGAAATTACAGAATTTTGGCCGTTACCGGCCGGTATTGGGCATTTGAGATGTAGGAGGCAGGTTTAAGGATTCCGTAATTTACCGAACGGTAATTTAAGGAATCGGTAAATTACCGAATTCTTAAATACCGATTCTGTAAATTACAGAATCCTTAATGTAGGGAACACTCAAGTGAGTGCATTTTTCATTTAAGGATTTGGTATTTACCACCAACTAAAAGTTGGTGTTAAATATCGAAAAGGTTTGAAAAAGCAAATTTGTTCTTTTCCAAAAGTGCCATGTGGTAGACACACATGCCTATGTGTGCCACATGTGCACTATTCAGGGGTGCAACAGGGTGTCAATGTGACACTAGCCACCCTTGTAAGTCTTCCCCCTATTACTGATTTGCCTCCAGGACCATAGGAATGAATGGGAATTACCGAATCGGTAAATACCGAATCGGTAATTACCGAATTTTACCGATTTGGTAAAATTTACAGAACTTTTTCTACATAACATTTACCGATTCTAAAATACCGAATCGGTAAACTTTGGCCCAGATGTGAGGATTAGGGTCATCACCGGACCAACATTGCTACCCACAACTTCAGGGCCACAGGCGGAGGCTTGCACGCAATCATTGTCCATTGCTGCATACAGCACTAACATGCAGCATTAACAGGTGGTAAAATCTCTTCCAGGACCATTGGTATATAGCACCCCCCCAATACTTCAACCAACACTTGCACTTGACAATCAAGTCATACCGGGAACCTCAATGAGCAGTAGCCGTTTAAAACCAGGAGTGGTAGAGGTCGTACTTACACCAAGATACCATGCCAAAGGCAATTATGATGTTTTGAACAGAGGCAACATCCTGAGCTTATTTACTCACATATCATCATTGGAGCACATAGGCTCGGCAGATGTTGCCTCAGTTAAATTTCAAAGCCTGTCAGGCGACTCCCACGATAAATCCACAGTGGTCGGGCTATACCAACAGTCACACCAGATGGCAATGCTTTGTGAGGCCAATCAATTGGCAAACTGGGGTATTGAGATTAGGCACTTACCTCAAAACAGATATCCTCACGTCTTAGTCAATACATTTTGAAAAACTTACTCCATCTTAAAATGTGCTGACGATATCCGTCCCGGTAACAATCTTACCAGCACTCTCTCCCAACATGAACCTCTGAGGATTACCTGCTCTAATAATCAGAGAAGAGTCTTTACTGGCAAACAGGACACTAACAACCAATTTGGACATCAGGCCAAATGTGGCCATCACTCGGCCCAACGGCACCTTTAAGTCCCTTAAAGGCAACCCAGATCATACATTGAACGAGCAAAATAACTACTTAACAATCATTTCTTGGAATGTGGCTGGCCTTCAGAAACTGAATAAAAATGACTTGGCCCTAGATTACCTTCAAGGCAGTGATAGAATCTGACTCCAGGGGACATGGGCAACATCTACTACAGCTCTTTCCGGGTACTTTGAAATCCATGTCCCGGCTTCAAGGCGCAATATTTTTCGGCGGCCAATGGGCGGCCTTTCTGTTTACATCAAGCATTCCTGAAGGTTGGAAGTAATCACACTAGCACCTCCCTCACCTGGAATCCAAGTATTACTTATCAATGGAATAAAATATAATTTTAATCCGCTTACATTGCTACTATTCAACTGCTATGTCAATCCAGTTTTGCATCAGAGAAACCAAGCACTCGAAAATCAGGCAGCCATCATTGGAGATTTTCTCATCAAATATCCTTATCATAATCCACTTATAGTCGGGGACTTTAATAACAGATCTCTTGACACAACAGGAAATGAAAATAAACACCCTAAAGAGGTTGCGGTACTACAAGCCTTATTTGATGCCTGTTCTATATCATACGCTCATAACCTCAAGAAAGCAAAGGATCAAACATGGGCCCTGCTTCCAACATACAGGAATATCTCTACAATCGATTATTTATTCATTGGTAGCACACTAGCTTCGCATCTGAATGACTTTGACATCGACAATCGAGTAGAGAGTGACCACAGGCCCTGCAGATCATCTTTCAGTCTTTCTACTATTGCATCCTGTAAATTTATATATGTAGGTTAATCTACGGGCGAAGTCCCGAGCAGGATAAAATGGACCACTAATCTCGGTACAAAACTGTCTGCATGGACAATTAAAAATGACAAATTAAAAACTGCTTTTGGTTGGCAAGCCCGCTTAGACTACTGGCCCATTCTCCTGATAGACCTGCATCGGGCGCTGGGGGGAATATTGGACGCTCAACAAAAACAGGGGCCAAACGATCTAAACCAGCACCCAAATAAGGAAATGCCGGAAAGCAAATGGAAGTGTCAAAATCTCCTAAATGCAAGACAAAAAGGGGAAAAAGCATTGCAGGGTGCCATAACTGGATCAATTTGAGCTGCCTATCAGAAACGCACATAGGAGCAATGCACTAAACGAATAGAGGAAGCCTGGCTTAAAATGTTCTGTCTTCTTAAGGAAAAAAATCCAGCTCCATTTTGGAGATGTATCAACCAAGTCAGTAATAGTGGCCAGTCTAAGGAGAATGGGGTACCCGAGAATGTCAGTGTGAATCACATCAATCAGCTCTACAGCAGTGGGACAGGGGAGCTGGCAGCCCTTTCCTCGCCTCAAGCACCAAATTATGAAAACATCCAGGGTCCAGGCATCTCTGAAGCCGAAGTAATTAAGGTCATTAGTTGCATGAGGAATGATGACGTGCCAGGGCCAAATGGAATACCCGCTACAGTTTTTAAATCAAATCGATCATTCTGGGCAGAGCTCCTTACACCTCTCTTTAAACAATCTTTTCTTACAGACACAATTCCATTCACCTGGCAGGCTTCAATAATTACATCCACTTCATAAAAAGGATAACCGCTCAAATCCGGCCAATTACAATCTAATAGCTTTATTGGATATCAAAGCTAAGGCCTATGCTTGTGTTCTGCTGGCAGAATCGAAAACTGGGTTACAGAAAATAGCATCCTTCCCCGTACTCAGTCAGGCTTTATATCAAGCTGCTCCACAATGGATAATATAATAGCGCTGTCCTACCTGTCGTGGAGAGCCACTTTGGCCAATAATCTACCTTTATTCTGCTGTTTTGTGGACTTCAGTGCAGCGTTCGATAGAGTCAATCCAGGGACGCTATGGAACAAATTAAACTCCTGGGGGATACCATCTGCACTTCTCTCTGCACTGATTTCTCGGCATCAGAAAACCTGGGTGAGGATTAAAACAAGTGCCACAACAGTATCTGCAAAAATCGCAACAAAAACGATCTAAAGCAAGGCTGCGTATTAGCCCCACTACTATTTAATCTTTATACTGCCGATTTGCCAAACGAATTGGCAGGTGCAACTTTGGTCGCCCCAAAATGGGGTGGCATACGACTACAGGTTATGCAATACGCTGACGACATTATTATCATGGACCATACAAAAATAGGTCTGCAAAGAGCGCTCACTGCCTTTAACACACATAATATAAAAAACTATCTTCTGACGAATGAATCAAAAACCAAAGTCATGATTTTTGGAAACATAAAAAAAAGGGAAATCTGTCTTGGCGAGCAGGTAGTCTACATATAGTGACCTGTATTAGCTATAATTATCTAGGAGTTTGGTTTAACAAAAGGGCAAATCAAGTATCCCATTTCAAACATCTTCGGCCCAAGGGAGCAGAGTTTATACATAGGTCTTTATTTTGCCTACTCTGGGTCATTGCTTGTCGGGACTCGACTTATCTGCCTAAAGGTCCATGACACTGCCCGCACCTCTTTTACCCTGATGGCCGTCCCGCTGGTCCCACTGGTCTGGACCCAGGCGGCCAAGGACTTCATTTCCCAGCAACCCTCACCGGCGCACACCTTCACCGTCATTCCTAAGCACCAGGAGGTGCTTAAATTTGCTCAGAGCTTCCCATAGCGCGGGTCTTCGATTTGCCTACTCTTAGTCATTGCTTGCAGGGACTCAACTTACCTGCCTAAAGGTCCGTGACGCTGCCCGCACCTCTTCTACCCTAACGGCCGTCCTGCTGGTCCCACTGGTCTGGACGCAGGCGGCCAAGGACTTCATTTCCCAGCAACCCTCACCGGCGCACACCTTCACCGTCATTCCTAAGCGCCAGGAGGTGCTTAAATTTGCTCAGAGCTTCCCGCAACGTGGGTCTTCATTTTGCCTACTCTGGGTTATTGCTTGCTGGGACTCCACTTCCCTGCCTAAAGGCCTGTGACGCTGCCCGCACCTCTTCTACCCTGACGGCCGTCCCGCTGGTCTGGACGCGGGCGGCCAAGGACTTCATTTCCCAGCAACCCTCACCGGCGCATACCTTCACCGTCATTCCTAAGTGCCAGGAGGGTCTTAAATTTGCTCGGTGCCTCCCGCAGCGCGGGACGTTCGCTGGCCAAGGGCGGGCCTGTCCACGCCCGTCGTAGCCCGGAGGCAGCAAGGCAGAGCCACCCCTCTTTCGTCGGACATTGTATGCAATCAATGACTCTGGTTAATGCCTCTGAAGTTTAATTGCAATTGTTGTTTATTTGTTAATTTAGTTGTGGCTTTTGTATTTTTCTTCTTTAGCCGCTCACCAAGAGCAAGGGAAGTCGTAAGGGGGCAGGGGGCAATGCGTTGCAGGTACACTCGACGGATCCCTGACGAGGGCTGAATCTGTCCTCATTCACGAAATAAAGCTTACGGAAAGGAGACTCTCCGTAGAGCCCCGTCGAGCCTCCTCTGAAGCTCACCTCACTGGTCCCATGTTAATCCCAGTCCCATCTCTAGAACGCATGCATCATCAAGACATCCTGTCCCCAATAGTATCACCAGTTGATCCCCGTACTCCAGTTAGTGTGCCCATCCTCACTCCCCCACCGCCAGCCAAGATTCTTACTCGCAACCAGCGATTATCACAGGCAAAGGGTAGGGTGGGTATCCCCACAGCCATAGCGAAGAAAAGGAAAGCGGGTGGGCTGCCACTCACAACTCATCAGGATAACAAAGAGGCAAAGTCTAGAGGGGTGGCACGAGGTAACTCCCAGGGAATTGTAGATACTAGTATATCTAGTATATTAGAGAACAGTGCACAGGCTAGATCTAGTGAGGTGTCAAGCGACTCTGAAGCTCGTATCTTAGCAAAAATTTAAGATAAATGAATAACATTGCCTAAACCCATACTTACCAAGCTGTCTGATATTGACCTAAGATAAAATCGAGCAACAGCTTTCCCTCCCAAAACCCACCACTAATAAAGGAGTTATTAGTGGCTCTATCGACCCTAGTATAACTGAAGTCCCCGCAGTAAATCCATCTGCTACAGCTGTTGACCCTGGCCCTAATTTACCTGCGCCAACCTAGCTCGTGAATCCCAGCAGTACACTCCCAAGCTTTCCAAAGGTTGTGCCCATGAGGGAACTAATAGGAGGTAAAAACAAAGGAAAGAAATAGGGCGGTTTGGCTAACCAAAATGACCACTTTAACTTACTTCCTGATGCCAAGCCCTATACTAATATGCAATCTAATGTACCCGGTTTACTATCTGATAAGGAGGAACATTGGGCATCGCTCAGGAAGAAGGCCCTTTATTTTCTAAATAATAAAACTGGGTTGGGTGGTCATCTATTTCAGGAGTTTAAAATGATTTGCATAATCCGATGGATTGGGAGATCACCTAAAATTAGTAGAGGTGACTGTGTGGTATTGAATTTTGGGTCCCCCCTTCTAGTAAAAACCATTCTAGGCAGGGCTGGGTCCAGGCATTTGAGTGAGGTAGATATTAGTATTCTACCACTGAGGTTTTTTCTATCGAAACCCACCAACACTGCCAACTGGGATGGGTGAATACCAAGGTACTTCCCATGCACAGGGACCCTGTGAATACAATGTACCCAACCACAATAGTTACAATCTACTCTATTTATTTATTTATTTTTATTTTATAGCACTTGTAAGGTGCACAGCTACCCACAAAGGGTTTCCCGGCGCCGGACCAACAAGACACAAAAATACAACTGGAGAGAGAACAGTCAGAGCATTTATTTGTTGAACAGCCAGGTTTTTACGCTTTTTCTGAAATTCATATAGCTTTCCTCATTGCGTATATGAATAGGCAGTGAGTTCCACAGCGTTGGACCCAGGTAGGAAAAGGATCTCCCGCCTATTCTGGCCCGTTTGAACCTCGGTACCACAAAGTTTGCAGCTGTGCCTGAACGAAGACTGCAATTTGGGAGGTAGGGCTTAGCAAGGGCCTGTAGGTATTTGGGGGCAGTGCCAGCTTTGATTTTAAATAGGTAATTCAGGGCTTTGAAACGAATTCGGTTTTCAACCCTGAGCCAATGCAGGTCCCTAAGATGTTTGGTGATCCTAGCGGATCTAGGGATTCTGCAAAGCAGTCTGGCCGCAGCGTTCTGCACTAGTTGCAGACGTTTTATCACTGCCTTGTTTGAGCCCAGGTATAAGATGTTACCGTAATCAAGCCGAGATGTCACTAAGGCATTGACCACGGTCTTCTGGGTGGTAGATGGCAACATCCAGACAATTTTGCGTAACCATTTAAGAATGGTAAAACATATACCTGCCACTTTGTTTGCTTGATGAGTCATAGATAGACTGTCATCTATGATGACCCCAAGGTTTCTCAAATTTGGAAGACATAGATTGACTGGGTTGTCCGTTTGCATCCACAAAGATTCCATCTCCAGTGGCCGTTCTGAGTGTGGGCGACCCAGCTTTGTCCCTTACGCAAAGTGACCCTTCTTTTTCTCATGTTACTTCCGGGATACTCCAGCTTAGTAATTCTGGTTGGCCCGGCCAAACTAGGGAAGTAGATTCTGGCACACTTCCCACTGTGAATCTCACTCAAAAGCCATTACCTCGCCAGTGACGAGGCGTAGCCCGAGTCCCTATTTAAAGACTGGTGCCCCTATGGATAATCGTGCTGGTTTGAAATTTGTTTCTTGGAACATCGCGGGGCTTGTAAGTAAAACAGCCTCAACTGACTGGTCATCATTTAGGGTTAGGAAAGGTCTATAGCAAAGTGACAGACATTGATTAGATAATACAATTTACGTTTTTTTGTAAACAAAAACCTAGAATGAAACAGTATATTAAGTCCACTTGTGTACAGAAACCAATGAGCAAAATAATTTCTGATAGAGCTTTATTGTTTATTGTTGTTGACTATTTTTCTTTTGTTTTCTACTGTTTTTTTTAACATATATAGTTTTTATAAGTGATTATGTGTTTAAATTTTATATAGTCTTGAATTAAAAAATACAAAAGAGAAAATACAAAATCAATAGACATGAAACATATATACAGTGATGAAGGCAAAGCGGTAGACACCACTACGCGCGTTTCGGCTCTTGAGCCTTCTTCAGGTGACCGTCTATTGTTAGAGTTTCAAAGAGTCCAGGACTCACAGTTAGGTGTGGCGTGGATATAAAAGGTCAGTCGGTAAAGGCAGCTTCTTAAGATCTTGAGATGTGGAACGATGTAGTCCTATAGCTTGTCATATGATGTTATGACATCAGAGAAAATGAGGTGGTAGAACAGTATAGTGGAGGTAGCTTAGATTCAGATAGTTATTTGTGTTGACATTTGTAGAACCTCCACGAGTATAACTTCCAGTGAGTAGATGGTAAGGTGATGAGAGCAATAGTGAAGGAAACGAGTATTTATCTCCACAAGTTGATAAAATATCCGGAGGCGAGCAATAATGATGTATAATTGTTAGCACGAATATTTTGTATCCACCTAAAGATAAAGTAGAAAAGATGTCCCAGGAGCGGAAAATACTATGGAGGATGATCTGGTCATAGCATCGCCCGTGAGGTTTGATGAAAATAGTGACGCTCCTGGTAGAAAAGGACTGGTAGCAATACTCGACCGCCAAAAGACCACACACCGGTATGCTAGAATGCAAGCCCTCTAGCATACCGGTGTGTGGTCTTTTGGCGGTCGAGTATTGCTACCAGTCCTTTTCTACCAGGAGCGTCACTATTTTCATCAAACCTCACGGGCGATGCTATGACCAGATCATCCTCCATAGTATTTTCCGCTCCTGGGACATCTTTTCTACTTTATCTTTAGGTGGATACAAAATATTCGTGCTAACAATTATACATCATTATTGCTCGCCTCCGGATATTTTATCAACTTGTGGAGATAAATACTCGTTTCCTTCACTATTGCTCTCATCACCTTACCATCTACTCACTGGAAGTTATACTCGTGGAGGTTCTACAAATGTCAACACAAATAACTATCTGAATCTAAGCTACCTCCACTATACTGTTCTACCACCTCATTTTCTCTGATGTCATAACATCATATGACAAGCTATAGGACTACATCGTTCCACATCTCAAGATCTTAAGAAGCTGCCTTTACCGACTGACCTTTTATATCCACGCCACACCTAACTGTGAGTCCTGGACTCTTTGAAACTCTAACAATAGACGGTCACCTGAAGAAGGCTCAAGAGCCGAAACGCGCGTAGTGGTGTCTACCGCTTTGCCTTCATCACTGTATATATGTTTCATGTCTATTGATTTTGTATTTTCTCTTTTGTATTTTTTAATTCAAGACTATATAAAATTTAAACACATAATCACTTATAAAAACTATATATATTAAAAAAACAGTAGAAAACAAAAGAAAAATAGTCAACAACAATAAACAATAAAGCTCTATCAGAAATTATTTTGCTCATTGGTTTCTGTACACAAGTGGACTTAATATACTGTTTCATTCTAGGTTTTTGTTTACAAAAAAACGTAAATTGTATTATCTAATCAATATCTGTCACTTTGCTATAGACCTTTCCTAACTCTGTTTCTTCCCTATGTATAGCAAGTGCTACTATATTATATAGGGGTCCCCTTTTTCCAAATATGGTCATCATTTAGGGCCAGATGCATCAAGCAGTTTTACCCATTCTGTGTCTATGGGAAAATGTGTTCATACATCTGGCCCTTAATGAGGAACATGATATTTTGTCTTTTCAAGAGACTTGGGCGGTGGATCAGGTATTCCGCCCTGGTTACATTAACTTTTACAAAAGTGCGGAACAGGGCGAACGGGGTAGGCCCAAAGGGGGCCTGACGACCTGGGTCAGGCAATGCCTTCACTATAAGCTCGAGGAGATTTACATTGACCCATTATTCGGTTTTATCAGGGTAATCTGATTTCCTACTAATTAATGTTTATTCCAGGGGTCTGCAAGGTGGGAGGGCCTCAAACATCATAGCACTGCTCGATGTTTTTTTAACTAACCAAAGAGGCAAAAACAACATAATATTAGCCGGAGATTTTAATTGTACTTTCGAACCCCTGGATTTCCAGGATATGCATTTTAGTGTAGAGGAGGATAAAAATTGGTCAATTCCCTCTCTCAAACTTATGCCAGTAAAAAGGTGGTCCAGCGCAGCACTCCAATTAAAAGTATTTTCTCTGGAACATGGTGTGAGAGAAGCTAATGGGCGTACCATATCTGACAAAAAGGGGATGCCAACCTACGTTAGTGGTCAACGTATTAGCCGCATAGACTATTTCATTCTTTTAAAAAAAATAAAAATTTTTGAAAACCTTTATTCATAAAAGAAGGAGATACATGCGCAGGCCCACAACCATCATGGCCGGCCGCAAAAACAGTCAATGAAACAGGAGAAACTAGAGCAAATCAGTAAACAGGATATATCGAAGTATATAAGGAGCGGTTGTGGGACTCGCAAACAGGATATGAGGTTTTCATTTTAAAAGTTTAGAAGAGAAGTAGGGGCTGTAACAACAAGGACAACACACCTCAAAGGATAGAAGCACCAAGGAGACGAAAGGGACTTTACCCCAAGTACAATCGGAGATAAGCAATGACAAAGA